>NC_142517.1:146330000-147530000 GCF_057876585.1 Rhinolophus sinicus | reverse complement strand
GAAATTCTTCATATTAAAAGCACTTATGATAGTTAAATACACCATCCATTGGGGATATGTTTCTTAAAAATGTAACTAACTCTTACTCTAAAGGTTTTTAATTCATTAGTATTTACTGCAATAGATTCTCCAATTTCAAATAAGCTCTTTATTTAGAATAATTTTATGCTGCTAAAGTAAGTCATCTTGTGAAGGTATTAATGGATGTTAGAAGAAGGCCAGTTTTGTGCATCTCAAGACTATTGTATTATTCAGGGCAGCGGATCTGTAATGAATCTTAAGTAGATTTATGCAAATAGTTCAAAATCCACTGGAAATGTTTCTGCTAAATTAACATTTTAGTTTTCTCCTAGTCTCCACTTGGGAGAGAATATTGAGCGGTAAATACTTCCTTCTTCAATTATTAAATGCAGAAAAAAAATGATAAAATGAAATAACCAATTGATGCAAATTTTCAATGCTACAGTTATCTCACCATATTCTATTGCTGTTTATCACAATAATGGTGGCACTTCCATGCTACACAAAGATATCAAAAAGATATTCATTAGAAGTGTATATTTATAACTCCTGAGAATTTTGAGTCAGGACAAGATGATGTTAATGGTATTTTAAAAATTTACCAAACCCACTAACATAATAGAAAAAGAAAGAGAAATAAGGCATAAGAGATAAGGTATATCTAGAAACCATAAAACATGAGTGGGTAAGGCCTAATCACCACCAAATCAGAACACACACAGACTGATGCTCCTGAAATTAGTAGAATAAGGTAAATGAGAGTTGAGGAGTCTAAGAATATCAGAATACAGACATAGCCAATAAATAGCTACCACCAAAAAGGAGAATGGAAACCTAAGTAAATAGATCAAGAAAAAGAACAGTAAAATTAGAAATGGTTCAACAAACTCTAATATGTAAGAGAGTACAGAAAAGACTGAAGGAACTCATTAAGGACCTGTGGGGCTATCAGAGTAGAACAGACATCAAGTTGACTAGAATATAACCTAGTATTGGAGTAGAGTAGACATTGTGGTTGGGTAACCAACCTTCTCTATTTGCTCTTAAGTAAAGGGATTCCCTGGATGCAGGAATTTTAGTTTTAAAGTAGTCCCAAGAAAAGCAAGGTAGTTGGTTACACTACATTTCAAAAGTATTCCAAATACTCATTTTCAAAAGGATAGATACCTAAGACTATGGGAGAAAAAATTCTGGGAATTGAAAAAGAGAGCATAACAGGAACACTGATGTAGAAAGGAAAATAAAGTTCAGAAGTAAGAGTTAAGTAAAAGATTTTTTGCTAGACAGTTCTCAGAAGTCTGAACACGTCTTTGAGATAACTTTTTAAAAAATATTCAAATTAATAACAGAAGATGTAGTTCTTGATCGGTCAAACTAGAAAATCTACCACCTCCTTCCCTCATTCAAGAAATTTCTCTTAGTTTTGATAAAATTCATCTCTCATAAATATGGGAAAATGAAAAGATTGTTGTCATACTCTTTAAAAGTATATTGTTGAGAAAAATAGTCTTATACACTGAATTATGTCCTTATAGACAATGAAAGATGAAGAGAAAAAAATACATATAGTCACAAAGTAGAGAAAAATATTGTCTACAATATTAAAATTAACTTAACATATAAGAAGATCATGAAACAACAAAAAAAGGCAATAATCCAAATAGAGAAATTTAGAGATGAGATAACCAAATAGCAACAGGATAGAAAAAGAAAAATAATAGTGCTCAGAAAAAAATGAGAAAGGAAGGAAGGAAGGAAGGAAGGAAGGAAGGAGGGAGGGAGGGAGGGAGGGAGGGAGGGAAGGAAGGAAGGAAGGAAGGAAAAGATTCTAAAAATCAAGTTTAAACTACAATGACCACAAGAGCAAGGAGAATATAGTAATGAAAATAGAAAACAAGAAGTAAAAACAAGTAAATAAAGAGATAAGTATATGAGGAAAAAAATACAGAGACAAAAATTAAGAACAAATTTTAGAAATCAAGACTAAATTACTAGTCACCTGTGTGAATGAATTTGAGGAGTAGTAATGTAAGCAGACAGGAGAAATTGCCAAAAGTTCAGGAACTTCGGGTTCTAATCCTGCCTCCCTGAAAAGTTGTTGCGTAGTATTAGGCAACTCTTGCATTCTTTCTATGCCTCAGTTACCTTATTTATTAAATGCGGGTAATAATACTTTTTGAGTATTCTATGTGAGATGGTTTGTGAGAGCACCAAATAACGTAGTAAATTATACAAAGAAAATGCTACACAGTGGCCAAGAGTTTTTATTGCTTGTTTCATTTTACTTTTGGAACCTTTTGAATTTAGAATACTGATGGAAGCATTAAGTGAATTCTGTAAACTTAGAAAAAAAAAGACTACATTAAAGACAAAAAGCAGGAAAATACTGTGATGGAAACAGAAAATAAAAGGCAGGGAAAAAAGAAACAGGAAAAGAGATCAATGAATGAGAAAAATATAGATTCAGAGAAAAATGAAGGAAGAGAGAAGACATGCAAAACTCCACTATAAGTATAGCTGAAGTTCTTGAGGCAGAAAAGTCAAGCAATGGAAATAGAGCATATTCCAAAAATTACCTGTAATGCAATAAAACTTTCTGAATTAAAATAAAATTGAGTGTGCAAGTTGAGAAGACTTGCCATGTATGTACTACAAAAAGTACACTATGAACAGTCAATATCAAGATCTATTTTAGTAAATTCATTGAACTTTAGAAATAGAGAAAAAATAATTTTTAATAGCCAGACAAAATGATCAAGTCATGTATAAGTTAAAGTCAACTTTCTGTACATTTGTGAGTTCAGCTAACATTGTCTAACAAACATTTTCTGGACAATCTTGAAGAGAACAACTTTCAGATAAAAATATTATAGAAGCAGTTTTGACATAAATGTTAGTGGTTACTGTTGATATTTTTAATAAATATATACCATTAAATGATGCAGATAAATAAAATACTATGTAAATGTCATGCAATGGAAAATTTGTATAATACAGATAATAAACAGGTAAAGATAGAAGGTAAGAATGTGTAAAATGTAAAATATCCTTAGAGTTATTCATAGATATTACCTGAGAGTAAATTCGATGTTGGCGAGAAGAAAGGAAGAAGTTATTAAAATCTAATTATTACTCCTAGTAAAAAATAAATATGAAATATTTTATAGAGAGTATAGTAATGTAATGTTATAAGTATGAGGTGATGATCATTGTAAAAACAAGCTGTTATTATTCCCTCAGAGGCTACTTGAAAGATAGCATTGAATTGATAGAAAATATGTTATAATAAATAGGAACTAAGAGTATTATATAAAGGTACAACTAGAAAAAATGCAAATCATCTGAAATAATAAAATATGCATATGCACTAAAATAAACATGGTGGAAGTATTTTATAGTATATTAATTATATATTATGTTATTTTAAATGTTCACTTATTTTTATACATAAAATGAACAAATTAACATAAATTATATGTCCTTTCAGTAATTAAGTAACCTCCAACAATTAACAAAAAGACATAATCAGATTTATTAAAAAAGGAAAATCTAACTTAGCTTAATATAAGAGATGCATATAAAGTAAAGTGTATTCAGAATGATTAAAATGAAAAGTTGGACAAAATATACTAGGGAAACAAATAAAAACAAACTAAGAATCACAATCTTTATAATAAACAAGATAGAACACAGACTTAAAAATGGAAGGAAGGGAAAAAAAGTGAGAGAGAGGAAGGGAGAGAGGTGAGAAAAGGGAGAGAAAAGGAGGGAAGGGTGGAAGGATGGTAGGGAGGGAGAGAGAAAGGAAGGGAGGAAGACAGGATTAAACAAGCTGAAGAAGACAGTATAAAATACTAAACATAAAAATCAAAATACCGGGCCTACTAATAATATTTATGTACCTAATAAGAGAGAAACGACATAGAGCAACAAAATCACTATACAAAGATTTAATGACAATTTAAAAAATATTCTAAGATGTTCTAAACAATTTTATACCAATAAATTGTATATTTGCATAAAATTGCCATATATTTTGAGACCCCAATTTACTAAAACTAACAAAGAAGAAATAGAAACTCATAATATTCTATTATCTATTAAGCGATTGAATCACTTATTTAAAACCTTTGCACTTTTCATCTTTCCACCAGCATAAACTTCATTTCAAAACTTTATATAGTCATAATGAAAGTATTCTATGAACCATTATTTCAAAAAAAATTTATATGAAATTTTTAAACTGGTGACTAGCAAATTAAATACAATAATACAGAAAAAGGAAACACGTCTACAACAAACGGAATTTGTTGCAGGAAAACAAAAATTCCCTAACATTTGAGAGTCAGTAAATGTAATTTACCAGGTTAATGTTAAAAAGGGAAAAAAATGAATCATTCTCTAAATACATATAAGAAATATATCTCGTAAAAAACATATCTCATAAAAAAATGATTCTTAGAAAAGTTTGAATAGAAGGAAACTTCCTTAACCTGATAAAGAATATCACAATTAATAGTGAGACATCGAAAATCTTTCTCTTGAAAATTGGAATGAAATAATGATTCCAACTGACATTCCTTTAATTCCACATTACACTCACTGAAGGGCCTTGCTCATGCTTAAAAGAAGTATAAGAATTAGAATGAAATAAAATTAAAATGTCGTTATTTTTAGAATATTTCCCCTTTGTCATTTTAATTTTCTCTTAATATATATCATTTACTTATCATTGTATAAAAACACTCTTATTTATTACTTCTGGTATTTTCTTTTTTATAACACTTTAATTTCTGGTTTATCTTTATTAATTTCTTTATTCTGCTTTTTTCCTGTTTATTTTTATCCTTTCTCTGAAATTAATGAGTAACATGTTTAACTTATGTGTTTGAGCTATTTTCTACTATCAAATTAAATATTTATAGCTAAGAATTTTTCATTGAGTGCTACTGTAGCAGTGTTTCATAGATTTTAATATTTATTTTTCTAATTAAAAATATATATTAATTTTGGTTTGTACTTCTCCTTTGACACAAGAGTCATTTTTATAATTGTTTTTATAATAAAAACAACTTGCTAAGGATTTGTTATTAATGTATTGTTTATTTTCAGTGTTACCAAATGATAATACCAGTGTTTTTACATTTAACAAAATAAAATAAGACTTTATGGCCAAATATATCTTCAATGTTTGTATATTTTCCATGGCCTTCTGAAAAAAAGACACGCTGTCTATTATGAAGGTTTATGATCATGTTGGTTAATTGTATAGGTGTTATTTTTTATATATATTATCAACAAACTCAGATTGATAGAGATAAATTTAAGTTGATTTTCACTAGTCTATGTTTGTATTTTCTCTAATTTCCACTACACGAAAGTAGCTTCTAGGTTTGTATCCGTGAAATATATATTTCGAAGAATTATGCCTTCTTTTTGAATCGTAGCCTTTCACTTAATAATTTGCACTTATTTCCTGAATTCTACCATAACTGATAACATGATCACAATATATATCTTTTTCTGCTTGCATTTGCTGGATACAGTACCCATAATTTTATTTTTTTCCTTTTTAATCACTTTTAGTTGTGTTTTGTATATATAGTAAAGATTTAAATTTTGTGGTTTAGTTTGAACAATTTTCCTTTAATTGATTTTAATCCCTTTAATGTTCCTTTAATTCCATAATGTGATATGTTATTTCACTATTTTAGTTTCTTAGTCATTGTGTTTCATTTGAAATTTTGTTTTTATTGATTACCTTCATACTTATATATTGCATAATACATTGTTGGCCTCTTGTCAGACAATATGCATTAGTTCCTTGTTATAAGCAACAATAAAATTCGTTTATAATTTCTTTCTCCCAACTCTCAGTTTTTTTCAATAGTATTATCTCACTGGTGTTTGCTTCTGCACTTGTGAACATGCTTTTACTTATACTCATAACAGTTGATTTGCCATCTTTATCCTTTGACAAATCTGTAAATTTATTCTAATTCTAACATCCTCCCTTCTCCTCTCACCCTGTGGACTAATTATAAAAATCCAAGGATAGTCTCTTTCACAGTTTCTTCTCATGATCTCCAATGTGGTTTCAAACAATATTTAAAGAGAAAGAAAAATGGGGATAATTCATCTGGTACTGCCTGACACCTAAAATTTAAAGCTACAGGTTCAATAGGGCTCTTAATGAACATGAAACAAAACTGTTTTTACAGTTTAAAGTCTCTGGCCTCTCTGCTAGCTAATACACATGAGAAAGCAAAGGAGGCAGTGAAATAGTGAAATACACTCTAATGTCTAAAGAGCATGCATATCAACTTTTTTTTTTTTTTTTTGTATGATTAAATTTTTGAGTCACCCATTTCTAATTGCTAATGACTTGGGAAGCCAGTCCCATGTCTGGAAGGCTGTCAAGTTCTACCATCCATGTGTGAAGACTGTGATTCAAACATTCATACATCTTAAGGTTTATCCCTGCAGATTTAACTTAAAATAAAAATACTGTGTATAGAGCCATCATAATCTCCAGTTAATCTGATGAGATCAAAATCTCATACAACAATCCCTTACCAAATTTTAAACTTTAAAGCTTCACTTAGTATGGCTCAACCCCAAGTATTTTGCTTCCCAAATGGCTCTCTGGGTCAATTTATTGAAGTTCCTAGTTTTTGTACAAGAAGTTGATAACATTTCCTTTGTAAATAAGCAATTTGAAACTAAGAGCTGAAGTCAAGCAGATGGAGACTACTCTAAAGTCAGGTAAATTAGTACATTATATAGTACTAATGATATTAATATGAAAAACATAGCTTATTGTATAAGTTAAATATTCTTCCTAGCTTTCTCCCAAATTGAATTCCCCACTAGTCAGAGGAAGTGTTGGAAAATTACAGATTTCTCTCATATATACCCACACTGCTTATATAATGGAATTGCAGAGCTGTCTACAAGTACAGTATTTTGCAGGCAGGCAGAGCACCAAAGGAAAGAAAGATACAGAATCAACATCTGTAAAACTCACCACTGGTAGCTCACTCTTTCACCAACTGATGGAATGGAGAGAATGGGTAAGAGGATAAAAACACAGTAGATGTCAGTCAACATGGAAATATAAAGCATGGAAATGAGACATCCTATCAAAATGTTTGCCAATTCCCCTCTTCCACCATGTTTCTAACTTCCCATTTCTTCCATCTTGATTCATTTCTTCCTGAAAAAAGATCCTTCAGAAGTTTATTTAATGTGGTTTGGTGAGGGAAACCCTCAATCCTTTTTGTCTGAAAATACATTTATTTTGCCCTCATTCTTGAATGACAGTTTATAAAGGTGTATAATTCTAAATTGATAATAAGTTTTTTATGAGCACTTTGATATTACTGAAGAATCTTAAAGCATGATTTGTTGTGTAAAGACACTTGCTAGTACAATTGTTATTCTGTAAAAGTAAGTCAACATTTTTTCCTGGTATCTTAAATAACTTTATCTCTATGCTTAATGTTCTACCACTTTACTACAATATGTCTAACTATGAATTTTAAAATTTGTCACATGGAAGATGTATTTTCCACATTCGAAGTTTCATGTTTCTATTAATGCTAAGTCATTATCTTTAATTATCATCTCATTTGATTTGTTAATATTTTTTATGTTAAATGTCCTTAGATCTACCAGAGATGACAAAAACATGTATACACGTGAGTTGTCTTCATTTTTTGTTATTGGTATATATTATTACAATTTTAATAGTTTTTTCCTTTCTTAAAATGTGTATTCAGTTTTTTGGCACCCTCTGTACATTGGACCTGTTCATTCTGTGTCTTTTTTACCTTTCTATTTGTTCTTTCTTTCTTTTTTTTTTTTTTTAATTTCTGGACCTCTAGTTTGCCTTTCAAATTGTTAATTCTATGTTTAGCTGTCCAATATAGAATTTTTTCTACCCACTGAGTTTTAAAATTACATTATAAGACTTTTTTCATGTATAAAATTTCTACTCGTTCTTTTTAAAACTATGTCTCTTATTTTTTCACTGCATCTTACCCTTTACTATGGTTTCTATTTTATATCAGTTCAATTTCAGATATTTTATTATATGACCTTTATATTTTTCTACCTAAAGTTTATGGATGCACTAATTTGCAATGCAGTGTGTTGATCTTATATTACCATCTCAAGTAATTTATAATTTTTTTGTGTATGAACTTATTTTCAGCAAACTTGTTTTATTTTTCAGTTGGAGTTCAATGCATTCTAGGTTGTTAAAGTACCATTTCTGCCAGGTTTTTTACCTATTCACAATTACAGTTCAGAATTCAAATGGTAAACTAATGATGTAAAGCAACAAAGATCACATGAGTCAATTGTGGTCACAGACAGTGACAGATATATTTGGTTTTAAGACACAGCCATGGCATCCATTCCAGATATAAGATCAGAATCTGATCTAGGAAGTAGTAAAGATAAAGAGTAGGAAAATTAGAGTGTGTGTCCAGGAGCAGTGCTCGTGGTATCTACGAGTACATCAAACCAGTCCTGATTTTAATTTTTTATCCTACTTGAACATTTCTCAAGCCAGAATCTCTTGCTCTCAACTCCTGTTTAAATTTCCTAGACTCTACTGTTTTTATTTACAACTACAAATATGGCCGATGCAAAATTATTTTATGTTTACTACTCTACTTATCAACTCATCTAACATCATTTATTTAACTATCAAAGCAAGTCAATTTTTATTAATTTTAGCATTAGACAAAGTTTATGACTTTGATTTGGAAGCTGTGTTAACAAAAATATAATTTTGTTTCCATTTGATGTTATATTTGAAATTGTATGCGTTAAATGTGAGAATAATACAAATCTACTCCAATTAATAAGCCTATTTTTTTGCAAAGAAATATTCATTCACACTGTCAATAATACGGACTGCATAGTATTCCATTTTTGAAATATATCAAAATTTTTTAACCTATTCTCAAATAGAAGACGACTAGATAATATCCAATCTTTTTTTATTAAAAGCAAAACATTATAGCCTAGTAAGCAAATACACTTAAGTAAAGTTATGGAAATTCTTATAGTGGGATAATATGCAATCATTTAAAAACTATGTTTATAAATAATTTTCATAACATGTAAAAGATACATATTTGAAAATTATACACACAGGTGGAATTAGATTGTGTGAAGAAAAAATATCCTGAAAAAAATAAAATAAAAACTAACTGTGATGTTGTTAGGTATATTTTCAATGATTTTTTTCGTGTTTTTTTGGTTGTTGTTTTGTTTTGTTTTATTAATTTTTAACCTATTATGTTTATTCTGATATTCTGTCATTACTTTGTGATTATTTGAACACATTTGTTAAATGCCGAGGAATGCACACATTTTAGTGTAGATTGATTTATAGAAATAGAATTACTTTATTAAGGGCATAGTTTTTAACTCTGAACCTGGAAAATTGGAGCTTGAGGTCATGAGCTGATACACCAGGCTAGTGAATATGGCTTTCTTCCCCCATCTGGCCATGGTGCTGATGGCCACTGGCATGTTCTTTACCACCTGGTTCTTTATTTATGAGATCAGCTCCACAAAGCACACTTGTGATATCTACAAAAAGCTCCTCAGGTCCTTGGTAACCTCACTCTTCATGGGCTTTGGGGTCCTCTTCTTGCTGTTCTGGATCAGTGTCTATATATGAACTCCCAGAGATTCTAACAGAACGCCTCACTGAATCCCTGCTTTTGTAAATTAAATGTTTCCTATTGCTGGAAGTATCCCACATGTTGCTCACAATAAAGGCAGATGTGACCATCAAAAAATAAAAATAAAATATTTTGAAGAAAACTTACATATTCAGTCAAATTTGTTTATTTTAGTGTTTAGAATATAACATTTGAATTAAGTATATTTATAGAAGTTGGATATACTAACTTCAGAAGAGTATAAAACTCTAATTGCAAAATAGAAATGGAAACAAAGCATCTACTTCAAAACACTACTTGGTAGAGACAGTTCTTCAATAAATGAAAACTGGTGGGCTACATAATAGCAGAAAGCTGGGTCTAGACAGCTTGTTTTGGTGTTTTCTTTCTTGCATTTTACTAGCTAAAGAAATTGTTCATATTTAAAAGAAGACATTCTATAAGGAGTGGTAGACTATTATAAAAAGTAAAACAATTAAAATATCTGAAGAAATTAGAAAAGGGGTAGAAATCACATGTTCAAATATCATTTTTAATATCAGGGCTCTACTTAAAACAGCTGCTTGCAATTAATGTGTAATATAGCTTAACTTTCTTCTATTATGTCTAGACCCTTTAAAAAGATCATTTTAGGTCATTCACTAACTTTAATTTTTTAAATCAAGTTCATATTTTAGCTGTCACTTTGTTGGATGGTTACTTTCTTGGTATTTTTACAAACATTATTCATGAACATATCAATATGTTAATGGATCCATTAATGTGAATGTATTTCACCAATCTGTTCCGGGTATGTAATATCCTACGAAAGACTAATAAAAACTGCAGTTGAAGAATTCAGAATTTTCATCTTTGGTTTTATAGAGCAAATTTGTTACTTTATTTTGTTTGAATCCATGGAAGCATAACAGGCAACTTGCAAAAGATTTTGCACATCTGTTAACATGCAACTGGTCTGTGCTCCCCACCACAGTGAAGTGCAAAGGATTCCACCACAGACTATTTTTCCAGATTGTTAATTCCCTTCCCAGATGGTACTACAGACGGCTTCATGGAGTCTATGACTTTTTTAGCCAATTCAAGAAAAATTCTATTCCAAGAAGAAAGTGTCTATTCTAGGAAGTGATATGAAATACAGAGATCTTAGACTGAGCTCTTTCTCATCTCTACGTCACTGATCTAGCACATTATTAGGCAATGGCATATTCTTCTCATGGAGAGAAAGGCGACAGAAGCCCCTTACACTCATCAGAGATGTGACATTCATGGAACATGATGTATATCTGTAAACAAATCAATTTTCCAATCAATTTCATTCCCCTGTCATTTTATTCTCTTTCTCAATATGTAAAACATGACAAGAAATTTATATGCATACTAATATGCAAATACAATTTATACCTGTCCATATTAAATAAGTTCTAGTCTTTTTGCATAATGGTTTGTTACAGAGAAAACAGGGAACCATTTTTTAAAAATAGGGGGAAATCCACAAGATTATAAAGAAAAATACTTTGACATTTTATAAGCTCTAAAAGAATACGAATTATACCTATTGAAACTTATCATTTCATTTTCCATTCTGTAGAGGTTCAGCTTCAGAATCCGTTCTTTGACAGTCGCAGATACATAGAAAATTAGTAAACATTTACTGGAATATATAATCTTAAATAAAGTAAGTTTTCTGCAAGATTAAAAATAATGTAGGATAAAATTAGAATGTGTATTTGTAGGTTGTAGATTACAACATCTGAAGAAATGTTTAACTATAATGCTGCCTTTATCACCATAACCTCAGCCCAAGGCATGTATGCATGAAGCCTAGGGAAAGAACTAGGAAATACATACCTAGTCCTTTGCTTATTCATCTTCTGGTGTCATCCATTGGTCAAAAACAAGAACACCAAGTGGGCAAGAATGTCAACTTTGCAGGACGGCTTTTCAGAAGATAAGGTGAGAAAGGTGGATAATAAATCAGAAGAAGCACAGAAAAGTAGAGTGAAAATGTGGGTAACTTTTTCTTTGTGGGAGGGAGCAATGAAAATCAATTAATGTTTCTCGTTGCTCCAGGTTTATTTTCTATATTTTTGTTCAAAGTAAACACTGATTTCATATGAGAATCAACACTTTATTCACCTTTGGGATCATCTGACTTGAGTGTCAGTTCTAAAGCATAGGACATAGAGAGAAACAATGCATTTTATTTATTTGCTGACCCTTGCTCTAAATTAATGGTCTTCAAAGTCAGGTATGCATATTGTTGGGGCAGAAAGGGACCTGGTGACAGGAAGACAATTTATTGGAGAGCAAACAGTCACATATAGTTTTTCTACACCATTCCATATTTTATTTTTGTATGTTTTATAATATAAGTGTGTTTAATATGGCAATGGATAATAAATGTGTTTATGAAGTGTACTCTAAAATTTGTTTTTGCTGATAGAAAGCACAGTCCAAATATTTGCTGACTACTACCCTAATATAACTTACATTTGTAGGTATAAATAACACTTGTTGGATCCAGAAATATGTATGCTATATGAGCTACAAAGTTAGCATAATAATTGCCAACAATGCTGATCTCTCAATCTTCAGGAAAATTGCAAGGTTGATGTCATCTTGAATCCTCCTTGTATATTGCATATTCTCCATCTCTAACTATTTGACATTTTAGTTTTTTATTCAGTGTTTTTTTCATTATTCAATTCCACAAGTGTTTTAATATGTTTCCCCCTATTTAACCTCATTTTTCAAAAATTATCCACTGTACTTCTCCCTATCTATTCTTCAATTCCATGCTGAGTGGAACAAGGCACACTTCTTACACATGCACAAATTTTAAGAAATCCTAGAAATGCCTACCTAATTTCAGTAAATGGCTTAAAAGCATCAGTTAATAAGTGTTTTCTTCTATTTGCTTCAGTTTTGATCACTGACATACATTATCCGAAAATGAGGATGAGAGAAGAGGTTTGAATAGAGGGGATACACTGTTACGGGACATAGAAATCCCCCATAGTATGTTTCTTAAATTTGAGTAATTCACCACGAATCTTCAGCCGGGCAATCCAATTAGGCCTCCAGATTCAGTTCCTTTCATCATTTTACAACTGGTGCAAATTAAGAATATCTCCTTATTCTTTTTTTATGTAATCAGTAATGCTATTTAAACTTAGTTTACCTGGACCCATTCAATTTCTCATTGAGTATAGTGTAACATAAAAAAATCAATTTATTCTTTTTCAAAAAGTGGATTTTAACTATGCATATATGTTAGGAATCACACTTTTCATTTTCAAAGAAAGAAGGACTCTTGTTCTCCATTCGATATTCACAGATGTCATCTTTCTTCTTTCCCTGATTTTCAGAAAATCATCCCCTCCCAGTAATTTAACCATTTACTTCTATCTCCTTATTTTTTCTACTCAATTATATTATCTCCATCAAGCAAAAAAAAAAAAGTATTTATACACCTTTACACACACACACACACACACACACACACACACACACACACCCAGAGTATATTTATTTTTGCAAATTAAAAGTGCTTTTGCCACTCACTTTTTGAGGGAAAATAAGCTCCATTTTTAAAATAACAAATTTCATCAACTTATTTTGTTTCAGTATTTACTATAATATATTTGCAAAAAATATTCAAGTCTTTAGCATAAATCATGATCAAAAGTCCTATGCCATGAAGGATATTCCTTCATGATTTCACTGTTATGATAAATTCAATATTGTTGCTTTTATTGTATTATATGAGTAATTTTAAACATAACATAAAGAACGTCTTTTATCTTTCCATTCTATGAATTGATGTTAACTGTTCAATGTGTGATATTTGAATTGTTTCCCTTTTTCTCGGTCTGTATTAGCATAGTTTAAATAATCCAATATAAAATTTCTTCTGTGAATATTCTTTGTATTTGGGGGGAAATGTCAAGGAAGTAGGCAAAAAAAGGGAAGTAAGAAGGAGAGAAGGAAAGAATCAAAGAGAGAAGGAAGGGGATTGATGTTGAAGCTGCTTTAACCAACTATCTATAGTTAACTTTTTTTTCCAGACCTGAGAAATAGCCAAGCCCATACACCATGACTATTCATCACTGCACTTTAAATTCATAAAAGTTGAGAGCAATGAGTTGGTAATTCTGAATTCACCTGCTGAGCTCATCTAGTCATTATATGGAACTTTGCAATGTCTACATTAAACATGCATACACTGCACCTTCATTTACAGATGCAATGAGAGGAAACCAGATGAGTCTTTGGGAGAAGAAAAGGCATATAACAAATACAAAAATTAAAACACTCGGGAATAAGGTAAATACTGAGAGTAAGAACTAGGAATGAGACAAATATTGGATTAAGACAAATACTGGTGCAGATTCCAATGTCAATTCTAACAGTGCTAGTAAAGATTGGATTGTGTTGACTGTTGGAGATGAGCGGCTAAAGCAGAAAGCAAGAAAAAAATCATCTAAGCTAGAATCCTATGTCATTAACATTTTTTGGCTAAATTATTAGATTATTAAAATAAATTTAAGCTCAGGTAGTTGTACTCTTAATAAAGCCTAATAAATAGAACTGAATAAATTTAAATTGACAGCTAATAGTAATATGTGAAACTCATCTGAGCTTCCAAGTGCTTTTATGTATTTTTTTATTATTGAGACTTAAATTAGACACAAATAGCTCAAACCCATGTACATTTTAAATTATAAAATACAGCTGTTAACACAAAGAATATTTTTGTTCATATAATATCAGTACTGAACCTATAAGCTCACACTATTCATTTTATTATCCTAATCTATTTTAATATATTCAGGTGTGAGACCATGATTATTGATGTTCTTCTTTTTTTAAGATTATTATTAAAAATTTAGTTAGCATACAATATTTATTTATCACAATATCTTGACTATATACCCTATGCTGTACATTACATCCCTATTACTTATTTCTTTTATACCTGGAAATTTGGACCATTTATTGCCATTCACCTTTTCCCCCCTTTTTAATTTTTCAATTACAGTTGACATGCAATATTATTTGTATTAATTTCAGGTGTACAGCATACAGTTAGACGTTTATGTAATTTATGAAGTGATTCTCCTGACTAGTCTAGTACTCACCTGGCGTTATATATAGTTCTTACCATGTTACTGACTGTATTCCCTATGCTTTAATTTACATCCCCATGATTATTTTGTAAGTACCAATTTGTACCTTTTAATCCCTTCACCTTTTTCATTCTGCCCTCAACTCCCCTCTCATCCATCAATCCAATAAACCTAGAACCCATCTGATACTGCACGTAGTTATTACAATATTAATGACTATAATCCTTATTTTATACCCTGTATCCCCATGAATACTTTGTAACAACCAATTTGTACTTATTAATCCCTTCCCTTTTCTCACCCACTCCTTCAACACTCCTCCCATCTGGCAACCATCAAAATGTTCTCTGTATCGATGAGTCTGTTTCCGTTTTGTTTGTTTATTTCATTCTTTAGATTCCACATATAAGCAAAATCACATTGCATCTGTCTTTCTCTGTCTGACACTCTACTCAGCACAATACCTTCTAAGTCCATCCATGCTGCTGTAGATGGCAAGAACCCTTTCCCTTTCATGGCTGATCGGTATTACACTGTATATGTGTACCATGCCCTCTTTATCCATTCTTCTATCGAGGTACACCCAGTCTGCCTCCACATCTTGGCCATTATAAACAATGCTGCAATGAACATGTGGATGCACATGTCCCCTCAAAGTAGCGTTTTGGGTTTCTTTGGATAAATACCAGGAAGTGGATTACTGGAGTAATTTTTTTGTCTTTTGTTTTGTTATACCCTTTATTTTAAAATCTATTTTGCTTAGTATAAGTATTGCCACCACATTTCTTTTTTCATGAAATAACTGTTTCTATTCCTTTACTTTCAGTCTCTGTGTGTCTTTCAATGTGAAGTGAGTTTTTTTGCAGGCAGCATATGTAAGGGTTTTGTTCTCTTATCTATTTAGCCACCCTACGTTTTTGATTGGAGCATTTAATCCACTTACATTGAAAGCAATTTTTTATTGATATGTAGTTGTTGCCATTTTATTATTCATATATTTTATTTTTTTTATTTTTTTGAAGAACTCCCTCTAAAATTCCTTGTAATATTGGTTTGGTGGTGATGAAGTTCTTTAAGTTTTTCTTGTCTGGGAAGCTCTTTATCTATCCTTCAATTCTAAATGATAGATTTACTGGGTAGAGTAATCTTGATTGTAGATCCTCGCTTTCCTTCATCTTGAATATTTTATGTCAATCCCTTCTGGCCTGCAAAGTTTCTGTTGAGAAATTAGCTGACAATCTTATGGGAGCTCCCTTGTAGGTAACTAACTATTTTTCTCTTGCTGTTTTTAAGATTCTCTCTTTGTCTTTAACCTTTGCCATTCTAATTATTATGTGTTCTGGTGTGGGCCTTTTTAGGTTCATCTTGTTTGGGACTCTGCACTCCCATTGAATCCTCTGCTTCATCTAGTCTGCTGGTGATTCCTTCTAGTACATTCTTCATTTGACTTATTGTATTCTTCACTTCTGAATGGTTATTTTTTTATGATTTCTGTGTCATTTTTTTATGCTTGCTATCTCTTCATTGAAGTCCTTACTGAGTTTCATAAACATCCTTAAAACCATTGTTTTGAACTCTGTATTTGATAGGTTGCTTGCCTCCATTTTGTTTAGTTCTGTTTTTGGAGTTTTCTCCTGTTCTTTAATTTGGGACATATTTATTTGTTTCCTCATTTAACTGCCTCTCTGTGTTTGGTTTATGTATTAGGTAGATCTGTTATGTCTCCCAGTCTTGCCAGGTAACCTTAAGTAGTAGGGGTCTTATGGTGCCCAGTGGCACAGTCTCCCTGGTCACCTATTTCTGGTGCTCCAGCAGTGTCTCTTGTGTGGGCTGTGTGTACCCTCCTGTTACAGTTGAGCCTTGATTGCTGTTGGATGTCAGTAGGTGGTATTGACCCTCAGGCTGATTGGCTGTGGTGTTTGGCCACATCAACTGCTTATGGGCTGCTGTGTGGGGTACTTACCCCATGGAGTAGGATTCGCCCCTGCAGGTTCTTGTGCTTGTTGAGACCGCCCTCTGTGTGTGCTGCTTGTGGGGCTAACTGGGTGGTGCTTGCTGTGGTCTTAAGCTAACCTCTAAATACTTGGTTCTGGGGCCTCTTGGGTGGGGCTCTGGTGCAGGCCAAGGTCATTCACTGCCTATGACTGTATGGGGAGTGCCTGGTAGGACCTACCAATATATTCCATGGTTGGTCACTGCTTGTTTTGAGAAATGAAGATGTCTGCCACCAGTATCAGGCCTGGAATAGCTCTGTAAAAATTCAGAACACTCCAGGCCTGCTGCCACCAGCAGCTAATAAAGCCTCCTGCGGAATGCAATTTTGGTGAGGTAGGAACGCAGTGAGTTAGCAGGATGGAACAGTGGAGCTCACCAGGCCAATCAGATTCAGATGTGACTTGTGGGAGCAGACTTAACACAAAAAATATGGCGCCCACCTGCTTGCTGCTTGGGAGAAAGACCCACAGGGGACAATGAGGAATGCCCCTCCAGTCTTCACCCCAAAATTACACAACTCAATCTGTCCCCATATGACTTCGATGCCTTCAGAGTCACCGTCCCTCTGCCGGAGCCTAGGGTGAGAACTCAAGAGGACCATTTAAGAGGATGTCTGGGCTTCCTGCAGCCTCTTGTCCCACCTGATGGGTAGAAATCCCCACTGTGTTTCATAGCCAGATGTTGTGGGGGCTCCCTTCCTGGCACCAACTCTCCGGGCTGGGGATCCTGGTGTGGGGGCTGGTGTTTCTCACTCCTTCGTGGACAACCTCTGTGGCTGAGATATCCCTCCCAATTTTCATCCACCACATGGAGTTTTGAGGCCAGTCCATTTTGCGTTTCTGCCCCTCCTACCAGTCCCAATGGGCTTCTTCTTTATATCCTTAGTTATAAAACTCTATTCAGCCAGACTTTAGGTGATTCTCCAGGCTGATTATTTTATAATTTAGCTGTAATTTTGATGTGTTCACAGGATGAGACAAGCACAGCATTTATCTACTCTGCCATCTTGGATCTCTACTGATGTACTTCTGAAATTCTTTTCCGTTCAAAGAAATTAGAGAGGGACATTAGTGTAGCAGTTAAGGCCTAGGCTTTCAAACAAGGCAGTCTGAGTTTAAATACAGATCCCACTCACTCTTAGGTTTATATCCTTGGACGAAGTCAGTAAATTCCAAGAAAAGAATACCTGGGCTTTCTTGTCAGTTTGCCCAGGTGTGGGGTAGAAGGAAAGAGGAGGGTTGGGGCTTGAAAGATGTCAACATCAAATATCAAAAATGGACTCAGACTCTTTAATACACTGGGGTTTTTTTGATAATTAAATTAATGTTTCTTTTTTTTTTTTTTTTGTAATGCTCACAACAATTTCTGGCATTCAGAAAATGCTAAATAAATCTCAGCTGTTATATTTTAGCAAAGATATTGAATTGGAATGTGTCTAACATATATGGTGGTGAGGAAAGTCATAAGCTCCAAGGTTAAGTGTGTTTGACAAGAATGATGGGTGGTAAGGGGGGTGGGGGGTGGGAAATGAGTGTAAGGGGGATCAAATATATGGTGACGGAAGGAGAACTGACTCTGGGTGGTGAACACACAATGGGATTTATAGATGATGTAATACAAAATTGTACACCTGAAATCTATGTAATTTTACTAACAATTGTCACCCCAATAAATTTAAATTTAAAAAAAAAAAAAAAGAATGATGGGTGTAAGCACAAAACACTGAAGGGCACAACTCAAAGCCTAAAATGGAATGGGGAGTTTCCATATGGATATGGATATCTTTATTACTCATACCATAGAGTCTTAGGAAATAAATTAATTTCATCATGTATACTTCCTCTGGGCAACAATGAAGTTAATGTAGTCACAGTTTAGAAATAACCTTTAAATGACTTCTGCTCCTTCCAGTGTAGAACTGTGGACAGTGGTTCACAAAGATAGTTGTTCAAGATAGAAAATCAGCAGTGAAAAGTTAAAAAAAGAAATAGGTAGGCATATATCTCTCTTTGAAATCCAGAGGAATATAATTAACTTTTATTTTGTCCCCTCATTCTGTCACATATGCACAAGTAGAGAACAATTCTTCATTGATCTCTGTTTAATAAATCTCAAATGCAAAACCATTCCTGTTATTTGTAAACCATTAAAGCACACAATTACTATGGTTATCCAGGAAATATAATAGTAGTGCTGGATTAATCGGAATTTTGTTCAATTAAGACAGAATGAAAATACAGCTGCATGATAAGGCAGACAATGGCAATGCACAAATATTTATAAAGTAGGTATAGATTAGAGATACTGATCAAATACTTGAACTCATTTGATTAGTACTTTTATTCTTGAAAACAAAATTTGCACATATATAAATGAAGTATTTTTATTCTCAATTGCATTGCTGCTGAAGAGAATCAGAAATTATCCAGGAACTAATTAGCCTCTTTGTGGATTACCTGCACCCTGTACCTTGTAGATTCTTGCTCTTTTCTTTCCTCCTTATCCCTGCTTTGGACCACTTCTCAATTGTTAGCTGGAAGAAAAAATTTAAAAAGTAGGAAACCAGAAAATGTATAATTAGGACTCTGTAAGTTATTGTACATTAAACAGAATCCTGCAAGTATCAGTTGGCTAAATCTTTTGAATGAAATGCCAGACAATTGAGAAAAAGAGTAATTAATTACAAAAAAAGCTTAAATTTTTTTTATATAAATTACTCAATTGTTTCATATTGAAAACTCAAGCTTATTGAAAAACTTGATTTAGCAATAATAATTAAAACCAAATTGGGCTATTATTTAATATTCCATTACTTTATGCCAGCCTACATATATACAGTTTGTGAGAGCTTGTCAGAAGAACTTTACTAAGGTTTTATATGACCTTTTAATGTCAATCTAAAATATCCCGTGCAGTTTATTCTCTCACAGTTCCCACTGATGTGCTTCTATTCATAGGGAATTTCCCAATACAATTGGAAAAATCCAACTTCAACTACTAACATGCACTTTTCTATTTATGTACAGTCAGAAGGGGTCCTAAAAATCAATTTGTAGCATTGCCCATTGGGGAATTGATTCTTCATAGTTGAATTTCTTTTTGGCAGAGAAGACTACCTGAGCAGATTTTAAACTTTTTTTTTCTTTTTTATCCTCGTGCCATGTCCTCTGTCATTTTGGGCCAACCCAATGTTGGCAATCTCTGTGGAGTTTTCTCTTTTCCCCAGAGGACTCTGCTCAGGGTTTCATGAACACAATCCAGAATTTCCCCTCTCAGCTGTCCTGGGACTATTCTTTTGTCTCTAAGAATAAAATTCTGTTCCTGACAGAATAATGATTTTTCTCTATACTTGACTTTAGACCCAACTTCTCATAGTCCCTCCTTCATTAACTCTTCCGTAACATATCATATTTCCACAAAATAATCTCAAATCACAAGGTATATGATTATTAAAATTATTGCTTTATCCCTTACTATTAAATGGATACTTTAGCTCTCCCATTTTTTCTTAGCATTTTTTAATCTAGAGTCTCTGAACATTTGTACCCAAATACAAAAAGGGAATCCTTACGATAAATTGTAAATGTATTCTAATGTATTCTGTACACTCAATTGTATCTCAAAATCACCAAGGAAAGGAAAACATTAGATTTCCATGCTGAATCAGGAAACAAGAGAGTGTTTAAATCTGAGAACCACGAAATTTTGATAGTTGATATGATTGTAATTTATTCTGTACTATTTTATGAATTGGATGAAATTTTACTCTCTTTAGCTTAACCTATTCAAAACAGTATTCATGCAATGCTATTATATATTTCCCTTGCCCTTAGAAAATTTATCAATCCAATTTTTAAAATTTTATATTTAATCTATAGAATTCTATAATGAGTACTACAGAAAAAAATCAAACGAGAGGTGTAATTTCTACATGTAGGATTTCTAAATTCTTTGTTTTTCAGACTTCAATTAAAGGAGGTATATATATCTCCCATGTAAAATTAAAAGCAAAATGATTCATTATATGTATACAGAGGTTCACAGCTTAAAATACATGGCTAAATTTACTATATGACTTCCAGACTCACAGTAATCCTGTGAGGAATATAATGCGGTTATTACTATTATCCCCCATTTTCTTGGTCGGGAAACTGAGACAGAAAAGAGCTAATTTGTTTAGGAAGCACGGTTTGGGGACCAATTTTGTACTTGACTCTCACATGTTTCACTAAGTTAAGCAGCCTCCTGAAAATAAATTAAACAATAACAATTTTATTTGCACAGGATTTTAAAATTTATATAAAGCTTTCATATGTATTCCCCTTCTTATTTTGGCAGAGTGTAGAGGAGAGAAGTAACTTCGTTCTATTAAAGAAAAACTCTTGTGTCAGTCTTTGGTCAGACACTGATTTATCATATACAATAAGAAAGAACATGGAATAAGGTATATATCTCAGAGGAGAAATATGTTTAAGAGAATGAATGGATAGTTTTCTACAGTATTTTAATTTTCCCTTTCAAAGTAATGTTAAAATATACAGAGGAGATAAACCACTGAGAATTTCTTGTGCTGCTGTTCAACGTGTTAAATATCAATTGCTGCTTCCATGTTTGGAAAATATAAAATAAAAAAATGGAAGTATTTTTCGTTTTCACAAAGTTATCAATGGATAATTATATTTTTGAGAGAGAGGAAGAGAGATAAGACACATGCATATAAAATTGTAAAGGACTTGGAAAACCATGAGAAAGTCTGCTTTTTGCAATATGGTTTTAAAATGTGCATAAGGAAACATAAGAATCATAAAAACATTTCATGTGGCATTATAGAAAAATCAAACTTAAAACATAGTGCTTTGTTTATTAGATTGCAATCATCTTAATAATATAATCAAAGATAAATGAAAACGTATGATTCAGGATAAGGTTTAGCAAGTTGTGCATCTGACAGTGATTATTGATAGTAATGGTAAAGTTCAAAACATCAAAACGTTAAAATACTCTGCCGAAATACCAAAAATGGTGAGAGGAAGTGGAAAATTATGTGAAATGTTAAGGATGTTTCATTCCAGTACCTTGGCCTCATTATATTATCAGCTAAATATAAAATACATAGACCAGATAAATGTCTCATTAAGTATTTCACAGTTCTTTCTGGGAACTTGGTAGTGGTCTTGAAAATGAAAAGTAGAGAAGCATTTAATGTAAAACTGATGGTATGAGAAAGTATTTCACTGAAAGTTTTTATTAACTCACTGTGTGTAGTAAGGCATGGGGATAGTTATTTTATTAATTGCTTTTATGTAAAGAACACAAAGGTATTTTCTTAATAGAATTTTTAAGACAAGCTATATCTATCCTAGATTTAAGTACATCTTCAACTTTCAGTTGTGGTTAAAATTAGGAGCAACCCTCCTCCATTTTTAAGAAGAAAGCTCTCTTCAGATAATGTTATTTTTAAGTTTAATTTGGCACTTCCTTCTACCTACATGCACTGACATTAACAAACAGAATGCAGGAATGGATTTCATATTGAGATTTACTTATTTCTGTTTCTCATCAAAAAGTTTTATGTGAACACAACACAAGAGTATTTTAGATAGAAAAAACAAAATTACGTTTCAAGAGAAAAATAAATTTTCTTTGACAATTAATACACGTAATTTTAATTATTCCATGTGATGAGTATATGCAGTCTCTTTCTATAATAAAATTGAAAAAAATTTGATGCAATGAATTGTTGCTGTATTTCTCATTCTGGCAAAGTTCCTGTTGCTTTCAGATATACTTAAAAATGACAAGGTAAATATGATGACACCACTTTTCTTTAAAAAATGTTGTCAAGCTGAAAATATCTATGTAGAAGACAAGTCACAAAGCATAGAAAACATCATAAAGGATGCTTGTTAACAATAGGAAAAATGAATGGAGAACGGATAGAAGGGTGCCAGGTGAGAAATGCTCATAATACCTGCAATATATAAACACCACGCTTCAGTTTCCAAGACAAGTGAGTCTCGAATTGACAGATGGTGGATGATCACTTCTGGTGGAGCGAGTGATGGTTAGTTTGCAAGTAAAAGCAGATAAAGGAGCACATGAATAACACTGAAATCCTTGGTATGTGGGTATGGCTTAAATTATAAATGGCTTAAATTATAAATGGTTCATGATTGACTGGCCACAAGCAATTCATTAAGAATGCACATATGGAGAAGAAACTGCAGTAGTGCTCTAACAGATGAATGCAGCTGATCATTTAAAAAAAAAATCTATATTAAATGGAAAGGAGTACTTGGAAAACAATAAATTTGCAGGAGACCCAAAGGTAGAGGAAATGCAAATTAAGTATGCACCTGTAATTCATAAAACAACAAAACATGTTTAAAATTTGGGCATGTTAGAGTTAAATTCTGCTTGATTCAAGGACTAGTCTTCAGTTCTAAATGCAATTGGTAAAATTCAATGATAAAATAATATGAAAGTGCTAAATTAGACTAATGAAACAACCACCTTAGGGCTTTGCCTGTGATAATAGACCAAAGTACTCCCCACAGAGAACGTGACTGTCATCCACAATAAGATCAATCTCAAAATATTAGAGAAATGTCACCCAAAATATTTGTCTTCAGAATAACCTGGTCAGCTATGTCTCTAGAGATGTTTTACATATTACTTTTTTCTTCTGTCTCTTGAAGGGACTATGGGTATAGAGCCTTGTAACCTCCTTGAATATGACCCAAAGAATTGGTTCTCAACCTAGTTCTTATTTTTAAACCATCTTGTGTGTGTTTCATCATCATTATTATTATTCAGGTACAATTGACAAGATTATAAGAATAGTTCGAATGACTATAAATCATAAAATACTCATTCCAAAATTGCCCTCAGAAGTCATTTGAAACTCCCCTTTCAGTTTCAAATTGAAAAAATAAGGTCCAAACTATGTAGCTGAATTCCTCAATGCACAGCTATAACTAGAAATTAGGAATCTTGATTCCCCAGTAGTGTCAAAGGATTACTAATAACGGCTTGACCAATGACAGTTTTTCAAAGAAAAGTTTTGTTTTCCCTTTCATTGAAGGAACAATGTCATTCTAAGAAAACTAAGATCTTTAACTGTAGGAAATTACATTCAACTTTGAATAAAAGCTAATCTCCAGTACTTTTCTCCTGTCTAAACATTCAGTATGGATTATGAATTGGGGGAAAATCTCTGCCTTTATTTTAATTTTGAAATTCCACACAAAACCACTTTTAAATATCCAAGCTTATCATTTAATTCAAATGTTGATAGACATTACTGTATATGATTTATTATTTGAACAATACTTTGAATGTGTGTGACATATTTTAACACCCAATTTAGTTTACAGAGTCTCCCTTATTTTCTCTCTATGTTAGCAAAGCATGTATGGATAAGTAATCTTAATGTGATTCCTATCAAGACACAGAGAGGTTAAGTGAATGGCTTCAGGTCACACAGCAAGTCAGTAGCAATTTTTTAAATGTCTTATTTGAATATAAATGCATTTAGATAATAGAATAATTACTTAAGGTCATCAATAGTGGTAACACTTGTCATGTTGAGATAAGAAAAATATATTCTAAATCTTACAGGACATTTCTGATAGGAAGAACTGGCATAGTAGAGTCCTCCCTAAACTTAATTTTTTTGTATTATTTAACCTGGCATATGATAAAAAAGGAGAAATTTAATTCTAGTCTGTAAAAATGTTGAATGCTTAATATTATAATTTTATGACAGCATGTATACTTATTCAGATAAAATAAAATCAACTATTTTTTCTTTTTAATGCTTATAAAATAATAAAGTCAAAATACCAAAGCACTTTATTAATATCGAAATAGCATTGTTTAGATAGTATATAATATAAATTAGCAATGTTCCAAAACTTTCTTGTTTTGATGATGAAAAAGACAGGGAATATGTTAAATATTTTTGTTTGTTTTGATTATAAAATCCAAACAGCATATGGACAAAACAATTACTTAACTATTAAAATATACCTAGAGTTTTATTACAGAAACAAAGATCTTCAGCACTGCATTTGCTTAAAAGTTTAAGGATTATTGTTTAAGAAATAGAGCTTTATTATGAAACGTCCTCTGTAAGATATTTTTACCGGTGAAAATATATGTTAAATCTTTCTAACACAGCAAGAAATATTCCTTACAAATATGTACTGTTAACTCATTCATTCATGTTATTCATTTTATTTATCAACTGTTTCTATCACATGTAAAAGGATTCTACGTAAAATGTATTTCAAAAAGGTTGATTAATTCCTTGAAAATTAAACACATTTTTCTCCTTGTTACTGATTGTGATATTAACTAAATGTGTTATTCCAATGATATTAACTCAACTTCATTTTTTCTCTGTTGTTTAAACACTGAATAATAATCATGTTTACCTCACTTAGAGGGATAACCGTAGCTCATATTCCATCGAGATGAGTTTTATGCTTTCTCATATGTCATATGAAAATCACCTATCTTGGTTCTACACAGACACGACACTTCCTAAAAAATTACAATAAAATTAAAAGATGCATTTATAGAGACAACAAGGAATATAATCAATTTTTCACTCTCATGTGGAATATAAGTCCTGAACTTCACAGGAAGAAAGGATCTATTTATTAGTAAGACACCTTCTCAGTTTGTTGGGAACTATTTGGATACCCATTATTCTTTCATATTCCATACTAGAAAAAGAGAAACTTTGAGTTGAATAAAGCATTTCTAAAGCAAAATCAACCAACAAGGACACTTCGTTGAATTTGGAGAATTTTACTCTAATGATACATGGTTATATAAATACATTCTTAAGCTATAGAATAACAGAGATGGACCATTTCACGACTATGAAAATGATGAATATAGATTAAAAAACAGCTTATTTTCCCATGTGAGTAAACACACACACACACACAATTCAATATTATCACACAAAGAAGTAGTATTTTTTTAAAAGTATTTTCCATTTGAAAGGAAATGTGTTTGTTACTCTAAATTTGGTAAATGCATAAATATAAAAGGAAAAAAAATGATTCATTATCACAGCTGAAATACATTCACCGTCAACATTTTGTACCATTTACTGGCAGTTTTAAATTTGTATAGTGACAAATCATACCTAATAAGCATGGAATTGTGTTTATACTTTTTAATTAATTGCTTTTAAAATCAGAAATTCTATAACTTTATTCAATATCTGCACATTAGCTTATTTGGTTTATTATTTTATTATTTCTTATAATTTACACAATCATGTCCGGATAGCTAACCATTGTTTTCGATCTTGTTTTTCTGTTTTATAGAAAAAAATGCTGCAATAAAGATATGCCAGAACATGATTGCTTTTAAGATTCTCAGTATATATTGCTAAACTGCTTTCTAAAACTTCTCATCAGTGTTTCTACTGTGGAAAGGCAGTATAAAATGCTGCTTAACAGCAGAGAATCCAAAGCCAGCCTTTACTGACTCTGCCACTAACTTCCCAATTGGCACTGGGAAAATCACATAACCTCTTTGTGACTCAGTTTCTTCATCTCTAAAGTTTGAACAGTAATAGGATGTCCCATATAAAATTGCTGTAGGATTAAAGGAGTTAACATATGTAAATGTTTAGAAGAGTTCCCTCTCATAGCAGTATGAACATTGACTATAAGAAATGTATTCTGGTAGGTCACTTTAATAGAAATTTGCTTTCCAAACGATTAATTATGTTATATTTTCCAAGGTTGCTCCTTTTACAGGAAAGCAAAACTTAGTAGATGAAATGTCAACGACAGTTAATTCCAATTTTCAGCCTTTGGGTAGATGTTTAATATACCGTGTTTCCCTGAAAATAAGACCTGGCCGGACAATCAGCTATAATGTGTCTTTTGGAGAAAAAATTAATATAAGACCTGGTATTATATTATATTATTGTATTGTATTGTATTATATTATAAAACGAAGTCTTATAGTAAAATAAGACCGGGTCTTATATTAATTTTTGTTCCAAAAACAGCATTAGAGCTGATTGTCCGGCTAGGTCTTATTTTCGGGGAAACACGATGGTATTCTTGTGAGCTATATATATAGACCTTTATTTGGGAGATTTTTACTCACAGGTATTTTCAAACAATTAACAATTCCTTTTTCTTTAAGGGTGGTGTAGTTTCTTATATTAGTGGATTCATCAGGTGCCAGATGAAGATGCTATCTCGGCCCATTGCCTTACCACCTCCCCTCTTCATGACAATTGACAATTTCTGCCTTACATTCCAGTTAACATATGAACTGGCAACTAAAGTTTTTGTTTGCATGAAATATCTAAATTATTTCATCTGCATGAAATATTTAAATTATTCCTCTAAATCCCACAGAGATTACCATAAATGAATGTTCCATATGAAAGTGTGTTTTAATTTTTTATTAAATTTATTGGGATGACTTTGGTTAATAAAATTATATAGGTTTCAAGTGTACAATTCTATAATACATCACCTACATATTGCATTGTGTGTTTACTACCCAAAGTCGATTCTTCATCCATCACCATATATTTGACCTCCTTTACCCTCTCCTACCACCCTCCCTTCCCCCGTACCCTCTGGTAATGACCACACTTTGTCAGCATCTATGAGTTTTTGTTTGTTTGTTGCTTTCAGTTTTATATCACACATATGAGTGAAATGATATGGTTCTTGACTTTTTCTGTCTGACATTTCACTTAGCATGATAATCTCAAGATACATCCATGATGAATCTTCAAATCCAAATGGCAGTATTGACAGTATTTCATCTTTTCTTATGTCCAAGTAATATTCTATTGTGTATATATACCACGTCTTCTTTATCCAATCATCTATTGAAGGTCACTTCCATTATTTCCATGTCTTGGCCACCATGAATTATGCTGCAATGAACATAGGGGTACATATCTTTATGGATAAATGTTTTCGGATTTTTGGGTTGATATCCAGAAGAGGAATTGCTGGGTTGTATGGTAGTATTATTCTTAAATATTTGCGAAAACTCCATACTGTTTTCCATAGAGGCTGTACCAATTTACATTCCCAGCAGCAGTATATATGGGTTCTTTTTTCTCCATAACTTCTCTAACACATGTTATTCCTTGTTTTGTTGATAATAGCCATTCTAACAGATATGAGGGGTCTATCATTGAGGTTTTGATTTGCATTTCCCTAATAGCTACTGATGTGGTGTATTTTTTCATATATGTGTTGGCCATTTGTTTTGGGGAGAAGTGTCTGTTCAGATCCTATACCATTTATTAATTGGATTATTTGTTTTTTTGTTATTCAGTTGTATGAGTTCTTTATATACTTTAAATATTAGCCCTTAGCAGAGGTGTTGTTTGCAAATATCTCTATCTATTCAGTTGGTTGCCTCTGTTTTGTTGATGGTTTCTTTTAATTTGAAATAGGTTCATTAATTTATTTTTGCTTTTATTTCCCTTGACTTTGAGGTCAAATTCATAAAATCCTCTCTAAACCCAAGGTTCAGAAGTTTACTATCTATGCTTTCTTCTATGCAATTTTTTTGTTTCAGGTCTTATACTTAGGTCTTTGATCCATTCTGAATTAATTTTGGTAGATGATGGCAGATTACAGTCTAGTACCATTCTTTTGCATGTGGCTTTCCAGTTTTTCCACCACCATTTATTGAAGAGGCTTTCTTTTCTCCATTGTATGTTTTTGGCTCCTTTGTCAAAAATTATCTGCCCATATATATGTGGGTTTATTTCTAGATTCTCAACTCTGTTCCATTGGTCTGTCTGTCTGTGTTTCTGCCAATACCATGCTTTTTGTCACTTTGTAGTATAAATTGAAGTCAGGGAGTGCGAAAACTCAGGGCTTATTCCTTTTTCTGAGGATTGCTTTGGCTATTTGAGGTCTTCTGTGATTCCAAACAAATCTGATGATTCTTTTTTTCCTATTTCTTTAAAAAATGTAATTGGGGTTTTGATAGGGATTGCACTAAATCTCTATATTGCTTTGGAAAATATGGCCATTTTAACCTGTTCATTCTTCCAATCCATGAACATGGAATATCTTTCTATTTCTTTGTGTCTTCTTCAATTTCTTTTAATAATGTCTTACAGTTTTCAGTGTAGAGGTCCTTCACGTCCTTTGTTAAGTTTATTCCTAAGTATTTTATTCTTTTTGTTGCAGTTACAATTTTTTTTTAAATTTCTTTCTCTGAAATTTTATTGTTAGTATATAGGAAGACAGTTGATTTTTGTGCATTGATTTTGTATTCCGCAAATTAACTGCATTTGTTTATTGTTTCTAATAGTTTCTTTTGTGTGTGGAGTCTTTAGGGTTTTCTATATAAAAAGTCATCTTGTCTGCAAAAGTTATAATTTGACTTTTTCATTCCTCATTTGGATGCCTTTTATTTCTTTCTCTTGCTTGATTGCTCTGTCTAGGAAAATGTGTTTTTTTAAAGACCCATTTGCTTGTACATACTACAAGGCTATTGACTATATATAGCTCAAAAACCTATTAAAGTCAGTTACTATTGGGAACTTACAAGACCTTTTTTATGGAGCATATTTATTTCATAAATCAACATCAAAGCCTAAAAAAAGAAGTCTTCAATATCTAATAGTTCTTATACTACTATATGCAAATAAAAATATTTCTTAAAATTACTAAAAAATACCCCAAAACCTACAAACATCCCTCTGTGATCATGAGCCTATCTTTTTTTCTGCTAAATAAGTTGGTCTCAGTTCTTGCCATTGTAGATTTTCCCTTTACTTCTTCCACCAATGTTTTACCTTCTGCAAGGTATACTGTGACTAATATCCAAATAGCAATGTGTCCTTCAATTTAGGACCTCTCATGAGTAAACCCACCAACCTGCTTTGCCTCAGCTGGGGAAAATCAATAGGTTCAGAGCTCAAATTGAAAGAGGGGTAGTTGTCCTAGGATATTCAATTTTTGGCTCTATTGGCAGTGAAGCAACAGTCTGCTCGTATGTATGATGTACTAACACTGATTAAATGGCCATATAGGCGTGGGTTTATTTCTGGGCTCTCTATTCTGTTCCATTGATTTATGTGTCTGTTTATGCCAGCACCATGCTGTTTTGATCACTATAGCCCTGTATTATAGTTTGATATCAGGCAGTGTGATGCCTCCAATTTTGTTTTCGTTTCTTTTTTCTCCAGATTACTGTGACTCTTCAAGGTCTTCTGCGGTTTCATATAAAATTTTGGATTATTTGTTCTAGTTTTCTGAAAAATGTCATTAGTATTTTGATAAAGATTGCATTGAATCTTTAGATTGTTTTGTGTAGTATGGACATTTTGATGATGTTAATTCTTCCTTTCCATGAGCACAGTATACAATTCCATTTATTTGTATTTTCTTCAATTTCTTTCTGGTGTCTTATAGTTTTCCGAGTACACGTCTTTTACCTCCTTGGTTAAATTATTCAGAGGTATTTTGTGTGTTTTTTGTTTGATGCAATTGTAAATGGGATTATTTTCTTAATTTCTCTTTCTGACAGTTCAGTACTGGTGTATACAAATGCAACGAATTTCTGAATATTAATTTTGTGTTTTGCTACTTTACTGAATTAATTTATCTGTTCACATAGTTTTTTGATAGAATCTTTGAGGTTTTCTATATATATTATGTCATCTGCAAATAATTACATTTTTAATTCTTCTTTTTCAATTTGGATGCCTTTTTTTTTTTTCTTTTTATGTCTGATTGCTGTGGTTAGGACTCCCAATACCACCTTGAATAACAGTGGTGAAAGTAGCCATCCTTGTCTTGTTCCTGATCTTAAGGAGAAAGTTTTTACCTTTTTCCTGTTGAGAATGAAGTTCTCTGTGGGTTTTGTCACATATGGCCTTTACTACATTGAGGCATGATACCCACTTTGCTGAGAGATTTATGATTGATGGATGTTGGATTTGGTCAAACCCTTTTTCTGCATCTGTTTATATGATCGTATGATTTTTATCCTTAATTTTGTTTATGTGGTGTATCATGTTAATTGATTTATGGATATTGAACCAACTTTGTATCCCACGAATAAATTCCACTTGATCATGGTATATGATCTTTTGAATGTGTTGCTAAATTCAGTTTTTTACTATGTTGTTGAGGATTTTTACATCTATGTTCACCAGGAACATTGGCCAATGATTTTCTTTTTTGGTAATATCTTTGTCTGGTTTTGGAATCAGGGTAATGGTGGTACCAAAAAATGAGCCTGGGAGCCTTCCCCTCTCTTTAGTTTTTTTGGAGTAGTTTGAAAAGGATAGGTGTTAATTTTTTGAATGTTTAGTAAAATTCACCTGTGATACCATCTGAGGACACTTAATTTTTGAAGTCCAAGTTTTCAATTATTCCTTTCATGAATCATGCCTTTGGTGTTTTATCTAAAAAGTCATTGCTATATCCAAGGTTATTTAGGTTTTCTGCAAGCATGCTTTTTTTGTCTTCTTTTTTTTTAATCAACAAATTTGGTAGAATCATTTAATAAATATTAATAAATGATATGATATTTTACATCAATATGTAATAAAAGTTTCAATGTATTACATAGTAGAATTTTTCCTTCACAGAAAAAATATTTTTTTATAAATCTATGGCAAATATTGATATCAATTGTTATAAGATAATTTAGACATATTCTTATTTAGATCATTAAGAATAAAAAGAAGCCTATTATCACTCCCATAATTTATGTATTTTGGTGGTCTTGGAAAGCACTAAAGATAAAGTGGAGTAGAAAGTATAAGAATTGGAAGAGAAGAAATAGAAGTCTCATTTTTTGTAGATAATGTCATTATTGTTGTAACAAACCAAAATAAGTGATAGAAAAACTTACAGAATCAATAAATATATTTCAATAGCATTCCTCTCTAGTAGCAACATCAACTATAAAATATTAGAAATAAAATACCATGTTTCTCTAGCAATATATATTATGAAGTATCTGATTAATGAATGTGTAGAAATGTTACACTGAGAAATTTTAAAATTGTATTACAGGAAATAAAAGTAGAAGTGAATAAATAAAGGTATATACCATGGTTATAGATAGGAAAATATGATATAGTAAAGATGTATGTCTCTATAAATAAATTTATGAATTCATATAATCTCAGTCAAAGTTGTCTGTATTTACATGTATTTGTAGAAAAATAAAAGCCCACAACAGCCAGGTCAAGTTAGAAAATTTATCCAACCAGATATTAAGCCATACTATAAAATTTAAGTTATAAAAACAACGTGGGTACAGTTGGGAATTCAAGAAAAATAAAGAGCTCAATAAGAGATCAAAGTATATATTTTGGCACTTAATATTGTAAACTTGGTACCACAATGCAATAGGAATCACCAATTGTTTAACAAATGAACTTGAAAAAATTGATTCATTCTGGGGAGGGGGAAATAAATTGTTACTTCTTTACTTTGGATTAACACCTAAATGTGACAGTGAAGCTATAGCATAAATGGAAACAAACATGAGGGAATATGGTAGTGACCAAGATTGAAGACCAAATTTTAAAATAAAAACCAAATAGTTCAAACGATAAAATGAAAGGTGATACATTGACTACACTCACATTTTGGGTTTGTGCTTACAGAAGACACCCAGTGTCAAAGTTAATAAAAATATGTAAATCAGGAGATGCTTTTATGTCAAAAAGCAATATTTAAAAATGGGCAAAGGATATAAATAACTAGTTCTTAGAATGAAAAATCTGCATCAATTAAAACAACAACATCAACAATAACATTATATGATGATCACACTTACTGGTAATCATAAACTTTCAAATTAAAATAGCAATGAATATATCTGTAAACCATAAAAATGAAAAATAATAAAAATAATGACAATACAAAAATAAGTGAGGATGTACAATGTACCGCTGAAGCAATGGGTACAGTTCTTCTGGAACAAAATCTAGTGCTTATTAATGAAATTGACTATATGTCGGTCATGCAGACCCTGGTCCCCACCTCTGGGTATTTATCCCAGAGAGGTTCCAATGTGGGTCCATAAAGGAATATTAATGAAAACACTCATCAAAGCAAAATGTGTGTTTGTGGAGATTTGAATGATTAAGATCATCATCACTAAAAACCTGCATACCATATGTATAATATGAAAAATCTGCAACAATTAGAGCAATGGACCAGATACATAAAGCGATATAACTAGATTCTCAAAACAGAGTGTATATGGATGAAGTTTGAAACAGAGTGAAATTTATGTAAATGTGAAAAACAAGGAAGCACTATATACCACACATGGATGGTTACATCTCTAAGGGACTTTTGTCAAAAAATTAGAGTAGATGCTTATGAGGTGGACATAATGGGGGTAAAATTAATATATATATATACATATACATATACATATATACATATGTATATGTATATATGTGTGTGTGTGTCTGTGTGTATATGCATTAGAAGTGAGACAATAGGAATTTACTTGAGCAATATTAAAATTAACTACTTTTCTAATTAGAACATAAAGCACCATTAAGCTATAGAGTGTTTTAAAGCAGATAATTACATGGAATGTGCAGACTGTTACTTGGAAAATTCTAATGTCTAGCTGGTAACTACTATGGCTATTTATTGCATTCTCTCTAGTTTGCTTTTACTATTAAGACAGAAGAGCTGCTTTTGGCTTGTTATTTTTCATTATCACTTTTACTTCCCACTTATTTGATTTTGTATGTAGTACAACTTTAAGGGTAGGACTTTTCCTTCATGAGGTAATTTTTACAGTGAGTCTTCAGATCATGAATTAATTTTCTCAGTACACGTATAACCTTATTTAGGAGGTGTGAACACTTAAAACATGTTCAAATCACTTCATCAGTGCTATAAACATGCAGTAAAGAGTCTATTCAACTCTGTCTGCTCTACAACAACAGGACCTTGGGCAGAGTAGTCATGTAAAGAAATGGAATTTTATTTGATGTACTGATGACATTTTTGTCAAGACACTGACCAATGACCATGGCTGAGCATGTATTAAGGGTCACATTGCTATTTCTAATTTTTTTTTAAAGTATGGAAGAATTATACAAAAATATCTGTAATAATTTAATTTACATTTTAAGCTTTTCAGTCTCTTTTTTTTTTTTTATTTCTCCTTCTGGACTTCTAGCAAGATTATAACCCAGTGCTATCGGTTTAATAATAGTAAAGTATGATGGCAGGACACTTAGGAAATGCCACTATATGTGAAACAGAATGTAATGTGATTTTAGATCTGGAAATTTCTGGTGGCGAGAAGAGTGTGAATAAATATCAAATGTCTTCTCTTTAGAACTAAATGTAAAATACTCCAAATCATCTTATCCAACTCTAGATGTTAATTTAAATGTAAATGCACATATTGAATGCAATAGTGAAATAGCAAATGGAATTCGTAACAGAACAAGTATTGTGACTGGGGATATTGTTTTACTCTATTTCTTTTTTTTTCAATTTGTTTCAGGTGCACAAAACAATGTAATAGTTAAGAGATTTACACCCACTACTGCAGTGTACACCCGAAGCTGAAGCTGAATATTACTATATTTCTTAATGCCAAGAAACGGCAAATAGATTTGGTCTTTAAAAATGCAAAGCATAGGTATTTAGGGTGCTAGAAAAGAAGTGCACTATCCATAATCTAGTTTGCATCTATGTAAATTGCAATCTTGTAACAGAGGAAAGTAAGGTAAGAACGTTTTATCTAGACAACTGTACTAAAACACAATCGAACACATGATTACCAAATGGTGAAAATATCTTCTTTAGAACATACTTTCGAGTCTATCAGTTAGCTCACTTGCTAAGACATCCACAATGAGAGAAGTTTACTTCCTTGATTTGGAGGCAATATTGATTAAAACCACAACATGAATCCTGTCATGTTTTATGAGATTCAAAATTATGCATAATAACAATTACTATTTTATCTAAGTCAAAGACATTTGGTAAGTTTTTAGATTCACTAAAGACATACTTTCTATTAGAATTATTTAGAAACTTAAATTTTACTCGTAAAATTATTTATCAGAATTTAAGGGAAAAGCACAGTGATGAGACACTCAAGATTAAAGGCTCTGGAATACCCATTTAAAAAAAAATAACCTTATTCTCAAACAACTTATAATTTTTATTTTCTACCTCTCACTTACTGCCTTGTATTCTCCTTATTTTCTCAACTAGACTAAAGCTATTCTCAGTAGAATGTGGGGTATATCAGAATTCATCCCTATATATCTCCTGATACAATTAAATAAATTACAGTATATATATATATATATATATATATATATATATATATATATATATGACTTATAGGCATTATTTAAAAATATGTAGATCTATAGAGCTATCTGTTCTCTAACCCTTAGAAGAATGCACACTGTATGATTTATTCTGAGTTTTAAAAAATATGCATATCCACCTATAGATAAATATAGGACTAGAGATATTATTTTTACATATATGCTGGTTTATGAATATTAGTTTTCTGGAAAGATGCAAAAGAAAAACTGATGATGAATAACTTTGAAAAAAAAAAAAACGTAGGGTCAGGGTACAGGAAAGAAGACATTTGCTTCTCGTTTTATACCATTTTTTACTCTTTGACATTTTTTGGCACAGGACTGTGTTTATTTTACTTAAAATTAATCATTGAGATTGGATAGTGAGATTGTGGGCCATTTTAATTTTCTTTTTTGTACTTAAAACAAAATATAAATTAAATTTTAGTTAAAAGAATAAATAACATAGTAGGCAGGCAGAAATAGAGGAAGGAAGAAAGAATAAAAGAGAAAGAGAAAAGGAAATAACAAATAGAAGAGTGCTTTTAAAGCAAATACAGATCTTTTCCCTTAGCCTGGAATGTCCCAGCTGAGGAATGGACAGGAATTTGGAGGCAAATGTAGTTTGGAAAAGTTTCCTAATTAACTGATAACCACCTAGCATATTATTAGAACAAAACTATTGAGTTAAATTTTTTGATCCCTTTTCACCACAATCTCATATCAACTTGCTTCAGCTTATAATGACCACTTCCCAAAATGCTAAATATCTGATGATTCCTTTTTTTATATAAGCTACTGCAGGAAGTCTCACAAATCTTTTTTTGTTTTGTTTTGTTTTTAATATAGAGCAGCAAAGATTTTGTAATTAAGTGTTTGGCATTGTTTACCTGGGAATAAACAATTTTCAATAGTGCAGATTTTTAAAGGACGTTTTGCTTGTAAAAATCACTGTTCAGTTTTCTAACCAGGTGTCCTCTGGGTGGTGAACACACAATGTGATATATAGATGTTGTATTATAGAATTGTACACTTGAAACCTATGTAACCATTTTCACCCCAATAAACTTTAATTAAAAAAAGAAAAGAATTGGTGAGTTAACCCTAATTCAGTGAAGTTCAATAAATCTCTCAGTAGACTCTCAAAAAAATGAATTCAGACAAAATTTTCTTTAAAATTTTGCAAATTATTTTGAATAAGAAAACATATCAATAAGCTATGATGTGTATAATAAAACAGTCACCCTCTTCCCTAACTTCCAAATAATTTTATACTTATCTATAAATTGGGAAGATTTTCTTCAGGCAAGAAGTATAGAACACCTTTAATATGAATATGTATTTTTTATCATTCCAGGAATTTATCCTAAATATATAGTTAATTATACACTTTAAAAGGAATATGAAAATTTATTGCAGTATTGCTTATAATATTGAATATTTAGAAATGACCAATATCTAACATAATATGATGTGTTTTAGAAAGCATGCTGTGAAAAATCATGCAACCTAATTTAAGAAACATAGAGCTTATAAATATTTCCAGATGAATAAATTCATAATATATTTTACTTGAAAACAACCACGATATGAAATACATAATTTATTTTTCAGTTACAAGACATATTCCATTTTTTCTATAAAACAAATTGGTCTATGCATAAAATATCCAGAAAGATACATATTGAAATGTTTCCAATTAGTAGGATTAATAAAGCCTTTTTTTCCCTTTTTTTATTATGTGTATTATTTACTTATTCTATAATAAGCATTTCCTAGTTGGGTAATAAGCATTTACTAAATAAAGTAAAAGTAAATAAACTATAAAATACCAAATGGAAATTGCATTACTGCCTATCTCTGAAATATGATTTCTTCTGCTCCACTCATTCCTTAAGTCTCAACTCAAGCATCACATCCTCTAAGAAGTTTGAATTGAATCTACTTGTCTTTATTTTTAAATACCATCCGTGAAAATGAGAACCACTATTTAGTAACAAGCCTAACTCTCCACTGATTCCTTGAAGGCTGAACCTCTGTATTTTCTTTGTCTAATTAAAATCTGTCAATTAGCATTTCTTCAGTGTGGCTTAACTTTAATCCAAAACATAAGAAAGAGAAATTTAAAAGTATCTGCACACCAGTCTACTTGTGCCAAACTTCAGACAATCTATAGGTATTTACACATATAATCTGTAAATAACTTCTACAAGGAAAAAAGAATTCTTTAAGAGAAAGCCTTCAGTCATTGGGTAATTTCTGGGAAATTTATCATATTCAAAGTGGCAGGATAAGAAGAATACATTGTTTGTTAACAGCTCTGAGCACAAGATGAAATTCATTATTGATGGAATTGAACAATAATCAATCAATGTAACATTGAAGATATTTTTGACATATTTCTTTGTGAGTTCACAACTACTGGGCCATCCATTTCCCTATTGGTCCCACACCTAGTCTCAAACCTTTATTTGCTCTGTTCTGTATCTCAAAGAACTACATTCATGCAGACTCTTTTGATGACTCACTTTGAGTTAGGTTTAGCCAATGGAAGGCACAGGTAGAATATTAGAGACAGGGAGGGGGAGAGAAACCAAAGTACGGGCATCTCCTTTCATGCTCTGCCACTGATGCCACTGTGCCTGGGCCTCCACAGTGGCTCTAGCTCCTGCCAGACAATTGCTCTCTCCATTTTCATGCCACCTACCTGGCAGTCTCTACTATGGTTCTAGATCCTATAGAATGACCCTGGCTTCTGGGTTCTAGTTACATGATTTCTACATGTTTTCCTTTGCTCTGGGAGTGGTATCTAATTTGTGTTGTTTACTGTTCTTTGGGTTGTTTCACTGGTTCTTCAACTCTCATCACACATAGAATCAATTCCTTATATTGAATTCCTTACATTTGAAATAACTAGGGTGTTTTCTCTTTTCTTGTCTGGATATCTTTCAATACAACACTCAAGGTTTCGTTTGTAACTCAAGTTACACTGAAAGCTGCTGTGCAAAATGCCTTTCCACCCCACTATTTACTAAAAGGTCTAGTTTACTTGGTTTACCTGCTTGGAAGCCACATTTTTAAATGTATATATAATTGCATATACAATTGTTCAAGAACTTTTGCAAAACAACGCCTGACAAAACTATTTTTACTCAGTGCACGCTAAAAGCACAGCGAAAATATTTGAGAATGATTTAGGTGATTCTATAGATCATGCTGCTTACAAAGATTATGGCCCAAAGTATGTACATTTTGCTATATGGTGAGATATATTATGCTTATTCACATAAACATCTTAAATAATGTATAGATGCTAATACAGTGAGATTGTTTATAATCCCTCCTCTTTCTCATATTGATGAAATCCTTTGTCTTAAGCAGTTAACAGAATTGTCTCTAACTTCACTTTGGCCTAAGTTTGGTTTTCATTACCTTAATACTGTGCAATTTGTTTATCCTCTTCTGGTTAGCATTGTTCCACACTTCAGGGTCTATTTAAATGGGCCAAGAGTAAATTAAAAACAAACAAACAAACAAAAAACCAACTGTTTGAGGTTCAAACAAGCATTTTAAAATTAGTGTATGAAACAAATACTTTCATATCACTCAGAAAATATTACTTTTTTGATACTTCCTATGAACACTATTTTGTTAAATTTTGTGTTTTAGAAAATGTTCCAACTGAAATAAAATGCCTGGGGTTTTACAAACTCTGAATGTCTAGTTGTGCTTTATGATTACTTTTCGATAGTACTATAATGAGTTAGAAGTTATCATGTTGTACTTCTGAACTTTTTCTATAACCACATTCAGTGCCAAATCTTTTCTAAGGATTACTTTACGTCTTCTCTTGCAAGTTTTCTACAGCTCTGTAGTCTTGTTAAGTTATAAACTGGGCAGAGCAAAGCAAATGCCTTGGTCATCTACACGGATTCTGAGACCATATTATTCCACACCCCTGTAATGTTTGAAAGGTGAGAGAAACCTTTTGCATTCTCTGTAGTTCTCATGTTGCATGATTAGCCGTATGAGTTGCCAGTTTGACTCATCCCTTAACTGTGTCTTGAAGGGCAGTCCAAAAGGCAAGTGCCGGAGGAATTTAAACCTTCACATGTTGTCAAAAGGAGTTTTAAAACCAAAAAAAAAATACGTGTTTTAAGAACAGATTGTGATATGCAAGAAGACATTCATGCATGCTGTAGTGATATTTGGTGCCATGGAAATTTGGGTCTAAGTCTCAACTCTGCCACTACCTCAGTGACCTTAGACAGGCAGGTGTTCTATTCTGAGCCTGAATTTCCTTATTTGCCATTTTAGCAGAATTGACACTAGAGCCATGGCTTGACATTTAAAAGATGAGAAACCTGGAAAGTCCTTCCAGACTATCTTCAACCATCTGCTTCCATATACTTCGGTTTGAACTTTCTTCTTAAGTCCAAACAGTTACGTGATGATGATGATATTCAGCTATAACAGCTTTGACAGGCTTGGTTTTCATAATTTGCTTAAACTTAAAGGTAAATGTGGAACATGCTCACACACAGCAGTTTTAGAAATAACCTCAGCAGAACTGGAATCATTGCAGCATGAGTTTTAGGGGGAATTAAGGCTCTATTCTGAGACATCTGACAGTAATTAAGAAATTCTGCCAACTGAAATAATCCTGCAAAGTGAATGTGATCTCTTGACCCCCAGAGACCCCTTACAGACTGAGAAGTCTTGCCTGTAGTTGAGTCCTTTATAGTCTTTGCAGGACAAGGGTCAGTTTCAAGATACCAAATTTTGTCTCTAATTAATTCAAGAAAAATTTTTCTCAGGTATGAAGAAGGTACCGTCATTTACTTGCATGTGGATTGAAGAACTGAGCCTATCTTCCTTCTAGTAAAATCTATTTTATAGCGGGATACATTTTGAGAATCGACATTAATTCCATGATTTTTATAGAATTATCTTTGTGTATATACATAAATTGAGTTTGCGTATATATATGCTATATCCATGTAGACAAAGTTATGTGATTTGATTAAAAACAAATATATGTACACAAGTATATTCAAATATGCATTTTATATATCATATGTGTATAAATACATATTTGAATATTTATGTAAAGAATGTTTCTCGTAGACAAAGCAATGTAATTCAACATAAAAGATAAAACACACTGTAGTAAAAATTTTATATCAAAGGAATCTGAAAATTCATAAAAGAAACCTCAACTGAAATTGAAATTAAGTGAAAGCAAGTAGAGGAAGCTCTCATGCCCTACCACTTTTCCTCAATTACTTCCCAAAAGAAAGAAACCTCCCTTGTATGTCCAACAGGAAAGTATTTCTACTTTACTACCCAGCAGGAGGAAGATTTTCTTTTTGCCCAACAACAAGCCCAGGTAATAAAAAATGCCACAGCTTAGCCAATGAGAAACCATTATCACCCTGAACTCTTACTTTCCTCCAATGAACTTTCATTGTTTTTTTAATTCAAGTTTATTGGGGTGACAATTGTTAGTAAAGTTACATTGGTTTCAGGTGTACAATTCTGTAATACATCATCTATATATCATATTGTGTGTTTACCACCCAGAGTCAGTTGTCCTTCCATCACCATATATTTGACCCCCTTTACCCTCATCTACCCTGCCCCGCTCCCCATCTGGTAATCACTCAACTATTGTCTGTGTCTATGAGTTTTTGTTTCTTCATTTGTTTGTCTTGTTCCTTTGTTGTTTTCAGTTTTATATCCCACATATCAGTGAAATCATATGGTTCTCCACTTTTTTTGTCTGATTTATTTTGCTTAACATTATAATCTCAAGATCCATCCGTTGTTTCATTTTGTTTTTTTCTTTTGCTAATGACTTCCTTGCCCCACCCTCCTTTTAATAAAAGCTTTCCATTTTGTGTAACTCCTCAAAGTATTTGTCTGCTTGCTAGATGAAGTGCTGCTCCAAACATAGATAGTTTAATAAAGCCAGTTAAAGCTCCAAAATATTCTCAGTGGAATTTTGTTTTTTAACAAATCCAAATTAAAACTTTTCATATTTATATTTATGTGCCATACATTTAAGAATGTCAATCTGATATTATTCCATTATAAGCCCAGAATTTTCCAGAAAATTGAGGTTTTTTTCTTGGTAGCATATTTTTTTCAATTGTAATAAGGAAGTCTTAACTGTATCATATGTCCTTGTTGAAAACAACTACATTTAGTATATTTAAACTCATATTTGTACACACCTTTTACTTAACATTCAAAAAGGATTTAATTTAATTCAATCATTTTTTCCATAATTATTAAGTCAAAATTTGACTTTTTTTGAAATAAAAATGAATGTGCATGCTTTTTTACGTATAGTTAAATTTAGGTCACAATGTGTTCAACCCACTTAATAATTTGCAAATTATTTTTAGTTATTTCATTCACCATCTAACAGATTGTTGATGGAGATCAACATAGAAAGAAAATTGTGTAATTAAATTTCTTAAAATAAACTCATTACTAGTGAAAGACAAGATTGATGACACAGAGAATTAATCCTAACCATGATGTATACATTTCCCAGATATAAGAAGGTTGCCAGGAAATTAGAATTAGGAATTTCTTTCTTTCTTTTTTTTTTTTTTTGTATTTGAAATAAACTAGCAGTCAGAGTAAAAGAATTAGAAAACTTTTAGGATCAAGTTATTTTGAAATAATTTGTGTAATTTTAGGACATAGAGATTGAATAACATAGGGAGACTTTTAAGTGATAATCATGGATATACGAAACTCTGACAATCAAGTTCGCAAACTCATCCTAGAAAAAATGCTACATACCTCATTGCTGAATATCACTATGGTCACCTTCAAAGTCCTCCTCTTGGGAAGTTATGCACCAACATTAGCAACTAGTCCACCCTTCAACGCAATTTTGGAATTCTTTCTGGAATGGCCATCAGAGCTGTCATCATATTAAACTTGATGTCCTGAATGTCATAAAAATTTCTTCCTTTCAATGTTTCCTTTATCTTTGGGTAAAGAAAGAAATCATTGGGGGCCAGATCAGGTAAGTATGGAGGGTGCTCCAATACAGTTATTTGTTTACTGGCTAAAAACTCCCTCAAACACAGTGCCGTGTGAGCTGGTGCATTGTCGTGATGCAAGAGCCATGAATTGTTGGCGAAAAGTTCAGGTCGTCTAACTTTTTCATAGAGCATTTTCAGCACTTCCAAATAGTAAACTTGGTTAACTGTTTGCCCAGTATGTACAAATTCACAATGAATAATCTTTCTGATATAAAAAAAGGTTAGTATCATCACTGCAACAAGTTTGCAAACTTAATTGTCAGAACTCATAAATGCCTAGCAATAAAGTAATTACATTTTTGATTTCTGTTGTTTATAGTTGTGCAGTGTAAGAATACTGCCAAGAACTATAATTAAAAAGTCCAAAGAGAATTAAATTAAATATAAAATACTTTTCTCCAAACTTACCAAATTTTACATTTTGTGTTTCCCCAGATGATTTTTCCATGCCAAAACATGTACCTTTGCTTTCTATCCTGCTATGATTATATTTACAACAATATAATTTATGACGACTAATTTTACCAAATGTCCATTGTGTCTACTTATGTCAAATATCAATACTTATGGATTCATTTGAAATTATATTGTCATATAAATTCTCATAGTGGAATATGCTTCAGTATTTTCTAATTAATTGCTTCATTTAGCTCATAAACTGCTAGAATCAGTCTGTTTTGCTTATTGTAGCATTGTAGTTTATGTTTCTCTGATAGGACCATCCTCTTCCAAAATTTCCTCTACTTACTAATCTATATTCTCTTAAAAAATATACCGGTTGTATCCACAAATCAACTGGTTTTAAAATCAGTTTGCAAATTTTAAAAAAATGCCTAATATTTGCGTTAAATCAACATTTTTATTGCCTCATTTATAAGTGAAATGGTAGCTCTACAATATTGAGTCTTCCCATTCTAGAACAGCTGTGACTCTTCATATAGTTAGTTGTCCTTTTATCTTTCTGTATAATTTTTTTTTACATTTAATATTTTTATTTTTCTCAATGTCAAGTGTTTTTTTTTTTAAATTAAAGTTTATTGGGGTGACAATTGTTAGTAAAGTTACATAGATTTCAGGTGTACAATTCTGTAATACATCATCAATATATCGCATTGTATTTTGTACTTTGTTCTTATAAGATTTTCTTGATTTTATTGGCAATTTTATTCATAAGTAGGTTTCTGTATTGCTTTTAAGAATATCAATTTCTGCATATACTTAACTGTTTATTATTGATATATCACAAACTTACTGATTTCATATATCCTTTATAAACTGGCTAATATGCTTAACTCTGGTTTGATTTTTACGCCTTGTCAGATGATTTATTCTAGGAATACAGTTATATCAACTACAAAAAGTATTAATTTGTTTCCTTTTTTATGTGTTATCTCTTTGTTTACATTTTATAAGTGGAGTTGACACCAGTTTAAAACGAAGTTTAAAAATGGTAAAAGTAGTGCCATGGAGGAGCTCCCTTGATTTTTTTCTGACAATGAATATCTAGTCAGAAGTTTACTGTCAAACATGAGACTGGCTATCAGTTTGAGATAAATATGTTTTGTCATATTAAAAAAAGTAATACTATCTTAAAAGTTTTATTAAGAATGAATGTTGAAGTTTGCAATATGCTTTTTAGCAATTATTGAGGTGATATTACTATTTCTGTTTAATTATGAATTTTAGTAATTGCTTTCCTATTGTGACCTAAAAGCAATAGAGGTTTTCTCCCCCTTAACAGTAAATAATCTTAAATCTTCATTTCACATTTTCTGAGATGTTCAGTGGATTCCCTGACATTTCCATGCTATATTAGGTTCTGGTGTTTTCCAAAGTCAATGTTGTACTAATTTCCACCTTTTGAAGAATTGTTTTTTGTCTCTTTACAGCTCACTAACTGTTTTATTATTTGTTTGTTTTTATATCCAATTCCATAGTGACCCAAACAGGAAACTTGTAATTTCTTTTTCATAATTCAGTTCTTTCATTTGCATTTTTATTAATACCTTCTTTTTGCTGCAGGACTTAAACTTGCATTTAGTTTTGCTTTTCCAGGTGTTTTATCTTGGTGTTTGTTACATGACTAGAGATTCTACAACCATAAAAGCATTGTTAAAACATTCCACCTAAATTTACCTCAGTCAGGGAACTTGGTTTTCCCTTCAAGCCACCACTGTCCTAATAATTGTCAAGGTCTGGGATGGGGCTAAAAGTGAGTTTATTTTAACTTCAGTCTACACCGGAAGTTGAATTTCTATTGGGCCCAGTACTACGTATGAAGTACTCCACTATCTGTATACTCTTTATCTTAATAATTATTTTGCAGTCAAATTGCTCTTATTTTTCTTTATACTTTGTTTCTGTTCCAGGGATTTTTTATCTGTTACTCTTCTGTCTATAATACTCTTCCACAAAATATCGGCATGGCTAACTTCTCATTATTCATGTTTCAGATCACATCTTACCTCCTCCGAAAAGTCTTCCTTAACCACAATATCTAAAGTTTTTTGTTTATTCTCATCACCAACTATTAATTCTTTTTAGTCTTTTATTTTCTTCATAGCACTTTATCATTATTTAAATGATCTTATTTATATAACCAATTGTTTATATGTTTAGTAGTCACCGACCTCAACCCCACCTGACACTAGAATGCATGGTATAGAAGAGCAAGGACCTTGTCTCAGTTGTTCACCACCATATCCTCAGTTCCAAGAATACTGATGTCTTTTTCTAAGCAATGGAGAGTATTACTGGAATTTGTATAATTCAGATTTGTTTTTGATATGCAGATTTGTTTTTGATATGCAAAGAAAAGCAATGTGGTGTTTGCATCTCATACGATCTCGTGGCAAACTTTGGATACCGCAATGCAAAATATTAATTAAATATCTGGTTGTAATTTTGCTATTATATAGTCAGTGATAAATAAGAATATTCTGAAGGTTTCTGCTTTGCAAATTTATTAGGTATGTTTCTATTTCTCCTCTGTGATGTATTAGGTTGGTGCAAATGTAACTGCAGCTTAAAAGGTTAACAATAATTGCAAAAACCGTGATGACTTTTGCACCAACCTAATACAATAAGGAAACAATAATTTAAGGATCTATAAAAGTGACTGTCAAAGAAACAATGGGTATCTTTCCATAGTATAGATGGTCTATATGTAATACATTCACTTGGAATATTTAAAAATATATAGTAACTGAAATATTGTAGTGAAGTTTACTATTAGTATGAAATGTTTGGACACCTTTGACATATCGAAAATTGGATTAAATTGAGAATGCATATTCATATAGATATAAATACATTTAGCTTTCTTCTGCAAAATTGATATTAATCTATTTTAATAAATGTATATTTAATTTGTTATATTAAGTACTTATGTGCCCTAGGTTTAAAAAAATGCTAAAACACTTGTCTTATACCAAAACTTTTACTTTAAAATATGTGTATTATTGTTCTTTTGACTGAATTTTAAAACTGATGTGAAATTATTTGCCTTTGTAGACACAGGATTAGTTTACTTGAATTATGTTCAGGAAGCAATGCCTTTGGGATAAGGCTGGAGCAAAATGCCAGCCATGGAGTGGTTGATAAGTCTAATTTATCTTCATCATTTGCCACTCCCCAACCTCCTTGGTAATCACAGTGGGAAGTATCCAAAGATGCGTAGGTTAAATATAGTAGTGAAAGAGACAACCTAATAAATTTGCTGTTGGACTTTAAATAAAATAGAAGCACTTTTCAGAGAAGTAAAGTGGCTCAAATATATGGTGATGGAAGGAGAACTGATTCTGGGTGGTGAACACACAATGCAATGTATAGATGATGTATTATAGAATTGTATACTTGAAACCCATGCAATTTTACTAACGATTGTCACCCCAAATAAATTTAATTAAAAAACATATATAATTCTTGACGGTTTTTGATAAATTCACAAATATTAGTGACATTTTATCACATATTGTTATTTCTTGCCCAAATTTATTTTGTTTAATTAAAGTTTTAGATATTTCCATCAAATTTGCTGAACACTTTCAAGGTAAATCCGTAGGAGACTTTTTTTAAAATTTTTTTATTTTTCTACATCATGGTCAAACATAAATAGGAAAAAGGGATAAAGTCACATGATCTCTCATTAAAAATACTTCTCAATTGATACAGAAAGATTCCCTTATAGCCTATTGGCCAGAATTTAGTCACAGGACCACATCGAGTGGCAACGAAAGCTAATGATGTATTCTTTATTCAGGGTAGCCATGTGCCTACCAAAAAAAATTGACTTTCTGTTACTGTGGAAGAAGAAAAGACTGAATATTGGAAGAAAACTGCAAATCTTTGCCAAATGTGTTGCTCAGCTCTCAATGAGTCAATTTACTTGTACAATTGGACATTAGATAGGCATGGCTGGCTTTTCACATTTTATCTCAGAAAATTTTATATTTTCGCAGAGATAATATTATATATTCATCAAACAGTTTTCTCTTTCTGGGCACACAGGATGACTACATTTCCCAATTCTCCTTTAAGTTAGATTGTGTATATATGATTCAGGACTGGCCAATGGATACAGATAGAAGTGATGTAAGCACTTCAGGCCTGAACTTTATAAGACACAATTCTCCAGTTTTCTCTACTCCTGACATAACAATTTGGAAGCTGTTTTTCCAGATTTCCTAGCTTCAAGTTGAAGAGGGTTACCTTATCCACATTGGACTTTATGTAAGTGAGATATAAGCCTTCATTGTCTTAAGATCACAGAGGTTGAGATATACTTGCTACCATAGCATAGTCTAACCTATCTGCCTACTACAAACATTATTTAAATAGAATAAGATCTTGTGTAAATGTCATTTATAACACCAAGAATCTCTTTATTGGGCTTTTTCAGTATGCCAGGTACCTATCACAATGATGTGAATACAATGATAATGACCCAAAGTTCCTCCCCTGAAGGACTGTTCAGTCCAGAGAGAATTACATAAAATAGTAATGTGTTCCCAGTCTGCTGCAGTGTACCAGCTTAGTGAGAGCACTATCAATTTCTTTTTGAAAAACCACATTGTCCTAATAAATGAGTAAGTGTTGGGCAAGGCTAAGTAAGATAGTTGGAATGAGAACAATAACATACAGTGTTAAGCACATAAAGTCTGGAATCAGATTGCCTCAGTTTAAGCCTTCTTTACCACCTACTTTCTTTGTATCTTTGGACAAGTTACTTAACTTCTCTGTGCTTCACATTCCACATCTGTAAAATAAGGATAATACTTCATAGGGATATTAAAAAGATTAAATGGATGTTATTTATAAGATTATTGGAAAAGTTTCTGGAATAAATAGGTATTCTCTAAATACTTGTTGATAATACCTGATGACTATACATCCCACCCCCATTTTTTTTCTTAATCAAAACTCCTCAAAGACAAAGACTAACAGTAAAACTTAACATGTTTATCCAATTATATACTGATGTTATAATAGTAGCAAGCTATTAAAATATATTTCCTGAAATTAAATAGAACAGCATTTTTTATCCTTTTTTACTTTAAGATCTGTCAATATAAAATACAATAATGAAAAGGAAATGATAGATAAGTGGAAAACATTCTAAAATCAAATTGCTCTTACGTATTACTATACTCTGTGTTATAATGGAAGACATTAATGTAATATATCTGAGCAGCTATCACACAAGAAACCATTGTGAATAAGCTGTCAGGTTTAATTGGGCTCTACTATAAAAATGTCTTTGATAAATAGAACCGTCTCATATTGAGTTAAACTCAAACAGGGGCAAACTTCATTTCATTCAAAGCACATCCCAATGAAATTAATAGGGATACAAATTTCTATTTTTATAATATTTCAGTAGAAGGGAATAGAGTGATTTACACAATTGTGTTCTCAGTAAATCTATTAATGTTTTCAATTGATGAAAAATACATAAGCACATTTAAGCTACCAGAAAACTATTGCTTTGGAAAAGGAGGTACAGAACATCACCTTCCTGCAGAGGCTTCCTATAAGAATTATTCTCAGTATAGATGTTACGTCAATTTATAGACGAAAATAGATAGCGACCCTTAAAGATACTCAGGTATGTTGTGTCCTCATCATGTCAAGCCACTAATCTATTCAACAAATATTTATTGTGTCTTCTATGTGCTGGAAACAAATTAGGTTACTTCTTTCTTCAGGAGACATACAATAAACTTAATAAATAAATGAATTATATATGTTAGGAGGTAATAAATGCTATAAAAGTAGGCAAGATAAGGAGGCTGGGAAGTGTCAAGGATGTGGATGTTCTAATTTAAATAAGATGGACAGTGAAGTCCTCATTGAGAAGTGAAAAACATAGATTTAAGGGAGGCAAGGGACACTGCCATGCAGATATCTAAAAAACGAGAATTTCATAAAGAAAAAAAATCAATGCAAAGGGTCTGAATGGGGATTGTACTTGTTGGTAAAAGAGCAAAGGTAGCCAGTGTGAAAGCAGGCAGTGCAGATTAAATAGTCAGAGATTATCAATAAACCATATTATGTGTAGCATCTGCAGGTCTTTGAAATGATTAACACTTTTATTTTGAGTAATGGGAATCTTGCTGGCTGCTTTGTGGATAAGAAATTCTCCACTTTAGGGAGATAAGGAAAGAACATGATTTACTATTTAGTAGACTAGTGGAATAATCCAAAAAAAAAAAAAAAAAAGAAAGAAAGAAATGGTTGGGGGCTTGGACTCAAGTGGCAGCAATGGATGGAGAGAGAAGTGACTGGACTAAGAATATGTTTTCAAGTTAGAGGCTACAGAATTTCTGGTTGAATTTGATATAGGATGTTAAAATGAATCAAGGATATCTCCAAGGTATTTGGCTGGAACAACTGGACAAAAAGAGCCACATTAAACTAGGTTGGAGAGATTGTTACAGATAATTTGGTAGATGAAGAACTAGAGTTTACTTCTTTACACATATTAAGTTCACATACTCTTTGAGCATCTACATGCAGAAGTCAAATAGGCAGTTGGGTTGATAGCTTTACAGTTAAAGGGTAAGGTCCAGGCAGAAAGAAGTAATAATAATTTGGGGACTCTCAGAGTAAATCAATGAGACTGGAGAGGATCATCAGAAGGAAGAGTTTAGACAGAAAAGAGAGGTAACACAAGTATAAAACCCAGGGACATTCCAATGGTTTGATATTGGGAAGAAAGGGAGCCAAAAATAGAAACTGAGCAAAAACAGTTGATTGTAGAGGATGACGACAGTGGGAGTTTAAGCAGGTGGGAGAGTCATTAGCATGTCAAATGCTGCTGAGAGATAAAATAAAGAGTGAAAATTCAGCACTAAATTTAGCATTGTGATGTCATTGGCCATTTTGATAAGAAGGATTTTGATGAATTAGTGAGCATGGAAAAGTTATCGGAGTGTGTTTAAGAGAAAGATGGGTAAAATGGTATCAGTGCTCCTCAACTGAGAATTTATTGCTGAAGGTGTGGGCAGAGAAATAGGGTGAAACAAAAATAATACCGGACTGGAGTCAATGAAGCTGTTTTATATGAAATACTTTTGAATGATTTTAAATGTATAGACATGTTGCAAACACAGTACAGAATTCAGTTTCCACCACTCCTGACAGTTTACATAACCATGACACATTTGCAAAAACAAAGCAACTAATATTTTATATTACTATTAACTAACATTCAGACTTTATTTAGATTTTACCAGTTTTTCTATTAATGACCTCTTTCATCCCCAGAGCCAGTCCAGGGTGTCACATTGCATTTAGTTGTTACATCTCCCAGTCTTTTATAGTCCATGATGGTTTCTCAATTTTTCTTGACAATTTTGTCAGGAGTACTGGACAGGAATTCCATAGAATGTTTCCCCAATATGGAATTGTCTGATGTTTCAATAGAGTTTTTTTAAATAGAAAAAATAAAATAGTATGGATGTAAGGATTTATCTGTCTTTAACATAAGAAAGAAAAGCATGTTTGAAAGCTGGGGAAAATAATCCAGTAAAACCTATAGTCTTTATTGGGATCTAGGTCTTTTAGGGACTGAGAGGCAATGAGTTATGGTTTGGCCCCTGGTAAGTATAGAGTGAATACCAATAAACACAGTCATGATGATTTGCCACCTTGTGTAAGGTAAAACAAAAGGAAGAGAGGGCTCCTTCACATAGTAAATCTTCTGACTCCAAATTTGATGACATTTCTATTCAACAAAGCATAACTTTCTTATCTTTTTATTTATTGGGGTGACAATTGTAAGTAAAATTACATAGATTTCAGGTGTACAATTCTGTATTATATCATCTATAAATCCCATTGTGTGTTCACCACCCAGAGTCAGTTCTCCTTCCATCACCATGTATTTGATCCCCCTTACCCTCATCTCCCACCCTCCACCCCCCTTACCCTCTGGTAACCACTAAACTATTGTCTGTGTCTATGAGTTTTCGTTTCCCATTTGTTTGTCTTTTTCTTTTGTTGTTTTTGGTTTATATACCATATATCAGTGAAATCATATGGTTCTCTGCTTTTTCTGTCTGACTTATTTCGCTTAGCATCATACTCTCAAGATCCATCCATGTTGTCACAAATGTTCTTATATCATTTTTCCTTACCACCGAATAGTATTCCATTGTGTATATGTACCACAACTTCTTTATCCATTCATCTATCGAAGGAAATTTTGGTTGTTTCCATGTCTTGGCCTCCGTAAACAAATCTGCAATGAACATTGAAGCACACATGTCTTTATGTATAAATGTTTTCAGATTTTTTGGGTAGATACCCAGGAGAGGGATTGCTAGGTCATATGGTAATTCTATTTGTAATTTTTTGAGTAACTTCCACACTGCCTTCCATAACGGCTGCACCAGTCTGCATTCCCACCAACAGTGTATGAGGGTTCCTTTTTCTCCACAGCCTCTCCAACACTTGTTGCTACTTGTCTTGTTGATGATAGCCATTCTGACTGGGGTGAGGTGATATCTCATTGTGGTTTTAATTTGCATTTCTCTGATGATTAGTGATGCTGAGCATTTTTTCATATGTCTACTGGCCATTTGTATGTCCTCTTTGGAGAAATGTCTCTTCAGGTCCTCTGCCCATTTTTCAATTGGGTTGTTTGTTTTGTTGTTGTTGAGTTTCATGATTTCCTTATATATTTTGGATATTAGCCCCTTTTCAGAGGCACTGTTTGCAAAAATCTTCTCCCATTCAGTTGGTGGCCTCTTTATTTTGTCGATGGTTTCTTTTGCTGTGCAGAAGCTTTTAAGTACCATATAGTCCCATTCGTTTATTTTAGCTTTTACTTCCATTGCCTTTGGAGTCAAATTCATAAAATGTTCTTTGAACCCAAGGTCCATAAGTTTAGTACCTATGTTTTCTTCTATGCAGTTTATTGTGTCAGGTCTTATGCTTAAGTCTTTGATCCATTTTGAATTAATTTGGGTACACTGTGACAGATAGCAGTCCAGTTTCATTCTTTTGCACATGGCTATCCAATTCTCCCAGCACCATTTATTGAAGAGGCTGTATTTTCTCCATTGCATGTTTTTAGCTTCTTTGTCAAAAATGATCTGTCCATATTTATGGGGTTTTATTTCTGGGTTCTCAATTCTATTCCATTGGTCTATGTGTCTGTTTTTCTGCCAATACCATGCTGTTTTGATTATTGTAGCCCTGTAGTACATGCTAAAGTCAGGGAGTGTGAAACCTCCAGTATTGTTCTTTTTTCTTAAGATTGCTTTGGCTATTCGGGGTCTTTTGTGGTTCCAAACAAATCTGATGATTTTTTTGTTCGACTTCTTTAAAAAATGCCATTGGGATTTTGATGGGGATTGCATTAAATTTGTATATTGCTTTGGGTAATATGGCCATTTTAACTATGTTGATTCTTCCAATCCATGAGCACGGAATGTCTTTCCATTTCTTTGTGTCTTCTTCAATTTCTTTCAAAAAAGTCTTATAGTTTTCATCATATAGGTCTTTCACATCCTTGGTTAAGTTTATTCCTAGGTATTTTATTCTTTTTGCTGCAATTGCAAAAGGAATTGTTTTTTGTATTTCTTTTTCTGAGATTTCATTGTTAGTATATAGGAATGCAATGGACTTTTGCACATTGATTTTTTTTTTTTTTTTTTTTTTTTTTTTTTTTTTTTTTTTATTAAATTTATTGAGGTGACAGTTGTTAGTAAAATTACATAGATTTCAGGTGTACAATTCTGTATTACATCATCTATAAATCCCGTTGTGTGTTCATCACCCAGAGTCAGTTCTCCTTCCATCACCATATATTCGATCCCCCTTACCCACATCTCCCACCCCCCACCCCCCACCCCCCACCCCCCTTACCCTCTGGCAACCACCAAACCATTGTCTGTGTCTATGAGTTTCTGTTTCTCATTTGTTTGTCTTGTTCTTTTGTTGTTTTGGTTTATATACCACATATCAGTGAAATCACATGGTTCTCTGCTTTTTCTGTCTGACTTATTTCGCTCAGCATTACACTCTTGGAGAGGCTGTGGAGAAAAAGGAACCCTCATACACTGTTGGTGGGAATGCAGACTGGTGCAGCCGTTATGGAAGGCGGTGTGGAGGTTCCTCAAAAAATTACGAATAGAATTGCCATATGACCCAGCAATCCCTCTCCTGGGTATCTACCCAAAAAATCTGAAAACATTTAGAGATAAAGACACGTGTGCTCCAATGTTCATTGCAGCTTTGTTTACAGTGGCCAAGACATGGAAACAACCAAAATGTCCTTCGATAGATGAATGGATGAAGAAGTTGTGGTATATATACACAATGGAATACTATTCGGCAGTAAGAAAAGATGATATAGGAACATTTGTGACAACATGGATGGATCTTGAGAGTGTAATGCTGAGCACATTGATTTTTGTAGCCAGCCACTTTACTGTATTCGTTGATAGTTTCTAATAGCTTTTCGGTGGAGTCTTTAGGGTTTTCTATATATAGCATCATGTCATCTACAAAGAGTGACAATTTAACTTCTTCATTCCCAATTTGGATGCCTTTTATTTCTTTCTCTTGCCTGATTGCTCTGGCAAGGACTTCCAACACTATGTTGAAAAGCAGAGGCGATAGGGAACAGTCCTGTCTATGTAAAATCTATGTAATTTTACTAACAATTGTCACCCCAATAAATTTTAAAATATTGAAACAAATATATGAACTGATATTTCACTTCACCAAAGAATATATGAAGATTACTAATAATCACATGATGACATTCAATATCATTCATTATTAAGAAATACAAACTAAAACCACAATGAGATATCATTAGTATACACTTGAATGGCTAAAATTAAAAAAGACTAGTAATACCAAGTGTGGAAAGATGTCAAACAAATGGAACTCACATATATTGCTGATAAGAATGCAAAATAATAAACTTCTTTGACAATTAATATAGTGGTTAGTTTTGTATATATATAATATATGTATACATATATATGTTGGTGCAAATATAATTGCGGTTAGGTTGGTGAATATTAGGTTGGTGCAAATGTAATTGCAGTTTTTGTAATTATTTGTGACCTTTTAAATTGCAATAACTTTTGCACCAACATATTGTAATTAAAATATATTGTAATACACAAAGGAGGTCTGACAATTACATTCTCGAACTCATCCTAGAAAAAGTGCTTCATACCTCATTGCTGAATATCACTACAGTCACCTTTCAAGTACCCTTCGGGAAGCTATGCACTGAGCTAGAGCCTAGTCTACCCTTCAAAGCAATTTTGGAACTTTTTCTGAAATGGCCACCAGAGCTGTCATCATATTACCATTGATGTCCTGAACGTCATCAAAATGTCTTGCTTTCAATATTTCCTTTATCTTCAGATAAAGAAAGAAGTCATCAGGGGCCAGATCAGGTGAGTAGGGAGGGTGTTCCAATATAGTTATTTGTTTACTGGTTGAAAACTCTCTCATAGACAGTGCCATGTGAGCTGGTGCATTGTCAGGATGCAAGAGTCGTGAATTGTTGGAGAAAAGTTCAGGTCGTCTAACTGTTTTCTTGTAGCCTTTTCAGCACTTCCAAATCATAAACTTGGTTAACTCTTTGTCCAGTTGGTACAAATTCATAATGAATAATCCCTCTGATATCAAAAAAGTTTAGCAACATCATTGCAACAAATTCACAAACATAATTGTCAGACCCTGTATATGTTTAATCTGCAATCCAGGATTTAAATTTTAGATGTTTACTCAAGAGAAATGAAACATATTCTCATAAAGAGATACTATTATTCAAATGTTCTTTATGGCTTTATTCATTATAGCTAAAAAACTAGAAAAATCCCAAATCTTAATTAATTATATAAACAAATTGTGGTACATCCATACAATAAAAAATACTTAGCAATTGAAATGAATGGTGTAATGATGTATGCAAAACCATGAATGGATCTTAAAAGAATTACTCTAAATGAAAGAATCTAGACACAAAATCCCACAAACTGAGAGTTCTTCGAAGGATAACAGAACATGCTATCCCCAAATATGACTGTAAGAGTTCAGGTCTTGCCACTCTAAAATATGCCACTTTGTTATATTGATTATTTTGAGCTGTAGGCACTTGAAAAAAACAAAACAAAAACAAATCAAATGCGGGAGGGGGATTTCTCTGAACTTCTCTTATCTGCCTACAGACAAATCTTTCAAAATAACTTAATTTTCAATACATTCCCTCCCTGGGAATTTCATCAAAACACCGAATATTGACGCATATCATAAGAGAGGAAAGTCAAATTGATACTACACTCAATCAAAGTTTGTCATAAACTATCGTATCTCTGATCTATTCTTCTAAGGGCCCATTCATCTATCCTTAAAATCATTTGCTCTCCCCTGAAAGGTCTACTTTGCTCTTCCCCTTTCCCAATTAAAATAGTTTTTAAGCCTGAATTCTAAAGCCACCTCTTTGATTTAATCATTTCCCCCTGAGTATCTCCCATGTCTACATGCTTATAAACTTCTAAACTTCTTTTTGTTTTTCTCTTATTAAACTTTTTTTTTTTTTTTTTTTTTTTTTTTACAGGAGTCTCAGTTAAGAACTCTTAGGAGTAGAGGGAAAATGTTTTCCTCCCTTATACATTTTACATGCACTTCTAGAAAACACAAAGCTGCAACGGTAGTAAGCAGATCAATGTTTTCCAAGGGCCTAGAAGTAGTGGGAGTTTAATGACTTCAATGGTCCAAGAGGAAAGTTTTGGAATGATAAAAATGTTCCAATCTTGATTGTAATGTTAGTGGTTACACACTGTATGAATATATAGAATATATAACCTGCAAAATGGAAGAAGAACAAAAAAGGAAGAAAGGGGAAAAGGAAGGAAGGGAGGAACAGGGAGAGGGAGAAAAACAGGGAGAGAGAGGAAAGAAGGAAAGAAGGAAGAAAGGATTTGCAAAGCCTGATTATTTATAATTTTTCCTACTGCCTGTTGGTGACCCTTTGATACTGCAAGGTTTGTAGCATCTTTTCAATAAAATGTACTTTTTGTTTTAAACTGTTAATTATTTTTATTATTGTAAAATCATGCTGTTTCAGTAAAGAGGCACCAGGGTTTGGGTGTAGGAAATAGAACTGCAGGGAAATGTGCAGTTTTAAATGTTGGTTTAAAAGATGAGATAGCTAAAAGGAATTGAGATATGGAAAATGTAAAAGTCTTTGTTATGTACTGTCAAAGAGATAACAGACCTTCATGATTATTTACTTAGACCAAGTAGCCACTAGGAAAGAAATTTTAGGTGATCAGGGAGTTGCTACCATAAAATAATTTGAAGTAGATAAGAAACGTTGGCACTATGCCTTTGGAGAGTTACTTGGGATGACACTGCATAGTTCAAAGAGAGCGAAAAATAAGCTCAAATCAAAAGATCCTTATTTCAAAGCACAGAAAAAATATATAGAGGCATTTTTCTGATTGTGCTAAAAGAATTTCTCTTTGAACAGTTTTAGGATTATTGCTACAAACCAAAATCAGAGATTGCTTCCACTACATACAATAATCTATGTAGTGGATATAAAAATTGGGCGAATATAAAATTCATGCACAGTATCAATAGGATAAGAGCAAGAAGTATGGGGTGAAAAGAGGGAGGTGACAAGACTGTATACAGCAGCTCCTCTCCCCAGTTTTCTACCTCTGAATTCTTTGTCAGCTAATCTCATGTCTGAGTACAGGACATCCACAGCCAAGCGTTAAGGAGAGAGAGAGTACATATGGGGGGAATTTTCTCTGAAGAAACTTTATTTCTCAATGTCCAGGAATTGGTGTGAGTGAGCTTTCCCTAGAATAAAGCCTTCTGTCTCAACATTCCTGGGTTTTCTCACTGCACTGAAGCAAGAATGGCTGGTTGATACTCAACTTCAATTATAAAAACTTATTAAAAACCCTTCTTTGTTTTAATTTTCAAATGTGAACTTTCTAGATGTAAATTTCTAAATATTAGTGAAACCTTTTACTAGAAAAAGAAAAATCAAATTAAAAAACAATAATAATTAAAGGCAGATACTCTAGTGTAAGAAATACTATGGGAGTGAATATGTTCTATGTTGACTCCAACATGTCCTTAGCTTTTGTGTGTTCATATCGTGGCAGCTGTTTCCCTCTGTCCTGCTTTGAACATGATCCTATTCTCTCCAATTTCTCTTCAGAAAACCAAATTGTCCAGTTAATGCTGCTAGTATGAAGGAAATAGCCTTTCTTCTTTCAAAGATTTGTTTTGACACCAACTATTTCTGAAATTAGCTCAACTTTGGTGAAGCTCTATTGCTAAAGGTTTATAAAAATTTCATTCTATTTCCCACTAGCAGATGACTTCTTCAGCAACTTCTCATGACGTGGCACTCAGAATAAAGGCTAGGGTTTAATGGTGCTACAATTAATTTTACTCAAAGTAGGGAACAGAGATAATTCAAGAAACAGGAGGAAAGAAAACTCTGATCTTCTTTGGATACAAACATACCTGGTTCAAGTATGGGATCAGTCACTGATTTGGGACTTTATAAAACTCACAAAACTTTCCTAAGTGATTTAAATGCTATTTGGGGAATCCATCATTGAATCCCAAGCAATGATGCTTGCACAGACTCCTAAAGGACAAAATGCTTGTTTGACCCTGCTCCTGATTTTCATTTCTCTAGATAATGACTCTGCCTCAATATGTGGACAATATTCCTGTTACTTCACAGTGCTTCCAGAAGTAAATCTCCAAGCTCAACTCATAGTTTGTAGGCCTTCTAGCTCATTTCACATCTTTACATTTTGGCTTGAATAAGAAAAGTGGGACACATCCCCCTGCCTTTGTCCCAAACTCAGGAGAGTGAAAAAAAAAATCTCTAAATTTGAAAAGATCCTGTATCTTTCTCATCCAGTTATTTGTGTAACTACTTATTTCCCCTCACCATTCAAAGATTTCATATTTCTGCCAATTTCAAAAAGATGTAATTCCAATTATCGTGACATTTAAACTCCTGTAGACAAGATTCAATCTAGTAAGAAACTGGTTATAGGTGACTCTTGCTTGGTAAAATGCCTTTTTAAAAATTCATTATAATTGAAGACTTATAATTGATAATTGACAAAAGTATTTTATTGGGTAAAATTCCTATAAGGAAAAAAATAAGAAGGGGGGAATTGTGATGGGTTTTGTTCATATGTTAGGATTAGTGAAATACTATGTAGTACCTAAATAATCTAATATTCATGCCCTAAATAATCTAATATTCAATATAACCCTTCTAAGAGTCAATTACCAGTTACTTTTCAACTAAGGAAAGCAAAACTGAGGAAAGTTTTATGAATTTCCGTAAGTCCTAAATGAGTGATTGCCCTCATACTGGAACCCAAGTATGTTTGTATCCAAATAACAAACTGCATTTTATCAGTTTTACTATTTGAATACTCCTACCATTCCAAGCAAAATTCACCAGGCATGCTCCTATCCACTATCTCCACTATCTCACACATAAGATAACAACACTTTCACAGGATGTCACTTATTTAATCTTCAAATGAAAGGGTGTGGGATGATTACACAGGAGACTTAGAAAAAACTGATTCAAGATCATCAATTTAAATATCAGATCTGGGAACCAAATTCAGATCTTTTGACTCCAGGTACAGTGATTTTATTCCATTAAATAAATAAATAAATAAATAAACAAACAAACAAACAAACAAACATTATTGACCGAAAATAAATCTTGCATCTGTATTTTTATTCTTGTTAATAATGAAACTTAGGGTTTTGATTCAATGTTTGAGCTATATTCATCTACCAATTTTCATTTAATATATTTTTATTTTGACATTGATATTTATAAGTTTTATAGATGCCAGGATTTTTAATGATATAAAGATGTCTCTAGGAAGTCTTTGAATAGTTGATTATTGTATAAATTAATATAACAATGAATAAAAGACCATTTTTAATGGTTGGGTTAAAATTAAAAGATGGCTGAACCATGAAGAAAAAGCAAAACACACCACAATAAATCAACCAAGTTGACTCTAACTCTATTTTAACTATATACTTTCAAAATAAGACAAACTGAACCCATAAGAGAACATATTTGTATAAGCTAATGACACTTATTTCAAATAATGAAGTTAGAAAGTTTTTTAAAGCATAGAGGTGTTTTAAGTATCAGACCAACTTTAAAATTTTTACCTCTGTATAGTTTGCCATTCTGAGCTTTTGTGACCCTTTATATTCATTTTCCTATCTTCCAAATGGCCTACCCTGGCCTTTTACTCAGTATCACTTACATGATCAGGATTTTTCACAATAGGAATGGTTAGCATCAGAAGAAAAATCTATTCACCAAAGATAATTGAAAATCCCTCTGTGCTGCTCCATCTTGTTACTCTTTAGCTTTTCTTCTCTGTATCCATTATTTTGGAAAGTAAGTTCTGTCCAAAGCAGAGCTTCTTAAGTTTGATTCTCCCATGAACAAATGATCCTTCTCTATTATGAACTACAATAGAGGTCAAATTACAGGTAAATATCCTCTACTTCACACATACAGTGTTCTCCATGAGGAGAAGTATTATTCGGATTTATAGGAAATGGGGGGAGGAGTGGACCTATCCAACCCTATGTTCTGTTGCCATAGCCACAGATGTGCAGTGTGTGTATACATATAGGTACATACACTTTTATATAAACTTATAACTCACTTTGTTATTTTAGGGATCAGATGAACAATCCCTCATATTCAATAGTATATGTGATTTCACTTATAAAATAATTTGGGGGTATTATGGCTTTGAATAAAAGTATTTCAATGACACTTATTTTAAAAAAAAGAGAAGAATGCATCTCCAGTTACTCTTTTTAATGTGGAAGAAAATTAAGAAATGATATTACTTCCTGGGAGTAACTATGTAGGTGACCTTTCTGGTACAAGCAATAATAACACTAACTTGCCTTCCATATAAACAGAAGGCTTTTAAAGTGGCTTCCTATATTCTTTTGTTGTTGTTGTTGTTAAAGTTTTTTGGGATTTCCTATATTCTTAGGGTACTTAATGTTAGGAAAAATCTGTTGGTGTGATTAAAGCATTAGCAAATATATAGTACTTATATATGTGTAGTACTATCCTCATTCCTGGTGGATTCATAATAGAGCAACACAAGTTTATTGTCCTTACACAGTTATGATATAGATAGGGAGCAAACATTAGCTTTCAAACAGTAATTACAAAACAGTTGATTGCAAATTAAATTCAGAGAAGAAAAATTAGTGATAAGTGAAGAAGTAGATGGCATTTTATTGGCAATTGGAAAGAAAGAAGGAATAGGAAATGAGAGCACAAGACTAGAAGGAAAAATAACAGTTGAGAAATACACACTACACACAGTATACTTTTTCTTGGCATAATTACAGTGCTGAACTGGGCCAAGAAGCATGAAATGAAGGAGAAAAAGCATTCGAGGAAAAAGGAATAGCAACAGCTGAGATACAGGATTTGGTCTAAAGAGGGTAGATAGATTCAAGGGACAAGAAGAATACTTGCCTTCCAGAAATAAGTCTATGTTGAGAAAGAATTAGATTACAAATATAAATGTAGATAAACTGGGGGAGAGAACAAGCTACATGGTTACCAAGATCCACAACAAAAGGAAATACTGGGCTTTCATTAAAAAATTATTAAAAATTTCTAGACGGTGACAGCAGAACGTTAAATGAGACTTTATAAGTCCACACACACATGAAGCCAGCCCTGCTGCGGGAAATGATAAAGGGACTCCAATATTAAGGTACAAAAGTTTCATATCTGATAAACAATAGGGGAAAACAGGCTCTTAAGCCAAGGAATAACTTGAAACTTGTTATTTACGAAGAGCTTACAGCTACATATAGGCTAAATTGATATGACTTTACATTAGAGACATAGAGAAAAGTTCAGAGTCTGGAGTTCAGAGACAACTGCAGTAACCATGGCCTGAGGAAGAGACTTGTAGCAGCGTGCTGTTGGAAATGAAGAGGAAAGGAAAACCTGACATATATAACATGGTGACATATTTTTACAAAGAAAGAGTAACAAACATGACAGTAAGTTTTTTGTTTCATTTTGGTTTTAATTGGAAGACTGAGAAAATGCTGGTAACATATGAAATGGCAGCACTGTGAAATGGTGCAAGCCATGGATGTGAAGGTGGTAAGATGAAGCAGAGAGCTGCCATCAGGGTAACAGGTGAATGCCTATCAGAATTCAGCTCAAGTTAAAGAATTTTCTAACATTTAGACTTTCAACAATGGAACAGGCCATTTTAGAAAATGATAATCCTCCTGTTTCTATAAATGTTCTAATTTTTTTGACCACTGTATTAGTTTCCTATTGCTGCTCTAACAAATTACCACAAAATGGACAAAGTAAGAAACAAAAGTACTTTTATTGGAGCACTTGGAATTATCTAGTGAGTTCTCTAGGGACTGTGTGATTGGTGAGTTCTCTATAGGGACTCTAGAGGCGTGCACATTTGATCCTCTTTCTATAGAGTAGGTTAGCTTATAACTCCATGGGACTATCTCTGTAAATTAAGTTGTAGAAAACTGATAGTAATTCAAGTGATTTTTTCCCATAGAAATTAATTTTATTCAGCAGAGATACAATTGATTTCTACTTTGTAGAAATTATGACCCCAAATATTATATTTAGTAGAATCTTAAAATATTAATTAGCTTTAACTTTTAGTAAATTAATTCAAGTATGTCTAATTACATATAGTTTCTAATTGTATGTAATTTCTAATTAAAACGTTTTCAAAGATAGATTTTATATATATAAACATACAGAATTAGAAATTATATGTTTTGTATATATAAAGTCATTAAAAATGTTTTAATTGCTTATAGCAACTTAGTAATCCTTCATTAATTGTAGTTGCCCTTACTTTTAAGTTTATTTGTGATAATTTTATATTCATATGAGAGTTATGGCTTTACCTTTTTGAGCATTTATACTTTAAACAACTCTTGCCTAATAGAATATTCTGATGCTAGGTATGTATGAATTGTTACAATACAGATGCATAAAAATATCATTTTAGGGAATTTTGTTTTTAAAAATATGAATTTAGCAAATACATGAAGACAAACTGGAGCTTTCATTTTTAAAGAATAATGTCTTCAACCACTGAAGGTACAAGCATCCCAAATTATAAGCTGCTGTACAAGGTATTTTATTCATCGTGATAACGATTCCAGGATTCTCTCTGATAAATCACTTGGTAGGATTATTGTATATCATCCTAGTTTTCAGAAAGTCAATACTTCTTAAAGACATTTCAGATTTGTGGAATCTATCTTAAAGAAGCAGAAGCACACTCTGAAAATCAATGCAGTATTTTTCCTTCCTTCCTTCCTTCCTTCCTTCCTTCCTTCCTTCCTTCCTTTCTTCCTTCCTTCCTTCCTTCCTTCCTTCCTTCCTTCCTTCCTTCCTTTCTGTTTCTTTCTTATTCTTTCTTTTCACAGAGAAGTTGTTAAAACGAAACTGGGAGTTAATCATAACTCCATCTCCACTATTGACTTTAATCAGAACATTATGTTTCAGTCAAAGTACATTCTTGGTCTGAAACTTTATTCACAGATTGTGAAATCAAAATAAATGAAAAAAGTGTAAAATAGACATTTAAGTTTTTTATCATTCTCTAATTTAACTATATAATCAATGAAAATGTTGATCTCATCATAGTTCCATGACACCTTTGTGTTGCACAATATACACATGAACTTCCTTTAGAAAAACCATACATTCTTGCATCTCCCCTCTCAATCATGTGATTTATATAATTTTGAGAATGCAGCAGCCCTACAGCAAAATGCTCAATGAATTATTAAAAAGTGTTGAGAATTGCTTTATGGGTGTAAAGAGCTAAATCAGATTCATCTAATTCTACCAGTTATTAACATATAAATTCAAAAAAAGGAAAAATGTCCACATATAAGTATTTTGTCCAAATTAATGTTTCCTACTTTTAGAAGGTCATAAGACCAAAAAGGATATAAACTTTGGATTCACTTCACTTCACACATTTATTTATTCATCAGTATTTTCATAAGTAAATTTGTTAACCTACGTGTAAATGTTTCAAACAGGGAAAAAATTAGAATAAATCAAGGGAAAATACAGAAAATTATAAGGAATAACAAATATGTGAATACATAAAATCACATTCACTAGAATGAAAGCTCAGATAAAAACCACATACCTTAGGGCATCGTTCATTATTGTGCACATGCACATAAATATATACAGTAGCAATGTATTTGGGAAAGTACATGAACAAATTGAAAAGTTCACAAGAAATATTTGATGAAAGGTTTGGAAAATGAGGAAAGGCTAAAGAACAAGTTATGTTCAGTTAAATGAACATGCTAAAGGGAAATATGATGTTTATCTACAAATACATAAAGGAATGATAGAAAGGAGAGAGGAACAGAATAGAAGATATAAAATGGAAGATATAAAGACAGAAAAGACGTGCAAATATTAGGAAAAATCTCTAGTCAATAAAAGAATGTAAACCAAAAGAACATACAACTCCTATTGCAATAGTGTCTGTCATTACCAAAAAGCCAAGATTGATGTTAGATGCCTGTTAAGAAAGGCTCATAAATAATTAAGTTAACCCTGCCTTACTACAAAGGAGAGTGATATAAACAAAGATCTTCCTTCCAAAGTTGAAATCCAATTTGACCTCCTCTTTTTTCTCTTATTGAGATTTGCCTGCCTTTAGCCTTCTAACTCATATTTGAAAAATATTTTAATTTTTCATTTAAAAATAGAATGAATTGCAAAAGGAAAAGAATAAAGAGTAGGATTAGTTTGTGATAGCATGATAGAAAATGAATTGTGTTTCTTCCTGGACCAGAAGCTAAAAATGAATATATATATATATATATATATCTCCAGGCACTGTGCTAGGCACTAATATAAATCCATTGCAATAGCAGAGTACAAATATGGTTTTCTTTTCTTCAAGATTACGGGTGCCATATATGTATCTCAGTCTCATACAACTACCAACCATTTCAAAAATGATGTGTTGTTGGTTGCAGGGAAACAACATGAAGCCTCTATATATAGTTGGAAAAGAATATGGTATCAGGATATATCTTCCTTCCAATCAGTAGAATCATTTTTACAGAAAAAGAAAAATACATCAAAATTTAGCAAAACTGAGATTATAATGAGGGTATAAATAGAGAAAAGCTTTAATAATTGTGTTTCACTAATTCAGAATTCATTATTTGACCAGAGGCTGACAGGAATGTTATTCTTGCCTTCATTAATGTCTTTCTTTTCATAGAGAGTAAATTAATAATGTAAATAAGATTGCAAGAGGATCCTTGAAAATACTTAGTAGAACAAACTTTCTAAGCACCCTCAAGCACTTTAGAAGGATCCATTTCCACACAATTGATATGCTAATTACAAACCATTAAATCAAGTCAAGGATGTGTATTGGATAACACTTTGTTAGTTCAATGTGAGTTAATGTAGGTACTTGAAATAATAGAAACTCTATTCCTTTCTGAAATAATACATTTCAGGCTTTTTTCCTTTAATTGAAATTAAGCTTCCTCCAATTAGTACAGATTAATGGCATTTTGTAGTAGTCAATATTTAGGAAGCAAGAGGTATTGCTGAATCTTCTATAACCTAGTTATGGTCAGAGAAGAGGATTAGCTTGGGAAAAGTAAACCTAGAGTTGATATTTAATACTATCTATCTTCCAATTGAAATAGTACTTCCACACACAACAAAATAACAGATACAATAAATTTGGATAAGATACAAATCCAAATTATTTACAATTTAAAGATTATATATGCGTGTGTATCTATCATCTATCTATCTATCATCTATCTATCTATCTATCTATCTATCTATCTATCTATCTATCTATCTATTTATCTATCTATCTACCTATCATCTATCTATATCTGTCTATCTACCGTGTTTCCCCGAAATTAAGACCTAACCGGAAAATAAGCCCTAGCATGATTTTTCAGGGTGACATCCTCTAATCATAAGCCCTAATGCGTCTTTTGGAGCAAACTTTCATATAAGACCCCGTCTTATTTTCAGGGAAACACTGTATCTATCTAGTAAAGAGGAAATAATATCTTTGCCAGCCAACACTGAGAAAAAGAAACTTTTAATATATAGATTTGTTGAAGGAGAAGTGAGTCTCATATGTATATGTGTGTGAAAACACCTTCGTCCTCTCTTTCCTACAATACATTGATAAAGCAGTATTAAAATAAAATAAGGAACTCTAATTTACATTAGAGCCCATTTTTACAGGGGCAGGGGGTAGGGACGGGAGGGACAGGGTAGTGTTGATTGGGTGAGAAACTCCATAGTGCTTTTCATCAGCATTACTAGTTTATTGACCATCATAAAAATATGTGGCATAGTAAAGGTTATGGACTTTACTACTAGAGAGATGTTTATGGGAGAGGAATAAGCAATATTTCCCTTTAAAATAACCGAAGAATATGCTCCACGTCAGTACATTTGGCAGATGAATGAATACAACCTTGAACACACTATTTTAGTATGTGAAAGTTTCAAACACCATAGAAGTAGAGAAGGGTAAATTAATATTCCTTTACCCATCACCAGATTCTGCTTGTATCGAGATTTTGCTGACTTTATGGTCTAACCCCTTCTCTAGCTCTGGCCTTCATACTCTTGTTTTTTTTCTCTCTTGAGTTATATAAAGCAAATCCCAGAGATTGTCTTTCACCCTGACATCTTTCGGTATGCTTTTCTCAAAAAATTATATGGATAGTTTGGCACAAAGGATAGTATCATTTTCCCCCCATTTACTGTTCTAATTTGCTCCCAATAGGTCTTTGCTCTGTCACCCAAGTGGATTCTAAATTGCTCTGGGACAAGGAACTCTTTACTTTTATAACACTGTCAATGCTAAAATATTGGCAATGTTTACTTCTCTTTTGGAGAAATGGGTACGAGCTAAATGTTGTGTTCAAAACTATGTCATTTTCATACTACCTGATGTTTGTAAACACTGTTTAAAAATTGCTAGCTACTAGACAAGGAGGGGAAGTAATTTAAAATAAAGAAGCAGTTTACCACAATCTTGATACCATTCTTACCTCAATGGAGTGGGAACAAAATTAAAATATGGCTATATTCACAATTGCTTTAACTCAGTCAAGCTATAATAGATTTACCATGTTTAACATGTAAAACCTTTAAAAAATATTTTTTTCTCCTCTTTCATCATTTAGAATGGTTCAAGAAGGGAGGGATTTTAAAATCATATTTTCAGCTCATCACCAAATTTAATTTTGTAAATCTTCTTTATTGGCTCTTCAAATAAATAAAACCTAAAATAGCAAGTGTACCTTTAAATGATTTTCCTTGCAAATTGTTCTCCCTGCGTATTTTATTTATTTAAAAACAATATAACCACATTAATATTTATTTAGACATTTTTAGTAATCATTTTCCTTTTCATGTAATGAGAGATTACCATAGGCTAATTCAGTGAATGAAGCATTTCACATACAAATTTTTGCATTATCTGATAGGTTTTCATATGTAAATCGCATGCATCTGTTTATCTCCGGTGAATGATGTCAAATATCCTCAGTGCAAAATAAACATTAAGTAACATTATCTTTCTAATGACTTTTCTTTTCCCAAGGAAAAATTGTTTTTTTTTTTTGTGCCAGGTATTTAGATATTGTCATTCAAACAGACATTTTTTGTTTGTTTGTTTTACTGGACTGCATCAGTGTAAAAAGGAAAATGAAATCTTGAAGGTGAATTACCATTGTATTGTACTTAGAAAAACCTTCGGTGTTTTATGTTTAAGATTATGAAATCTCAGCCATAAACACTTTTAAAACGCAGAAGTTAGAATGGTTCAATTAAACAAAAATTTCACTGCATCAAGGATTTTTTTAATTACACGTCAGGAACTGAAATCACTTTTACAAACATGGAAACACAAATGCTCAAACAACATCTGAAATAGTCTCTCTCCACTCTCAAGTAGACCTGTCTTTGAATTCACCATGCGGGTGAAATCAAAGCACAGAACAAACGCTGTTTTGATATGGCTTTGAAGATGATAACAGCTTCTAACAGAGAAAAAGGCAGCTTTAGGTTTGCAAGAAAACGATGATTGACGTGACTCCTAGCCCAGGGAAGTTTACCTTTTAATGAGCGCTTGGTGTGAAGCTCTCATCCACTGTTTTATTTTTGAGGGAAGCTCCCTAACTGGAATAGATCTCAGACGTCTAGGGCTGCTATTCAGGATGTAACACACATTCTTATAAGCAGCAACATCTTTTGATCCAAATGAGCACATGCAGGAGCCAGATGTATACAGGAAAGTTAGCAGTGGCTTAAGGATTCAAACTTTTCCTCCATGGTATATAAGTTTTTTTTAACAATTTATGTAATGTGGTCCAAGGTGAATGACTTAATTAAATACTCTTAAGTAGTAAAATAATGGTCACAACAAGGGAGACATTTAACTTCTAATTATTTTTCTTTTTTATTTTTGTAAAGTTTGGAAATTTTGGTCTTGATAATGAAAGTGCTACGTAGTCAGCAGCCTCATTTCCCTTCTTCCCCTAAAATACCTTACTCATCAAGAATCTTCCTATATTTTATGCATCTAATTTTAGATCTTCAGATTTCTCATTGTTTTGTTTTGTTTTGTTTTTGTTTTGTTTTGTTTTATTTTCATTACATTATTTGGTCCTGAATTCAAATTACATTATTTAGATTGAAATCAAACTTGCTTTACATTTATACTTGTATCTTAGGGTTAAATTAGTTTTAACCTATTAAGCTAATAAGTAAAGTACAAAAACACCAGAAATATTAAACATTTCAAATAAATATTAGTATGCTAAATTATCTTTTAAAATAATGACATTGTAGTAGAGATAAACAGTTTCGGCCACGTTAAATATTTTTGTCAGTATTGTTGGCTGGCTAGGGGCTCTCTAATCCTGTGTTCTACTCTTGGGCACATGGAGGGAGTACATTTCTCAAACTATCCTACAATCAGATTGGGGCCATGTGAGTGATTTCTGGCCAGTGGATTATCAGTGAAAGTATACTCCTTCCAGACTTAGAAGAAAAATTCCCTAGCGATATTCTAAGTCCCACAAACAAATCTAACCTACTAACTGAACACCTGTTTTGTAATTGAAGTTTTCTTAGAACACAGCTGTGCTTAGTCGTTTGCAAATATCTATGGCCGTGTTTATGATACTGTGATATGCAGGCTGATTATTGCAACAGATACCCTATAGTAAGAAAGCATACAATATTTACCATATGACTCTTTACATAAATTTGATGACTTAAAGATTAGAAAGAGGCTCAAAGATTGATTACTGTGATTAGAAGGAAGAAGCAAGTTAGTGGGATTATGAGAGACATTTCAAAAATATATAGCTTTGAATCAGAATGATATCCATGGGGTAGCTATACATCCGAGTTGCTAAAGTGGTACAGAATAATAATGTAAAAGCATGAGGATGTAAAAATATATGTCTCCATGTATGTAACTAGTAGACCTATCTTACTAATTTGGATTGCATATACAGTCACATCTTTTTGATCCTTTTTTTTTTTTTCCAATTACCTTCTACATCCCACAATGCCCTATTAGCAGTTAGTCCAGGATCTCTTTCTCTAGACGTCTTCATCACCTAAAATTGGGTAAAATCCTGTTAGCTTATTCATAGTGAGGGCAACAAGTCTTTGATGGCCAAACTGAGGGAGAAGTTGGATCTTAATTTGGTTTATCACTGTTGTTATTTCTTGCAGTCATAGAAGGGAGCTTTTGGAGACTCATCCTGTATGAGTGAGTGGCGTCTGTTAACATTGCTGTCATATGTTCGTGCAACTCCAAATTGTGACTCCAAGCTGAACACCAAAGTTGTAGTCTACCTTAGCATGCACATAGTTCAGTTTAAGTCCGGCCATGTTCCTCTTGGACAAGTTGTCTAGAAAAGCTTCTAGCATGAGACATAAACTGGGCTAAAATCAGTTCCAATCAATAAACTCATATGTTGTTTTTCTGTGTGTTGTTTTTTTGTATTGAGAGTAAATCACCTGTCTAGATTCTTCCATTCTTCAACAAAATTCTTATTTTAGAGAATCATTGCAATTTCATGCTTACTACCTTAGCCAGAATACCTCCAGAGTTATTATGCAAATAAGTTCATTCTGTAATGCTGAGCTCTGCATAGAGGTGGATTTTACTAAATCACATGGAAAAAAAATCTTGTTACTGATCCCAGAACTATGAGTTTCTACTTGCCCTATTATTTGCATAACTGAAAAGGGTCACACAAATAACCCAAGGCAGGACAAAGAAGATCTGCACATGATGACCTTCCACTTCTGCAAATTCCAAGAGCAGCTGGCAGCCTCTCTGACTAATATAGAAACCATAACAATTACAACAGAGAAAAGTGTACCTTTTGGCATTCATATATGTATGTATGCACATGCATGTGCATATGTGTATATATGTATATCACATGTCCATATGTATTATATACATACATGCAAGTAGGTATATTTGGATACAGATATGTATGTATTCACTGATAAAAAATAACTTGAAATATATGTTTTAAAGATTTCATCAAGTAACTCAAATAGTACTTAAAAGTTTATGTTGAAAAAAAAGCAGTACCGTGTCCTATATCTAATTCCCAACTCTGCTTGTTCAGCTCTTAATTCTAATCTTTGCTTCTATATTAGTAAATAATAAACTTATAACTCAGTTCTTGATTAATCAATAAAGGAATCTACCAACTTTATCTTTTGGCAGTTCCACCATTTTATCCTATTTTGCCTTCATTGTTATCCCAAGAGATTAAAACTTTAGGTTCAATGAAGTCAATGATTACATGTTTATGGCAATGTAAATGTTCTATGTTCCTAAATGGAGAATTATTTTCTCTTCAAAATGACTCTTTGTTTTTATTTGATGAATAATGGCAATGTTTTTCATTTTACTTAGTTTTCTATGTAATTATTTTAATAAATGTTCCAAGAGATATTTCAAGTGACGGGCACTAGTTTTTGAAAGATCAAGCATATTAGATAACCTATGAATTATATTTTTTCCTACTAACAGCTTCTCAACTACTGCCTTATCTAATCTGGCCTGGTTGATTTCTAAATCCAGACCCCAGCTGTCACCTTGACACCTCACTTTTATTTGTTCTGCATTGGTTTTTCTGTTTATTGACTTTGGTGTCTTTCTCTTTGTTTACTTCTCATTTTCTTAAAGCAGATTCCCTGGTACTTGCCAAGAAAAAGAGCTCACCTTGTACTGTTAAAAATGTCTTAATTCTAACCTTAAACTTGATAATATAACTAAATATAAAATTCTGAATTTAAATACTTTTCTTTTGTAATTTTAAAGTATTTCTTAATAATAAATTAATGATAAGGTTACTTTTGAGAAGTTTGATGACATTTTTATTCCATTTTTTATTTCCATATCTATGCATGTGACTTCTGGTTCTCTCTCTCTCTCTCAACTTGTCTATCTTTTTATCACCCTTTTTTTTGTCTTCCACATCGCTCACCTCTGGATACTTTAAGTATAGTTTCACATTTTTATTACAGAAACTATAAAATATATACAACAGTAGACAGAATAATATAATGAAACTTCACATGCTTTACATATCCATTTCCCAGTTTCAAAAATTATCAACACTACGCAAATTTTATCTGTCAATAAATCCTTTATTGCTACATATTAACCATTTATACTGATTTATTTTTGAGTAAATTTTTGCCTTATGTCATTTCATTCATTAGTGTGTATCTCTAAAGTACAAAAACTCTTTCTTCCTTTTTTGTTTTTCTAGAAATAAGATAGAAAAAGAAGTCTGAGGACCCAACAATTTAGCATTTAAAGATTCAGTTAGTCTCCTTAAATAAATCTGAAGGTAGATAGCCAAGACACATTTCGTTCCTTCACAAATCATCAGGGACCCAGAACTTCGTGCCGTGTTCTGTCCCTTAGTCTAGCCTGGCGGTTCAATTTCTGTAAAAGCTGACTGCTTCCTGTGTCTCCTTGCCTCAGTGCATTCTCAGGGAATTTTCTCTAAAGCATGAAACTTATGCCTATGGTCAAGAATGACTGGCACATGTCCTAAATTCATGCTATATTCCAAACAGGATGACCAAGAAAGGGGGAAGGAGAGTCTAAGACCTCCTCTTAAGGAGACATCTCAGAATTACAACAAACATTTATGTTACATTTCGCTGGCTTCCCATCATTAGCTGACCAGAACTAACTGCAGGAGAAGCTGGGGATTAAATAGGAAATAGATGATACAAAGGTAGGTAGATAGATGATTGATAGATAGATAGACAGACAGACAGACAGACAGACAGACAGATAGATAGACAGACAGACACATAGATGGATACATAAGATAATTAGATAAATTTATATGTATATATATATGCATATATAGCTATACCCATATATATGTAATATTTATATGTATAAACCTCAGCAGTCAAATTTGTATAAACTTCAGCTGTCAAATTTCCATTAATTAGAAGTACCGTAAGTGAATTTTTATACATTTAAAAATATTGTATTTTCAAAGTTTTTAATAAACATCTAAATGTTAAGATTGTAAACTAAAGTGATTTCCTATGTGTTCTTTTCTTTCAAAAATGTATTACGACACCAGATATGTAATTGTAAAATGCCTCAAGTCTGGAAATTGTCAATCAAATCAACTTCCTCCTTTGCCTACATTCTCACTCACTATTTATGCTAACTGGTGCCAACTATCTATTGAGATTATAAAGTTAGTTAAATGTTTATATTAATATTTTGAATGTACAAAATTATATACTTATTTTTTCACGAGATATTTGGGGATTGTCTTCAATAAGTAAAAAGTGTCAATCAGCATTGATAAAATCTCAGGGTCTTTGCTCAACTTTTATGGATCCTGACTCAAACATTTCAGAATTCTCAATTTTAAGGTAATTATTGAAGACACAAGGGAAGATACTCAGCCCACATTTCTCTTTCTAATTTGACATTTTAGTCCCAGAGCCTCAATACACTAAAACATAACTTAAAATAATTCATGATCACTCAGGAATGCTTAGTAACAAAGGCAGTGTACAGTAATTGGAAATAGGGTAAGTTCTTTAAAGCTAACATCTGCCTTTTGAAATAAAAAAGAGAGAGAACTACATTTCAATTTCAGAACACAAACAAAAATCAATGACTAGTTGTTGAAGCCCACACAAAGATAAAAATTTCCACCAAAAATTCATGTTGATTTTAAGACATTTGAAACATTTATTTTCTTCTTATGCTTTACTGGATAGACGTTACAAATAAGGCCCCGCCCAAAATGAAACAAATTCTTTGAATGTTTATTTTTTCTTTTCATTTTATCAGTGTCAATTTTTGGGTTCTTTTACTTAATGGATTATGATGCTAGAAAAAACTAATATAAACTGAAGTTATAGAAATCATGTTAATCATGTTGCAAGTAAATACCATCAGAAGCTCAGTTTCAACTTTTAAAAATTAACAAAGCCTCATGTTTATCAGCTATAAATTTCATGGCAATTTAACATAAAGCAGCTTTCTAAATTTAATTTATTTCATGAAAGTGCTTAAAATTTAATAAGGCAATAAATAAAATACTAAACATTTATTTATTTTTCACTTTTTCTTAAAATTAACAAATGTCCCATATATCCCCTGTCCCCACACATACATAGCCTCCCTGATTATAAACATCCTCCAGGAAAGTGGTACATTCCCTACAGTTGATAAACCTACATTGATATATCATAATCACCTGAGGTCTATATTTTACATTAGGGTTCACTTTTGGTGTTATACATTCTATGTGTTTGAACAAATGTATAATGCATGTATTCATCGATAAGAGTATCATACAGAGTGTTTTCACTGCTCTAAAAATCCTGTGCTACTCCTATTTGTCCCTTCTCCCTTCCCTCCACCAATATCCTAGAAACCACTGATCTTTTTATTGTCTCCACATGTTTGCCTTTTCCAGAATATCATGTAGTTTGTCATACAGTATGTAGCCTGGGAAGAATGGATTCTTTCACTTGGTAATATGCATTTGAAGTTCCCTCATGGCTTTTCATGGCTTGATAGCTTGTTGTTGTTTTATTTGTTGTTTGTTTTTAAGCACTGAATAATATTCCATCTCTGGATGTACCACAGTTTATTGATCCATTCACCTATGAAGGAGATCTTGGTTGCTTCGAGTTTTGGCAATTATAAATAAAACTGCTATAAACATCTATGTGCAGATCTTTCTGTGGACATATGTTTTCAACAACTTTGTGTAAATACCAAGGAATGCGATGGCTGGATCATTGAACAAAAATATATTTAGTTTTGCAAGAAACTGCCAACTGTCTTCCAAAGTGGCTGTACCATTTTGCATTCCCACCAGCAATGAATGAAAGTTCCTATTTTTCCACATCTTCACCAACATTTGGTGTCATTATTCTGCATTTAGGTGGTTCTAATAGTGATATAATGGTATTTCATTGTTTTTTTTTTAATTTGTATTTCCTTAGTGACGTATAATATGGAACATCTTTCATATGCTTTCTTGCCATCTATAAATCTTCTTTGGTGAGGTGTCAGATAAAGTCTTTGACCCATTCCTTATTTGAGGTGAATGTTTTCTTATTGTTGAGTTTTAAGGATTCTTATATTTTGGATAACTGTCTTTTATCAGCTGTGACATTTGCAAGTATTTTCTTTAGTCCGTGGATTATCTTCTCATTCTCTTGACACTGTCTTTCACAAAGAAGTTTTAATTGTGATGAAATCCAACTTATCAATTAGTTCTTTCATGGATCCTACCTTTGGTGTTATATCTAAACTGTTATCACCATATCCAAGGTCATCTAGATTTTCTCCTATGTTATATTTTAGGAGTTTTATAGTTTTGCATTTTACATCAGGTCTGTAATCCATTTTTAGTTAATTTTTTAAAAGGATGAAAGGTCTGCTTCTAGATTCATTTTTTGGCATGTGAAGGTCCAGTTGTTCCAGTAACATTTGTGAAAAGACTATCTTTGCCCCATTGTGTTGCCTTTGCTCCCTTTTCAAAGATCAGTTGACTATATTCATATGGGTCTATTTCTTAGCTGTCTATTCTGTTCTATTGACCTGTTTGTCTATTCTTTCATCAATACCACATTATGTTGATTATTGTAGATTTCTATCATTAGGAAATAATAGAAATAATAATTATTGAAGCCAGGTAATGTCAATCCCCCAACTTTGTTCTTCTTCTTAAATATTGTGTTGCCTATTTTGGGTCTTTTGCATCTCCATATAAACTTTAGAATCAGTTTGTCGCTATCCACAAGTAACTTGCTGGGATTTTGATTGAGATTGTATTGAATCTGTAGATCAAGTTGGGAAGAACTGACATCTTGACAATGTTGTATCTTTCTATTCGTGACTATAAAATAGCTCTCCATTTATTTAGTTCTGTGATTTCATTCATCAGACTTTTATCATTTCCCTCATATAGATCTTATACATATTTGATTAGATGCTACTGAGAGTGATACTTTTGTATATTAACCTATATCCTTCAAACTTGCAATAATCCTGTATTAGTTCCAGAGGGCTTTTGTTATTATTATTGTAGATTTATTTCAATTTATTACAGAGAAAATCATGCCATCTGTGAACAAAGACAGTTATTTCTTCCTCCCAAATTTGTATAACTTTTATTTCCTTTTTACCTTATTTTATTAGCTGGGACTTCCAGAATAATATTGAAACGGAGTAGTGAAAGAGGAAGTTTTTGCCATGTTCTTGACCTTAGTATAAAAGCTCCAAGTTTCCCACCATGGAGTATGATACCCATTTGCTTTTAAAATCATATGATACCATAGTTTATTGTTCACATTTATTATGTTCTTTATAATTCTTTCCTTATCTAACTTGAGACAGGTTAGTTGCTGGAGATTTTCTTGTACTTTGAGTAGAATTAGAATGTGATATGAAGCTATTTACTAATCTTCTGAAAAGTGGTCCTAGTCAGTCTGGTCTATGTTGTAGTTCCTTCTCGGTCACCACCAGTTTCATTTTAACAATTTCATAGACATTAGTGCCCACATTTTGTTTATTCTTTTGTCTTTTAAAGAGAAAATATTTCCTCTTTTATGAGCTCAACAAATTAGAACCATATCTTCAGTTGATATCACTCATAGAACATAGATGAAATATCTACCATCCCACCATTGACATGTAAGTCAATGATAATTGATCTACCATAATATTTACACTTTCTTCACTACTATACAATTGTTCTTGTATGTACTAAGGTATTTATTGTTCCAAAAGGCAGGTCCTAAAATATTTTTGCATGCCTGATGGAATGATAAAATACTTTGTAGGTCATTAGAAGTTTTTTTAAAAAAAGATAAATTACTTGGTAGATCAATGACAAATGCCTTCGTAGGCTCACAAAGTAATTTTCAGATGCTGCAGGACCATAGGTTTCATAGCAAAACAAAGGTTTGAAATATTTAAAAAAAAGAGAAAAAAAAAGGTTAGAAAAGTACTTTATTCTAAATCCCAGAATGATCTAACCATTTATCACAAAGTACATTAGTATAATATAATTAAAAACTCTGAAAAATATGGCAGTATTTTTTTAATCTTTTTTTTCCTCACCTTTCTTAACTATCGCTATGATCTCCATGCTGGGAATGTGTAAAATGCAAAAATATAGTACAGGTATTCTGGAACATACCTGACTTTTTTATAAAGGCCTGATACAAATCAATACTCTATAATGCTGTTTCAGTTTTTAATGCTATTTTTAAACTAATAACTAATATATTGATGCCTGACCTCCGTGACAATATTAGATAACAATTCCACTAAATAATACAAATTTAAATTATAATTTAAGTACAATTTCATATCTTTGCTGATGGCATCTTTTTAACTTTATTTGCATTAGTCAACCCAGGGCACATGCAATTCTTTCCTCCTTGCTTTCAACAATAACAACAACAAAATATAGCAGAGCAAACTTTAGAAATAACTTTTACAATCAAAATGAAAACAAAAAGTGCTATAATCTACTTGAAATAAATAGAGACATTAAAAGAAATTACAATTAGTAAAACAGGGTCAATGGTGACTAACAGTAGTAAGACACATGCCTCTTTCTACATTGAACAACTTCAGGACATACGAGTGACTCATTTTTATTTTACGAAAAAATAAGAGAGAGAGAGACAGAGACAGAGAGAAACAAGGAAACAGAGAGACAGGGAGACTGACTCTACCATTCTACATTGCTTTAAAAAGCTAGGTACTTCATTTCTGGTCAGTTATCTGTTTCTGTCAGCTGCTTAGCATAATAAAGAATTCTGTGTATTTATCCTGCTTAATAACATAAAAACTTAAAAAATCATTTATTTTCCTAAAATTCAATTAGACATTCAAAGGTTACCTGTTACCTGTGTGATAAGACTGATAATAATGTATGCCCCTATTTCTTTGAATTATACTCAAGCACCAGAGAAATAGATCTTAGAAATAGCATTAGTAGTTCTCAGGAAAAACATTATTTTAATTAAGATAGATAAAATGATTCTACTGATTTTTCTTACTTATATGACCAGTTCCTTGCTTATATTAAGAAGCTCGGTGTTTTAAGGATATATAAATTGTATTCCCTTACTTGGTTCTATATTCTAAAGTGTAACTGGATGTGCACATAGCCATATTTTCTCCTTCTGATGTCCTCTACATCATGATATTGGCCTATTTTAAGAAATGCACATATGAATGTTTAACAATGTGAATTATAGCCAATATTTTTCACAGTGTAGTTGTGTTTCCTTTAAACATATGTTCAAGTTAAAGTTGTTTGTTGGGTGCTTATTAGTAAATCTCAAGGAATTTAGTTTTTAAAAAGTTATTGATTAAAGGGTAGTCTCAATGAATAGATTTTCATGCTAAATCTGTAACTTATATTTCTTTGCATAGTTATTATTTGATTATATCAGTATGTATAAATTTTACTCTTTGTTTAAAGAAAACAAAAATAAACGTTCTTTTTACCATTGAATTCATTTGCTTTACCCAATGACTTGTTTAGAAGTTTTATTTGACTTCAAGTGACTTCCATAATCTTACTGAGTTACTGGCAAATATTTTATATTAACTAGACACAAACACACACACACATACACATACACAGAGGCAGCTTAAGAAAGAATTACTGTCAATTTGCTGGTTATAGTTGTAATAACTAGTCACAATTTAGTTTTAGAAATACACTTATAATTAATATCATATAGGAATAAATAATTAGTATTTTTAACATGAAAGAGAACTTAAGAATGGGTTAAGTATTTTTAGAAATATCTTGGAGGAAACAACTCTCTACAATGAAAAATCTATAAATACAACGCAAAAACAATCAAATAGCACATAATAGTCCTTCAAAGATTTGCCACTCTCTTAAGTGACATTTCAGAATAATAAACTGTGTATATGTGTGATAAAGAATTTACCTTGCCCAAAATGAGGTCTGACCTTTGCCCTCAGTTCCTGATTGGTCATCTCTTTTTACCTGAGTATCTTGGGGTAGCCAGATAACATCAATGATTTATAGTGGAGGCTTTGGACCACACGGTCCATCGCTTTGGACCGTTTGGCTTGGAGGGTACGGTCAATCATGTGAGCAATCATGCCTATGTAATGGAGCCCCAGTAAAAAAAATCTATACACCAAAGCTTGTGTGAGCTTCCACGGTTGACAGTACTCCATATTTACTGTAACTTACTGATGTTGGAAAATAAATGTATTCTGACTCCATGGGGAGAAGACAATGAAAGCTCCATACTAGTATTTTTAATATTCTGCCCTATGTATCTCTCTTCCCTTGGCTGATTTTAATCTGTATTGTTTCTCTGTAATAAACCATACCTATGAGTGTAATAGCTTTCAATGACTTCTGTGAGTTCTTCTAGCAATTTTCAAAACTGAGGGTGGTTTGGGGAACTTCTCAAATTTGCAGTTTTTGTAAAAAGGGAGTGTGATCTTATGTGGACCGTTTCCTCTAACTGTATGTACATTGGCCCCAAATCTCACATTTGGTGTCAGAGTGAGCGTGTGCAGTCTTGTGTGAATACTGCTCCATTTATCCTTGTAGTTGGCCTACTAGAAAGAAATGGGTATGTCCTGTTATGGAAAATATGTTATCAACATGATTCAAGAGAACCGATCTGTTGACTAACAACTAAATAAATCTTCATCCTGTGTCAGTCTTATAACGTTTAAACTCTACTTTAGAAGTAAGTAGACATACCTAAGAAAAAGTTGGCATTTAAAAAAATGTAATAGTAGGATAGGCTAGATTATGTTGCATTAATAAACTTCAGTGTAAATTCCGAACAGTTTACCACATGCAATGCTACTTCTCATTCAGATTACAAGTCCAAAGAAGGTCAATGCAAAGATAAGGTCAGATGCCCAATATGACAAAGTCTCCACCATCTTGAATGACACCATCTGGGTCTCTGGCCACTCATAATAATAGGCAATGTTAAAAATAAAATTGCCTATCATCAACCATCAATTGTTGCTATGAGATATAACAGAAAGGAAATCACTGTTCTTTACCTCTTTTTATTACAGAAGTCTAAGGTAAGTTTTTCTTAATGTCACTACAGAAAGGCTGTTCAGTGCAAGATATGGAGACGAAGAACAATAAACCACTCCCATCGTATAACGACTTGGACATTGAAGCCAAATTTAGACATTGCAAGAAAAAATATTTTGTGACCATCCAGGGGAAGAACAGAATCCTGACAGTGACACTGATTGGGATTATCAGCAGAGTCAAAAGAGAAACAAAAAAGAAAGGGGTTGGGTTATAAATAAATATACAATATCAAACACTTATATTGGTCGATTTGGGAGTAATTGACCTATTGTTTTTTCACTGTCTCTGAAACGTATGCTTATAAATCATGTTATTGTACTGCTCATTGTCTCATGTGTTATAATCAGCTACATGGCAGCAATAACGGGCTCTAGGAAAGGTGGGAAATCCCACTCATTGTGCTCTGTGAGAAGTGTAGTGCTTTGAGGGTTTTGATTATTCCTTCTGCCCTTTACATTATTCTGTATGGCTCATCCTGGTGTGTAAAAGAGACTATGGGATTATTTGACTAATACTTGCTTTTGCTATTGGACTGTGAGTGTTGTGAGGGCAAAACAATGTCTAAATTACATACTACTTTATCTCCGATGTCTACTGTATGTTGCACAGGAAGTTAATGCTCAATAAATATTTTATGACTGACTAGTTTAAAAATGAATATTTACCTGAAGTTTTAGAATTTAGGAAAAGAGAGCAAATGCAACATGGTTCAAATCTTTTTGAAGTGAATTTCATGTCTTTTAAAAATAGATATAGAAAAGTGCTTTCAAATACATGTATATTTACTGAAAGGAGAAATATAAAACTTTTAAATAAAGTAAATTACCACATTTAAGCTTGTGTGTTATATACTGTGATGCTTGCAATCTATATATAAGTGAAATACTAAATTTGAGATTCAATTTTTTCCCAATTATGAATTTAATCGGGTATATTTTGTGAATGTTTAATTATGTGTTTGAACAGTTTGTTGGGGAACACATCATGTTTTTTCATATAATTTTCTGAAGTAAAGCATTTGAAATATTATATTGGCTATTTTATATAAGATTTTTTTACAGACTCTCCAACTAAAATAATTTCCTAGAAAATCTCCATAAAAAATAATTGTCTACCCTTTTTAAGACTTACATCTGACTTTTAACTATTTCTGATATATGGAGGCTAGGTAAACAAATGTAAATGAAACACATATATCTCCAACATAATTTTAGCAATTAGCTTCAAACTCTTCCACTACCAATTTTTACAGGGAAGCCTTGTAAGTAGTAATATCTACTGATTTAAGTTTTCACACCTTTTCCCTTTCCCTGCCAATCTCACTAATAAGCAGAGAGTAGAAATACTAACAAGGCAATAACTGTCCAAAAGGTGGAGAGCAGGAAGAAGAAGAAGGAGAGGCAAAATCCTTGAATAATTGACAACCTGGATTAATCAGCCCTTACATAATTACAGTCTCACTGTATTCCATATGTAATTTATAAATGAGTCACATTATTATAGATAGAGTTGGTTTAGGTATAAAAATGAATATTGGCATGTTGCAATCACAATATATTTGTGCTTACAAGAGTAATTTTTCTATGTAATTTGAATATTATTTAGTTTTTTTCCAAGAGGTTTAATGTCCATTGAAATATTGTATAAAAATTAAGCTAAGATAATCTGTAATGCTTTCCTTATATTTAACAAGAAGTACATGAAAGATATTTAACAATCTTGCTATTTTGGCAGAAACTCAAAACAAACATATGTAACAGTTTTCAAGAGAAATATCAAGCAGGCAGTGCCAAATCAAGGCATTATATTTAGTTTGCTGTAAATAATATGTTGTTTGCACATACTCTATTCTGAGACTGGTCCTGTGTACTTTCTAAAATTAGTGGACTATAGAACGACACCTTTCTGAAATCTAATTGCAACTTATTTTCTGATTGAAAATCGTGACCAAGGCAAATGTAGATGACCCTATCCTCAGATTAGAGTTAACCAAAGATAGTGATGCATAAATAAAAGTACTTAAATTATTGAGTAAAATTTACCTGTGATATAAATATGTGAAAATTACACTCCTTAAAAATAATCTGTTTGCATGCTTATCCAAGATATCATCTAAGGTATATTTGTTGAAAGCAACAATTCATATATAACATGAAAAACCCCTTTTTTTTTTTCCAGCAGGTGAATCGGCTACAAAAAAAAAAAAAAGTAGAATTTTCAGAATTACTTTCTTCCACCAATGAAAATCAAATTTGCCCAATGTTTCAGTATTTATTTCACACATGAAAAGTGGTGAACTTTAGAGCTTGAAGGAGTCCATTTATGTGGAATTATTCAAATGATTTTGTATTTACTTTCAAGAGTTTTTCAAATTAATTCAGTGATTAAAGATTTGAAGTACACTGAGGACAAGCTAAGAGAAGACAAAGAGAGGACTTAAAGTTGCATTTTCAGGAGCTATGTTACAGACTGCCCAGATGGTTAAATAACATGTTTAATTCAATTGGAGTGAAAACACAAAACTGATGGAAGAGAAGATACAGTAGCAATGGAATTGAAAATTTTGTGATGATGGGAGATGTCCTCACTCTGCTAATGACCTCTCTCACTGAATTAAGGCTATTTTTTAAATGTCCCTAATAATAGTGCATCACCCTCTGCCCCCACACCACACACTTTTCTTTCTTTTTCAGTCAATCACTCATCTTATGGGAAGGCACCGAGCAAATACCTTTCATATGGCATACTTAGTAAATTCTAGTGGCTTTCTTTTTATTTGCTGTTCTCAAAACACAACGCACATGTTGGAAAGATGGAGAGATGCATGAGACAAGAAAGCCCTTATTGCACTGATGCTGTTTCACATTTCATTGCTTTAAAACCACCTGAAAAACTGTTAAAATATCAAGGGCTGCACATCATTGTACAGTTTAAAAAATTAAAGGCAAGCCCAAATATCAAAATTTTCAGATTAAGGCACATATTGAAAACTAGGGATTCACTATGACTGTGTAAATAAATAAATAAATAAATAAATAAATAAATAAATACAATTTGTATATTTTGTATATTTTAACAGTAGGGATAAGACAGACATGAGTTTTGAAAAAAATAATTATAATGCTCTGTGTAGGTGAGAAAAGGCATCCTGTCTTCAGTAGGGATATCAGTACAATGAGTAGAGAGTTATCAATTCCAAGAAACGAATCAAATCAAATGGCAAGAATATCTTAAATGAAAGAAGGGGTGGCTATTTCTTTACAAAGGATCCTGAAATAATAATCTAATAAATCCTGCAAAATTTCCTTAATCTTCCTATAAAATTATCTATGGCTTAGGTTACTGAACATGGGAAATACTCAGACTTCTGTCTTTGAGCTCCCTCTAATTTCTTTTGAGCCAGATGTTAACTGCGGGATGTCAAGATTTTACTGGTTAGGTGACAAGATTTGCTTATGGTAAACTGATTGGTACCAAAAACAAAATCATGTTTTGTTTTGTTTTAAATTAAAGTTTATTGTGGTGCCAATTGTTAGTAAATTTACACAGATTTCAGGTGTACAATTCTGTAATACATTGTCTATATACCACATTGTGTGTTCACCACCCAGAGTCAGTTCTCTTTCCATCACCATATATTGGATCCCCTTTACCCTCACCTACCACCCCCCTCACCGCTAACACGCTGGTAACCACTAAACTATTGTCTGTGTCTATGAGTTTTTGTTTCTTCATTTGTTTGTCTTGTTCTTTCGTTGTTTTCAGTTTTATATACCACATATCAGTGAAATCATATGGTTCTTGGCTTTTCTGTCTGAAACATTTTGCTCAGAATAATAATTTCAAGATTCATCCATGTTGTCACAAATGGTACTATTTCATCTTTTCTTATGGCAGAATAGTATTCCATTGTGTATATATACAACAACTTCTTTATACAATCATCTGTGGAAGAACACTTTGGTTGTTTTCATGTCTTGGTCACCGTAAATAAAGCTGTAATGAATATTGGAACACATATATCATTATGGATAAATATTTTCAGACTTTTTGGGTAAACATCCAGGAGAGGGATTGCTGGGGCATATGGTAGTTCTATTCTTAATTTTTTGAGGAACCTCCACACTGCCTTCCATAACGGCTGCACCAGTCTGCATTCCCACCAACAGTGTATGAGGGTTCCTTTTTCTCCACAGCCTCTCCAACACTTATTATTATTTGTCTTGTTGATGTTAGCCATTCTAACTGGTGTGAGGTGATATCTCATTGTGGTTATAATTAGCATTTCTCTGATGATTAGTGATATTGGGCATTTGTTCATATGTCTATGGCTATTTGTACGTCTCCTTCGGAGAAATGTCTCTTCAGGTCTTCTGCTCATTTTTTAATTGGATTGTTTGTTTTTTTTGTTGTTATTGAGTTGTATGAGTTCCTTACATATTTTGGATATGAGCCCCTTATTGGAGGCATTGTTTGCAAAAATCTTCTCCCATTCGGTTGGTTGCCTCTTTATTTTGTCGATGGTTTCTTTTGCTGTGCAGAAGCTTTTTAGTTTGATGTAGTCCCATTCATTTATTTAAGCTTTTACTTCCCTTGCCTTTGGGGACAAATCCATAAAATGTTCTTTGAACCCAAGGTCCATTAGTTTAGTACTTATGTTTTCTTCCATGCATTTTATTGTTTCAGGTCTTATGTTTAGGTCTTTGATCCATTTTGAGTGAATTTTGATACACGGTGACAGATAGCAGTCTAGTTTCATTCTTTTGCACGTGGCTTTCCAATTCTCCCAGCACCATTTATTGAAGAGACTATCTTTTCTCCATTATATGTTTTTGGCTTCTTTTTCAAAAATTATCTGTCCATGTTTATGTGGGTTTATTTCTGGGTTCTCAATTCTATTTCGTTGGTCTGTGTGTCTGTTTTTCTGCCAATACCATGCTGTTTAGATATTGTTGCCCTGTAGTACAAGCTGAAGTCAGGGAATGTGATACTTCCAGCATTGTTCTTTTTTCTTAGGATTGCTTTGGCTATTCGGGGTCTTTTGTGGTTCCATACAAATCTGATGATTTTTTGTCCAATTTCTTTAAAAAATGCCATTGGGATTTTGATGGGGATTGCATTAAATCTATGTATTGCTTTGGGTTATAGGGCCATTTTAACTATGTTGATTCTCTGAATCCATGAACACGGAATGTCTTTCCATTTCTTTGTGTCTTCTTCAATTTCTTTGAAAAATGTCTTATATTTTTCAGTATATAAGTCTTTCACATGCTTGGTTAAGTTTATGCTTAGGTATTTTATTGTTTTTGTTGCAATTGCAAAAGGAATTGTTTTGTTGTTGTTTTTTTAATTTATTTTTCTGAGATTTCATTGTTAGTGTATATGAATGCCATGGGCTTTTGTACATTGATTTTGTAGCCTGCAACTTTATTATATTTGTTTATCGTTTCTAATAGGTTTTTGGTGGAGTCCTTAGGGTTTTCTATATATAGCATCTTGTCACCTACAAAGAGTGACAGTTTAACTTCTTCATTCCCAATTTCAATACCTTTTATTTCTTTTTCTTGCCTGATTGCTCTGACTAGTATTTCCAATACTATGTTGAAAAGCAGAGGTAATGGGTACATGTTCCTAAATGTAGAACAAAGGGCTTCAGTTTTTCACCATTAATTATGATATTAGCTGAGGGTTTGTCATATATGGCCTTTATTATATTGAGGTATTTCCCTTCTATACTGATTTTACTAAGTTCTTTAACTATAAATGGCTGTTGTATCTTGTCAAATGCTTTTTCGCATCTACTGATCTAATCAATAGATATGGTTTTTGTTCTTTATTTTGTTTATGTGGTGTATCACATTGATTGATTTACATATGTTGAACCATCCTTGTGCCCCTGGGGTAGACCCCACTTGGTCGTGGTGTATAATCTTTTTAATACATCGTTGCGTTCATTTTGCTAGAATTTTGTTTAGGATTTTTGCATCTGTATTCATCAGAGATATTGGTTTGTAATTGTGTGTGTGTGTGTGTGTGTGTGTGTGTGTGTGTGTGTGTGTGTGTGTGTGTGTTATTCTTACCAGGTTTTGGTATCAGGGAAATGTTGGTCTCATAAAATGAGTATTGTCTCTTCTTCAATTTTTTGGAAGAGTTTGAGTAGGAGAGGTATTAGATCCTCTTTCAATGTTTGGTAGAATTCACTAGTGAAGCCATCTGGTCCTGGACTCTTACTTTTGGAAAGGTTTTGGGTTACTGGTTGATCAGTCAGTCCACTTAGATTTTTCAGTTATTCCTGGTTCAGCCTAGGAAGGCTATATGTTTCTAAGAAATTGTCAATTTCTTCTAGATTATTGAATTTAGTGGCATGTAATCCTTTATAGTACTCTTAGATGATCCTTTGTATTTCTGTGGCATCTGATGTAACTTCTCCTGTTTCATTCCTGGTTTTGTTTAATTGTGTCTTTTCTCTTTTTAATTGTAGTGCGTCTAGCCAAGGGTTTGTCAATTTTATTAATCTTTTCAAAGAACCAGCTCTTTGTTGCACTATTTCTTCCTGTTGTCTTTTTGTTCTCTATTTCATTTAGTTCTGCTCTGATTTTTATTATGTCCTTCCTTCTGCTGTCTTTGGGTTTCATTTGTTCTTATTTTTCTATTTCTTTAAGGTGTAACGTGAGGTTATTTATCTGGGATTTTTCTTCTTTCTTGAGACAGGCCTGTAATGATGTAAATTTCCCTCTTAAGATTGCTTTCACTGCATCCCAAAAATTTTGGTAGGATGTGTTTTCATTGTCATTTGTTTCTGTGTATCTCCTCTTATTTCTTTGACCCAGTTGTTCTTTAAAAGTATGTTGTTCAATCTCCATATATTTGCATTTTTTCCTGCTTTCTGTTTGCAATTGATATCCAATTTCAAAGCCTTGAGATTAGAGAATATGCTTAGTATGATTTCAATCTTCTTAAATATGCTGAGGCTAGTTTTATCTCCCAATATAGGGTCTATCCTTGAGAAAGTTCCACGTATCCTAGACAAAAATGTATAGTCTGATGTTCCAGGATGAAGTGCTCCGTAAATGTCAATTATGGTAATTTCATCTGATGTGTCATTTAGGGCTGCTATTTCATTATTTATTTTCTGTTTGGATGATCTATCCATACGTGTCAATGATGTATTTAGGTCCCCCACTATAATTGCATTTTGGTCAATGTCTCCCTTTAGTTCTGTTAGTAGTTACTTAGTATATTTCGATGCTCCCTCTTTGGGGGCATAAATATTGATGACTGTAATGTCTTCTTGTTTTATAGTCCCCTTTAACATATGAAATGTCCATCTTTGTCTCTTGTCACTTTTTTTATCCTGAAGTGTGTTTCATCTGATATCAGTATGAATATACCTGCTTTTCTCTGGATACCATTTGCTTGGAGTATCAGTTTCCACCCTTTCACTTTGAGTCTATATTTTTCCTTGTAGCTGAGATGTCTCTTGGAGGCAGCATATGGTTGTGTTTAGTTTTTTGATCCAATCTGCTACTCTGTGCCTTTTTATTGGTGAGTACAGTCCATTTACATTCAGCGTGATTATTGATATGTGAGGATTTCCTATCATTCTATCTCTGGTTTTCTGGTAGGATGGTGTCTCCATTTTTTTTTTCTCCCCTTTTTGTTGCTGTCTATTGTTTCATTGTGAAGGTTTTCTATGATTTTCTCCTCTAGTTCTTCTTTTTTATGCTATATATTTCAGTTCTGGATTTTTTTTTCACCCTTAAGTTTATGTAAAAGAAAGTTTCATATTTAGAGCATTCCATTTTCGTCAGTATGCTCACCTTCTTCATTCCCTTGTGCCAGTTCAGACTTTTACTCTCTCCCCTTTTATGTTTTTATTGTCACAAATTATCCCGATTTAGGCTGTGAGTTGATTTCTGCACTGCAGTAGCAAGTTGTCTTTTTCTGTTTTTTAAGTGTGTGGGGGTTTTTTTTGGTTTTTTTTTCCTTGTTTACCCTGTATGTTATGTTTAAGTGTATATTGTCCTATTTGGTGTAGGGGTTGCCATTTACTGCTTCTGTCTGTTCATAATATTACTCATGTTTTGTATTTTGTTTTTGTTTTTGGTTTCAAGTCGAATATCTTCCTTCATTATTTCTTATAGTACAGGTCATGTGTTAGAAAATTCCCTCAGCTTCTGTATGTCTGGAAAAGTTTTTATTCCTCCTTCATATCTAAAGGATATCTTTGCTGGATATATTATTCTTGGCTCATAATTTCTCTCTTTCAATAGTTTGAATATTTGATTCCACTCCCTCCTGGCTTGTAGAGTTTCTGTTGAAAAATCTGTTAATAATCTAATGGGCTTTCTTTTGTAGGTTACCATCTATTTTTTCCTGGCTACCTTGAAGATTCTTTCTTTCTTGTTAATTTTAGACAGCTTCAATATAATGTGCTTCAGAGAAGTCCTGTTGGGATTGAGGTAATTAGGTGTTCTACTAGCTTCTTGTATTCGAGGATCCAGTTCTTTCCACAAGTTTGGGATGTTCTCGTCAACTATTTGTTTGAATATACTCTCTGTTCCCTTGTCCCTTTCTTCTCCTTCTGATATGCCCATTCTGATGGAGTCAGAAAGTTCATATAGAGTTCTTTCATTTCTTTTAACTCTCAGGTCTCTCTCTTCTTTGATCTTTGTCATTTCTTGATTTCTATCTTTGATATCACTGATTCTTTCCTCCATCTGGTCAACTCTATTACCTAAGCTGGCTATTTCATTCTTCATTTCTTTTATCGAGATCTTAATCTCCAGAAATTCTGTATGGTTCTTTTTTTTTTTTTAATTTCAATCTCTTTGGTAAAATGTTTATTTTGTTATTTGATTATGTTTCTGAGTTCATTAAACTTCCTGTCTATGTTTTCTTGCATCTCATTGAGTTTTTCAAGAACTGCAATCTTGAATTCTCAAACATTTAAGTCACGTATTTCCATGTCTTTGAGTTCATTTTCTGGAGACTTTTATTTTCTTTCTGAGCTTTCTTGTTACATTGGTTATTCATGGCAATTAATGAATTAGTATTCCTCTTCCTAGGCACCTACAGGAGTGGGTTCTGCAACAGGTTGATAGGAAGAGGTCTTTTTGTTGTTTTCCAGTAGATGTTGGTAGAATGTTTTATTTTCTCTATGACTGCAGCCTTTTATTCTCTCTCATGCTGTAGTGTTGTGTTTTGTCTGCACTGTTCCAGCTTCTCACACAATGGTTGGATTCCCTGGAAGGTGGGCTTCTCCTCTGTGAACACAAGGCACCACCTGGATCACAGGGCACCACCTCTGTGGGGGGATGTGGAGAGCTTCTGAAATTCCAAAGCTCTTCCTGCTCCAGTTGCAGAGCCTGTGTGTTTCAGTGGCTCTGTTTCCACCTTCAGGTGTCTGCAAGATAGATGGGGACAGGGCTGGTATGGGTTGTGAGAGGTAGCCCAGAGCAATGGCAGTGACCACCAGCACAGCCATTCCTGCACCCAAGACTCCCTCCCTTTCACCAGAACTAGTTGGGCAGTGAGTCTGTGGCTACAGGCTGCAGTTCTCAGAATTGCCAATATTCTGTTCTTTTGATCTGACACTGCTATGTTCTGCTCCTAGCATTGGGAGGGTGAGGATTGGGCGAGCTCTTGGAGGGTGGGGGGTGCAGCTAGGCTCACTGCTCTGCAGTGAGAGCTTAAACCACCATTTTTAGCTTTCTTCCCTCAGTCTTTGCTCTGAGGTCTCTGCTATGAGCGTTGGGTTCAGCTGTATTATATACTGATCCCTCAGGTGGGACTGTGGGCCATCAGGGGAGTGCTAGCAGTCTGAATTCTTCTCTCTCCCATGACTTCAGTATCTCCAGAATGCAGGGAGCTCCAAACTCCATATTGCTCCTGCGACCACGTGGCCCATGTCTCCACACTTGCCCCTTCCATCCTCCCCTGCTTGCTCAATTTGCCCAGCTTTAGATGATTTCAATTGCACGCCTCTTAGTCTTGCCTGTCTGCTGTGCAGAGTCCTTTGCGGAATTACCGTTGTTAAATGTGTTGTAAATTCCGGGGAAGATTTTAAGAGGCTCACTTCATGCTGCCATTTTTAGGATGTCATGTTAAAATATTTCTAACTTTTTAAAAATGAGTTTAGGTGTACAAAACAATATAATAGTTAGACATTTACACCCTTCACAAAGTGATAACCCTCCCCTGAGTCTTCTATCCCTGTGACATCATATAAACCGTGTTTCCCTGAAAATAAGACCTAGCCGGACAATGAGCTCTAACACGTCTTTTGGAGCAAAAATTAATATAAGACCCAGTCTTATTTTACTATAAGACCGGGTATAATATAATATAATCCCAGGTCTTATATTAATTTTTGCTCCAAAAGACGCATTGGAGCTGCTTGTCCAGCTAGGTCTTATTTTTGGGGAAACATGAAACATGGTAGCTGTTACAATTCCATTGACTATATTCCCTACGCTATAGTGTTTCCCTAAAATAAGAAAACAGCTATCGTGCATCCCCGGAAAAAAAAAAAAAATATATATATATATAGAGAGAGAGAGAGACAGAGAGAGAGAGACAGAGAGAGACAGAGAGAGAGACAGAGAGACAGAGAGACAGAGAGAGAGATATGTATAGATATATATAGATATATGCACACACATATGTGTATATATACACATATATTTTATATATATATATATATATATATATATATATATATATATATATTAGGTTAGTGCAAAATACCTGCGGTTTAAAAGGTTAAAAAAAAAGAAAAACTGAAATTGCTTTTGTACCAACCTATTTAATTGTAGTTGACATTAAATATTATTCAGCTTCAGCTTCAGGTGTACAGCACAGTGGTCGGGCATATACATAGTCCATGTAGTGGTCTCCCTAATAAGACAAGTGTCCATCTGACACCCTAAAACATTTTTACAACATTTCTGATTATACTTCCCAAACTGTCTTTCATGTCCCCATAACAAATCATGTCCCCGTGACAAATCATGATCACTAATTTGTACTTTCTAATCCCTTTACCTTCTACCCCATTTGCATCCCCCTCCCATCTAGGCAACTATCTTTTTTTTTTTTCCCTTACATCTCTGAGTCTACCTGTATTCCCATTTTGTTTGTTTAGGGAAAAAAAAAAGTTACTAGAACTGGTAAATAAATTTAGCAAAGTAGCAGGATACAACATTAATATTCAGAAATACGTTGCATTTGTATATAGTAATAACAAACTATAAAAAGGAGGAATGAAGAAAACAATCTCATTTACAATTGCTTCAAAAACAATAAAATACTTAGGAATAAATTTAATCAAGGAAGTGAAAGACTTTTACTCAGAAAGTTATAAGACACTGAAGAGAGAAATTAAAGAAGATACAAATAAATGGAAACACATACCATGCTCAAGTATAAAAAGAATTAATATAGTTAAAATGCCCATACCTAAGACAATATGTAGATTCAATACAATCCCTATCAAATTACCAAATGCCATTTCTCACAGAACTAGAACATATACTTTTAATTTTTTTCTTAACTATTTATATAGTTGGAATATATTGCCTTAGAAAATATCAGAATGTTCCCTTACCTATGATATGAAGGCTCTTATAAATAGAAGTAACAATCTGAAGTTCCCAGGCATTGGCTTCCTTACCAACAATATAAATTAGAAAAAAAAAGTAGGATCACAACGAATAACAATATTATATCCTAGGAGGAATTGTAAAATTGCAGAGATAATTGTCACCATCGAAATTCTGGAAGATTAAGGTTTGGTGAATTCTATCAGATGCATATATTTATTTGCTCAGTAAAGAAGATGAATAGATCTTGGACAGTGCATAGTTAGATCTTAATTGGGTAACTACCAACAGTAACTGCTACTCTGCTTATTGGAGCTAAAAATTGAATGCATTCTCATCCTGATATACAGATGTTAACTTGGGGAAAAATGTTTGTTTGTTTGTTTGTTTTCAGTCCTATTACCTGAAGAACATGAAAAAAAAGTTTATATGGCAGTAAAAGAAGTTATACCATTATCAACTTTTCTCAGAGTTACATGAAGTCTGTTTCTACGTATTTAATATAGTTCTCAGTGACCATCATCATCTCTATATTCCATAGAATATGACACATTTCTATCGTCATGCTTATAGGACCTAGAGAGAAAGAAGTATCAAATACCCTTAGATGCCTTAAACAATGCCAGCAAACAGGAGATAAATTCAGTAAAAATACAGTGTTCTATGATTTGAGATAACAAAAAAGAAATTTGCTACAGATTGTGTCTTCATATTCTAGGAATTAGGCAGTATACTTCCTGGGGTTTTGGAGACAAAAATATATTTAAGAAAAAGAAACCTATGGTTGTGGTGTCTTGCCAATTATCAGGCAAACTGAAAGCCTTACAGCTTTTAATAAGGCCCAGCGGAAGTCTCTCTAGCTATTGGAGGCTGAAGTCCAAGTAGCTCTATCATTTTATACTCTGTCTATGTCAAACAGGAACGGTAGATGGAGCTTTAGCAGAAGTCTTTATGCACTAGATTAAAATCATATCTTCATTTTTAAATATATAATCTCACTTCAAAGCCAGCTCTTTATTTGATACTAGGCTCCAGGAGAAAACGAACATCTGACCATCAAATACCAGGACAGGACACCATATGACTGGGTGGAGCCCTTTACCATGCAAATGGTACTATCTGATCCACTGATCTACAAGTTTAAGGTGCTCAGGAGCACTCCATAATACAATAGAAGTGTGATTATGCCATGTGGCCTGAACAGGTCCTGAGATATAAGTGAATTTATGAATTGAGTATGAGCGTTCTTAGAATAAATGCTTTTCTCAACATGTACTCATGGCTTTATGCGGAATCCTATAACTAGGAAATTGAGGAGGGGAAACAATGAGCCTGGAATAGAGATGGCTCTATGTTACATACTGGTACCATGCAGAATTGAAATAAATGAAGAAAATTTAATTAAATATTATTCCTGAAAAGACAAATGCAAACAAACAAGCAAACAAAACCCTTTAATGAGAATGGGCTAATTATTTGACTGGAGAATTAAGATTTGATAACAAGAGTTAATAATTTGTGACAATAAAAGAAGAAATAGAAATGAATCTCTGGTAATGGGGTCAAAGAATTGTTAAAACTCATCAAAGATTCCTAACAAGGGAGGAACCTCTTAGTAATCAGTTGGCCAAGATGTCCAAATTTATTGAGGTCTATAAGCATCCTTCTGCAAATACATTTGAATTTTCTCAGTAGTTGACAAACAACGTGGTCAATGAGGTAAAGATGGTAGTAGATTAGTTGGTATTTTCCATAGGATCAACCACCTGAACTTAAAATTCAGAAGTAGCTGCCAACAGGGAATCATGGAATAACCTATAACGGATCCAATTTCAGAGGTAAGTGAAGTCCTAATGTATAAAATACACTGTGAACCAGTGACCCATATATTGTGATAATTCTTACATTGCAAAGTTTGTGACTCAAGAAAACAAGACGTAAAAGTAGGAGAATATCGCTCATCATTACATAAAATAACCCACCACAATTTTTGTTTATGTCTGATTCTGGGTTTCTCATATTAAAACATTTGGGTATACAAAGGAGAAATGCTACCTCAATAGAGGAAATAAATTCTACAAATAGGACATTGCCAATGTTTTATGCTTGTGGGTTAATAAGCAAAATAAGCATTTATCATAAATAAAATATATTATCTCAGCATCCAAGTTATTTCTTTTATAATCCTTACTACTATATGCAATTGTATAGGTACTGGAATGTTTAATTATTTTATTATTTGTCTACCCCATCACATGGTAAGCAACATGAGGGCGAAACTATATCTGTATAATTGGGACTTAGCTCAGAGATTGTCAGACAGTAGGTGATCAGTATATTTTGCATAAAGAATTAAATGTACAAAATGTTTGACAAATACCAATGAACTGGCAATGGGATTCTCACTTAATCTCTGAGCCAGTTTTGGTTTGTTTGATTTTTGTTCTTTTTGCCTATAAAGTGTGTTAAAAAAAGTCTTCTTTAGTAAGTTCTTATGAGAGTTAAATGACATAATATGGAAAATTTCATGTTATCAATTAAAATTACAATCCATCTACTCATCTTCTCATTAACTCATGCATTTCTTCATCATTCATTTGATCATTTATTCAACAAATGCTATTGATTTCCTTCTATGTTCCTTGCACTTTTCAGGTATTGGAAATATAGCAGTTCATGGAGTTTCAATTTTAATGGTGAGAGACAGAAAAGAAGCAAATAAAATATATAGTATTCCAGATGCTGCTAAGTATTATGAAGTCAAATAAAGCAGGATAACAGGATAAGGAGTGGGGGTGATCACTAATTTAAACTGTGGTCAGGAAAAGGTTCTCAGAAAGGTAACATTGGATCAGAGACCTTAAAAGAGTAATAGATCAAGTCATAGCATATTAAGGAAAAGTTCTAGGCAGATAGAACAGTAAGTGAAATGCCCTGAAGCAAGAGTATGCTTAGCTTGCTCTAGTAACAGCAAGGAAGCCAGTTTGGAGGTGAATAGTGATAGATGAAGCAGTGGCTAATGATACAATCAGAGATCAGCAGTGGAAAGGAAGTCCATAAGGGTAGGTCCTTTTAGACCATGACAAATACTATTTTGGGTGTTATTCTTAAAGAAATGAGAACGTTTTTGAGAATTGTATGCAAGCATGTGACTTGACCTATAACATGTATTAATGATATTACTCTGGTTGCTGTGTTAAGTACAGACTATAGGATGCTAATGGTAGAATAATCTAGGAGGGAGATAATTGATAATCGATAGAAGGTTAGAAGTGGTTGGATTTTGATTATTTTGGAAATAAAGCTGATACAATTTGCTGATGATTTTGATGGTGTGACAGATAAAAAGAAGAGTCCAGGTTGAGTACAATCCTTTTACTGTGCAATGATTGAATGCCATTGCCATTTAATTTGGTGGAGGACTTGGAGCAGGCAGCAGGAACACATGGCCAGGGAATCAAATTTAGTGTTTACTCATGGAGACTATAGTTATTTTTAAAATCTTGCTTAGTCAAAACAATCTATTGCTTCACGCCCCTGTCTATGCTTTATGTGTCTCAACTATAATTATTTTGGTAGGTTAGCCAGGCTACATGAGCGGATTAACAACTGTTAACTGTTTTCAATTTAACAAACCTTCATGAGCTGGCTAGTCAGATACCCTTGAGGGGCTCTAGTACTGTATTTTATACAAGGTAAACTTGAACTTTTGTAAGGTTTTAAAAGGACCACTTTCTTTCCAACTTCAATTTTGAGGTTGAGAAGTCTATTGTTATTAATTTTGGAATATTCCCTAACGAATGTCATGTATGCACAAGGATTAGATTAATTAGCTGAACTGTCAGGATTTTTAGGCTTAGTTGGCTTCTGGTTTGGTCTGAAGCCGGGTCAGCTCAATTGGTTTTAACATCTGATGATACTGATGCTAAGGTTGAGTATTTGATCGCTGTGGAGGTTATTTTGTTTCATTTTGTTCCAGAAGCATGGACCAAAACCCCAACCCAGCCAGCAGCCTTACACATGCCAAGACTACTGTAAATACTTCAGTATAACTAGGAAAGAACAAAACACACGTATGCAATTTTAGCTTAAACTGTATCTTCACTTTCCAAGTATAGTACCTGTAAATGCTGTTCCTACACTTTGCAACTCTGATCCTGGCAAGATTGAGACAGCACCAACCATACAGGGCATGAACTCTTTCAGACACGTGATTTGCAAGATGGAAGGTCACAGGAGTGGATGGGAAATGAAGGAAGGTAGCCTAAATTACTGGATTGAAAATAATGTCTGTGTAAATGACAAGAAATCCAATAGGACTACTATTCCTGTCCCCTATAAGAAAAGTATATCTTCCACAATGCATTTTGAGGCTCAGAATAAGTCCTATATATTGAATTTTGAAGATAAAGAGTCTAAGAACATTTGACAGAAAGGTTAGGAACCTTTTCAAAAATTGGTTAGAGTCCCACCACACATTGCAACTCATTCTCAAAAACTGGAGTTAAGGAAAGATTTTCTGGTTGTTTAGTGTGCCTGGCTCTGTTATCAATAATTGTCTCCCAGATATGCTTCCATAAGAGCCCTGACCAATTATCTCTACTAAATTTTAAAGCCTTTGGAAATAATAATTGATACTAATTATTGAACAGAACCACTAGAAAAACTATCACAGAGCTGCATATCCACATTGCAAACATTTTTCAAGTATTCTGCTCTATCCCCTCTGCTATTCCTCCCCGGCTAACGATACTTACGTTTATATTTTCACAGGGAAGGGTATTTCTGAAGTAATTTTTTTTTCTAATAAAATTTTAACCTGAATGATTTCTGTAATCTGTTGACTGGGCCTTTAAAAATTGATGTCCCAGGAGCACGTGAAACTAAATCAGAAGGAAGGAGACCTCACTGCCTTTTAGAATTCCAAAGGTCTGGCCTACAGCTCTCTGAGGTCAGGAGGTGGGATTAACCTCTCACATCCTAGTAATGGTTTTAGAAGGATTCTGAAAAATTCAGATGATGAAAAACATCCAACTGACTGGCATTGAAGAAGAAGGTGGAAAGTAAATTTCATTTATTTAGCAGCTCTACCTAATGGTGCTAGGCAAAGCAAGCTACCTCAGCCACAACCAGCTACCTGATTGGAGATGCTGTCTCCTGCTCTCTGTCATTTCTGTACACCCACAATATAGCTGTAGTGGTGTTTTTGTTTTTGTTTATTTCAAACCAGAGAAGTTGTTGATAGTATCTTGTCTAATTATCTCATTTTGGAGGGAGCTAACACACAAAGAGACTATGTACCCCACACTTAGAAAAATATATAGAATACTGCATTTACTTGTCTCAACAATGCTGAGACTTACGAGGTTGTATCAACCTTGAATTATCCAGGTTGTAAATTATGTGGAAAAATAAGTTTTCACATTAGGTTTTTATAAATTAATCTATATGAGTACCCTTTTACTTTATTTGTGCATTCAGTTAAAAGGAAAACATCTAAGACTGTGAGTCTGAAATTTCTATGTTGTGGATCATGCAAATAAAAATGTGATTATAGTATAGCTTTTCTTCCCCCAAGGTTATATGTTCTTCTAAAATTTGTAATAGGTTTATAGTATTTTCTTTTTAAAAAGTTATATTTTACCATCTCCAAAATTGCCTCTTTTCTTTCCAGATGACAGATCATGGAGGCAGGGAGAAGTCAATCTAATTATAATAGTAAACATAACTATTATTAGTGTGTGACTCAGCTAAAAAAAGTTGTCTATTTAATAAATAAGCATCTTAACACATTTTAAAATGTACTATAAAATATTTTAATTAGTCATTGTTTTACATGAGCAGAGCTCTTCTCTCAGAGGGTGGATCATGCGTTTACTCATGCTGATGAGGCCATCGGTTATTCTTTCCATCAATATTATGAAAATGAGTATGAATTATGATGGGTATGGAAAGTGATAGCTACTCTCATTTTCTCATCATTCAACTTGTTTTGTTCAGTCAGTCAGGACTTAACTTATCTACCCTGAACTGCTATGGAGACTGCCCAACGACCTTGGTTTTCAGCTGGGAGTTGAGTCAAAAATCACTGTTTAAAAGTACGCATTTCCACTCTTTACCACTATAGAACGTGATTTGGTAAGCCTAGAAAAGGGTCTTGAACTGTGTATTTTTTATACATTCCCACAGTTATGGATCACTGAAGGAAATTCAAACAATGTTAAGGAATTTTAGAAACAATGACAACATGAGTCTATAGATGATTAAAAATATATTCAATATTTGTCTGTTATCTTTTTCTCCTCACAAACAAGATGCTATGCCAAACTCTCTGTGCAATAATTGATAGTTAAGTAGTTATTCCTACAAAGAAGTATGTATTTTCCCAAGATTGCTATGTAGGTATCAGAACCCAGGCATCATGTCTTTTCATGTAGAATCTAAACTAGCATTATGGTGATGCTTTTAGATTGATTTTATTTGAAATGGAAAAATGCTAAATCAAACAATTTTTGATGCAGGAATTCTTTCACAATCTATGTAAAAAACACCACAGAGTGGATTAATTTGGGTAAATAGTCCTTATTACCTGGTGGTGTCATCATTGTGTCACAAATATGCCTTAGCATAAAGATAATCCAGTCCCTTCTCAGCCTTATTGTATCAGACTCTCGGGAGGAGAGGAAGAAAATATTTATTTTTCACTAGCATCCTTGATTATTGTAATGAGGCTGGCTACTCAGGGAAATGATTAAGAATATACTTTCCTCAAAAGTAAGAAAGACCAGGGTTCCAACACGATGTTACTATTTGTTTAATTGAAAAGAAATATGAAAGAATCAAAGATTGTGTGAAAGATTGGATGAATAAAAGAAGGAATGAATGATGAGCACACAATTCTATAAGTATTAAATAAATACCTCTTTATTAATTAGTTGGTTTATTTAGCCCTTGATTTCCTGAGCTATGTTTCACATATCAAGACAAAGCAAAGTAAAGCAAGATAGGTCCATGTATGTAACTAAAAAGGGTTCTGCTGACAGAGAGAGCCCTCCAGCTGATCTGGGAACTGAGTGGTACATACCTCCTACCACTAGGTAGCTTTGGCTTTGAGTAGTAAGGTGTTTTGAGCAGTAGTCAGAGAAAGACTCAGCAAAGCTGAAAACTGTTAGATTACATTATTTTGATCACCATTTAAAAGATCAGCTTATTAACTATAGGCCTGTTTACAATTATGTGTGTGTGTGTGTGTGTCTTTGCTCATTGATTCAAAGAAAACCTATTTCTTATCAATACACATAATTTACAATATGAGTTTCCTTTTCTTTAGCTTTGCCTATATACACTCACGTCAAATTTATAGTCTGTAAGAAATCTAAAAATTACTTTTCTTTTTTGAAATAATGGTATGTTAACAACCTGGTAGAGATTTTCTCAGTTTGTGTAGCAGAATACAATGAGAAAGTGCGCTAAGATTCAAAAAGAAGGACGTGCACTTGTACACACAGGCACTTTCATGAGTGTCTCCATATGTATGAAGTAAGTAGTGAAGAGAGGCAGAAAAAAGATAATGAAATATATTGAGGAAGAAGGGTAGTGACTGTAGGACAGGGGGCAGGTGAGTCCCCGGATCATCAAAGTAGGGTCAAGGAGATGAGAAATGAGGAGGCTGGAACAAGCTACTGAAGCAGGCCCAACGGTCCCCTGATCTGTCCCTCTGCTTCAATTCTCAGACATCACACTGCCTCAGCTCCTGCTTTCTCTCTGATGTTATTCCATGTAAGAGACCCAGCACCTCCCATTCTGTGTCTCTTTTTTCTCACTGTCTGATGGCTCTTGAGCCTGCTATGCTGCCATGGGAACCTGCGGGAGACAGTAGGCACCCATTACATTTATTCCCTTTCATCCCTTTTTGAAAATGAATTAAGTGTGTTCTGTTTAGGTTGGCATGAAAACTGTGTCCTGACTCCAGAATCCTGAAATATGTACATGCAAGATGATTAATTTAGCATTGGAAAGCAAGAAAATATGTGGCTACTAACAGTGTCAACCTTGAAAACAATACTGGCAAATCTTCGTCATTAACAAATATTTATACACGTCTGATCACTGTCAGTTGTCAATTTCTTGTGTTAATGAGAAATAACTGAGATTAAAATGTGTAGGCAGTATATGCATGCTGATGAGCCAGAAGCCCTAAAATCACATATGTAGTTTCAAATTTTAGCACCCCAATAATATGTAAGCAAGTTATTTTACTTCTTTAAGCCTTGGTTTCCTAAATGTGTAAAGGGGATTGTCAAAAAAGGATGGCCTCATTGGACAAAAGGAAGAGGTTAAATGATGAAGTTTAAGTAAAATGCTTATTATAATGTCTGGAACAGTGAATATTTAATAATATTAGATATCATTTTTATTAACAAAATGATCTGCCTAGCAGAGGCTTAATGGGGATTGAACCTGTAGAAGGGTATTATGGTAATTGGACAGTCAGTGTTTTTGTACCTGTCAAAAATAACACACACAACCTCTGTAATTTTTAAAACCATGAAACTGGAATTTAATATATTATCAGTATATAACTTCATATAGGTGATACATTTATATGACGAATCAATTTCCAAAAAATCCTGTGTGATAAAGGACACTTTTAAAAAGTGGGACAATAACTCACAGAAGAAATGTTTCCTTTTTAAGGTTACATGTCAGAATTCAATGGAATTTAATGACTTGGCATTTTTTGTAATATAATACACATGATTTGAAGAAGAAATTAGTTTGTATACATAAATACTACCTTGATTTATTTCAAATATCACTAACATTAATTAAAGCATTCTTTACCACAGTCTTTCCGTTTCTCATACAGAAAACAAGTCGGCTGTTAATACATGCATACATTCTTAAAGTTTTATTTTATATTTGATGTACAGTGCAGTTACACTATAAAACAGGCTTTTGTATTATTCATAAAGAGAAGTGAACTGAGAAAAGTAGTTTTTTTTTCCTTTTTTAATGCTATTACTATGTATTTCAGTGATGATACTTACCATATCTAATTAGTAAATTGCACAAATACAACAGGAATGTGAATAACATGTTATGAATTTTGATTTGTACACATGAGGCTTTTGGAGCTCTGCCATAGGAAGATTCTTCTGAATAGTAAACAGTAAGATTTTCTGTTTTAGCTCCAACTTTAATTTGTATCTGGCTTGAGAAACGTGATCAAATTATCTAATCAAAATCTTTGACACTGTCAATGGGCTTTTTAAAAATAAAGACAATATTAAAATGAAGCCTGTGATTTAATCTTGTGATTTGCATCGAATTGAATTAAGAACTCAAATAGGGCTTGTGCTTGGCAAAGTTTCGTTTTCAAAGATGATGTTGACACACACATTTTTCTGTTTCATAGAGGTCCTTGGACTAACTTCAGATCTGTTATTTAAAATGAAATAAGATGAAGACTAAGTATTTGATCTCAGAGCAGTAATTTTTTAGTTTTCTCCATCTCAATGAAATAGATCATTTTGTGTGAATGCATGTGTATATGTCTATATATATATTATATATGTGTATTCTACATTGCATGTTAATATATATTTCTTCATAAAGACACATATATATTTTTATATAGAAGTATAATGATATTAACAAATATTTCTGTAAAGAACTGTGTGAAGTAACCGGAGAGTAAAATCTAATTGCTGTCAACTTGATCTGAGATTCTAAATGGTTTCCATTTTTACCAAAATGTCAAATTATTTTTGGTGTAAGAAAGAAGGTACTCCTTGTGAACTGCCAGATTGTATACCTGACTATTAAACACTGCAAAATGTTAAAAGCAGACAAAATTCAACTTCTCATATTCATGAGAAGTATTTCCCCAACAGAAAGATGTGCAGAGTGCTAATACCTTAAATTTATAAAAATTACAGTTATCAAAAAACTTTCATTATTCCCATATCCAATAGAAAAGTCTGGGTATGTTTTTAGTAGTGTCATTGTACCGGTGAGGAAAATGGTGATCCATGATGTTAAAAGCTTATGAAGGTGACATAGCTATTAAAAATGGCAGAGATAGGAGCTAGGTTACCAAATTAAAGTCACAGTATTGTTTCACTATGATCCTACACTCTGATATTTATGCCTACAAAGGAATCTCTTACTTCTCATCATCTACCCCTTGAGAGAGGCTTGTGTTAACCCAAAATGAACTCATTTTATAAAATCAATAACACTATTAATGCATTGTAGGGTTTTTAGTGAAATGCATTTATAAGACTAATAATTAAAGACTATTTTCATCTTAACCCATTTTTAATAGGAAAAATCACCAAAGCAATTTATACAAATAAAAGTGCTTGTACAAGAATCCTATATTTTATAAGACAATACTTCCTTTAAAATTTACAATCACATGTATTGTAAGTTTCTAAAGTCATCCACTTCTAAATTTGTTTTTATATATGCTATTTTAAATCAAGACAATCTTAAAAGAGATCTGTCAGCATGTAGACTATAAACAAAATTATCATTGTTTATTACTGTGATTCTAACAGAATTATTTATAGTTAAGAAAGTATTTGTCAAAGCTCTATGAGAAGTTAATATGGAGTTAATTATCAGATAATTCATGTGGTGGTTTGGGTAGTTTATTTTGGCTTCTCATTTAAAAACATTTTAAAGATTAAAAATGTGTCAGTGTATTGGACAAAATAAGTTTAGCCAAGTTTGATTGACATAAATACTGAAAATGATATTATTTTTTCAGATGAAGTTCTATGCTATCTGAAGGCTCTCTATTTTCCCATAGTGTGCTGTTATAAACAGCTTTATTCACAAGATATGATATAGATATAGATGTAGATGTAGATATAGATAGATATATATAGGTGTGTATATATATATATATATATATATATATATATATATATATATATATATTTTTTTTTTTTTAAGCTTCAGAGATAAATTTCAAGTTAATGCTCAAGAAATAAAGAGCTAATGCTAGCCCATAAAAGAGAGAGAAGGAGAGAGGGAGAGAGATAGCTCACTAGAGAGCGAGATCAGCAGATACACGAGAAATACATTGTAGAGTATATACATTATAGGACCTTAAATCATATCCATTTTAAGATATTCAGGACAGAACAATTGGAATATCTTTCCACAGACCAGTGTTTTAACATAGACATAGTCATTTTTCTCCTATAAGGTATAAACTCTTTTTTCTGTAAACAAAATGTACATTTATCATAAATTATATTAAGAAGTGACATTTTGACTTTGGTGTAGTGTACTAAAAACAAAACCTTTAATTTGGTTCATGTACAATTTAAAGCAAGTTGTTCTTCAGAACACTAGCTTTCATTTTCAATATCAAAATACATTGGGAAACACTAAAGTTAAGAATCTATGCAAATAAATAATCTTGAAAATGTTTCCTCTTTCATTTATAACTTAGTAGTTAAATATGCTCTCCCAATGAATATAAACTTGAAACAGACAAATTCAGAATCAGAAGAATTTTACTTTGTGAGTCTCAGATGCATTAAAAGGAATTTGAGGTGAATGAAAACTTTGGGTGAATGTTTTGCTTTTAACATCTTAGTAAGCCTGAATAGCATATGAACAGATTTGGAATAAATTAGTAACACTTTATAAGGTCAAAAGACATATTCAAATTTGAGCATAAAAATCTTGATCCTAAGCACTTTGTTGAGAAGTTTAGCTAAAATCTTGTAAATTTACATAACATATTACTATAAATTTCGGTACTATGATTGTTGAGAATGGTAGTAGTAAGATTTATTTTTTTCTTTCAGGTAACTGACGTAGATCAACCCAACTTTTTGTTCCTGTTCTTTCCAGCTGATATGACAGTGGTTTAACAGAAGTTAGCATCATATTATAAACTCCTACAGAAATACTACATTTGGTATGTATTCCCAGCCAGATTGAATTTTTACGAAATCCTAGTTTGTTTATGTTTTAAAATGGCTTTAATGTTTACGTGTACTTCCTTAATGAATAGATTATAGTAAAAATTTAGTTGGGTGGCTTAAATGTTGCACATTCAGCTCTATGGTTTTCATGTTCTTTTAATAAGAATTGAAAGTGTGTCTTCAGAAGTTTTGTTGGAGGAATGTAAAGGGTTAATTTTCCAGATTCATGAGAAAGTACTGAGTTGAGGGAAGGAGACATCTGAAAAAGAACAAGGTAGCAATCCTAGTCTGAAGATGTATACTACAGCTGTATTGCAATCTGCCCAAACAACCATGTCCTATTACCTTCATAAAACAAAAATATTCTGTGATGTGGGTTGGTATTTCCAGCAACCCTCTTGTAAATAGAAACCACCGCCCACAATGCATTGTACTCACTTTTTCTGAAATATGTAAAAGCGATGTACTATAATCACACAGAGAATGTTTGGGCGGTATCACCTAAGTGTGGGCTGGGTCCAATTTACAATGCATTTTGGATTTGTATTCATTTAAAAATAGTATGGTATTGCTTTTTGATAACACTCATAATGGAATGATTTTGCTTCCCCAGTGGGTTTTCATTTAGAACAGGAAAAGTGCTAAATTATGATAACACAAGAAAATAAAGCTAAGGTCTATTCCAGAATAGAAAATGGGTTGCTAGGCTTATTGAACTGGTCTTGTTGATCTTAAGAAAATAAATAAATCAGTAAAGAAGAACCTCTTTCAATAGAAATGCCACTTAACTTGATTTATAATGTGCAGCATTAATGGAGCAGAATCATAAAAATATCATGTGTTAGCATTGCCCTGCATTTCTCCTGGCCTTCATTAGCTTACAGGAGGCTTGGTGGAAACTTGAAAATGCTAACAGAAAATGACAGAAGTCAGTTACACTGTCCTCTGATTTTGCTTTAAAATAATAATAATAATAATAATAATAATAATAATAACAACAACAACAATAATAATCAAAGTTTTGGTTTAGGTGATCATTTATATGACGAAAGTGAAGAGCACCCAGTGAGTCAGAACAGCATGCTAAGACATAGCAACCAATGTTTAAGAGAAAGAAACCCGGCTGTAAATGTGCACAATATTCCACATTATATACATGTCATTTCTGAGTACTGTTGGAACGATGCAGTGTCAAATCTATATGACAGATTGAGGTGAAAGCTGGGAAGAGAGAGCTTGTGAAAAAACAACCGTGACTGAGTGGGGCATCCTATAGGACCTGTCCTACAGGCTGTAAGTAACCAGTTTCATCACATAAAGGAGGAGGAGAACAGGGATAATTGTCTACTAATTTAATGAGCTCATTTGGTCATTGTGCTATTTAAATTGTATTCAAGTGTGACAGTGCCATCTAGCGATGAGATTCTAAAAAGATCTTTCCTTACCCACCTGGGTAAGGGTAGGTTAAGCGTTTGGATATTATATTGTACTTTAATATTCTATGAAATAATAGGGCACTCCCAATATCTTTTTTAAGTGTTAAATAAATTAACCATACAAAGTAACACACAGAACAAAATGAACTCCCTTTTTCTTGTCTTTTTATACAGCTTCCTTTTTATGTAGGAAGTTTATATTCAATAGCTAAAGATCCTGTGTCTCCATCAGCCTATGACTCGAGTTCATAGAATCTCTGACATTTTCTCATTCAATAAATCTTTACAATCAGTTCTACTGAAAGCATACATTTAATTTAATTTAAAAAATATACTTTTTTAATTTTTGCTTTTCAAAAATAGTCTTCATAAAACTATGGCTAGCCAAACTATCATTACATACTTTTTTATTTAAGCCTTCTCAAGGTTTTGCTCCAATAGAAAGCCAGAACCTCTAGAGAATGGAGGTCAGAATTCTTCAAGATCATAATTCATGTTGCCCTACAGAAATTATCATTTATCATGTAGTTATCAATCGTGTAGTCCTGCCCAAACTGGAAACTATCTTATCATTTTATTGGGAGAAATCTAAACTTACAATAATAGGTATTTCAATTGTAATTGCTTGCCTGAAGTTTGGGCAAAAGTGTTTTGAGAACAAGGACTAAAATCAGTGGGGATGTATTCTAGTACTATCTTTGTTCCTAGTTAATTGTGCAGGCTTGACTTATAAGATGATTTCTTGGGCCTCAGTTTCCTCTGGAAAAAAAGGTGGATTGGACAAAATCATCTCTAGTGTCCTTTTCAACTACAAACTTCTGAGACTCTTAAGAAACTCATAAATAAAATTGTTTAAAAAGTGGTGGGAAAAGCCGAGATGATCTTGCTCCAATGACTAGCCTTTGTGGGTGCACTCAATGACTTTAAACTTTGTCATTTGATATTTAAGAAAAAAAATTTTGACAGATTATCAAGAATACCTTTAACATACATAAATAGAGAATAGAGGAAAGGAAGGTATTCAGGTATCCCAATGAAGAATATAAAGCCATTACATTGAAGATATTGCGCCACATACATTTTTATATCAATTATATCTTAAAATGTTTTATGTAGACATGTGACAAACAATAACAAAAAGGTATGGTATAAAGATGTGGCATGCCCCACTTTCTCCCAACTCAATAACTACTAATCATACTGCACTCTTTTTTAAAACCTTTCATAGAGAAAACATCTTAAATTCCAATTCTTAAATTTTAGATGACATTCCAAAATTTTGTGACTAATACATAAGATTTTTAGAATGAAAAGAAGTGTTTCCTGCTGCCATGGAAACCTACCTATATTTTTAATTTGTATGTAGAAAGTTTAAAATGCTCATATTTCAGTAACAGTAGTTAAACGGGTACAGACTCTTCCTCCTTTCCGATAAATAAATTGCAAAGCCAAAATTATATTTTCTTAAAAAAACAAAGAACATTCTGTATACATAATATTTGTTTTTCTCAAAAATTTAATGCATATCATTGACCTTTTTTACCAAATGCCTATACACTTTATTTAAAGTAAATGGTAAATTTTTTGTCTGTTTAAATATTACGAAAGGAAACAATTTTTAGTATGTTGTAATTATTTACCTACTTATTTCCAGCAGTTGCATATTCTGATTTATCATTGTTAGTAATATAATAGATGACAGCAAGTCGAAAGTATTTATTATATATAGAAGTCCAGACTATGTTGTATAAAAAATTTGAAAAACAACAAGCAAAAGAAAAGAAAAAATAAACAAGACACATATAATCTCTACTGAATGCTAGTGAGAATAGAATTTTGAAAATTACTATTTTCAATCTCAATTAAAAGACCAAGCCCAATTATTATAAAATATATACAATGTGGTCCAAAAGCAGTGCTAGCGTCTACCTTTTATATTTCATAACAAACCTTTTCTTTGAAAACATTCATAAACTGAATTGTACTGTTTAAGTTCTTCATTAAGTCATTAATTAAAATCAAGGCTCTTTTGATCTTTTAAATGCTGCCCCCAATGTTCTCCACTTCCTTTTTTTTTCTTTCTGGTATTTTCCCCTCCTACCCTCTCTTTTCTTTTCTTCCCTATACTGGCTATTCTTGAATATCTCTAGGACAATAGGTATAATTTTACTAGTAAATTATCTGGTCTTATGAATTTACTGACTTTATTATTATTTTTTCCTGAGCTACAATACTAGCTTTAAATCCAAACAAGTTTTACATAATAAAATAATATATATGAAGAATTTTAATTTCCTTGGAAAAAGTTATTCATCAAGGCATCATTAGATATTATCATTCGGTTAGACCTGTGAACTCATAAATCTTAAAATATTTTGTACTTGATAGGAGTTTCTTTCTGCTTTGCTATATGTCAATTTATGTCTACAAATAGTTCACAAAAATGAAAAACTTGCTAATATCAGTCCACTAACATAGTTTATAAATATTTACTATAATCAAATTTACCCTGTGAAATCTCAGTATAAATTATAATACATCTTGAGATATGTTAAAGAATCACAGACTCTCTTTTACCTGTTTATTAAATAGTACCTAATCATTGTTAACTTTTACATTTTCACCTAAACCTTTGTATGGTGATAACAGCATAACTTTGATGTGAACAATTACCAAGTAGAAAAATCAATAAAACAACTAGATTTTTTTCAACACCCTATCTCAAAACATGTTTAATTTGTATGTGTGTGTGTTTTTTTAAAATCTGACCGCAACCGTTACTTGCCTTAACTGTTAATATAGCTGTATTTTTGTGAGGCAGGTAACCTGTATGTTATGGAGCCCTCCTTAGGTGACTAAAGTGACTGGTCTAGCTTATTTATAAACGGTGTGCTTATACATTACTAAACTACTTAACTGATTCAGTAGAATCAGTAGAGAAACAAATTATGCACCTAATATATTTGGTTTCAAGGATGGCAAAGAAATGTGTTTACTAAACAAAATTTTCATTATTTAACCAACTATTATTTACATTATATAACCAAAGGAAAAAAAAATTGAGAAAGTACATTTCACAAATGTGAACTACTTGATCAAACAAGTACTTTGCCATCATCATCCTGTGATTCAGTCATCTGCCAAATATCACACGAGTAGTTCCTTTGTTTACGTGAAATAAATTTAACAAACAAAAAGTATAATGAAATTGAAAATGATTTTCATACCAACAACCTATAATTTCTGGAATTGTAAATTCTGTTATTTAAATGGAATAGTTTGTCAATACCTTCATTTTTGTGTGTGTGTGATTAACGTTTTAGGTTTGTATCTTTGAGAAAAAGTAAAAAAAAAAAAATTCCCAAGGAAAAGAAGGAATTTTAGTTTTAGTTTTATTTATATGTTAAACATTTGTGACTTTGCTTCGTATTTAAATGAGATTATACTTAGAACAGCAATATTACAACAGAAAACATTTGTTCAGTATTTTTGATTTTGGATTCTGTTAGTTGATCAAATAGCCAAAAAGAATTGTCTGAAATGCAGGAGGAGACTACAATGTTAATTAATCATGACAGGACAATTCAATGACCTTATATGAGAAACAGATTAAGAAAAATAAACTTGAAAACAAAATGTTAAAACTGATTATGTTAATATTTTTTCTTTATCTGTAACTTTTTATATTATAAACTACTCTGATTTTATAGCACACATCACCATTTCTTTCACTAATCTTTTTCTATTCCCCCTTTTCTTTTTTTCCTTCAAAAATGAAAATAACATTTTAAAATATTGAGTCAACTGGATTTTTAAATAATTTTCAAGCACTGGATATATAGTATTAATAATTTAAAAATATATTATAGGTTGAAAATGTCAATAATAAAGGTTCTAGAAAAAATCTGTTACACAAGGTTTACATGTATAAAATTTTTCACAAAAGGTATGTGATGAACCATGACTCAAATCCAAATTATCCTACTGAATAGCTTTGAAAATAAATATTTAATTTCTTATAATTTTCCATTGCTTTATTATGCTAATAAAACCGCTTTAGCTTAAGAATCCTTAGAATGTATAGCCTAAAATGGACATATTTTTTATACTCTGGCTCCATCTAGTAGAGACTGAAGAAATTACTTGAAGGTAGGACTTCCATTATTAAAGGCCTTAGAGCTGCATTTCATGGTAATGAAAATTAAAAAAATAAAATTAAAAAGTAGACAGGCAATGGCAAATACAACTTATTTACTAATTTATAGTGTGTTATTATTGGATAATATGAAGTACTATGCTATTTTGCGTATGCTGTTTTCCTAGAGTTAGTTGTTTATCACCTTAACAAAATTCAGGGTTTTGGCATCTTAAATTTTAGGGAGATGAAATGTGTTTAATTCTTGTCCCAGAACTACTTCTTCCAAGATCCTGGTTTTATAATAGAATGAAATAAATATGACTCAGGAAAGAAGGGGAAAAAGTACTTTCACTACATATCAAAGTCACATGTGAACTAGCTGAGATGTACAGATGTGAGTCATGAAAGCTTGTAAAAATTCACTTTGGTGAGAAGTAAGTATAGGCTAAATTTTAGTGATAAGTAAGCATAAGAAGATGACAAAGTTTATGACATTACAGTATTTAAGAACTTTGGATTTTCATATAAAATATATTTTTCTTCCTTTTTTTTTTCTTTCATTATTGTTATTCTTTTTTCCTTTTTGAAAGTCACACCTATCCCTTGACTGGTAAGACTACAATACCTGCAACAGGATGTATGTTTTCTACAATTGCTTTAAACAGGCAAATACCAGTGAGCTAATCAAAATGACCATTCAATCTAAACAGAAAACTATTCCAGGAGAACATGTAGTGTTTAACAAACAACATCCTTAAGCTCCTGAAGAAGTGGATAATTTAAAGTAGCTAATAGGAATGACAATAATAGTTATACTGTTTCCAATCTAATTGCCTATAAGAAAGCCTCTGTAGATTTACTCCCTGAAATAAACTTTCTACACGGGCAGCTAAACTAACCTGTAACACGGCCAATACAGTCATTGCTGACACCTTCAATATCAACACTGCTCACTGCCACTCCAATCAGTTGTATCATGAGCAGCCATTGATTTAAAATGGCTAAATTGATTGGGTCATCATGAAATGGTCCAACTGGTCAGTGCCTATGCATATGGACATACTTTGCTTACTGGTGGGAAGCTTAGTGAATTTCAGAGATGTGATTAGTGAACCGGTTTGACTATTTAAAATTGCAATGCAGTCTCCTGAGTATTGAGAAGGTCAATTCTTTTATAAAGAAAACTTTTTGAAAAATATAATGGCTACATGAAGTTATGCCACTGTCCATTTGATTTTTTTGAATGGCTTTTTAAGAAAACAAACTGTTTTAATTTAGAACCTTTTTAGATTTACATAAGAATTATGAAGAAAGTAAAGCCCTGCCGAAAGACATACTCTACGCCTAATTTCTCCTGTTGCCTTAATAGTGTACTCTTGTCACAATTAATGAACCAATGTTGACATATTATTATTCACTACAGTCCATACTTATTTAGACTTCCTTAGTTTTCACTTAACGTCTTTTTTCTGTTCCAGGATCCTATTGACTCATCGTATCTCCTTAGGCTTATCCTGGCTATGCCCCTTTCACAGGCATTCTTTGTTTTAGATAACCTTGGCAACATTCAGGAGTACTGGTGAGGTGTTTTGTAGAATGGCTCTCAATTGGGATCTGTCTGATGTTTTTCTCATGATTGAACTGGGGCTATGTATTCTTGTGAGTAACATCAGAGAGATAAAGTGCTATTTTCATTGCATCATTCCAAGAGTACACACTATCAACATGACTTATCACTGTTGATGTTGACATGATCTGTTGCTGAGGAAATGTTTGTCAGCATTCTTGACTCCAAAGTTGCGCCTTCTTTTCATACTGTCCTCTTTGGAAGGGAGTCTCTATGCACAACCCACACCTAATGAGTATGGAGGTAAGTGCGCCCTCCTTGAGGCTAGAGTAACTATATAAATAATTTGGAATTCTTTTGCATAAGTTATTTGTCTTTTCTCCCCCAATTAATTAACTTATTAAAATATTTATATCAGTACCGGCTCATGAATAATTATTTTCTTCAATTTGAACTTTAAGTTGTAAAACTATAAGGGATAAACACTAATTGGTGATAAAATTGTAAACATAGTAAACACGTAGCAAGATAAGTTTTGCAGAGATGTAAAAATACATAAGATTTTTATAATTTTGAATATTTTCTGAATAATAAATATAATTTACAAAACAATAACTCAATTGATAAAATGTCTCCTACTTTTCTCCTACTTTAAGCTGTTATTTAAAAATCTATTGAATCATCAAGTTACATTTTATTAAAAAGTATTCTTCCATTCTTCATCAGTGGTATCTATATTTTTTCAGTTTTCATATTTTTCTAGGTTTTGATACCACCAAGTTTTCTCTAAGATGTAATAAATGAAATAATTTATTTTGGCAGGGAAACATATAAAAGCATATAGGTCATTTAAATTTACAGTAGCCTGCCTTAAATAATTGACAGCACCTAAGTAAAAAATACCTTTGAACTATATCAGAATGAAAGAGGAAAGACATTTTAAATAAAACACTTCAAAATAAAATATTCAGTTGTAATGTTTTAGAACTCAAAACTGATAATATTGAATAAACATTTCTTTTTGTCACTGTAAAAATAACGTGCATATGTAAATAATAACCCATAACAATACAGAATTCAATAAAACAAAATAAAAGGTCTTCCATTCTTAGTTCCTTTCTCTAATGTTAATATTTTATATCATTTCTGGTTTTAGTACTTCTATAGATTTTCATCAAATTCTTAAAAATAATGTAAATGTACTTCTGGCTATATCAAAGGTAGATAAGTTATATTGCTTTATATTATGAAGATTAAAGAATTAAGCATATTTATACTATCTCCTCCCTTTTGTTCATGCAGACATATAATTTCCTTATTTATTAGTTTTTCCCAATGAGTAAGAAAGTTAAACATGATTTTCTGAACTAGCAACTTTAGTCTGTGTGATTTCCACTATGGTAGCCAAGGACCTGACCCACCTGTATTTCACCTGTTGGACTCTCACCACTTGACTGTGTTCAGATATGCAATTATATTGTACTTCAAGATTTTAGCATTTATTATTTGTCTAAAAGTATAGGCAAACCTTCAATAACTTATATTTATAGATTTATTATACTAATTAAAAATGAATGAAGCATATACAATATAAAGATCATTTAATTATTATTTACAGAAATACCAAACACTGTTTTACACTTAAAAAAAAATGAAACATAATCTTGTCATTAAATACATGTCACTCTAAAGAGAAAGTTTTAGGTATTATGCTCAAGTGAATTCTTTAGCCCTAATAATTGAATAAAAGCACACAATATTTTTACTTGCTTTATAATAATATGTTCTTATTGTAAAACTTTTCATTTTACTTCAAGTTCCTTATTCTCTTTTTATTTTTATTTTTGGTGTGTGACTGAGTAGGCATAGGAAAACCTTTCATTGTTTTGTGTGTTTTTTTTTAACCGTAGATAGTAACCAAATCTTAAAGTAGCTTCTGCATGGGCCTATCTAATTTTTTACTCAAATTAGCACCAAATATTTTTATGTACATCAATATCTATACCTGCCTAGTCTTTTAGGAAAAATCCTCAGTTCATAAAGGAAATAGGTAAAAATTCACTTACACAGTTTTTGATCATAAATGACTATCGCTCATAAATCACATTACTATTTTGTATACATATTTCATATATTCTGATTTCATATGCTGAGAATGAACGATAGATTTTGATATGGAAGTATCAATAGATGGGTATAAAATGACAATTAAGAGGATTCTCGGAAGATAGAGGCAGTGGCAGCACCGTCCTAGAATCTTTCTGAATTCAAACACATGTACATCCACATACACCCACACAGAGAAACAAACAGACATGCAGTTACACAGATAGAGAGGGGGGAAAAGGACATATAGACACAAAACCTAAAGAATATGGACTTTTACAACACACTAGGTATCAAGATTTCCCCAGGACTGCCCCGTCTATCACCACAAAATAAACAGGTAGGACAAATCATAAACAGTCACAAGACCATACATCAGAAAAACTATTGACTAAATAGATGGAAAGCAGAAGAGCTAGAGAGAGAAAGGCTAGTTTAGTCTCCTTTGAGAGGGATGATTGAAACAATGAGAGACAGATTAGGATAGTGATGGGGGAAATGGGTACGGGAAAGAACAAAATAAGCACTTAGTAGGTGTTTAATAACTTTTAAAAACTACAGTGTACAATTTCCATCTGATTGAACAAAGGAGGTAAGAAAGATTGAAGAAAGAACACCAATCGACCATTTCAGTTGGCCCCATTACAGAAAAGAAATATTTTGGCAGGAAATGCTTCCTCAGTAAAGCAAAGCCCATCAGATTCAGTGAAACATTTCTGTTAATAACTTGTCAAAGGGAAACGATGTGGATGTTAGTTATCCATGCCAACATGTGCCAGCTTCTCACTTCTCGGAATATTTTGCCAAGGTATAGATGTAGAATGATTTCAGACTTTCACAGGCAATGAAAAATAGACTAAAATAAGAATTTTAAAAATTTAAGCTACCACACTGTTATCTGAATATTAAATCCAGAATCATTCAGCTTATTTCATTTATAACATTTTACCAGTTGTTTCTAATTAATATGCAGTGCATTCATTCATTTAATGAACAATTATCAACTTTTTAAAAATTATTCTGCATTGTGCTTGGCAGTAGGAATCTACCCTGTGCAACTTGTGCTAATTAGAATATAGTACTTTTTTAAAAATAAAATATTTTACTGCCATCTACTGGAGTAAAGTCATAATAACTCTAGAAATCTAAAATATGAATGTGAATGTTGCATCCTGGAGCTATTCCAAGCTGAACTCACACACCGGAAGCTTCAGTCCTGATAGGGATGCATGCTTAAATGAAGGACTGCTTATTAGTAAATGTATTTTTATATTTCCCACAACCAGAGTCATGTAATGCCACTTACAGATTTAATTCTAATCCAAGAAAGAGCTTCCAGTTTCCCTATTTGATTAGGTGTTTATTCATGATGCATTCAGTTATGGCCAAGGAACAGAGTCACATGGTAAGAATATGGTTGTAGGGGCCCAATCCTATTTGAAGCGTAAGTGTTAAACAAAAACAAAAGAAAAAAATTTAAAAAATAAGAAAAATAAAAACGTGATTTGGGGAACGGAGTCTGGAACAGATTAAGTAATGGAGAACAGAGTCCCACTGCTGAGCTAGCACTCCACAAATACCCACTGCCTATGGCCAGGAGGAGTGCTAGGCATCAGGCATAGAGCTGAGACCATAGAGGAGGGTCGAGTCAACATACCCTGAGGCTTGTAAGGATATTTTTTTACCCACTGACTCAGTGCTTTCAGACTTAAAGTGCTGGACAACTTTTCTCAAATACAATTATATTCAAGAGCCCATTCAAATAGATATGTTTCTGGGTACAGAAGAGGTAGAATAGAATAGCAAATCCTTGTCTTTTCACTTTTGTTTCCGCTGCCCTCCCCATGTGGAAACTCCACTTCTCCTGAGGCACTCAGTTTGCTCCAAAATATAGCTTGGAATCTATGGCAAACCTCTTTTTTTTCTTTGGATTACCTTTGCTCAACCAATGTATTTATAGCTTATATTTTCTACAGAAAAATCATGAACATATGTTTGTAAAACAATCTCCAAAATAAGCACAAATTTTCATACAATATCTGTTTTTTCCTAGAACAGAGAATCTATGACACGACTATTTAAATTGAATGCATAGACATCAGATATGAGAGAAAAAAAGTTGAAAGATCCCAAAGTAGATTTAAAATTATATTTGAGTATGTAAATAGAAATAATCCTGCAAATTAATATATTACCACCATATTGGTAATATAGCACACTAACACTTCATCAGCATTTTTTGTATGTGCTGCATCATCAGTATATTTTGATAATATTGCTGTGGAATGTAATCACATAGGCAGAATTCTCATCTCTTGATTAAAGGAAGTAAGGAATTTATCCATTGTATAATTCCGAACTGAGGTTTCTTTTGAAAGTTTTAAAAAGTCAAAGTTATATCCCTACAGAAGCAGAAGAGGGAAACTTTGATGAGAGAAGAAAGATGAATTGTGGCTCATGGGTAAGAAATAATGTGATTATGATTCAATGTAGGAAGAAAGGAGAAATAATTGAGTATGGAGTGATCTAAAAAATATCATAGAGTGGTAAAGTTAAAATAAGAAAACATCTCTTTAAGTTTGCCCAGTTCCAAACCTAGAAGAGTCTTGGTTCTGTTCGAGTATATTTAACCATATATGCAAGTCAAACATTATTCACATTTCTTTTTGTCACACTCACCATTGAAAAGAAATCACAGCTGGAGCCTCATTTTTGCCTTATATTTATTTCACACATCTGTATATTACCAAGTCCAGTTTATTGGAGTTGACTTAATATAGCTATGAGGTTGATATTTCCCACATGTAAGAAAGTGAAAGTTACAGATAACAAAGATCTGTTAACTACTGGTCAAGATGGAATATGAATCCAAGTGTCTTGATGGCAAAACTCTAAGTCCTTAAATAATACCAAATCTTATTATCTGCCTTCTCTGACCGTCAGTGACCTTTAGGACTTCTCTATTATTCCATGTAGAGTGTTTGCATCTATGTGTGCATGTAAATACATGTGTCTGTGTATATGTATATATATGTGCATACACAAACACTCACAAATCTCATTTAGAGAAAAATCTTATTTTTAAGCCTTAGAATATCTTCCATATATTCTTGAGTTGGCTAAGTACTCTAAGGAACTGCTTTGGGAGTGGGATTTCTCTTTATATAACTATTTAATTGTAACTTTTAGGTTAATTTTTGAGTAGAAAGGGTTTGTTAGAGACCTATTAGAAATGAAGAAAGAAGACAAGTGAGGTGGTTACTCAGGGAAGAAGGATTCCAGTGGAAGAAAATAAACATTTAAAAGAGATGTTTATGAATGTAGATGTGTGAAGTGCAATAACCACTCCTTCCTCATTTATTCGATAAAATATACTTATTCTTGATATAATACTTTAGAGAGTTCAATCTATTTTAAGTAGGAGACAGTAAAGTTTCTCATTTTTACCAGGAACAAAGACTGACCAAGGACAAAGTATCATGCTTAAGAGTTTATATCTATCTATCTATCTATCTATCTATCTATCTATCTATCTATCCATCCATCCATCCATCCATCCATCCATCCATCCATCCATCCATCCACCATCCACATATCCATCTATCTTTTAAATTATTTTAGGAAGCAGAAAAGATAAACACTAAAAAGTCAAAGGCAATACGAGGTAAAATAATAGAGATTTTTAAACAGGAAACTAAAACTGTGAATGCTTCCTCTCAATTGGATGAAATTTATAAAAAAATCAGAATCAAAACTTTATGAAAAACTACCAATGAATTTTAATTATAAGCAATTTAACATTTAGACATATAATACTGTCCACAATATTTCACTATTTCTTCACTAATTTATACTTACCATAAAATAAGCCTTTCTCTCTTATTTCTGTAAGTCACAGAAACTGGTAATTTGTACCTTAGGAAATGTAACATTTTTAAGTTAGGTTATGTCAATAACTGCTAGGAAAACGAGTATGCTTGCAAATGTATTACAAATGATATAATACACATGGAAAGTTTATACACATTTCAGATGAAAGAAAATGTAAAAAAAATATGAATGTAATGTTTGAATTATTTTTGGTATTAAATCTACAAGTTATTTTCACTATTATTAAAATGCTGATATGTTAACACTTTAAGTGTCTCAAATGTGCTTTTAATTTAGATTTAATCACACAAGTTTGCTTATGAAAACTAACTCAATTATTGAAAGCATTTCCCAAAGATTAGCAATTATTTAAGAGCTGCATTTACTATAGAGTAATTAGTTCAAATGGCATGTTCATGAAAGCAGATTTAGAACAACTTCACATATTGGTATGAAAGGGAAATGTTTAATACCAATATTGCTGAAAATATTCAGATTTATTTGCTGTAACAGGCATTTTATTTTCAACAAAGGAAGAAATACATATATTCAATTTGATTTTATTAATAACACTACCAAGATGTAAAGTCACCAAATTTATCAGTAGAATTTTAGATACAATAAGAATGTCAAAATTAATTGAATTGTATAAAAATTTAACGTTCTTATTTATGTCATTAACTTTCTTACTTAAATAATATTATATATGTAAAAGAGTATGGCTTATGCACATGTACATATTACATAATGAGACTAAACAAAGTAAAAACATCATGATTCAGCTTACAAATTAGAGCACCACAAACAAAGTTGAATCCCCCTGTGCACATTCACTAATCGAATCGCCCACCCTTCTTTCCAGAAGAAACTGCTATTCTGAAGTTTGGGTTATTCATTCCCTTGTTTTAAAACAAAAGTATTAACACATTTAACTACCATACTATTTGGTTTTGCCTTGTTTTAAACTAAGTATATAATACAATAAATATATTTATATATAAAATAAATGTTCTGCTACATACATATTCAAGTATTTAGTCCTACCCTTTTAAGGAATTTTGGTTAATATCTTTTATCTTTTATGAACAAAGCTGTTATTAACATTCTTGTACACATCGCCTATCACATATGTGTAAGAGCCTTTACACGATTTACCTGTGAGCGAAATACTTAGTCATGGGATATGTACATATTTCACTTTAATAGTTAATACCCAACTGTTTTTCAAAGTGGTTGCATTAGCAAAGATTTGTAAGAATTTTCATCATTTTTTTATCGCCACTTTACTTGGTAATGTCAGAGATTATTTTTCTTTAATTTTGTAAGAATACAATCATAACTCACCATAGTTCTGTTTTCATTTTAATGATTACTAATAAAGTTGAGCAGTTTTTCTATTTTAGAAACCATATGTTTTTCCTCTTCTATGATATGCTTCTTTATGTCTTTTCCCCATTTCAGTACTATGCATGTCTTTTTCTTATTAATTTTAGAACCTCTTTATATATGTACTTGATATGACTTATTTTTTTATATATGTAGTACAAGTCTTTTCCTGATGTATAACTTTTCTAAGAATGTTGCTTACTTTTATTTTAATTAGATAATGTGTTCTACAAGGTAGTACTATTTTTAAAACACATTTGTTGCTCTTTAAACATGTGTAACTTTATTTATCTAAATATTCTAAATTAACTTGAGAGGAATGCATATTTACAGTTGTTGGGAGAAATATTATATATATGTGTCTTTGGTCAAGTATTGTGTTTAGAAATACCTTCCATAGCCTTACAGTTGCGGTTTTTGTTTTATTTTGTTTTACATTATTTATAAAACACACTTACACACACACACACATATATATGTATATATATGTATACATATATACATATATATGTATATATGTATACATACATGTGTGTGTGTGTGTGTATATATATATATATTTTTTATTTTTTATTCTTTTTTAATAGTCTCTCTCGCTCTCTCTCTTTTTTTTTTAAATTGGGGAACAGTGTGTTTATCCAGGGCCCATCAGCTCCAAGTCGTTGTCCTTCAATCTAGTTGTGGAGGGCACAGCTCAGCTCCAAGCCCAGTCGCCGTTTTCAATCTTTAGTTACATGGGGTGCAGCCCACTATCCCATGTGGGAATTGAAATGGCAACCTTGTTAAGAGCTTACATTCTAACCAACTGAGCCATCCGGCCGCCCCAAGAAACATATTTTTTTTTTAATTCCCATACAGGTATGTTTGCCACTTTCTTTTTGTAGCTCTGTATATATAATATTACTTATGTAACATATGCATAATAAGTGATATAAATTTAATTTATAAAATTAATTTGGTACCAAAATAATACGTGCAGCCCTATTTTTCTTAATGGGTCAAATTAACGATGAAGTTTATATTGAAAACAAAAGAAAAGCAAACAAGTATAACCAATAAAACTCTGGAATGGAAATGCAATAAAGGGGACTTGAACACCTCCCAACAACTGTAAACATAGTATAAGTGCTCAGTAATTTAAAAAGCATAGTACTTTTACATTGACCAGACCCAAATTTAAAAAAATCTAGAAATAGAGTCTAATATGAATGGACGTTAAGTAAATGATGAAAGTGTCACATCTAATCTATGGGAGAAAATAAAGTTTATAATAAAGGATGCCTGAACTACTAGTTAGCCATCAGAGAAATGATAATGATAACTTTAAAATCTCATTTCACACACCAGGATTTATGAGTCAATCAAAGTTGTACATGTAAAAACAAAATTAAAAAAACAAAAACAAAAACAGAAAAAGAACTGAAAATAAATCTGAATTAATTTCTTTGTATCCTTGGAATTGGACAGTTTTTGCTACTTGTGCTTTAAAAGCCGCAAATTAAAGGATGCATCTATCAAATTACACAAAAATTAAAAATACACCCTTAGTCAGAAAAAAAGAGGACAATGGAGAATTGTGTGTGTGTGTGTGTGTGTGTGTGTGTGTGTGTGTGTGTGTTTGCTCTAAGATATGTGCTAAATCTGGCTTATTGTGTTTTGTCTGACAATTTTTTACTCTGTGTTCATATTCCTTAGACTAAGAGTCCTTGATGAAGCAACTAAACGAATATTTGCTTGCCCTCCACCATAAGTAACTATAAAATGTGACAAAATATGTGAAACAACTATTCAGACATTATGACAGTGTGTTAAGTTACTTTGCTTGTAAGAGCTTTTGGGTCTGGCCTCAGGGAGGTAACCTTTAAAGGACTGAAGGAAGCCTAATTGGTTAAAGGAAAGTTGAACTGTGATATATTTGCAAAAATGGCCTCAATTGAACCTATAACTATGGGACATTTAGAAGCTGGGATAACCTTTAATGTTTATCCAAATTTTGGTAAGAGTGCCGGTATTTTGTAGCCCTATACTGTTGTAAGATGTCCACAGGAAGAAACATAACATTGGGTGGGGTGTCTCAAGTCAACGGCATTACCTGTAGGAGACTTTAGTAGACAAAAACTCTTATTAGCTGGTGGGGATGAGAGCCTCAATCATTGTTATGTCTTTTCCAAATTCATATGTTGAAGTCCTCACCCTGAGTACCTCAAAATGTGATTTTATTTTGAAATAGTCCCTTTAAAGAGATGATTAGGTAAGATGACACATTTAGGGTGGGCCCTAATCCACTCTTACTAAAGTCCTTTTAAGATGATAAAATTTGAACACGAAAAGAGATATCAGGGGCATGTGCACACAGAGGAAAGACTATGTGAGGCTACAGTGAGACAGTAGCCATCTGCAAGCTAAGGAGAGAGGCCTCAAAAGAAATAAAACATGCTGATACTTTGATCTCGAATGTCTGGCCTTCAGAACTACGAGAAAATGCATTTCTTATGTTTAAGCCACATAATCTATGGTATTCTGTTATGACAGCTCTAGACAACTAATTAAATCATAAAAGAGTATCTAGGTGGAACACCACACAAATTACTACGACCAACCCATTGCCCTACTTTTATCTGCTTATTTTGTGTAGAAAGTTTACCCCAACTGTAAAGAATTTCTCCAGGGTTCTAGTTATCCCCCCACCCCGAGAAACTTAAAAGAGAAGGTTTAATGAGATGAATCACAGGCCAAGACCTGCAGCTAATCTAGGGGCCACAACTGGTATCACTGCCTTCTCCACTATGTGCCTATTTTATTTTTTTATTTATTTTTGAATATTTAAAAAAATTAATTACAGTTGACATGCAATATTATCTTAATTTCACATTTACAGCATAGTATTAGACCTTTATATAACTGGCAAGGTGATTTCCCTAATAAATCTAGTATCCATCTGGCATGACACACAGTTGTTAAAATATTGTTGATTATATCCCTTATACTATAGCCTACATCCCCGTGACTATTTTGTAACTACTCATTTGTACTTCTTAATCACTTCCCCTTTTCACCCATTCTCCCAACCACCGTCTCACCTCGCAACCATCAAAACATTCTGTGTATCTATGAGTTTGATTTTGTTGTGTTTGTTTATTTTATTCTTTAGATTACACATATAAGTGAAATCATATGGCATTTGTCTTTCTCTGTCAGACTGACTCCACTCAGCATAATACCCTCTAGGTCCATCCATATTGTTGAAGATGGCAAGATTTTATTCTTTTTTATGGCTAAGTAATATTCCATTGTATATATGTACCACCTCTTCTTTATCCACTTATCAATTTATACACACCCAGGTTGCCTCCACAGCTTGTAAATAATGTACAATAAACATATGGATGCTAATGAAACCCCAAAATAGTGTTTGGGTTTCTTTAGATAAATACCCAGAAGTAGGATTACTGGTTCCTTCTTTGTCTCTTGTTATAACTTTTGTTTTAAAGTCTATTTTGTCTGGTGTAAGTATTGCTACCCCAGTTTGTTTTTGGTTTTTCCATTTCCATATTCATGAAACAACTTTTTCCATCCTTTTGCTTTCAGTTTATGTGTGTCTTTCAATCTGAAGTGAGTCTCTTTAAGACAGCGTATGTAAGGGTTTTCTTCTCTTACCCATTCAGTCACCCTATGTTTTTGATGGGGGCACTTAATCCACTTACATTAAAAGCAATTGTTGATAGATATGTAGTTAATGTCACTTTATTATTCACACTTTTGATTTTTTTTTCTTTTTCCCATCTCAAGGACGTCTCTCTAACATTCCTCCTAATACTGGTTTGGTGATGATGAACCCCTTTAGCTTTTTCATGTCTGGGAAGCTCTTTATCTCTCCTTTGATTTTAAATGATAGTCTTGCTGGATAGAGTAATTTTGGTTTAATCTAGATCCTTGCTTTTCATCATGTTGAATATTTTGTGCCAATCCCTTCTGGCCTGCTATCTCTCTGTTGAAGTTATCACTAAGTTCCTTGAGCAATCTTATAACTATTGTTTTGAACTCTGTATCAGGTGGGTTCCTTGCCTTCATTTCATTTAGTTCTTTTTCTGGAGTTTTCTCAAGTTCTATTGGGGATTATTTCTTTGTTTCTTCATTTTGGCTGCCTCTCTGTCTTTGTTTCTATGTATTAGATAGATTTGCTACGTCTCCTAGTCTTGGCTGTGTGGCCTTAATTAGTAGGTGCCCTGTGGGGCACTGGCACAGTGTCTGTCCCTGGTCACCTGCTCCAGGTGCTCCAAGAATGTCCCTTGTGCAGGTTGTGTGTGCCCTCCTGTTATAGTTGAGCCTTGATTGCTATTGGCACATCTGTGCATGGCATTGGCCCTCAGGATGATTGGCCACATCCACAGCTTACAGACTGCTGTGCAGGGGGCTTACCCCACTGAGTGGGATTTTCCCCAGTGGGCTCTGGTGCCTGTTGTGACCTTCTTTTTTGTGTGCCACTTGTGGGGCTAATGGGTGGTGCTCTACTCTGGTCTGAAGCCAACCTCTAAGTATGTTGGCTCTGAAGCCTCTTGAAAAGGCTTCTGGTGTAGGCTCAGATCACTGACTCCCTGTGACCATCTGGGGACTACCTGGTAAGAGTTAGAAAGCTTTCTGTGGTTGTTCGCTGCCTGTGCTAAAGTTGGAGGCACACACGAGAGTCCATGCTGCAAAATGAGGACAGCTGCCACCAGTACTGGGCCTGGGGTAGTTCTGCAAAAAGCCAGGACCCTCCAAAGCCTGCTGCTGCCACCTGCCAGCTCCTTTAAGGTTCAGCCACTGATAAAGCCTCATGTGGTGAGTTAGGTGGGGCATGGTCTCAGGGACTCACTAGAGTTGGATGAGTTTTGGTCACCAGGTTAATGTAGATTCTGCTTTGGTGCCAGTGCTGAGCCTGGAGCTACTCAGCAAAAGTCTCAGAGCACATAGAAGCCAGTTGCCATCCATCTGGAGCCCCCAGTCCCACAGAATTTTCCAAGAAAAAGTGCAGTGTCGGCTGGGCTGGCTGGCTGCTTGTGAGAAGGTACCTCCAGCCTTGGATTGAGTTGGGTGTGGTAGGGTCCCGGTGAGTCAGCAGGGCAAAGCTGCAGAACTCACATGGCCAATCAGATTCAGATTTTGCCTTACGCGTAGGGGGAGGGCTCAACACAGGAAAGATGGCGCCTGCCTGCCGGCTGCATAGCTGCACAGGAGGAAGATTTTACACAATGCTGACTGTCCTCCAGCCATTGCCCTGAAGCCACACACTTTAGCTTGCCCCCCTGTATGCCTCCAACACCCCTCCCCACCCAAGTCACTGCGCCTCCACCGGAGCCCAAGGTGAGTGCCTGAGAATGAGTGAGACTGTGTGCAGGCTCTTTAAGAGAATGTTTGGGTTTCCCACCCCCATCCGTCCCACCCAAACAGTCAGAATCCCCATTATTTTTCACAGCTAAATGTTGTGGGGCTCCTCTTCCTGGCACCAGTACTCTGGGCTGGGGAGCCTGTTTGGGGGGTTGGGGTTCCTCTCTCCTCTGGGGGCAACTTCTGTGGCTGAGATATCCCTCCTGATTCTCATCAGCCACCTGCAGGTGTGGGACCTGTTCTGTGTTTCCACCCCTCATATTAGTCTTGAAGTGGATTTTTCTGTATATCCTTAGTTATAGGAATTCTCAGTGATTATTGTGCAGTTTAATTGATCTTTTGATATGGTTCTGAGAGGAAGCAAGCACAGAACTTATCTACTCCACCATCTTGACTGAAAGCTCTACGTATGTCTATTTTACATTCCCTCACTCTCAAATTTCATCTCTGCTTATCTCTATGGCTTATTTAGTGAGGACCTGAGCCATTATTCACCACCCCCATTGTTTACAGCAAGACCTACTGTGTTGAGCTATGTGCTTGCCAAATATTTTTAAGTACTTTGCTCAGATGTTTTTATTTAGAATCAAGAGTCCCATTTCTTGTGGTTGAGAGCCCGCCCTCCAACCAACTGAGCCATCTGGGATGTAGCTCAGCTCAAGGTGCCGTGTTCAATCTTAGTTGCAGGGGGCGGAGCCCACCATTCCTTGTGGGATTCGAGGAGTTGAACCGGCAACCTTGTGGTTGAGAGCCCACTGGCCCATGTGGGAATCGAACCGGCAGCCTTCGGAGTTAGGAGCATGGAGCTCCAACCGCCTGAGCCACTGGGAGCTGAGCTGTGCCCTCCACAACTAAGATTGAAAGGACAACAACTTGACTGGGAAAAAAAGTCCTGGAAGTACACACTATTCCCCAATAAAGTCTTGTTCCCCTTCCCCAATTTAAAAAAAAAAAAGTCCCATTTCTTTCCAATTAGGTCACTGATTTTAGCACACAGTCTTGCTGGAATTGGACATCAGCCTTCTCTGTAGTTTTGTTATCATTATTAGTCCTGGGACTGATTATCACCTTTTTCTGTCCTCTTGCTGCAGCAAATAATTCCCAGTCATGCAGCCAAAAAGACCCTTTGGCTTTCACACTTCACCTTAAATTGGTGATTAATTACCATCTTTCATTGTTTTTCTCCAATGCATGATTATTCCCATCCAATTTCATAAACCTTTTAATTATGATTTCCCCCAAATGTATCGAATGCTTGAGATAGTGTACCCACAAATGCATTCATTCGGATTAGTATTCGAGCACAATTCACCACCAGTGTAAGTTTTAACAATTACACTGCTGTAGTATGCCACAGCTGTCAGTATTCTACCTGTAATTAGAGTCCTCATTGATAGGAGACCAGTGAATGATCCATTTTAAATCCCATTCTGCTTTCTAGGATCAATTTTATTACCAACTCTTAGGTTAGGTTCTTTTGGAAATAGACTCTGAAGTAGAAATTTGGATACATGGACTCTTGGATTAAGTATCTATAAAGGAGTGAGAGAAGTAGAGTTGGACAGAAAAAGAAGTAGAACTGCCAAACAGATGCAGGATCTTCAACTCATGCAATGGTGAGCTTTAGAGCTCAGATTGCCTTTGAGATTTGTCTTATTCAAAGCAAGGATATTGGGCCTGTCTACTTGTCACTGAATGAGTTCTCTCTCAGGGAAGCAATGTAACCTTAAAAAAGACAGCAACTTTTGACCAAGAGAATTTCAGTGGCATATATAGCATCCTTTACATGTAGGAAGTGATTACATAGATGTCATAATTGTGCAATGATTCATTTACTGTACACTTAATGCTTTTGAAATTTCTTCCATTTCACTTGCCTAATGTGTAATGTTGTTTGGTTATGTCAGTTGAATGAATGAATAACTGCATGTAGTTCTATAATTTGTTACTTTCGGATTTGTTAACTCTTTGTGTTTGTTCTTGAATTACCAAAAGTATCAATAAGTAGAACTATCTGATTATATACTGCCTTCTACTGATATACATACATACATATCTATATAACTGTTAATTTTATCGAGGGTAGTATTTCTGGACATACCTTAATATTTATTACTCATTTTCTCTTTCTTCACTTGGTGATTTATGCCTTGTTGAAAGACACTGGAGAGAGAGATGCAAAGGGAAGCACCCCTCAAAAATCTGCCTTGTGCATATTAGCATACTGGCATAATTCATGTGGAGATATCCTGTTTTCTTTAAATTATAAAATGTGAGACTTTCAAAAGTGATCTGTAAAGGCTAAGTTAATCTGAATGAAAAATAACAAAAATTGGTAGTTATAAACTTGTAGAGCAAAGAGGAAAAACATTCCAGGGGAAAAAAAGAAGACCAAGAATATGGCATTAGACAGAGCATGGGTTTATCACATTTCATAAACAATTTTCTATGGCAAAAAAGTGGACAATGAACTTTAATGGGAATAATAGTTAACATTTTATTTTATGATGGTCCCTTAAATGTGCAAGGTTACAATTTCTATACATTACAACAAGTCAAACAAAATATTCTGCTTACAAAAAAATATAATCTTTTATGAGAAATAGTGGAATCATGATGGAAAGGACACGAGATTGGCAAAAGGTGTAACTCAGAACAGGTACTAACAATTCTGCAGTAACAGGTATTGAACACAGATAATTTATAATAAATATAAGATTATTTGAGAGACTTCAAAACTATTTGAAAAGGGATCAAATAAATGGTGATGGAAGGAGAACTGACTCTGGGTGGTGAACATATAATGTGGTATATAGATGATATATTACAGAATTGTACACCTGAAACCTATGTAACTTTACTAACCATTGTTACCCTAATAACCTTTAGTTAAAAACAAAACAAAACAAAAAACTATTTGAAATAAAACATGAAGCTATCAGATTAGATAATGATGTTAGATTTTTTTTTTTTTCTCCAGAGAGCAATATGGATGTATGGGGTGATAATGATGATTTAACATGGTTTCCAACAAGACATTTTTATGCTGATTTCCCCCCCTTTTTTAAAAATGATGCTGATTTTATATTTCTAAACCTAAAATGTTGAATTTAAATTCTAGCTTGAGTCTAAAATCAGGTAATATGTTTTTATTTTACAACCAACATTTTTGGTTGTGTAATATTAACATGGTATCTAAATATACAAACAAAATTCACTTATAACTCAACTCTTGTAATACATTGAGCTTTGTTTTATGTGTCTTTTTTGTCTTATTCCATGCTTTATACTTTTCTATACTTTTTTTTTAACATATTTTTTTATCTCACTCCTTTTTCTGAATTCAAGTTTGCATTATAACATTATTTGGAGGGAGAAAAAAGGAGAAGACAATTCTTTACATCTAATTCAAACCCAAAAAAGTTTGCAATAGTCAAATTTCGAGGCTTCCCTCGCAACTTAGAGAAAATTGAATATTTCATGTTAAATATTTTGGAGAGATTTTCAGGCCTACAATCTACTGTTCAATAATAATGGGGGACCAATAGAGGCTTGTCACAAAAAAATGGGATATTCATAAATTTGAGTTTAATACATTTATTTTTACAAAGTACTTTAAAAAAATATTGGGGTGACAATGGTTAGTAAAGTTACATAGGTTTCAGGTGTATAATTCTGTAATACATCATCTATATATCACATTGTGTGTTTACCACCCAGAGTCAGTTATTCTTCCATCACCATATATTTGATCCCTTTTACCCTCATCTATCACCTTTTCCCCCCTTGTCCTCTGGTAACCACTAAACACTATTGTCTGTGTCTATGAGTTTTTGTTTCTTTATTTGTTTGTCTTGTTCCTTTGTTGTTTTCAGTTTTATATTCTATATATCAGTGTTTTTGCAGGATACTGATTAAAGCATGAAAACCTTTGCAAGAGTTTTGCTGCGTAGAATCTGTGAAGAAAATGATTGGAATACAGGACAAGTCCACAAAATCTTTGTTGTAAAGGCTTATTTCATTGGAGGAAATTATTTAATAGTTTGTAGAAGTTTGATGCCCCAGGGATGTTGGAGGTAATAGAACCTTTGACAGATATCTAGGAAGTAGCAAATATAAACATCTGAGTAGAGTGACACTGCCCAGGAGGGATTTGGTTTACAGCAATTAAAAGAAACGCAGAACGACAAAATTTTAGAGAAAGAAATCTTGAAGAAATTAAGTTTTCTCTGACAGAGGTGTTGTTTACATAGGTTGTGTAGAAAACTGGAAACTAGTTTCAGCACTAGTTGATCCACACCAATTTCCTCTCTGATAAGACAGAGGACATTTAACATTAATTCCATAAAAAAACTTTTCTATCACAAAATCTGTCGGTGGTATCTTCTTTTGTGCTTATCTCTATGAAAAAGAATATTTTTGTTCTAATCTCTCCACTTGTATTTTTGACTTTTTTTCTCCCCATCTTTACAATGGGAAGCATTTATTCCTTTTCTCCTAAGCTCTGCTCTACCTTCCAACAATCTGCTGAACATCTTCATTAGTAACTCAGACTAGAGCCTGTCAAACAAAGGTCATTATACTTCTAATGGTCTCAAATAAATTCTTCACTAGATTGGCATTACTTGAACAGCCACTTGCTTAAAAGTAATTCACATACTTAGTGATCATATAAGCAGTACCCAGACATATTAATAACCAGTGAATTGCAAATAAAACCATTAACGACTTTCCATTATTCACATGTCAAAATGGCTTAAATTAAGCAGAAAGACAACAGTATATATCAGCAAGGTGTTGGAGCAATGAGAGCTCTCAGATGAAACTGGTGGGAGTATAATTGATACGAGTACAGAAAATTGTTTGATAATATCAGGTAACTGCACCATGTACAAATGTTGATCCAGGAATTACACTCCCATGTTTATGCCCCACAGAAATGTGTACAAACATATAACAAAAGGCATTACAAGAATATTTATTGCAGAATCAGTCATAGTACCTAAGGACCAACAGTGATGGAATGGATGAATACTTTGTGGTTTATTTATACCAAAGAATACCACCCACCAATGGAAACAAACTGCAGCTATGTGCATAGCATAGATGAGTCTCACAAACATAATATTAAGTAAAGGAAGTCAGGTATAGAATATTTTGTCCTGTGTGTTTCTGTTTCTATGTAAAGTTGTAAGTGTCAAATATCTAAAATTTAGTAGGAGTGCAATAAATGCTAATATATGGTTGGTTGAATAAATAATCTCTCCTCTGCCTATATACACTTTTTCTATACTTTATCTACTTTTGTGTTACTCAAAGCTCAAATTAAAGCTTACAGCAGAATATTGTTTTTATCTTTACTCCTATACACTAATGATCCCCTATGTCATAGAATTTATGACCCTGGGCATAATTAGCTTTTGACACTTTTTCAGGGTTCTTTATCTTTATATTTTTAATCTCACCTTCTCTTCCCTCCTTCCCAATCCATTTCCTAGCATATAGCCTTTGGCATGGAATTCTGTAACAATAAAATTTGGTTTCGATAGAATAGATAGGTTATTTAGTTCTGGGATTTAATGTCTTCCATAATGTATCTTTCAAATATATTTTCTATTAAGTCTGTTTCCACTAATGCAAGGACTCCATTAAATATGAAAATAAAGCACGCTTTATTTTTATTCCCATATTTTCTTCATGATCTTTTCTCAAACTTTCCATCAATGTCTTTCAAAATTCTCTTCATTTAAAATGTATTTCCTGATCTCTTGAAGAAAATCTGATTTCTTCCTACATGATAACTTTAGGGTTTTTTGTACATTCTACTTGCATTCATATAATAGTAATTTATATAATTTTCTTATTCTCCATATTGTACTGCAAGCTATGGAAAGCCTGGGACAATTTATTAATGATTTCTTTTGCCCTTCATTGATTAGTTCAGCATACTTCACATGGCAGGCATTTAGTATTAGTAGAAAAGAACTGAGTTCCATTGAATTAAATTAGATAAATATACTCTGCACTGAAGTATTGCATTGTAAAAATTAAAATATAAGATAAGGAGACTTTAAATTTTTAGGGGGCATATGAAGCAATAAGATCCAGTAAGTTGAATTTAAAATGTATACTCATTATGAATAAAATTAAAGTTGTTCTGCTTAGTGTTGAAAGGCAGTACTTCTCAAATTGTCTATTATGAAGGTCTAGGCTTTCTAATTACCATTTCTTTGCAGAGCAATATTTTCTTAAAATACAATAAAAATATATTATTAGAAAAATGAAATTAAAAAATCAAGTCATATACAATGAAAGTCTAACATTTTGTTATTAAATGCAAGAGATAAAATTTAATTTCAATAAATATAATGAAAACACTTATTACATATGCAAATACAAGAGAATTATAAAACTATACCTATTGCTCCCCCAAATTTTATGTACTGGTGGTTAATATACTGAATATCGCATTGTAAGACTTGTTCTGTGAACATAACTACATAAAATATGAGTTCTGAGCAATTGCTCAAATTAAATGCCTATGTAAGACAGTTTGAATAAATACTTCTTATAGGAATATTTAAAGTTTTTGTGTATCTAATGAGATTGCTCTTTTGGTTAATTTATCTAATTTAAGTTAAATTGACGACAACGCTACATGCAGTACAAATATGCATAAATGGTTTTGCAGTTCATTTTAATAAAAAATTAGAGAAGCAAGTCTCCCACAAGTACATTGGCAGAACTGGAAGAAGAAACTAGTTCTGTCAACCTCAGAATGTTTAGTTTTCATTTTTCTCCAAAATGAAGCAAGTAAAGCAATTTCAAAATTAACCTTCAATCCTACATTCATAGACAGTTCAGTAATTTAATTTATATTATTATAATTTAATTTTAAATTAACTTTTGATGAAGTAAATGGTTTCTGTATCCATGACTCTCATATATGGATTATCTTTCTTCTTTAAAAATCATATTTTTGTAAAATGAACCCAGAACAAAACAATGTATAAAACAAATGTATATAGCTTAAACAATTATTATAAGACAAATAACTACAAACTCATGACACGGATTATTACCCACCACCAGAAGCACTTCTAAATATCTTGTTTCATAATAAATCCCTTTTTCTTTCAATAAGCAACTATTATCCTTTTTATAGTAATTAATTGTTTAAAAAATTGTTTTATTACACAAATGTGAATTTCTAAGAAAATATAGAATTATGTCCATTTAAAAATTAATATTTACAAAATTATTCAATGTATTCCTCATTGCTTTCTTTCTTTGGGTTACAATTTAATTTTGAAGGACTCTCATATTGGGGGGTTTCCCACAGTCTGGATACTGCTGGTTACACACAGTGTTCTTCAACATGATTCTCTCACCTCTGTATTTTCTGAATATTTGCAACTGGATCTAGAGATTTAATGAGACTTGGGTTCTATCCTTTTGTCACGACTAACGGCTCTTTGGGCAAGGTTATCAGAGACCCCCATTTCTTCATTTGTAATGCTGATGCTTAATGCTCAGGTTTATTACTTCATTGTGGAAGGGGTTAAAAAAACTGATGATATTTTGATTCCATCATTTCTTTACCAAATATTAGATTTTTTTTATAAAGAAACACTCATTTGGCTACCTGTTAATACAATGCATAAAGGACAGAAAAGTTAAATACTTAGTTCCCATTATTTCTCAGTTTTCAAAACGATAAATAGATTTCTTATTATTTTCTGAAGGTGATTATTTTGCCTTTTCATAGAAAATACTATGGGCTCATGGATTTGAACATGTATTTTCATTTTTTTTAATCATTGTTGAAGTTCAAATTATCCCATTTTTAACAGCTGGAGCCTCTTTAATTTAACTTCTGACTTAATTTGAGATGAGTCTAGTAATTATTGCTGGCTGACAGTTTCCTTGTGACCTGGTGAGAGAAGATATTCCAGAATCATCTTTTACATTACCTGCCCTAGAGCTGAAATTAGCCATTTCTCTAAGAACCCTGTATATTTAAGTGAGTAATGGTATTTTAAGAACTCTAGATGCTAGCACTATTTATTATTACAATTCTACTCACTGTAGCTAAACCTTTTAAGAGGACAGTTTTAAAAATTATCTGTGTATTATCTATCTATATAAATATAATGAATTTATATTGCTGATTTAATTTTTCTCAATGGATTCATACAGTATTTATTCTTTTTTGTGTGGCTTATTTCTCTCAGAATACTGGTTTTGGGACTTTTTCTATTTTGTTGCTCTCATCATTAGTTTTTCATTATTTGTTGAGGGATTTAATTTTATAGTTATACCACATTCTGTGGTTTATCCATTCATCTAATGATGGCCATTTAAGTTTTGAGCTATCTATTATAAACAAAGCATATAAATTAGCATATATGTTTAAGCCTTTATGTGGATATATGTTTCAATTTCACTAGGAGTGGAGTGGCCGGTTTTCATGGTAGATGCATGCTTAACTTTTTAAGACTTTTTTTTTATCCCAAACTGAATTCTAAAATGGTTGTAATGTTTTACATTCAAACCAACAGTGAATGAGAATCAGAGTTATTTCACATCCTCACCAACACTTGCTTTTGTCAGTCTTTTAAATTCTTTTCTTTCTATTGATTGTTTTTCACTAATGTCCCAGCAATTGTATATGGCATTTTAAGTCTTAGAACCTCAAAATACTACTCTGTAAGAAGCTCTCAAAGCACTGTTGTCTCTTTCACAATGAATTCTCCTGAGTTTTATCTTATATCTTTAGGGTGTATGTACATATGAAAAATTGAAATGATTTCCTGGCTTCATTGGATAGAACATTACTGTAAATAAACACTAGTTATTTACCACTTTATTAAATATGGTTACAGAACCATTTGGTATATGTAAATTATACTTCTGAGTTAAATAGTTGTGAACGTTTCTGCTCAAGATATGGAGTAGGTAAACACTATGCTTTCTTCCTCTCATGATCATATCATAATTACAGCTAAACCACAGAACAATCATCATTCAGATTCATCTGAAGTCTAGCTAAACAGAAGCCATATAACTAAAGATACACAGAGGAAGCCACGTAGAGACTGGTAAGAGGGGCTGAGTCGCAGAACAGGCTAGTTCCACACCCAAATGTGACAGTTAAAAATTGAGAAGGGTATCTCAACTGTGGAGGTCCCCTCTGAGGAGTGAGGGGTTCCAGCCCCACACCAGGCTCCCCAGCTCAGGGTCTCAGTGCTGGGGAGAGAAGTCCCCACACCTTCTGGCTGTGGAAACCAGCAGAGATTGTGGCTGAGTGAGAAGGAGGGCTGCTGGAGTCCCAGGTTCTCCTCTTAAAGGACCTGTGCTGGAACTTGCTGATAAACTCACTCACGCTGAGCTCCAGCGCTGGGGCAGCAACTTGAAAGGTAGGAAAGGCACACAGGTATACGACTCATTATAACCCACAAGGAAGGTTCAGACTTGAAACAAAGTAATCTATCCCATTTTTGTGGTTGCAGGAGTACTTCACAGTTTAGGTGGCACGTAATCTGAGGTTGGAAAAAGTGGTAGGTTTCCATGTGAGTGATTTCTGCAGGTGAAAATGAAAAGGAATTTCCACCCAGATTCGTAGCATATACATAGTACTTGGAAATGGTATTGTGGAGACTTCATTTTACTTACTTTTTGCCAAAATACTAATTATCTTTGTCAAAAATACCAGATTAGTAGTTTATATGTTGAAATGCACTTAAATAAATCTGTTAATCTGAATGGATAGAAAAGATGAAATAAAAATAGGAAATTTGAAAATGCTTTTGTTACCTCTCTTCTCCTTTTAGGTTCTGTTTGGTGTGCGAAGGTGGTGTGAAGGGTAACAGAATGCTCAAAAAATGTCTCAGTCCTGTCAGAGGTCCACTGTAGCAATCAGAATATCAAAGAGATTAGAACAAGTTTTAAGCCATGTTTGTTTACAGAGTCAAGCAGGCTTCAATATGGAAGTGACGTTTGATCTGAGCATGGAAAATATATGTTAGATTTCAACGGGCATGATTTTAGCAGGCAAAGGAAATGAGAATATGTTTCAGACTGATAGTATGGAGATGGTACCAAACATGACATTGCAAAAATGAATCTTGTTTCTCACCATACAACCTGGACATGAGATATACAATGACTTTTATAGCCAAATTTTGGAAGTGGCATAAGGTCACTTTGGCATATTCTGTAGTAATATAGACCAACTCTGACGTAATGTGTTAGGCTGTGGAAACCAGGTGGTGGTTTTCAAATAATTCCCCCTATGAAGGGGAGGATTATTCCCAGGGGAAAAAAGGAGTGCTGTGCCAATCCCCTCACCCCTACACACTCTCACACACACACACACACACACACACACACACACACACACACACACGTCTATCACCAAATGAAAAAAATTTCCATCCTATTTATTGTGTTATCATTCCATTTCTTTTTCTGCTTTACCTTCTAATTGGCGTACAGATCAAATAGTCAAAACTGTGTGACTCAAAATAAGATTTGTTTATTCAAAATATAAATTCAGCATCTTTCCATATATTTTTATTGGCATTTTTACCTTGTGTGTGTTTTGAGTGGCTAACGTATAAGAAATTTAATTTCACATTAATTACTGAAATATGAGAAAACAAACATATGTTGTTATGAGTTATAATTTCACTTCAGCCCTCAAACATATATTTCCTATGAAAACACATGCAAGAAATATGTTATACTACTATATTTGTCCATTAGCTTTTGTAGTCCAACTCTACTTTTTCAATGATAGTTTTATCTTTAAAACAAGACTTTTGTTTATATGTCTACAATGTAAGAAGACTGGTCATGATGTCTTAACTGGAAGAATCTGTACACTTCATACTATGTAGCCTGGTTTTAGCATTTCTTTTAGACACATAAAAAACCTAAGTCATTGCACTTCAATATCTTTTGGAGTATTGAACTATTTTTTTTTTTTTTCCTTTTTCCTTTACTTGTAAAGTTGTTTTTGTGGGGCCATAAATTTAGGAATATATGTGTGAAATTCTAAATAAAGCCACTGAGAGGAGCTCTAACCACGATAATACAATAGGTAGGCTCTGATCCATATTCCCTTTAGTGAAGAACTTAACAAATATTTACTTTAAAACCTTAGTTTCAAGTTTCATTGTTTGGAAAGCTCAGGAATATGTTTTGTCTTAAATTTGCAAGAATTATCATTATTATTTTGCTCTAATGTCATAAATTTTCTGTAGCTTTGAGCATTCTAAACTAGAAAGGGATCTATGTTTAATTATTGCAGAGACATATAGTAAAGACTTTCTCCTTGAGGAAAAATATTTACAAGGATTCTGACACATAATCTAAATAAACTAAATCTCTATATTTATCTAAAATTAATAACATGTGTTTTATGGATATGATGTTACTCTTTTTTGGAATTTTATTATCATAAATTCAAACTTATCGTGAAACAAAAAACAAAAAAACTAAAAACCAAAAAGACTCCTTCCCATATACTGTTTACCCAGGTGCATCAATTGTTAACATTTTTTTAACCATTGGGAGTAAGTTGTAGATATCTTGGTAATTTACTTTTATATGCTTCCACATGTATCCTAAGAATAAAGACTTTTTAAAAAATAATCTTTATTACAAAAAATCAGGAAATCTTATATAACTGATATTGATATAATAGGGTTATTTAATCCATAATTAAATTTTGCCACCTTTCTCAATATGTTTTTTACTGCCATTTTTATCTCTGTTCAGGATCTAACGCATAATTACATGTTGCTTTTAGTTGTCATGTCTCTTTAGTCTCTTTATCTGGAACATCTTTCAGTCTTTTATGACCTTGAGATTCTTAAAGAGCCCAGGCCAATTATTTTGTTGAATGTCTCTTAATTTGGGTTTGTTTAATGTTTTCCCATGATTAGATTAAGGATGTGTGTTTTTGAGAAGATTTCTACAGATATAATGTATCTTTTTCAGTGCATCATATTGGTTCCTCTCAATTTTTGGTGATGCTGTTTTTGATCAGATGGTTATTGTGATAGCCTCTGAAATTAAGTCACTTGTAGGGAGACTATACTGTTCATTCTTATACCCACTAATTTATGTGTCTTACACAGTGACACTATTAACTGATACTAAAAGATAAAAACAACTTTTAAGTCCTTTAGTTTGTTTATTTTCTATATAAAATTTTTAAGTAGAACACTGAAGAAAGAATTAAAGATTGAGTCCTGGTCCTGCCAATAAATTATTTTTGTTCTCAGACAAAACTCTTAGTGTTTTACTCTGTACTATTGCAAAATTCTCTCTAAAGCAATTTGGCTGCCAAAGTGCAGTAATTCTTTTCTTTCCACACTAAGATTTGCTGTTACTTTAAAAATTTTTACCTGATATATTTTCATAGTGTAGTAGATTCAAGTTATAAATATTTGAAACTTAACCTCTTTGTCTTTCAATAGATTCTACCAAGAATTAATTTACAATTAAATCTCTATATATGTTAGTTTATGTAAACCAGAAAAACCTAGATGAAAAAATATTGCAGCATGATTTTGGCCTCTTAATGGACATTTAGATATTATAATATTAATCAATATTTAAATGTAACCTTAATTTAAAATGAAACTTGAATTTTGTGTTAAGTTTTGCCATTAGAAGCAGAATGGAGCTGAATTGTAACTTATTTAAAAATCAGAGATATCAGATTTTTACTTTTTATTTCTAACAATACAAATTCATAGGGACTCTTTTTTCCAATTTGACAGTTACAGAAATATTAAATAAATAATGCATTAATTTGGGAAATTAAGCTTTTGTTTTCTAAGCCAATTTTCCAAGAGGCACAGAATATATGTTGTTAATAAAACATGCCCCTCGTGAATTGCTATTCATTCCTATAGTTAAATCTCTATTATATTTTTTGTTTTGGGTGGGATCAGGACTGAGATCTCTCCCTTGAGAAAAAAAAAGTGTGTGTGAAATCATCAAAGTTTAATACAACACCATATAGAGCTAATGCCATGTAAACATGAGCTTATTGGCCCAACTCTAGGGTTTTTCTAATTTGAGTTTGAAAGCTCAACTAATATAGCCATATGAACAGCATATTCTGATCAATAGTTACTAGTCTTCATTGGAAATTCAACTAAAGAGGTTTCATAGCTGTTAGTATTTTCACATCTGTGGACACATCATGGTTATTGGTGACTGTCTCTTGAAGTACACGGAGGAGGTCTTAGTTAGCTAACATGGCTAATTTGGTGGCATTCTGTCTTTTTGAAGTATGTATTTCAGATAGTATGTATAACCTCTCAAAGATCATTAATTGCTACCCACTCCCAGTGATTTCATTTTGGAACAAATAAGCCAAAAAAAAAAAAAAATCCAGAATGTATTTTAATGTCTTAAAAATATAAAATATGACAATGAATGACTTATTGGCAATAGCACTTAAAATTTATTTATTAATTCTTTGTTTGAAAAGAAGTAAAAGTTGGGGGCATCAGAAATTAAAATGTAGAAATCTAAATGCTATTATTCAGCATGATCCTAAGAACCAGACACTAGAAACTTACAGATATGCCTCAGAAACACAAAAACAAATAAACAACAACAACAACAAAAAAACATTATTCATCACTGTTCCTGAAAGAATAATCTCCTAGAGTGGGTATACCATATATAACTCATGTGTACTGCCTTATATAATCCAATTTCTTCTCCCAAGTCTCTCTGAAATATTTGTATTGAAAATCCCAGCCTATATCTATCTATCTATCTATCTATCTATCTATCTATCTATCTATCTATCTATCATCTATCTATCTATATTATACACTCACAGGTAGAATGATGTATTTATGATACCTTTAAGTAGTTATATTTTAGAATAATATAAATGTGACAGCAACTCTTGTTTACTTTTTCCTTTCTTTTCCAGTGTGTACTGTCCACATGGAGGCATTGCTTTGCTAGTCTTAATACTTCAGATTAAAGTCTGAAAAAACTTCAGCTGTGAAAGCAACATAAAAGGTAAGGAGTTGACATTTAAAAGTTTATAACTTAGCCATTTTGATGTTATGGTTTTTTTCCCCGACTATAAAAGTAAATTATTGTCATTATGCAAAATTTATTACGTATGAGAAAAAATATTATGTATCCCATTACCCTGACACTTTCAATTAACATTTTGGTTTAACTCTTATTTTGCGTATTTTATTTGGTTCTCATTGGCTATGGTTCCTCACTGTTTTGTCTTATAAGAAGTCTGTTTTCTATAATTTGAATGCATGCATTCTCATGGAGATATGATCTTTTTTACAAAGGATTTCTGTCTATTAGATTTTTAAAAATATAAATAACATTACAATGAACACTTTTGAGCATGAAGTCTATATCTATGATTTTCTTAGGCTGAAGTTTTTTCTCAAAGGGTTGTGTGGTACCCAGCTTTACAAGAGGTTGTCTCTCTTGCCCAGCCAATGTTGAATATATTTCTGGTTTTTATTAATTTGATGAGTGAAAATAATTTGTGTCTTTTTTATGAAGTTGTACATTTATTGCCTTTGTTTACTATTTGTATTTTTATTAACATTCTTTTCATGTTCTTTTCTCATTTAACAATTGAGATTTCTTTTTGCGAAGATCTTATTTCTCTTGCATAAGGTCCTTACATAATAATTATTAACCAACCTTTTAAATCAGTTGCAAATATATCTTGTTCTTTGTTCATTTGCTAGTTTCAAATTTTCATATAAGCAGTTCTATCTTTTCCTAATCCCCATAGACTTCATTTTCTTCTTATAGTGCCTCCAACCCGTATTTGCCCATGCGTGAGTGAATACATATTTGTGTTGGCAGGAGATGATGTGTAGAATACCCAAAACCCACATTTTTATTTAAGGTAACTCTCCACAGAAAAATTTTCCGTCTACTCTTAAGAGCTTTTCCAATCCTTAGGGTACTTCATATCCCAGAAGGCAGTGGTCCATGGCTTATTCCTGACAAACGTGTGTTGCTCAATTTTCCATATAGGTACCTAAATTTGGGAGGTGGTAGTATCCCTATCATACAAAAGAAGAAATTGTGTCTCATATTAAATAGATACATACCTGTTTTCTACTGTTTAAAACGTTACTTTATATACCTGAATTTTCCAATAGTGTACATTTAGAATCATACTGAATTGTTGGCAGCTCTTTTGTAAAAGGTGGAGTGCTGGGTTAAATTGTATTAAGCTGAGAAACACCTTAATTGGTGGGGAGGGGTTATTGACTCCTTTGAGAATCTGATGAATTTGGATTCACTTTTAGGGAGTTCATAGATAGTCCTGTACTGGTAATTTAAGAAATGTGTTTTGAGGTGATTTACTTACTTGGCAATAGCTAACTGATACAGATGCTATACATTCTTTCAGAAAATATCTGTAAGTATAATAAAAAGAAGATACGATAGATAGATAGATAGATAGATAGATAGATAGATAGATAGATAGATAGAGATATAGATGTAGAAAAGAATAATAGTAACATATATACTGCATTTCACATATGTATATATAGATTCGTTGTACATAGAAATAGATGAAAATATGTTAAATAATATTTCATTGAAGTAAAAATTAAAGGGAATTGGGGAAGACATGATGTAAAAATTAAAATAGAAATTACTATAGGTTTGATGAGTAGAAGATATAGATAACTAATTTTATTTTACATACAGTAAACTTGTTCAGGTAAAATATAATGACAATTTACTATTTTTTATATTGATAAATGTCTTCTTTAAACAAACATGGACTTTACGAATATCCTGTATTGACTCAAAGAAAGCATATTTCCTCAGAAATAAATTAGAATATCCTGTAAGCACTTACTTTGCCCTAAATTTCCACTGATAGGAACATTTATTTGGGAATGTTTAAACTATAGAAGAATCTTGAAACAAATTAAAATGTTCTTTTGAAATTAATATTATTGGTGGCACAGAATGGTTGGCTTAGTTTACATGCTCTTTGCCTTTTGTAATAAGAGAAAAATTCTCAAAAGAAAGAAACTTCATGAACCATAAAATTGAGCTCTAATAAGAGAAATGGGTTGGTGAAATTCCAACAAATACAATTTTATTATAAACAAAATTTATAATAAATTAATCACCAATCACTCACTCTGAACTTGGTGATAATGACATTACTCTGATCTTATACATAAAAGCATGGCAAATAGGCTAAGAATTATAATTATGGCAATTTCTACAATAAACATTTCTAAATATATTCCCTGTTCTGGGAGGTGCTTAATTTATGTGACATGTACTGTCTCTATTTCTCAGGGTTATAAAGAGGAGTCTGATTTGCTAAACTCTTCCAATAATATTTGGAATTAAGCCTGTCCTCTTGTATTTACCCCACTAGCCCAGGATTTCCCATGGTGTGATAGGTGATGATTTATTTAAACAAAATCGTCAGGAGGCAGCATCTCTGAGACATCTGAGTTCCTCCTCCTATATACATCTCGACTAGAAACTATCTTTTTTCTGTGTTAGAATTATGGAATGATAAACCTAGAAAGTATCTTACAGATCCTCTAATCCCCAATCTTCAGGTCAAACAAAGCTCTGTAACATTTTCTATAATATATAGAGAGTCTGTTTTTTGTTTGTTTGTTTTTTATCACCTGGTCACTTAAAAATGTGATTTTTAGAGTTATTTCAACTTTTGTCCTTACTGATCGTTTTTAAGTAAAACAGCATACATTTATACAATCTACATTTCCAATGTTATTTACCATTATTATTCACAATAAATTTCTATTGGGCATTAAATGTATTCATTGAGGCAGTGACAGATGGAGAAGATTCATTGCCTGGGTATTTACTAAGGCTGGCCAGGTTTAGCACCTAGAACAAAGGGAAAGCAGTAGATAGCTGTCACAGTAAAAACATACAGATGTACACCTTACACATCTGGAACATTCGTAGAGGGGATGGAAAGCATTTATATAACACACTATGGGTATCAACTGGTCAATAACAAATATCGAGGTACTTCTCCCCTCTGAGTGGTACTCTAGCATGATACAGCATAGAAAATTGATAGATGATTTCTATTCGCCTTCCTATATTATTAACGTGTGCATTAGATTTGGCTCCTCCATGGTCAAGTCATATCTCAAGTGATAGTCATCATTAGCACATGGGTTAATCTGATTAATTTAAGCTACCTGTAAAACATAAGGTTTTCCAGAATTTTTTTCCTAAACATTTTTGAAATTAAAATGTTGCAGAAATTTTATAATGTATTGCATAAAGTTAGTCAATAATAGAAACAGAAACAATAGCTTATTTGGTGTTTCAGAAATTATAGTTTGTTATGTTTCTGATCAACTCTCATGTGGAAATTTGAATTTTGAAATCAAAAATTATAATTCAGATTGTCAATAACTTCTTCTAAAACACAAGTGTCAGAGGACAATAATTCCATATTCTTAAAAGCCTCCATTTCTGAATAGTATAATTTATTTTTATAAAATTATGTATGTGTATTTTTTGTTTTGATGTTATAGAATAAGAGGTCAAATATTAATTTCCCTAAAACAGTCTATTATTTTGAAAGTAAAGGTAAGATTTCGGATGGTGAGAAACTAATCTCTAGCAATATTTTAATTTTCATAATAAGAGTCTTACTTTTCTTTGGAATATAAGTAAAGATGCTTTCGAGAGTATATATAGACATCTCCTTCCATCTGCAGCAGAAAAATTTACCCAGAATGATAATTCTGAAAACATTTGGATAACTTTTCTGAAATTCATCAACATTTATATTATAAACAAACCAGTGAGATGTTAGGGTGGTAGTAAACAAAAGCTTTTAAAAATTAGTTAGGTTAGACAACTTTCTAATATAAACATATTATATATTATGCTAAACAATTAACATATTAATTGACTATCATAATTTTAAATTTATTCAGATACATAGATTTTTTTCTAAAAATGAAAAATAAACGTTTTGTGAACTGAAATTATTTAGGAATGCAAACACCATTATCTCACTACTCATCTATTCTCACCCAAATAATTAAATTTACCGTATACCATACACACTCATTTGTGAATGACTTTTCTTCTATAACACTTATGTGATTTCATTAAATGAAATAGACTCTCAAAGAGCCTTGTTTGATTTGCACCACCATTTTTCTACCCTTGAGAAAGGGGAAAGCATCCCCTGACATCCAGGATCTCTTATAATCACCTGGGCCTTGGTGATGCTGAGCTGGCCGGATACTCATAGTTAGGCCGTGGTGTATTATTAACTTTAATAACATCACCATCAGACAAGGCCATTCTGTGATCTGGTGGATCAAGATAAAAACACTTCATAATTATATATGAACAGAGACATACGTGAACATTGTATGAGCCACAAAAGCCAGCTATCCCTTTCTGCCAGTTAATGTGAATAACTGTCACTTTACAATTACAATTTTAGCCTGTCTAATCTTTTGACCTCCTAGATCAGATTAAGATATTCAATTACAGTATTATACTGGCTTTCCAACCGCATCTCCTCTAGAGTAAAATTTGCTTCTTTAAATCCTTCCCAAAATTACCAAACACAAAGCAAAATCCTATCGTAAGTCCTTTACAGCACCCTCTTGTTGAGATGTCCAACAGTTTTCCATGGTGTGCATTCTCCCTTGCTGCATTGAATAATAAACACAACTTGTTCAAATACAGGTGTGTTCCTAGTGGTCTTAGAATGGAGGGCACTGACACCCCAACGAGATAATTGAGATATCTGCATTCAGTCATATTGAATACTATAACTCATTCCAAATCATAACAGTTTAATTTATTCACTACTTATTTTGTATAATTAAAAAATAAATGATGATAAAATATAATTTTAAAATCATCTGATTGTTTTTTCCATATGATCTGTGGATCACTGACAACACAGATGTTACTCCACGCAGTGGTTTCCCCAAATCACTCCATTTAAAGTCTTTAAGAGACCCTGTCAGTCCCTGCACATATTTGTTCAGTCCACTTGGAGGTTATCACAGACAGTTCTTTAACACACCAGTAGTTCCTGCATTTCCGTACCTAAGGGTATTCTTCTTTCATTAAAGTCTGCCCAGCTAGTGACAAGAGCTGTCTGGAGAGGTTGAGAGGAGGACTATTAATGTGAAAAAGAAACAGTTAGGGATGGGAGTTGTTAGATGAATATCCCAGCTTTATCTCCAGTCATTGGAACAGTTCTGAGTTGTGTTCTATTTAGTTGCTCAGTGGGCTCCTATCAGGATTGAGTTTCAATATTCACCTGTTCAAAATCAATGTGTCCTTTATTGACCTTCTTCTATTTTCTGCCTTATTTCCTCACTCGCTCACCTCACATGCTTTCTGTGACCACCTCCTAAATAAATTAAAGGCACTTAAATGCTTTTGAAAGAACTTTGTGAGCACTGTGGTTGGAAATCTGGAAATTAATCACTCTGTATTCAGATGGTGACAAGGACCATGTTGGTTAAATACTAGGTTGGTGAAACATCATGATTGTTCAAGCTTTCTTTACTTGCAGAGTATTGGAATAAGGTATATACCTTAAAAAATTGTTCTAGCATTGAAAGATATGAGGGCAATAATAATTGCAGCAATTAGGGATTGGGTTGGATTTTGTTAACCACCAAAGACACACTAAGGAAAGAGAAGGAGAGGTTAAATGGGTCAACTATCAACTCAAGGCATGCTTTGGACACAGAAACCCTCTATGGGAGTATATATAGACACTGCATTTCGTTTCAATAGAAGGAAGATAGTGCTGGTAGTAAAACCCAAGATTTAATCATTTAATAATACAAAGAAATTTGTATTCACTACCCTGGCAAGACCACCTGGCTGCATGGATTGAATCTAGCCCATGACATTTTCTTTAAATAAAGTTTTATTGAAACACATTTCTATTCATTTAGCTTTTTTTTTTTTAATTATTCACCTTACTTTTAATTCTTTTGTATTTAAATTTATTGGGGTGAAAATTGTTAGTAAAATTACATAGATTTCAGGTGTACAATTCTGTATTATATCATCTATGAATCCCATTGTGTGTTCACCACCCAGAGTAAGTTCTCCTTCCATCATCATATATTTGATCCCCTTTACTCTCATCTCCCACTCCCAAACCCCCTTACCCTCTGGTAACCACTAAACTATCGTCTCTGTCTATGAGTTTTTGTTTCTCATTTGTTTGTCTTGTTCTTTTGTTGCTTTTAGTTTATATACCACATATACCACATATCAGTGAAATCATATGGTTATCTGCTTTCTCTGTCTGACTTACTTCGCTTAGCATTTTACTCTCAAGATCCATCCATGTTGTCACAAATGTTCCTATATCATCTTTTCTTACCACCGAATACTATTCCATTGTGTATATATACCACGACTTCTTTATCTATTCATCTATCGAAGGACATTTTGGTTGTTTCCATGTCTTAGCCACGTTAAACAAAGCTGCAATGAACATTGGAGCACATGTGTCTTTATGTTTCTGGATTATTTTTGAGTGGTTACCCTTATGTTTATGTAAAAGAAAGTTTGATATTTAGGGTATTCCATTTTCTTCAGCATGCTTACTTTCTCCATTCCCATATTCAGGACTCTGAGAGCAAAAGGGCTAGGAGATCTGAGATAAAGACATTTGAAGTAGAAGCCTGTGGATAAACACGTGGGAATGGATATGAAATGTGAAGATTTTGTAGTATCATCCACCAGCAAATATCTGTTATGGAAGAAGCAATGAGTAAACAAGTAGACAAAATGACTTGGCCAGTTGAAGTTAGCCAGGTTTAATCACTGGCCATGTCAGGACTGCCACATGTGTATCATGTGATATCATGGCCATGGTAGCAGAGATAGGGACTACACATGTGCCCAAAAGCATGGACTCCTCTTACCAAGGCCAGTCAAGCTACCATGGCCACTGGATTTTCTATTTTTCAACAACAACAGCCAACATTATATTACTATTGTTTGTTGATCGATCATTTTAGCTGTATCAATGAAAATTTAAATATGCATATTTTCTGAAGTAGCAATTTTACTTTAAGGAACATATATTAGAAAAGTACTCATGTATTGAAACAAAGATTTTTCTATGGAGTGTATGATTTGATATGTTGCATATGCAAATCAAATTGTCTCAAAGTAGTTTTATTGCATTTACAGTTTGTTCTTTTTTTGCTTTAAGATTGCCTTTCTCCACTCTCCCCACCCCATTCCCTCACCTCTGCTGTTCTTTTTTATTGATAAAGGAAAAACAGAAAACAAAAGCTTTTGAAAGCATATGAGAGTTATTACCATGTTTCCCTGAAAATAAGACTTAGCCAGACAATCAGCTCTAATGTATCTTTTGGAGCAAAAATTAATATAATACCTGGTCTTTATTATACTATATTATATAGGACCGGGTCTTATCTTACAGTAACTCTTTCATTTCTTTTAAGTCTCAAGTCTCTTTCTTCTTCCATCCGTGTCATTTCCAGGTTTCTACCTTCGATGTCACTGATTCTTTCCTCCATCTGGTCCACTCTACTACCTAAGCTGGCTATTTCATTCTTCATTTCTCCTGTTGAGTTCTTAATCTCCAGAAATTCTATTTGGTTCTTTTTTAAATTAAAATTTCAATCTCTTTCGTAAAATGCTCATGTTGTTCTTTGATTGTGTTTCTGAGTTCATTAAACCGCCTTTCTATGTTTTCTTGCATTTCGTTGAGTTTTTTCAGAACTGCAATCTTGAACTCTGTTATTTAAGTCACATATTTCCATATCTTTAACTTCCTTTCCTGGAGACTTTTCACTTTCTGAGCTGTCTTGTTGCCTTGGTTATTCACAGCAATTATTGACTTATTATTTTTCTTCCTAGACATCTACAGGAGTGGCTTCTGCAAAAGGTTGATAGGAAGCGGTCTTTCTTTTGTTTTCCAGTACTTGTTGGTTGAATGTTTTATTTTCTCTCTGACTGCAGCCTTTTTTTCTCTCTCACATGGTAGTGCTATGTTTCCTCTGCACTATTCCAGCTTTTCACACAATGGGGGGATTCCCTGGGAGACGGACTTCTCCTCTGTTAATAGTTCACCTGGGTCACAGGGCGCAGTGTCCGTGTGGGTATGCAGAGAGCTTTTGAAGTTCCAAAGCTCTTCCTCCACCAGATTCAGAGCCCATATTTTCAGCAGTTCTGTTTACTCCTGCAGGGATCTGCCCAGATTGGTGGGGCCAAGGGCGGGGTGAGTTGTGAGAGGTAGCCCAGGGCAATGGCAGTGACCACCACCACAGCCGGTCCTGTTTCCACAGCTCCCTCCCCTTTGCTGGAACTAATTGGACTGCGAATCTGTATCTGCGGTCCACAGTTTTCAGAACAGCAAATATTCTGTTCGGGTCTAATATTAATTTTTGCTCCAAAAGATGCGTTAGAGCTGATTGTCTGGCTAGGTCTTATTTTTGGGGAAACATGGTAGGTTACCTTTAGGAAAGCTTAAATAAATAGAATATTTATGCTGCTGAAAACATACATATCAAGAGTGATGAATACTTGGAAGACTATTTCCTGGGGTAATAGTGACTTTCTGGAGATAGAGTACTGCAGGAAAACATATTTTCATGCTACTGTTGGCATTGATGACACTTGGGATTATGAAAAATGAAAAATGAGTGATTTAAACTGAGTGCCTTGGAAAACAGTTGGCAAATTCTAGAGAAAGTCAATGTGATTGTATGTTCAGAATTGCTTGAGAAAAATTTTCCTAATTGGAACCAACTGCATCACAAAACTCATTTCAATAAGAATTTTAAATCAGGAAGGTACCTAGAAGATTACTGGATCTCAATTGTTTTTAATTTTGTGAATGATAAAACTAATCTACTTGCTTAAGTCAGACCGCAACTGTCAGCTGGTCTTGTGATCTTCAACAGGCTATGGTCTCCATTACTTTCTTATTTTAATACACTTTCTATACCATGCAATATTGGTAAATTTTCTTCCCCTATTTCTGATGATTTGTCTCTATATTTTTTAAAAAGTTCTATGAATTTTATTCTATCAAAAAATACAATTAGTGTTTAAATATTTTTGACTGAGAATGAACTTTTAGGAATTATACCCTAAAATATAGAAATTTTGTTCCCCTCTGTTTCTTGAGAAATAGAACAAAATTAGATCCAGAGGGGAAAAAAAAAGAATGAGCAAACTCATCAGTTTGTGATTTATTATATCACTATTCTCCAACACAGAAAGAAAAAAGAGGATCCTACTTATTTTTTAGCAATACTCAGATGTGGTAACCTAAGATTGTGCTTGAAATAGTAACCAAATCTGGACAGCAACAAAATATTTAATTATGAACTGTATAATTATGTTGTGGATTACCCATTAGATGGCAACGTTATCATATGTATCTGTAGTTGAAAATCTATTTCTAAGCAAAGCTAAAAAAAATAATATTGCTTTTTGTTATTTTGTTATTTCCACATTTGGATTTATAATAGAATGCTGCTGTACAGTTTGCCAATGATTGTGGGCAAGAAGATGCACCTGTGTGGGTGTCCCTGTGGTGTTTGAAAGTCATCTTAAGACAAGTTCGCACTTCTATCCAGGTCTCAAATGCTTCTTTTTAAATTAAAATTAAAATGGTGAATTCTACCTTGATAACTTATCATAAAATCTGACCAGCTCATGAAGAGATACTCAATAGAAGTGGGAATTTTATTGTATGGCATTTTACTCCACTCAGTGGAGGTGAAAACACTTCTTTTATTGTAATTATTTAAAAACACAGACTTCCAGAATAGCGTGGTGATACAGAATGTAATTTGCCTGGAAATAGTCCTTGTCTTGGGAATGCTGTGACCTTTAGGAAACATTTAGTTTCTTAGTATATGGAAAGTAGGACTCAAAATGTGGCCTATTGAGCAACCCCCAGTGACCCGTGTCAGCAGTACCAGCAGCATCTGGAAACTTATTAGAAATGCACATTCTGAAGCAAAGCCCAGAACTTCTGAATGAGACTTTCTGTGAGTGGAACCCAGAAATCTATGAATTCAATTATCTAGATTATTCTTATGTTCATTAAAATTTGCCTTAGATTTCTCACTGGAAATGAAGAGTTAGACTACATTATGGATCAAAGTAACCTATAGCAGTTAAGTTAAATGGCTTCTTAATAACAAGTCAATAATTGATTAATTATGATGAATAAATAAATTTAATTTAATTTTGTCACCTAACTTACTGATTGAGTTATATTTCAATACTTCAGAGGCATAAAGAGATACAATGATTCTTTTAATAAGATATTTTAATATCATATGTATATGTTTTAATTGTTAGAGCTAATTTAATTAGCCTCATTAAGCATATGTTTTACTTTCTAATTAAACTGTTTTTTCTTTTTATATAATTGTAGATTCATATGTAGTTGTAATTCCCCCAGTGGTAACATCTCACAAAACCATAGTACAATTATCACACCAGCATATTGACACTGGGAAAGATAAAGAACACTTACTTCAATCACCAGACTCCCTCCTGTTGATCTTTAAGAGTCACACTCACTTCCCTCCTGTCCATGCTTTCTTTAGCTCTTGGCAACCATCTGTTTCTATAATTTTGTTGTTTAAAGACTGTTATGTATATGAATCATACAGTATGTAATCTTTGGAGATTGGCTTTCTTCACTTAACAAAACTCTCTGGGAATTCATTCAGTTTGTTGTGTGTATCAATAGTGTATTGCTTTTCATTGCTAAGTAATATTACATGATAAAGAAATACTACAGTGTGTTTGTTTATCCATGGTTAAGTGTTTTTTCAATTATTCACCTGTTGAAGGTAATCTGAGTTGTTTCCAAGTTTTGGTTATTATGAATAAAGCTGCTAAATGCTCATGCACATCTAAGTCTTTTATTTCTCAGGAATAAATGGCCAGGAGTACAATTGTTGGGTCATATAGTAATTCTTTATAAGAAACCGCCAAACTCTTTTCCAAAGTGGCTGTACCATTTCACATTTCCCCAAGCAATGTATGAGCGATCAAGTTTTTCTGCAGTCCTTCCAGCATTTGGTCTTGTCATTATTATTTTTAATTTTAGCCATCCTCATAATTGTACGAGCAGTTCTATTTTATAGTTGTATGATGTAATCATGCTATCTATATATTCTTGTGACTTGTATTTTACAATCATAATTAAGTTTTTAACGTCTGTGGTGTTGTGTGCAGCTCTAATGTATTCATTTTCAATGCTGTCTCTTACTCTAGCCTATGAATGAATATGGGGGAGGTTTTAATTTATTCTTTTTTTAACGGATGTTGATGTTCTTCCCAGGTGTCTGCTAATTAAGGCCATCAATATTTTTAAACAGGTCTCCTGGAGCTTATAAATAACAAAAACTTTTCTACGTTATATTCCTGGGAGTAGAATTTCTAGTGTTTTGCACATCTTGCAATTTATTAGATAATGCCAAAATGTTTTCTAGGCTTGTTATACCACATTACATTATAACAGGTAGTTCATTAGCCTCTGGCTCTTCTACCTCTTTTATATAATTTGACATTTTTTACGTTAAAATTCTTGCATATCTATGTATGATGACATCTTATCACAATTTTATTTTGCATTCCTCTGATTTCTAGTGAGAGATGGCTATGTAGTCATATATTGTATCACTTGTTCCTACCCATGTAATGTGTCTGCATGACTTTTGCCTATTTTTTAAAATTAGGTTGCTTATCCTTTTTCTTGGTGATTAATAGAAATTTCTTTTTTATAATATATAATAGATGATATATGATACATGATACACATGCATTTTGTGAATTTCTACAAAAAATATAATTGTCTTTTTAATTGCATTGAATCTATGCATTAATTAGAAAGAACTATTATATTGAACTGTTTGGTTTTTTAATTCATAAACACAGTAAATGAATTTGAGTCTTCTTTATTTTGGTCTTACTTTAAAATATTTTCAAAAATGTCTTGGACATCATTTGTTAGATTTCATCCTAGATATTTTGTATGTGCAATTTTACTACAAATAGCTGAAATTTCTAAAAATTCTATTTTGTTGGTTTTTAGAAATAGACTCTTTAACCAAACTTTTTACTGAGCTACAATACTCTTACATAAAAGTACACAGATAAGTATGTAGCAGTTTAATAAAATTTTAGCAATTGAATTATATACATTGAATTCTTAAATCTAGTAACTTTGTTATCTTTCCGATTTTAATTATTTGTATCTACTGCATATTCTTTTGCATTTTCTACATAGATATTTTCTGATAGTAATGACAATTTCTTTATCTTTTAACCCTGTTTTCTCTCAGATTTTTCTCTTCAAAATTAAGTCAATATTAATCATTTAAAAGTTAAGTATTTCTTCCAAATTTTTAGTTATTTACATAACCATCTTTAATCTTCTTTATGTCTCAGCTAGTTATATCAGCTTTTCCAATCTTATTATTATTGTGTGTGTGTGTGTGTGTGTGTGTGTGTGTGTGTCTGCTTTCCTTGTTGCCTGAGGAATATCACTTTTATTTTTTAAAGTATCCAATATTTCTTTTTTTATATACTTTAAACATTTATAGATATAAAATTATAAGAACTGTATTTTTTAAATTATCTTAAGTCCCAAGTTAATTGGTAGGAATCATTTTGAAATAAATACTGCAATACCTTAAAATATTACATTACTCCCCACCCCCAAATAATACAAGTCATAAACACAAATACATACATATACACTGAGGAATTCTTAACACTTTTCTTGAAATACCACTTGCTTCCTAGCTCTAAAATTTGGGTCCTGATTTAGTATGCCTCTAGGATCCATGCATACTTTCCTTGTACGACTAAAGGTTTTAATGTTTGTCATATTTCCATGATCAGAATGACAGTGTATGGTTCATCTTAAGGTTTAAGGATGAAACTGCTTCTTCTGATGAAAGAGTTTGTGAAGTCACATTCTGAAGCTGTATCTGGTACATTCCTTGGGAATAAGGAAAGTAGCCTCCTTTTCCTTAATTCAAAAAAGATCAAGCTTAGATTGTGGACTATGAAAATCAGAGAAGCATGAAGATTATGCTTCTTCCTACAGCTGTGGAAGATGACATTCAGAGTGTTCAGGTCCTGTTTTTGCAACAATTGTTAGAGCCCTATTATGCCCCTCACACTTGCAGGGAGAAGTCCTGTTCTCTGCTTCTTGGTAACTTGTTTTAGGTTTCTCCCTTAGGATGGAGCCACTGATTCTTTCAACTTCTGGAAAGGAGCTAGCAACCTAAGGTTTTGCCCATTCTCAGAGGACACCCACATCAAATGAGTGGCTAATGGGGTTAGATTATAAAGCTTAAATTATTTCCTGAGTGCTGCTTTCCTTATCCCTGTATAAGTATCCCAGTTCCCCTTGCCAGCCCTGTCTCTCTCCAAGGCCACATCCCAATACATCAGCTTTGTGCAAATCTCCATCTTACAATCTGTTTCCTAAGAAACTGGACCAATGGCAGAAGTAAAGTATGTCTGTGTTTCTGTATTTTCCAGAGTTCTACATAAAGCAGATAGTTCAGATTTACCCTGGTGACCTGCTCAGGCACCAGTACATTAGTGCTGGGCAAAAATATTTGACAAGCACCTTCCTGATATTGCAATTTCATCAATCCCTTTTGCCAATATACATTCTCATCCTCTTCTTCATAAAAACTGATACCCAGAGTACCTGCCCACCGTTTTACTGATTATGCTCAGGCGAATCTGAAACCTGATTAAGATTGAAACTTGGGCTCTGCTGAATTTTTCAAGAACCATATTGCATAGTGTCTAAGGGAGTAGGCTCAGGAGAGAGGCTGAGTCTGAATATCTTCTCTAGCACATACTACATAATTGTGTGGCTTTGACTAACTTATACTCTGTTTCTCAGTTTCTCCATCTATATATGGGGAATAACAATAGTTCCCACCTCATAGGGCTGTGAGATAAACCACGCAAAGGTCTTAGAATGTACCAGGCACTCACTCAGCAAATGTCACCTATCACTACATATAATATAAATTATATATATATGTATATATATATATATATGTGTGTGTGTATATATATATACATATATATAATGTAAACTACATTATATATATGATGTAAACTACATATATATGTATGTGTGTATATATATATATGTATAGTATAAACCCATACCATATGTATGTGTGTGTGTATATATATATATATATATATATATATATATATATATATATATGTAGTTTCCACTGGGTCTTGTGGGTTTAACTTGGATAGTGATAAAGAAAATATTAAAACCTAGTGATGTGAAGGACTCCACCTGCATATCATTGTTCAAGCAATATATTTGAATATTACAACTCTAGGTTACATATGTGGACTGCACAGTTTTTTTTGAGTGGACTATGTTGTAGGCTAGCTGAATAAGAGTGAAGCTATTATATGTCACCATGTCTAGAGATATTTCCCAGCAGTCATTTAAGACGCAGTGCTTAAGGCAATTATGTTTTTCAAGGACTCACAGTGTTGGTAAAACTAAAAACAATGTTTTGACCTGAAGGAAACAAACTAATATTGGGAAATAACTAATGTCTATAAAACATAATGCTATGTGGTTGTTATTGTTATTAATTACTAATTAATATTGTAGGAACTCTTTAGAAGCAATTGCATCTGGAGCTAATTTGTGAGATTTCTCATTTTGCAAGAATTTCAAATTACATAGTGCTGAGAAATTATGGCCTATTATCAAGTAAGTGAATTACCCATATCATTAAATAATTTAAAAGATACATTACCTAAAACTCTTTAAAAAATATTTTAGAAAAATTACGTTTGATATGGAATGTGGATGCATTTATTATGGTCTTATGATGTGGGATAGAGTTTCCAAAATAACAGGGCCCAGAAACCATGAAAGAATAAAATGTTCGTGCTCATATTCTAAAAGAACTTTGCGCTTATAATCATCTTCACACATACATTCTTCAGTAGGAAAAGTATCATTTTTTAAAGAATCCAAGATCAATATATTACTTGTTATAGCAATATGAACATTACTAAAGACTATTACTCAAAAGTCGGATAGTCATATATGTTTTGTGCTATAGATATATGAAATAAAATTTGGAAATAATCTAATAGCTGGACTTTTTTTTCAGTTTCCATCAGCATTAAATATATTATGTAGGGAAGACCTCGTAGAAGACAGCTCTCCATTTAGGGCAAATCTACTTTAAAAAAAATGTTTTCTAAGCCTTACACCTTAAAAGTCTCTAAATAGAAAGAACAATGGAAATGATGAAGTTAATAAGATTTGGAGTTATTGATGGAAAATCAGCAAATTAATTGGAGAATGGCAAGGAAACTTATGTTTCTCAATTTCCAGTTCAGTTCACCAAACTGTGTCAATGCCAAACTTTAAAGGTGAAACCAATACTGGTGTGCAGCTCTACCACACTGGCCACTTAAAAATGTGAAGAGGATAATTAGGTATATGTAACATTTTGTCTCCTTAAACATCAGGGAACTTATAGTTTTATCACCAGGTAAACCATTAAACTCTTCATATGTGCAATATTTTTTTTTTTTTTACTTACAATTTACTGACCACAGTGAAAAAATATGGAGGTTTCACTATTCATACCAGTTGCTATGGTATGGGTTTGTCTGTGTCCTTTCCAAAAAAGATGTGTTGAAGTTCTAATCCCTTGTACCTCAGTGTAACCTTATTAGAAAGTAGGGTCATCACGGATGTAACTAATTAAGATGAGGTCATACTGAAGTAAGGTGTGTCCATAATCCAATACCACTGGTGTCCTTATGAGAAAACAGCCAGGTAAAGAGAGACTCACAGGTAGAAAGACAGGCAATAACGAAAGCAGAGATTGGAGTCATACATCTTCAAGCCAAGAAATATCAAAAATTGCCAACAGACCACTAGACCTTGATTTCAGACTTCTAGACTCCTAAACTGTGAGACAATACATTTCTGTTGGTTGAAGCCACCCACGTTATGGTACTTTGTTAAAGCAGCCCTGGGAAACTAATACACCAGCGTTCTAAATATTTACTGCTCTCTTTACACTGAAATACACGTCATACTTCAGATGATTTTTGGATGCCTTGGGATACCGCATTTCCCTGAAAATAAGACCTAACCAGAATATAAGACTTAGCATGATTTTTCAGGATGCTCGTAATATAAGCCCTACCCCAAAAATAAGCACCAGTTAAGATCGGATGCATTTAGTACATCTGTTGCAACACACAGTGGATGTATAGAATTATAAAATAATATTATTATATAATTAAATATAAATACATAATATCATTGACATTAATACTTAAAATAAATGATAGTACAAATTATAATGAAGTATTTATAAATACCCAAGTGGGCACCTTTGGACGAGAGGTTAAATGCCTATGTAAACAGATGAACTCCAAACTTATTGCCGAATGACCAGTCGGAGTACAGACATAATGCACGAATACTGTGCACACTTGATAATGAACAGATGTGGTTGTGTCTAATATGAATTTTCATAATTCGATATGTCATGTGTTGTAACATGCGTACTTAATGCACTAGAGTGAAATAAAGAAACGTTTCCTGAACTTTGGTGCCTGCAATTTTTCGTTGCTTTTGTGTGGACCATCATTCTTAACTGTCTTCATTTTTGTTGCCACTCCTGTCTCATAAGTTTTCAATTAACACTTGATTTAATAGTAGATTTCAAGGGAATACTCCCAGACAGATGAGTGCAAACAGAAACAGCTATTCCATCCAGTAGGAGAAAGGAATCGTGGAGGACTCCCGGGGCAAGAATCTTACAGCTTTCTGCGAAGAGAAGAACTTGAATCTCCATATGGTCCAAAAATGGTGAGGAGAGAATGATAACCTCAGTTAAAAGGTGGATGATGGAAATGCTAAGAAGCTCGAGTGTGGATCAGGTCAGCAACCATTATTTCTTAAGCTGGAAGACATCATCTGTGAATGGATTGCTGATAGGAGAGCAAAGCCTTTGGCTGTGCACAGGGCTGATATTCAAGCATTTGCCCTTGCAATTACACCACAGTTAGAAATATCCCCAGAAGAATTCAAAGCATCACAATACTGCTGGATGGCTTCTTTCAGAGATATGAACTGTCTCTAAGATCGACAGCACTGTTCAAGGCGGAAGACACTGAAGTTATTAAACGTGCACTTGCATTCAGGTCCTTTATTGATGGCATTGACTTTTCTAAATACCAGCTCTCCAACATCATTGCTATGGATGAAACTGTAGTGTTTATGGGCCAAGGATCTCAAACGACAATTGATCAGAGGAGTGCCTCGTCAATCTACATTACCTCCATTGGTTAGGAAAGTGCACATGTTACCTTTATTTTGGCAATTCATCTGGATGGAGAGAAAGCCCCACTTCTAATCATCACTAAGGGCAAGAAAGATAAGGTTGAACGTGTTTCAGGCATTTATGTTCTTGAAATCAAAAAAGCCTGATGCACACAAGCACTTATAAGGAAGTGGGTCGATTTAATGCTGCCACTTGTTTTGCGAGGTGGCCAAAGACGTCTGGTAGTCAGGATTCAGCCAGTATTCACCACGTTAAAGACATGAAGAACTTCCTTTCAGAGAGAAGAATTGATCAAATAATGATTCCCGCAGGAATGACTGCCAATCTCCAGACTCTTGGTATTGAAATAAACAAGCCATTCAAGGACCATTTGCACATGGAAATCAATGACTACATTGAAAATAGAATGGAGAGAAATCAGCGTGGAAACTTTGTGAAGCCTAGCCTGCAAGAGGTCATTACTTGGATGAAGAATTCATGGGATAAAATCACTGACAGCTGTGTTGCTAATGCACTATGAGCAGGCTACATGGACAAGAAGTGCTCATTTAAGGAGAGCTCTGTTGCTGGACATGAGAGATTGGGGACAATGATTCTACAGGAAATGGAGTTGCAAGAAATTCAAGCCGGAATTTGGGGTTTGGAGAGTTATGACGATGTTACAGAAGAAGATGATGTGACTGTATTTGAATAAATGCAGATTTTTGTACATGAATGAATGAATAAATATAGATTGTTGTACATGGAAAAATAAGACATCCCCTGAAAATAAGTCAAAATGTGTCTTTTGGAGCAAAAATTAATATAAGACCTGGTCTTATTTTCGGGGAAATACGGTCATTTTGTGGATTCCTAACTTACTAGAGTAAAAATTGCAAAGGGACTTAAAAATGTGGGTTCAGTTTTCATTTTCTAATCAAGTGAATTGAATTAAACTGTAATTCAATGTTGTCCAAAGTACTAAATTATAAATTCTGATAAACATAATACTGCCTGAGGAATAATCCAGTATAATAAAGTTTCTTGTCGAATGACTTGGTCTTCCCGGATCATACAAGCATGCATGTAGGACTGCAGCAAGTCAGGATAGGAATTTTGATACCCAAGGCAAATGAAAATAAATGTCTACTGTCCCCTCCTTACAACATAGTGCCAGAACTGCAACTTGCACTGGAGGAAATATTGTTGCCCAATTGAATACTTTGTCTTTAAATAGAAGGTTCCTAACAAGCAACAAGGTGCCAACCACCAATTAAAGCATCTACAGCCAGGCACTCAATTAGAATAAAGGAGCAGCTTGCCTTCACTGCCTTTACCTATTGTCTCATTCTTGAATTCATTCCACCGTCCTTCTAGTTTTCAATCATTCAGTCAACAAGGATTTGTGGGAATCTGCTGTGTTGGCCCCTTGCTATTTCGTGGTGAATAAGTCTAATAAAGTCTTGCTCATAGTTTGCTTACTACATTGTGACTTGAGGGATTATCACCAAAGCCCTTAGATGGTATCCTAGATGAGAAAACTGAACTCAGGTTTCCCTATTTATGTACTTGATGTCCCCTCAGGATTCAGTGTGTTTTCAGCTCTGGGTTTTCCCCACCTGTTTCAGTTGAAAGTCCTTCCTGACCAGTTACCAGTCTGAGATCTCTGGTCTCCCTATCTGATGCATGTCTAAGCAGGGCTACTTCAGACATCCCCAGAAAGGGCAGAGAGAGTACAGCAAAGTTGGCTTGATGGCTTACCCAAGTAGACCACCTGACAGGTTCAATAGTTAAAATCACTCGTGCATAACACAGGCTCAATAAATATTTGTAGATTGTATTCTGGGGTGAACACCAACTTATTGTTTAATGTCTACTTTCATACCAGAATATTAATTAAATTAAAATTTCATCTTATACTTATTGATGATTCATTATAATCTCTTCAATATACTGGATTTGAATAGTGCACTAAGCATTGGAAACAGTCCTAGTCAACTCACTCAACTGAATTACTGGTTTTAGGATATATTCATGTGGTAAAATTATGTTGTGCTGATTTTCCAAGAGAATCATCAATAGTCAATTATGAAGAATAAGCCATTATCCTAAACACAAAAAATAATCCAGATTAATTCTCTCTTTATTAGAGGACATATAATGCAGGAAAGACTCAGATGATGTCCTCTTTCCATCTGATACTCCTAGCAATTTGTCATCTTTCCTAGCTCTTATAGCCTTTCTACTTATTATTGCCTATCTCATGGTTCCCAACAGTTTTCTTCCTTGCTCAAATTTTTTCTCCATTTTGCAGCCATTGCAGACAGACTAGTTTTGCTGACAGCACTGGTGATTAACTTGTTCTGCCACTAAAGAGCAAGAGAATGTGTCAAATCATGCCATATTGCCATTAACTCTACTTTTTGTGTGTGTAACTGCACTGAGAAATTTAAAAAAAATATGTGTGTTATATAAAATAGTATATATGTATACATATACACATAAAATAGTATGTATGTGTATATATATATATATATATATATATATATATATATATATATATATATACACACATAGTCTTTTAGCACCACTATCAGCCACTGTGACTTATAACATCCTGCCATAGAACAGGACCATTCTAACTATTAACTCACTTCCATCCCTCAACACATCCCTCAAAACAACAATGGAAAGTTGATTCTGTGATCATCAAATCATTAGATCCAAGCTAAGTTTTTGGTTGCATTCTGTGGAATCCTCTATTTTTTTCTAATATATTTTAAATGTATACAATTTAATCCCACGTTTATGTTACGGAATTTTCTCAAAATAGAGTTTATTTTCTTGATGCTTGAAGCAGAGTATATGTCATTAATTTCCTGGAAACCAATGTGAAATGCTAAATTGTTTTTTTCATGCTGATGTTGATAATGCACAGTCTGTAAGTCAATTATATTAGAATTTATTTGTTTTCTCTTATTTATTTAATGTATGCTGTCTTATTCCAAAAAAGATTTAAATTAGTTTTAGATTATAGTAAGTTTTCACTCTTGTCAGGAATCCTAATCTTTGGAAATGCTATTAATTTTCTGAAAAAGTTCAATCTGCGTTACAAGAAACGGACTTAAAACAGACCTCAAGTAACACAATCTATTAGATGGATTATATGCATGATTTTATATAAGCTTAGATATCCATTTCTTTATTTTACATATTAATAATATTCCAAACTAAACTCATAGTAAAATGAGAGCAAACCATTTCAAAGTAGACTATTGTATTTCCCACAGAGACCAATTAGGTTTATTATATGAAGACATTCCCCAGATTTATGTGGAAATATTGAAAGATGGGTTATCAGAGGGAGTTACAATTCATTCCCCCTGGATTTAATTATAGAACATAACTCAAAACATAAGGCAACATGAGTGGAAGACAGGCAAATCTCTTTGGATTTGATTACAGGAAAGCCATGCAACATTTCCCATCTTTATATTTCTCCTGGAAACCTTTCATTAATTTAGGAAGAAAGTATACTGTTTCGTGACAAAGTGGATTTTATATACTACCTCATTGACCAATACATTCAGTAGTTTTATATGACAGAATTAAACTTAAAAAAATAGAATTGCAATAAAACCACAAACTAATGATTGATTTTTATAATCAATGCACATGTCTAAATCAACCACTGCACTTTCATTTCTCACATGATTTTATTCTCTTTGTCACTCATTCCTAAAAGGTTGTATTTTCTTAAATCAATTATTCCTAAGTATTAGTACCAGGCCTAAAGATCAGGATGGATTGCTCTCTACAAACTGAAAGCCGATCAGTGAAGAAGAGTAAGTCATTATGCAAAACACTTTGTATCCTACAGCTATATTCTTTATTTTCACATGAAATCAAAATTCCTTGAAATAGCACATTGATGAACAACCGTATTCAGATATGATTTTTCACCTAGCAAGTGCACAACAGTCAAGGTCAGAAAAAGTATAAATATAATAACTTGTAACAAACAATATTTTGTGTATCAGATCCCAATACTTTACTGTTTCCTAATTTTTTCTTTCGAATTCTTAAAGATAAATTATCTTAAATTGAAAGAAAAATTATTAATTCTCATTCAATGGGTATAAAGGTTGCCTGCAAATCAGCTGGGTTAGACTAGACTCTAGGCTCCAGTTTCTGGTTCCCAGACTCCAGGCTACAGATACAGATCAAGGTTAGATCCATGTTTATTTAATCTTCCTTGAAGCAGCAGCTACAGGGCTTAGGTCTGTGTTACATGTCCCATCCTGAAGCCCAAACTATTGGAGGCATATTCATCTCATGACAGATCATCAAATCATAAGATCCAAGGAAAGTTTTTGCTTGAAGTAACATTACCTTCCATTAGTCAAAGTAAGTTACATACTAAGCCCAACATTAATACAGGGAGGAAATATATTTTACTTACAGTTAGAGAGAAATAATGCTGAAAATTTTATGAAAAAAATTTACTTATCAATAATTCAAATGAACATTTGTGTACTTTTATTTTATATTCTTCAGCTTTACCTTTATTCTTATATTGTGAGTTATGATTATACTCTAGGACTTTTATTTCATTAGCCTTATTATTCAATCAAATTGATTTTTTTATTGCATGGTATGAATTCAATAAACTAGCTATTTTATGATTATAAATTATGTGGTAACTATTCAATGTTATGAATCTAAAATAAACCCATTGTTTAACAACCTTTTTAAATTTTCTTAATCTCCTATTTCCTTTCAGTCATGAGGGAATTTGTTTCTTTCATTTCAAAAACTTCTTTTATGTAAAACAATTACAGTTTCATAAAAATATGCTTTGAACCAAGATGGCTTTGAAGATTTGTGTATGTATTCCCCAATATTTTCGAACTTTCCTACTCTAATCTTGGATATCAATTTTGAGACTCTAGTATATATATATATGTATATATACATATATATATACAGACACACATATATATTATATATTTTCAAAGAATGAATAGCTGAATATGATTTCTAAGGACTCAATCTGGTGTTAGAGTTCATATAGTTCATACAATTATATCATTTTATTTTTATCTGTTTTTAACATCAAATGATACTCAAAAATTTAAATGAAAGGGTTTTGGATAAATCCTGTCCAAAATTCTACCAAGGATGAAACTTACTATTAAGCAATTAAAAAGTTTCAGTTCCTTATTGGGTAATTAGTATTCTACTTTAAAAAATATATTTTAGAGAGGGAATTTCCAAGTGATCTTTTGCTACTAGAAAATTTGATTTATAATCTGTCACTTTTATAGAGATCGTCCGGCTCATTGTTTTCTATTTAAGACATTAGAGGAAACAGGAATTGTTTTGTTCTTTCTACTGACTTTCATATTTGTACAATATCATAGATAAATTTTTCCTAGGACATGAGATATCACAAAAAAGTGGAGAAACTGTGTTTTCTGGGGATCTGTAAAGCTTTTTCCTTTAATTAGAAAAATGTCTAGGAAAATTGTTTCTCTATTGTGTGGTACTTATTCTTAATCAATTGAATGAATAGCTATCACGCATCTGGATGAATAATACAAAGGAACATGTAAATGTCATTGGTAATGTTTACTTCAGCCACAATCTTTAGACTAAGGTAAGAAACAAAGATGACATTCAGGAATCTGGTCACTTTGTTATCCGATTAGAGCAAATATTTTTCAAGCTTTTCAGGGCAAGGATTTTTTTTTTCTCGGTATTTTGGGGATTTTAACGTTTCTTACCACATGGCTCTAATATCTTATGTAGGGTCCTAGAATGAGCCCACAGAGAACAGAAAAGATATGTGAGATCATTTCGCTTGCAGTATGGATAAAACTGTGTGTTAGGATGTAGCCATACAGAAAGGTATACATTCTGAACTTGGGTGAAGGAGATGATACTGATGATTATTGGTAATTGAATGATGTTATGTCCCAATGCAAAATAGATTTGGTGATGGAATATGCAAGTCATGAGAAATATCACATTTTATAAGTCCATTTTACTCAGTGGATGCTAAATGATACAAAGACAGAAGAGTCACCCACATGCTGATATTGACACATACTAATTCTATTTCTGGAATTTCTAATTTAGGTAGATCTGGGCAGTCCCACTTGCCTTTCACAATTTTGTTTAGGAATCTCTTCTTTTGTGAAGCTTCCTGAGAGTATTAGTTTAAATTGTGCTATTTCTGTAACACATACATAGTTTTATTATTGAAAAGATCATATTATAGTACATTTGTTTGTGTATAAGTTCAGCTCAGGTCGCTGTACCTTGCTCTCTTTTTTTCCGCCAGCCCTAATATTATGCGTGGCAAGTAGTAGTTACTAAATACATGCTTGTTTACCAGAAATGATATGATTTGAGAAATGAAAACCTAGAAAAATTTTACTGTCAATCTTGGATTTACTAATTTTTACATCATACTAAGGATATATAGTTTTTTCTTTGACCATAAATGTGAGTCAGGAAATGCTCTGTTAAAAGATAGGAAGAAATGCCATTGTAGAGAAAAACAAATTTTAAAATATTAGATGTCTATATCTCAGCTGACTACAAAGGGGGCAAGAATTTCTTGTGGATTATCAGAATTTTAATTATCAAGTGCCTAAGAAATGGAGGTATGGGGGAGTTTATTGTAGCTGCGCTATGGGAAATCCAAGCCAGTCAAGGATTGCCCTTTGAGTAGCATACACATTAGAAAATGGAGTGTGAACAGGGAGGCGAGGGGGGTCTCCCCAAGAGGACAATATCAGAAATTGTGAAGCGTTAACTAGAAAGAGGAACGCAGAGGTCCAGAAGTACAGCACAAAGAAGCTTATATCAATACCATTATATAAAGGATGCTTTTGAAACACCTGACTTTTTGGGAGGGTGGAGGGGAATAGGGATTCTTGTTAAGAATGATAAACCTTCATTTCAAAACTTCTATCTTTTCTCAGAAATACAAAAATAATTTGTAGGTTTCAACATAAAAATGTTTTAACTGACGTATACATTCCATACTCTTATCCAAGAAACACCCAAATTTTCTTTGTTGTATTTTCCCTAATCACAGTTTTGTTTAATTCCTAATCTGTCCTTATAACAATGGTGAATTAAAGGAAAATAAATAAATAAATAAAGTTCAGTGTTGTTAATTTTCAGGTCATATATAGTTTTCAGTTTCAAGGCTTATTTTTCTTTCTTATTTCTAATTAAACATGGTGAAAAATTTTGCCTTTACATTTAAGTGTATGAGAAAATTTTTAAAAAATTAATGAATAAATCTAGATTTGTTTTGAGGTCCTGATTAATCATATTAGGAGATATTTGGCCAGAACTCAGGATTCTTTATTCTGAATAGCTGCATATGACTTGCACAAATTCATAAGGGAAAAGCACAGAACAGATTCTCCATATCAAACGTTCTATTACAACAAGACTCTGTTCTCATATCCTAAGATAGTCTTCTGAGGTAATAGACTAGCACACTTGGGCCCACAATTGACTTCTTCTGCAAAAGCCACCAGAAGCCTAACATCTACACTAACAGCAAATGGAGGAATTCCTTTGGGAGTTTGTTCTGAATATTTTACCACACCATTGGCATGAAAAAGTGAACCCAATATGGGAGGCAGACAACTCTATAATCGATGATTTAAACTGTTCCCTACACACCTTTTTTCAAGGTCCTCACTGTCGTCTGCTTGATTTTTAAGGTAGATAGGAGGGTGGCATTGAGGAGTAGTTTTCTGAATTTCTTTGTATGCTGTGAATAAACCTATATTCCAAGGAGGCCTATCACTAGAAACCAAGCAAAAATACAATACGATAAACACATAATACAAAGTAATCCTGCAGAATTAACTACATTGAAATTCATTGCATTTGAATATAAAGCTCTACCTAAAGCAACATGGTTATATAATGAATATACCTGGATTTGACTTGATTATTCCATTCCTACTCAGGAAGTAAAGAAAAAAAATATTGAACTCTCTAAAAGACAATAGTCCTCATGCAATAGATGTTGAATAAAATAATGACTGTTCTAGATGCACCCAAATGTTTTTTTTTACTTCATGGTTCGGTAAGCATCCAGAGCCATTTCCAGGATCTTTGAGACCTTGTTTTGATACTGTGCAGTTAGCTGGTAAAGGGAAAAGAAAGAGTAAGTGCAGACTTAGCAGGGGATTTTAGGGGACATGTCACTTTGCCAGTGCTCATATTCTATTGGATGGAATTAATTTAAAACGACCACTTAGATGCAAGACAGCTGGGAAATGGAAGGGAAATAAAATACTTGAATGAATATATTGCATGTCTCTGCCCAAATGTTCACAGATTTTATATCCTAGCCCCAATTCAATGAAACAAAGCTATATTTAGTCAGTCCATGTTACTCAACAAAACTGAACTTTATTGATTTCCCTGACGTGGTCACTGCTCCTAAAAACTTACAGGAAGAATGATGGGAGAGATATTTTAAAACAACAAACTACAATACAGCACAGTATGATATGAGATGAGATCTTATAAAGGTAAATACAATCCAAGTATAATGGAACTATCAAGATTTCAGGGAAAGTTTGAATAACTTATTCTTGAGTTAATATTAAAAAATGAGTAGAAACCTTTCAGGTGGAGGCAGGATGCAAGCAGAGGTGGGGAAGAAGTTAATTTGCAAAGAAAGAGTAGAACATATATATGAATTGAAGTAATTCAAAATAGTTCAGAGATCTATTCACTAGGGGAGAACAAGAGATGAGAAAAACTCTTTGGTTTTAGTTAATATCCTAAGGAGAGATGTTGTACAGATTGAGCTATTGTCCAGAAAGTTTGGTAGGCATAGGCCTGATTCTGGTAATTATCAATGACAATTGGTATACCATAAGGGAGGAACAGAATAGTGGTACATTTAAGCAGCCAACGATGTTTAGCAGCTAAGTGAAAGGAAATCATTCCTGAGAGATCAGTCATAAACAGCTGGACTTTCTAGAAGTTGGATGGGATGCAGAGACAATAAGAGTCAGCCTTCTTCAAGGAGGATGGTGGTGGCAGGAGCTAGGCAGTCTTCATGATGCTAATCAGGAACATGAGTCCGAGTGACCAGCTCCTGAGTGGGACTCAGCAGGATGACTTCTCACAGTGTAAAGATGATTTAAGACTGATGGGGCTATGAACTGTTGAAACTTGAATAATTCATTTTCAACAAGTGCTAAATTTCATCGCTTATCCTGAAGCTAGAGAAAAATAGTCATGATTGCTACCAGGATGAGTATCAGGGGAACTTAACCCAGGCCCGCTTGAAGATAGAGAGCTCCGATGCTCTTCCTGCAGCATAGGTGGCTCAAAATGCACCATGGATCTAGAACTCTGTCTGGTCATCATCTGTAGACATAACTTAAAACAACCACAACAACAAAAGCGAGGAAGTGCAAAAAAGACAGGGACTGACATAGTATCCTGCATATACAAGACAGATTATTTTATATTTAAGATGAAATGTGTGAGTCTTCTGGTTAAATGACTGCATACAGTAGATGTGGTGAGTAAATTTGTGATCGACATAAACGTTAATCATCTAACAAGTAAGTTGCATTACACTGCAACAGGAACACATAAAAGTTCATTGTTGATGAGAATCAGCTTGGGAAGAAACCATAGTTCATGAATAATAACTTTGAATTCAGGGAAGTATAAAGCACAGAAATGTTGTCAGGAGAGGAGAGTGAGCAGCAGTGTCTGATATGGTAGTCTATTAACTGATGTAATGGAAATAAAGATCTTTCTAGAAAAAAAAAATTATAAAAAGGAAAATGGGCCAGCTGTTCATAGGTCAGCAGTGATTTCTTAAGCTAAACATATGAATTTGAAAACATTTTGATAAAAATCAAGGAACCTCATTTAATTTTATTTTCCTTATTGGTGTTAAATAATATTTTTCAGCTTTACACGTTTGAGCTGTTATGTTTCTTTGTCCCTCAACTGTATTTTTGAGGGAAATCATCCACATTCTTCAGTAATTAAATATCTAATATACTTTTGAGTTTAGAAGTCAAACATATATGTTAAAGGACCGATGACATAGAAATAAATGTCCAATTTAATTTCTTCGTATAAAGTGAAAGCACATATAATTACTACCCCACCTAAGAAATATAACATTGCTGGCCCTTCAGAAACCCCTGTCCCTATCTTGTATGGTTTCCTTATCATAACCTCATTATTGCCCCATAAATGTTATTATTCTCCTGAATTTTATATTAAAAAAAAGAAAATCTTGCTTTGCTGATGTTTAATTGTTGTGTTTCATTATCTCAGGGAAACCCTGTCATTAGTTTTTCTGATTTTAAAGCTTTAGTTAAAAGACTTCATGAAGTATATATTCTTTTATGTCTATCTTTTACTCAAATACCGAAATGAAAAGTTTACTATAGGGATTCAACTGCAGATTTGAGCAGGCAGAAGAAAGAATCAATGAAATTCAATATAAGGCACTTGAAATTGCCCAGTCTGAAGATTAGAAAGAAAAAAGAATGAAGAGAAAATGAACAAAACCTAAGAGACTTAAGGTTTTGTTAAAAATACCATTAAAAATACCAAATTATACATACTGCAAGTCCCAGAAGAGATTGAGAAGTGGGTAGAAAAAAATATTTGAAGAAATAATGGCTGAAAATTTTCTAAATTTGATGAAGACATGCATACATATATCTGAGAATCAATGCACTCCAAGCAGGATATACTTAAAGGGATCAATATCAAGCAATGTTATAATTAAACTGTTTAACTACAAAAACAATCAAAGCCCAGGACCAGATTGATTCACCGGTAAATTCTACTAAACATTTAAAGAAGAATTAACACCAGTTCTACTCAAACTCTTCCAAAAATAGAAGACACTCTTTCTAACCCATTCTATGACGTCAACATTACTCTGACATCAAAGCCAAAGACACCAAGAAAAGAAAACTATAGACTAATATAGCTCATGAATATACATGCAAAAATACTCAACAAAACACTGGCAAACTAAATCAATGTAATAAAATCAGTGTAATAAAATGATAATAGATCATGACCAAGTGAGATTTATCTCAGGCATTCAAGATTGGTTCAACATAAGAAATCAGTTATTGTACATCACATTAATAGAATAAAAGGAAGAAAGATCCCATATGATCATTTCAATATATGTAGAAAAGCATTTCACAATATTAAACACACTTTTATGATTCAAACACTCACAAAACTAGAAAAAGAATATTTGTACAAAATGGTGACATTTACAGTTAATGTCATACCCAGTGGTGAAAGACAGAAAATTTTTCCTTAAGTCTAGAAACAAGACAAGTGATGCCTGCTTTCACCATTGCTATTTCAACATTGTACTTGAAGTCTTAGCCAGAACAATTAGGTAATTGTGTAAACACCATTGCATCAGGTTATAGAATATTTTCATCATCCCTAAAATTTCCTTGTGCCTTTTTGTAATTAATCCATTATCACCACAAGCATCTCCTGACAACCACTTTTTTATTTTATGGTCTTTAATTTTGCCTTTTTCCAAATGTCATATGAATTGACTCATGTAGCCTTTGAGTCTGGCTTTATCACTTGGCATAATGCAGTTGAGGTTCATCCGTATTGCTACCTTTGTCAGTGCTTTGTTTCTTTTGATTGCAGAATAGTATTCCAGTGTATAAATATGGCACAGCTAATTAAGCCACCAGCCACCTGAAGGACAAATGTTGTTCTAGGTTTTCTTGATTATAAACAGTTTCTTCAAACCTTTGAATGCACATGTTTTGTGTGACCATATGCTTGACTTAACATATTCCCTTCTGAGCAAGTGTAGTTTGTTTCTTTACAGACTCAGTCTTTTTTATTCGAGTTATCAAAAGTATAAGCATAAAGTTCATCATAATTCTCCCGTATTGTCTTTTTTGTTTTTATGTATGATATCTATTCTGTAAGCATTTTAAACACATTTGTTTAAGGTAATTTTTCAGACTGTTCAATTATTTATTCATTTATATGAAACTGGTTTCTTTGTTGTTTCTTAGCATTAGATTTCTTTATGTCACTTGGGATCTTTGATTGCAGCTATTTTTGAGGAAGTTTTCCAATTGTTAGCCATCCCAGTCATATGCATCCCTAACTTTTCACGTGGTTTGTGTTTTCTCTACTGCTTGTTTTGGTACTGAAGCACAAAAATACATTTTATATTGATGATTTAGGCCTTCTGCATCTCTATGAATTTGGGAACTTTGGGATAGCAGCCAGACACATTATAGTTTTAATTCCTGGTTGCATGCTTGCATAATAACCTTTTCTCAATCTCTGATGCTGTACCTTCTTAGAGGCCAAAACCCCAAGAAGTGGCTGGGTTTTCTGACTTCTTTCATGAGCTGGAATCCCCTTTCCAGCCTTTCTTTTCAGGAGATATGTTTTTATTTCAGGCTGACTTTGGTTTTCAATACCCAAAAAAACCCAAAAATTTTGTCTTCCTTATGTCCCTAGAGCTGAACTTCTGGCCACCTGTTTCTATCTAGATACTGCAAAGCAGTTCTGTAGTATCAGCCCAACTCATAGCTCATCTGTGTAACAGTTCATTTAGTTTCAGGTGCTTGTTGATATTTAGCTTTTCATTGTGAATACAGTTAGATATTTCTAATGTTCTTTTTATCTGTTGTATCTCTGTATATGAAAGAAAGGAGCTGCCTCAAAGTATCTTGCAGAGCCATTTAATCAGAAGTCCAAACTTTGTTTTTCTCAAAAGTTCCTAGTCATAGATTTTATAAAATTGAGATATGTCTGGGAATGTTGTGGTTATGAACATAGCAGAATAAAATGAGGTAATTTAGATGCCATTCAGCCTGTGCACACAGATTAAATATGTAAATAAAGTAAAAATGCTAAAAAGCAGATATATTATTAAACAAATGACTTTATTTTTTAAACATAAATATTCATGACATTACTTGCCCAAATTAGAATTTCTAAATATAATTATGTCAATTGGTTTGAATAAGACCCTTTACAAAATGTTCTAAAAGAGGGAATTGTTGAAGAAGCAGATAACTGTGGGAACAAAAGGGGACAGGAGGCCAGATATGAATCATGCTTTCTTTTTTCAAAATATATTTCACAGTAATAATTGTGAATTGTATATAAAATAAAATTTCTGTTCCATTAAATTAATATATTTACTCATACCATTTAATGTGAATTTCTTGTTCTTGCCTAGAGTTTAATAGGACTCGATGTTAGTGAAAGTATTTATGTCAGTAATGTATTAAGAGGACACATTGCATTTTTTATTCATAAAATATTTAAAACAACAAAGCACTTCTTTTTACTTAGTTACTAGGTTTGACTCAATAGAAAATTTTATTCAAAATCTTGAAAGAATGCAACATGATTTTTAGTAGTTTAACAAGAGTCTAAATACTGAATCTTTACTAACCATTTGTTATTCTTATATTTCTTTGCCTTTTTATGCTTCTATTGATAGTGGCACATTCAAAAGAAAAGGTGAAATGCTGCCATTTGCGAGAACATAGATGCATCTTGAGATTATAATGCTAAGCAAAATAAGTCAGACAGAAAAAGTTGAGAACCATATGACTTCACTCGTATGTGGGATATAAAACTGAAAGAAACAAATGAATAAGAAAAAGCATCTAAGAAACAAAAACTTATAGACACAGACAACAGTTTAGTAGTTACTGGAGAGTAAGGGGGGTTGGTAGAAGAGGGAAGAGGGGTCATATATATGCTGATGAGAGAACTGACTCTGGGTGGTTAACACACAATGCAATATATAGATGATGCACTATAAAAATGTACACTTAAAATGTATAATTTTACTGACAAATGTCACCCCAATACCTTTAATAAAAAAATAAAATAAATAAATAAATAGCATTTCAACATATTAATTTTGTGGGGACACACATATTCAGTCCATAGCACCCAGCAACCAGGCAGTACTCAACTAGTGTATATTCTCTATTTATGTACTTTTGCTTTTACTTAAGTTATTTAAACTTCTAGTTCACAGTCATCTCAAATAGATAGATAGATAGATAGATAGATAGATAGATAGATAGATAGATAGATAATATTTATTGTAAATGAGAGTAAAATTATGTTTTTAAATAAGGAAAAGCACATGAAAAGATTTAGTAAACTACAATAAACTCTAAAATCACATGATTTTATTAGTAAGTGTAACATAGAGCTTAGTCTGCAGAATTTGATTAAGGTATACTTACTTCGACTCCTGGCTTGAACATTTATTAGCTGTGTGACATTGGCTAATTTATTCCACTTTTGGGTGTCTGAATTCCCTTTTCTGGAAAATGGCAATAACAAAGTGCTGCCTCATATGGTAGTTGTGAAGAATAAGAGAGCTAATAAATGTATGGCACCAGGACAGTGTCTGAGAAATCACTGGCCTAAACACAGGATTTCTTGAACTTCTTTCCTGTTCCAAGACCTACATTATACTTTTTAAACATTCTATTGCTCTCCTGAACTCCTTTAAATTACTATGCATTTATGAAAAATGTTTTATAGAATTATTATGACACAGAGAGAGCAGCAGTGCCAAAACATAAGAAATTCAACATATGAAAATATATTTTTCATTTTAGATGACAGAGATCTATGGAAAACAGTGCATCTTGTGATTATGGATTAACAGTAAAGAGCTATGGGCTAATATAACTGGGGCTCAGGTGTGTTATTATATGCTGAGACAGATCATGTATCCTGAAAATGCTGAATAAAAAAGTTAATGTTTTCTTTGTGGGTGGATGTTATTAATTCAGGTTTGAGTTTAGACATATAAGTATGGTTTGTAAATTTTGGATTTTCTAAAAATGTTTAATGATAGTAAATTCTTATTATTTTCTTTTTAAATATTCACATATATACATATTTGCCAAAGAGGTAGTCAAATAATAATAGCAGCTTCTGTGATGATAACTTGCTCAAGTTAATAATAAAACTGAGAATGCATTTGATATTAAATTTCTTTTTATGTATGAACTCTAAATAATAATTATGTATTATCAGAAAAGATAATATTTTTATAATCTACAGGTTATTAATACTTTTACTTCTTTTTAAATTAATTGTAAAATCAATAAATAAAATATCAGTTTTATTTTTCTTGATTTAGGAATTTACATTAGTATTTATGCTGGCTATATGCAAGATTTAAAGGTTTAAAATAGCAAAAACTAATTTAAAATTAAATTAAAAATTAAAAATTACTGTCTAATATGTAAGATATATAATAGCTCCTGGCGAGAAAAATATGCCCTGCTCTTCAAAATAGTAAAGAAGTAAATGATGCATGAAGGTAACTGAGTTTGTGTGCACACAATTCTGACATTCTGAAGAATTTTGAAAGTTTTATCATATTGTGATTTTATGAAAAGAGAATCAAATGTTTACTCCTATTTTATTGATATTTTCTGATATTTTACTTGTCCACATGGTACAAAGTACAGATCAAGTTCTTAGAAAAGTGTAATTCTTTTAGTAATTCTAGAATTTGTAAACTATGAAGTATATAAGAAAATAGAAAACAAGTTTTTCTGAAATGAATGACTAGATGTGAAAACTAAAGAGACAAATACATTAACTAGATAACTCGAGCATCATATTTAGTGATGTGTACAAGGCATGTTAAGTGGAATTATATGTTCTTCTAAGCTATCCTAGTTATAATGCCAGAACAACAACAAAATGGCAGTCAACAAAAGCTACCATTAATTGCATACATCTCTTATGTGTTAGATTTCTTTGAGAAGTATTTTTATGAATATTAGAAACTGTCAATAAATAAGCAAATAGATACATGAGGAAGCACATTACATAGAGAGAATGATGTGATGGAAAAGTGAGGAATGACAATTGATTATAACTTAATTTTCCCCAGTTTTATTGAGGTAAAATTGACATATAACATTGCATAAGGGGAAGATGTTAAGTTTTTTACATGAACGGTCTTATTTAATAGCTATAAGGACTACGAACATGGGGATGAATGATTTGAGGAACAGAGGATTTAAGTAACTTTTTGATTGTCACGAAGAAAGTTGCAGAGTAGAGATTTGAACCTAGGAAGTATGGTTTCAGAGTCCCCAACTTATTTAGTGCCTTTAAAAAAACGAGTGATTATATTTTGGGTAGGAACTGACTTTGAAATAGAATAATCTGACCCCTGATTTTGTCCTAGCTTAGATTACTGACAAGTAAAACCTTCCGGGCTATCTCCTTTTCTTCAAGTTTTGTAGGATAGTTTAAAGATAGAGAATGCAAAGTGTGAGGCTAGTCTGTTGGCAATAACATGGATTTAAAATTTTACAGGACTGTGTTCATATCTTATTGTTTGCCTTTTATATGCTATATAACTTTGAGAAAATTTACTACCATCTTTTAACCTTCATTTCCTTATAGTTAAATCGAGTAACTCAAACCTATTTCATGTAAGTATTGTCATTACTAATGAGGTAATATTATATCTGTAAAGTTCTGAGCACTGTGCCACAACAGATGGACAATAAATAACTTCTATTGTTTTTTTTAATTGCAGTAGGAACACATAAACTGTGATCCACCCTTTAACAAAGTTTTAAACATATAATGCAGTGTTGTTAACTGTAGGCCTGATGTTATACAGCCGATGTCTAGAACTTCATCATGCTTAACTGAAACTTTATACCTAAGAAGTAGCAACTCCCCATCTCCCTCTTGTCACAGCCCCTGATAACCACTATTCTCCTCTCTAGTCCTATGTGTTTAACTATTATATATACCTAATATAAATGGTACCATGCAGTAGGTGTTCTTAAGTGACTGGATTGTTTCACTTAGCATAATTTTCCCATGTTTTTACATAGAGCAAGATTTCATTTTTTAATGATGAATAATTCTATCTAAACTGGATATTCACATGCAAAGAAATGAAATTAGACACATATTACACACACAAAAAGTCAACTCAAAGTGGATTAAAGACTTAAATATCAGACCTGCCTGAAACTGTAAAATTTGTAGAAAGAAACATAGGGAAAATGTTTATGGCACTGGTCTTGGCAATGCTTTCTTGGAAATGGAACCAAAAACAAAAAAAACACAAAAAAAACACACTGATAACAGAAGCAAACCTAGACAAGTGGGACCACATCAAACTAAACAACTTCTGTAAAGCCAAGGAAACAATTAACAAAATGAAAAGGCAACCTACAGTGGGAGTAAATATTTACAAATATTACAGGTGATAAAGGGTTAATATCCAAAGTTCCTATACAAGGAACTCCTTTAACTTAAGAGCAAAAATAACAATGAAACCATTTTAAAATTTGGCAGAGGACTTGAATAAACATTTCTCCAAAGAAGACATACAAATTGCTACCAGATATATAAAAAGATGTTCGAAATCACTAATCATCAGGGAAATGCAAATCAAACTCACAATAAAATGTAACCTCACACCTGTTAGGTTGGCTGTTATCAAAAAAATAAAAGGTATTAACTGTTGGTGAAGATGTGGAGAAATCGGAACTCTTGGTGGGAATGTAAAATGATGCAGTGGCTTTGTCAAAAAGTATGGAGGTTCCTGAAAAAATTAAAAGTACAGCTACCATATAATCCAATAATCCCATTTCTGAGTATATATCCAAAAGAACTGAAATCAGATTCTTGAATAGCTATCTGCTTTCCCATGTTTATTTTAGCACTAGTCACAATAGCTAAGATATAGAAACAACATAAATGTTTGTTGATATAAAAATGGATAAAGAAAATACAGTATATATATTAAAAGAATATTATTTGCCTTCTACATAAAAATAAGATTATTTTCCCTTAAGAAAGAAGGAAATCTATTACTGTTTTATGATTAGGAGGCTCATGTTAAAATAACCATATATTTCAATACTTCTTTATAATCTTATTTTAGAATTAAGATTCCATAAGGTATAATCTTAGCTTAAGTCTGTGGATCTTGAGGCAAACTTTTAGGAATTTTATTGGACAAACACTTTCTTTGACTATTGATTTTTTGGAAGTCACTGGCCTTACCTTACAGCAATATGTCAGTAAATAAATTATGTATTTGAGTCCAAATCATATTCATTGCCAAGTTGAACGCTTCTCAAACTATTCCACTTGTGACTCGGGTACTTGAGAACTCTAAAAGAATCACAATCATTTCATGTTTTAAAATAAATTGTAATAATAAATTACTTTTTCATCACATACAAAGGTAGACAATATATAATACACTAGATGACATGTGATAATAGAGACTACACCTGAAATTTGAGTGTAAAGTATTCAGGGATTCACACAATATACATGGATAACTAACATGATCAGGTCGTAACTGATAGGTAAATATTTCTTCCAGGAAAAGATTTGAGCATTTCGTGATATAGAAAGAGATTTAAAATGCGGTGGCATGCTACTCTCTAAATTCAATAATGCCCACTGAACTTCCACTAATTATACTTTAGAAATATGTTTAATATTATAACATATAAAAAAAAGATTTAAAAAAAACATGGAAATTATAATGTTTTCCTTGAGTTGATTTTAATGTGATGTCTCAAGCACTTCTTAGCCTATATTTTGTACAAAGTTGATAATCTAGGTTTTAAAACATTGAAGCCATAAGGGAGACAGGAGATTGAAACATATATTCGAGTTTATAATTTGGTTTTAATGAAATCATCTGGCTGAGTGTAAAAGAAACATCTGCATTCTTGCCTTCTGCAGGAAGCTATGGCTAATTTTTTGTGCAGAACAAAGAATAGAATAAGTAAAGTATTTAATGAGTTTTTTTTAAATATATTTTCACTTTCAAAAAGAGAACATATAGTTCTCTGATAAGATGTTGGGAAAACCTGATTTAATATCTGTGATTTTTCTGCACAACAATGAAAGGCAGAAAGGAGATTGTTTTTCCACTTTATTCAAGATCAGTGAAATGATCATTGCTCTCTAAATTTTATATAAATATATTTGTGATAACACTTGCATCTGTTTATATTACCTGGAGTATTATAAAACTTAAACATTGATAATATATATATATATATATATATATATATATATATATATATATATATATATATATATAGTTGTTCGTGCGTTTCTATTTTTGGTACTGGGTCTTTGGACCTTTGTTCCAAAATTATGTTTTAAAGCCTCCTATTATTATTGTGTTTATATCTATGTCTCCTTGTACCTCTTGTAGATTTTTGCTTCATAAACACAGTTATTACATACCAGGAGTCCAGCTCCAGGCCCAAATCCTCTGTAAAACCTTTTAGGCCCAAACATTGACAATTTCAAAGGCTTTACCTAGCAGACTTTCTGGGAGAAATCTGCCATACCCACAAAATACTTGGTGCATTATTGTTCTCTCTGGAGGGAGACTTGTTGCAACAATGTTGCTAACCTTTTTTGATATCAGAGGGATTATTCATTATGAATTTGTACCAAGGGGTCAAACAATTAACCAAGTTTACTATTTGAAAGTGCTGAAAAGGCTGCGTGAAAATGTTAGATGACCTGAACTTTTTGCCAACAATTCATGGCTCTTGCATCACGACAATGCACCAGCTCACAGGGCACTCTCTGTGAGGGAGGATTTAGCCAGTAAACAAATAACTGTATTGGAACACCCTCCCTACTCACCTGATCTGGCCCCCAATGACTTCTTTCTTTAAAGAAAATGTTGAAAGGAAGACATTTAGATGACATTCAGGACATCAAAATTAATACGATGACAGCTCTTATGGCCATTCCAGAAAAAGAGTTCTGAAATTGCTTTGAAGGGTAGACTAGGCTCTGGTGTTGGTGCATAGCTTCCTAAAAGGAATAGTTCAAAGATGACCATAGGGTATTCAGCAATGAGATATGTAGCACTTTTTCTAGGATGAGTTCGTGAACTTAATTGTCTGACCTCGCATACTGATCCCCCAGACCCTACCCTGGTGCTCAGTTTGACTTGTCATCCTAACTGACCACCTTGATACCTGGCATGCATATTAATAAGTGCTATATGTTCATTTTAAATACTGTAACTGATATGTTTGTCATAAAATGTTATATAATTATGTCATAAAATATAAGTGTCATAAATATAATTATGTGTATTTTATGATATTTGCTATATTTTTTGTCTAGGAAAGGTGACACACACATATGTGTGTGCTGTATTGCTTTCATTTATACTTAAACATTTCTAATGCCCATACTCTTCTGTTTTCTTATTTATTATTTTTATTTTCTTTTTAAAATCTGGTATCATTTAATGACCTCTTATCGCAACAGTTAGATTACTATATTATTTTCTTTCCCTCCCCCTTCTCCCCTTATTTTTTATTTGCATTATTTCTATTTTATCACAAAACATAACATTTGCTCGTTGGTCTTTATTTGTTCTCTTTTGTGATATTGGAAAGTTTTGCAAAATTCCTAGCTTAATGGTGCCCTGTTTTGCCAGGAGAGCAAAAGCCAGGTAATTTGACTCAGGTGTGCAATGGCGGGGGTGGGGGGCAAGAGTTGTTGTCTTTTTTTGTGTGTGTATGTGTCTGTGTGTTGGATAGTGAGTTTATTATTCTTCCAATTTAGGCTACTATAACAAGTACCACACACTTGGTGGCTTAAGCAACAAATATGTGTTTCTTACAGTTCTGGAGTCTGGAAGTCTGAGATCAGGGAGCCACCATGGTCATGTTCTGGGGAAGTTTCTCTTCCAGGTTGCAAATTGCCAACTTCTTCTTATAACCTCAAATAACCTTCTAAAAGATTGCTCAGAGAGCTTTCTTTTATAAGAACATTAATCCCATTCATAAGGGCTCCACCTCATGACCCAAATACCTCCCAAAGGTCCCACTTCCTAATACCATGACATTGGGGCTTAGGATTTGAACATATGGATGTTGGTGGGATACATTCAATCCATAACAGTATCCTTTTTTCTTTTTTCCCTGTGTCACAAAATTGTGAAAGGGTGCTTTTTTGTTTGTTTGTTTTTTTGTTTGGATTTTTTTATTTTCCCAGAAGCTGTGTGTTATTTTCAGGATGCCCATTTCAATCCTGTCTCCCTCTTTAAATCATTTCTATTTGGAGTCCCTTCATGCTTTTTTTTTCTGACCAGATCTGTTTTTGTTGTTTTGTTGTAGTTAGTAATTTTAGACTTTGCACGGATTTAGTGTTTATGGCAGTAGTTTCAGATGAACTTAGACACAATTGTTAACTTTTGTTTTTTTGTGTTCCCTGTAGATTTCTTAACTTTGCTTTTGGTTGCCACACATTTTAGGGTATGTTGAGACTGGGATGGAAGCATGCAAGTTTGTGGACAGGTTGAGTAGTTTTAATCTTTTTACTTACAATTATTTTGAAGTTTTGTAGTATTTGCCTTCAATTTATGTTGAGGATATGGTTTGGGATACGATTTGATTTTCACTTCTCATTCTTTCATTGGGTGGGGAGGAAATACTGGGAAGTAGGTAGCTATGCTGTCACAATTGTCTTTAGCTATCTAGAAGTACTAAACCATTACATTATTTAAAAATTATAAAGAGTATGTTCTAGGAAGGAATTCAGTTTCTATGAACAAGTCAGATGAACTTGTAGAATAAATTTTTGGACTACAAACAAGAAAATATAATGACACGCATAGCCTTATTCATCCGGTTCCACTACTTATTATATTTTATTATCACCTTGGTTTTAGTGTCCATAATGCATGCGGAAAATGTGTGCATAGAAAGGTAAAAATAATTTTACAGAAAGTTTTTGATTTCAAGATTTTAAGGTACTCTCAAGTATTCAAGTCATTTCTGTAAACCCTCCATATATGATATCCAACCACTGCATGAAGATCACAAGTGACAGAGTCCTCTCAACACCTATCACAGCTTCTTGGGAATATCTTTTATTTTTTAAATAGTACTTTTTTATAGACAAATGTTGACTTTCTAAAGGTTTCAACTGATGGGATGTTTTCTCTATTAATCAAAATTACAGTTAATAACTACTTGTAAATTTATCTCTTTAATGTCTTTCTCTTCCAACAGAAATGTAGAAATAATAATGAATCACTTCATATCTTTATGGTTCACTACAGTATTTCTCAGCATCTAGCATAGTGACTAAAAACTCAGCAAACATCTGTTTTAAATGTGAATATTACCTAGATGCATACAGAACAGATCTAGAAATTCTAAAATACACCAGCTTTTAAAATATTAGAAGAGAGATATCATACACCTTAAATATTATGAAGACTTTAACTGTTTTTTTTGATTATTTACTTTTAAAACAATCCAAAATTTACAGAAGACTAGGAAGTACACTATCAGAAATTTTCTTTCCTGTACTATTTGAGAGTAAGTTGCTGACCTCATGCCCCACCACACACAAATACTTCAGTGAATGTTCCCTACAACAAGAAATTCTAAGCACAACTACAGGATAATCTTCAAAATCAGGAAATAAATATTCATTTACAGATTCCATTCAAGTTTTGCCAGTTGTCACCAAAATCATCTTCTAAAACCAAATGCGTATGTTCAGAATCTCATATTGTACCTGGTCATGATGTCTCTTTCATCTCTTTCAGTCTGGAACAGGCTGAAACAGTCTTTCCTTGACTTTCACGAGTTTGACAGTGCTGCAGATGATAGGCTAGTTATTCTATAGACTGTCCCTTGATTTAGATTTTTCTGAAATTTCCTCTAGATTCATGTTACTCATCTTTGGCAGAAATATCACAGAGGTGATGCTACATTCTTACCATTACATCCTATCAGGAGCACAACTTCAACTTACATGTCACTGATGATATTCACTTCGATATTTCATTAAGATATCTTTCAGGCATCCCCACTGCAAAGTTATCCTTCTTTGGATGCACAGAACATACTTACCTTCCTTTCAAGAGAAAGAATCTAAAGTCTCATCCAGTTCTTTCATTCTGCTCAAAACCCAACATCTCTGGGTAATGTGCTATCATTTCTGTCATGCTCAGGTGTGGATCTTTGTGATCTAGCAGCTGTCAACTAAAATGCAAGTTATTTGCCTACTCTCTCCTATGTCTACCATTAAATGGCTGAATGGGACCACAATAACTGCAACAGAAACTTTCATTTGGCAAGCAAAAAATGGGTAACACATAGCCATCACTGGTCTGTAACAATTATTAAATGTTACTGGGGCATTTAGAAATACCTGCTGTCCTAACCGTGCAGTCAGTTCCTTGGTGAGCCTGTCTGGATAACCCTAGTTCTGTTCTTAAAGATTCGCACTCTAGTTCTTGAAATTTCTGTGACAGGATATGACTTGTTCTTGGTCCTATGTGGACACATTTGACGTGAGCATTAGGGAGAAGATTCACCCTGAGAATTGTGTGGCTTTTTTTACAATTTAGGTGACCTGAAGATGTATATAAGAACTCAAAAAAGACGCAGGATTTTACAGAACAGGCTGGGAATTTCTTTGGCAACGTGATACCCTCAAAAATGCAGTTGGCTTATTTTTTTTTACATCAAGGCAGTTATATGTGCTAGTAACTATTCAACAGTGACTTTTCCCATCTTGCAATATGTTGTGGTTTTTGCAGTTATTGCCATTTTATTATTTATATTCATATTATTCATATTTATTTTTTTGTCTTAAAAAAATCCCTCTAAGATTCCTTGATTTGGTGGTGATGAACTCCTTTAGCGTTTTCTTGTCTGGGAAGCTCTTTATCTGTCCTTCATTTCTAAATGACAGCTTTTCTGGGTAGAGTAATCTTGATTGTAGGTCATTGCTTTTCATCGCTTTGAATATTTCCTACAAATTCCCTCTGGCCTGCAGAGTTTCTGTTGAGAAATCTGTTGAAGTATTATGGGAGTCCCTTTGTAGATAAGTAACTGCTTTTCTCTTGCTGCTTTTAAGATTATTTCTTTGTCTTTAAGCTTTGACTTTTTAATTATGTTGTGTTTTGGTGTGGGCCTCTTAATGTGCCTCTCGTTTGGGACTCTCTGTGCTTTCTGGGTTTACATATTTATTTCCTTCACCGGGTTAAGGAAGTTTTCCATCATTATTTTTTCAAATACATTTTCAATTCCTTGCATTTTCTCTTCTCCTTCTGGTAGCCCTCTGATATGAATGTTGGTATGCTTGATATTGTCCCAAGTCCTCTTAAACTATCTTCATTTTTTTGGATTCTTTTTTCTTTTTGCTGTTCTGATTGTTTGTTTTCTGTTATCTTATTTCCTAAATTGCTGATTCAATCTTCTGTTTCATCTAATCTACTCTTGATTCCCTGTAATGTATTCTTCATTTCAGTTATTGTATTCTGCATTTCTGACTGGTTCTTTATTATGTTTATCCACTTTTTGTTTCCCATCTCTTTATCTAAGCTCTCCCTGAGATCACTGAGCATCCTTAAAACCAGTGTTTTGAACTCTGTGTCTGGTAGATTGCTTATCTCCATTTCATTTAATTCTTTTTCTGAAGCTTTGTTATGTTCTTTTATTTGGGACATGTTTCTTCATCTCCCAATTTTGGCTGCTTCCCTGTGTTTGTTTCTATGGATTAGGTAGGACTTCTATTCTCTCAGTCTTACTAAGGTGCCTTATGTTGTAGGTGTGCTGTAGTGCAGTCTTTCCGGTCACCTGAACCAGGTGATCCAGGTGTGTCTTTTGTGTGGGTTGTGTGTGCTCTTCTGTTGTAGTTGAGCCTTGGTTGCTGTTTGCATGTCAATGGAAGGAATTGATTCTCAGGCTGATTATTTATGAGGACTGGTTGTGACAACAATGGTGGAGCTGTTGTGTGAGGACTGACCCTAATGAGTAGAATTTGCTTTAGCAGGGCTCTGGTGCCTGCCAAGTGTGCCTTTTGGCTGTGTCATCCCCAAAGGTGGCTAGATGATGATCCAGTTGGGTCCAAAGCTGGCCACTGGGTGTGCCAGCCCCAGAGCCTCCTATAAGGTGTCTCATTGCAGGTCAAGTTCAGCCACAATCCATAGCCTGCCCTGGGCCACATAGCATGAGCCACAAAGTGATCCAAAGATGGCTACCACCCATGCTGGGCTTTGAGGTGCCTCAAGAGGCCACACCGTGAACTCAGGGTGGTTGTCACTAGTACTGAGGTTAGGGCTGCTCAGCTAGAGGTACAGAACATGTCAAAGCCAAATGCTGCTTGTTTGGGTTTTGTGAACCTTTGAGAGATTTTAGGAAAGCCCTCAGCATGAACCAAGACAGGTTGTTTATATGGAAAAACCACTGGATGTGGCTTGGGTGAGCCCAAAAGTTGGATCCCAGGGGTCTGGAGCTCAAAGCAAGCTAGTCCATCAGTGAGTTATTCCATGCACAGGACCTTTAGAGGAACTCCTGGGACTGTACCTGCCCTCTGTCTCACTCAGCCACAATCTCCACTGGTTTTCACACCAGAAGTTGTGGGGACTTCTCTCCCTGACACCGGAAACTGGGGCTCAGCACCCCAGTTTGGTTTTAGGACCCCTCATTCTTCTGGTGGTTACCTCTGCAGCTGAGATATCCCTCCTGATTTTTAGTGGTCACATTCAGGTGTGGTATGAGTCTATTCTGTTTCTCTGCCCTTTCTACAAGTCTCAAGGTGGCTTCTTTTTCATGGCCTTAGGTAGGACATTGGTTCAGCTAGACTTCAGACGATTCTGTGTGATAGTTTCTGTAGTTTAGTTGTAATTTTGATGTGGTTGTGGAAGGAGGTAAGCACAGTGTTTACCTACTCTGCCATCTTTGTCGAAATTCTAACTGCTTCCTATATTTTGAAAATTTGAGACTTTTTTTTCATCATGGTCCCCACTCTTTGGAAATGCTGTAATCCTTCATGTTACTCAATATACTTAACACAATGAAATAACCTCTCTCATGTGACCAGTCAGGTAAAATTCCTTGAGCTTCAATTTATTAATCAACAAAATGGAGAAATCATTACTTTGAAGGGTAATTGTCAATATTAGCATTTATTATAACACTGAGTACATATAAACTACTCAAAAATGATAACTGTATTATATTTATACATACAAAATTTATAAAATATCTCTATATTATATTCCCTCAGTTAATTATCAACTGATATCCAGGCAAGAACTATTATACAGTGGTGTGACTACACTTAAATTATTTAAATAAACACAAGGGATTTATACATAAATACTATATATGTGCAAATTACATTCTAGCAAAGTTAATTGGACTTTGGTTGACAACACATTCACAAACTGTATATTTTACTTAGTCCTGATAATGTTTTTAATTGTAATGTAAGAACTGCTGAGAATTAATATTTTTTTAAATCAAATTATGAAACAGACTAATAAGTAACTGCACTATATTTAAACATATACTGCTCTTAATTTATTCTGCTCTCTTTCTAGAAAATAATATATATATATATATATATATATATATATGTGTGTGTGTGTGTGTGTGTGTATGTGTGTGTGTGTATGTATATATATATATTTATATATATATATAAATTTATATATATATATTTATATATATATAAAAGCTTTTTAAAAAGTTCTAGAAGTGTTTCCTTAACAGAAACATGAGAGTTTTCTTGTTTGCCCCGTTTCTGACTCTAGAATAATAATAAATGAGCTTATCTATAGCTGGAACATAAGGTCTAAGAAACAACTGTGGAGAATGTGAGCCAACTAAGTATCATATCGTTCATCTATTTTGTATTATATGCAGGAAATCAGCATGTCATATCTGATGTCTTGATCCAATAACCTAATTCAGAAAATGCGCCAAACTGTAAATTATAATATTACTAATTCAATGCAGAGCACAGTTACTATGACATGAAGTGCATCTGAGATTATCTGTGTCAAACTCATGACATAATGTTTTTAACTTAATTCTTATTCTTTGAGATAAAATGATAAATAGTCTATTCAAAAGAAATTGTAGGAGGTTTTCAGGCTTTCGTTTCTTATCTTCAAAAGAAGTAGCCGTGAAGAACCTTCCTTTTCATACTGTGTCAGTTTACAATGACCTGTCTTAGTAGTATAATTAGAAAATAGAAAGGAGTACTAGAAGTTGTTGTTCTAAGTAATGATGAAACAATGATACAAAAGCCAAAAGAACTGGAATCATTTAAAATTAGTGCTATGGCAAAAACACAAAAATGTGGCTGGTCTTTAGCAACATGTCAAGCAGTGATACTATTAGGACATAAAAGATTTCATTGCACACACATTCATAAGTTTATGGAAGAATTTGCCACTACCACATGAAAGAACATCTTTGACAACTATAGTTTAGAATGAAAGGTGGTAGAGGAGAATATATCCAAATAATCCAGAGATTTCAAATGATCTTATGATCAATAGTAAGTTCATGTTTGTCAAGTGCAATGTGATTGCATAGACTCATTTTGGGACTGATTTTTTTTTTTTAATGATAAATATAAGGTGTGATAAAAAAAATATGGTGAATTTTTAAATTTAAAAAAAATTGCTGTAAAAGACTCATTGCCATTAATCCCTCTCAAAATATTTCCCCTCGATTCAAGCACACTTAGCCCATCATTCTTGCCACTTTCTGAAGCAGTTCTGGAAGTCCTCTTTTGTGTGTCTTTAGATATGCTGTAGTGACTGCCTCTATGTCCTGAATCATTTTGACATTGGCGAAGAGCCAGAAGTCGCATGGTGCCAGATCTGGTGAACAAAGTGGATGAGGACACACCATAATGTTTTCATTTGACAGAAATAGGTGTATACCAGAAGTGAGGTGTGACAGGGAGTTTTTCTGTTGTGATAAAAAATACAGTGAATGCAGCTGCCGAGTGCCATCCAATGGAAAGACAGGGATCTTCAATATAGGACATAGCTCATCAAACCTTAGTAACAGTGTGTGACAAGTTTCAACATGTTTGGTGCTGTGAGCTACGGTTGAGAGAAGGTTGTTTTAAAGTCTGCTATAAATCATCCTCCACCATGACTACTCTGTCTGTCACACAATGCTTCTGGTATGCAGCCATTTCTATCAAATAAAAGCATTACGGTGTGTCCTCATCCACCTTATTCAGCAGATCTGGCACCGTATGACTTCTGGCTCTTCTCCAAATTCAAAATGATTCAGGATATCAAGGCAGCAGGACAGCCCAACTAAAGACACTTACGAAAGAGAACTTCCAGAACTGCTTCAGAAAATGGCAAGAATGATGGGATGTGTTTGAATCAAGGGGGAGTATTTATTTATTTATGTGTTTATTATTTATTTATTTATTTATTTATTTTAATTAAAGTTTCTTGGGGTGGCAATGGTTAGTAAAGTTACATAGGTTTCAAGTATACAATTCTGTAATATATCATCTGTATATCACATTGTGTGTACACCACCCAGAGTCAGTTCTCCTTCTATCACCATATATTTGATCTTGTTTACCCTCATCTACCACCCGCCTCCCCCCTTACCCTTTGGTGACCACTAAACTATTGTTTGTGTGTATGAGTTATTGTTTCATTTGTTTGTTTTGTTCTTTTGTTGCTTTCAATTTTATATCCCACATTTCAGTGAAGTCCTATGGTTCTCAATTATTTCTGTCTTATTTCACTTTGCATAATAATCTCAAGATCCATCCATGTTGTCATAAATGGCACTATTTCATTTTTTCTTAAGGCAGAATAGCATTCCATTGTGTATATATACCACATCTTCTTTATCTAATCATCTATTGAAAGACACTTTTGTTGTTTCCATGTCTTGGCCACCATAAATAAAGCTGCAATGAACGTTGGAGCATATATATCTTTATGGATAAATGTCTTCAGATTTTGGGGTAAATACCCAGAAAAGGGATTGCTGGGTCATATGGTAACTTTATTCTTACTTTTTTGAGGCACCTCCACACTGCCTTCCATAGTGGCTGCACCAATCTGCATTAAGGAGAAGATTTTGAGGGGGATTAATGACAATGTGTCTTTTACTGTAATACATTTTTCTTTTAAATTTAAACATTCACTGTGTTGTTTGATCACACCTCATATTAGTTAGCCAGGAAATTCATTCCAACTGGAGATTTAAACCAGACATTCAAGTAAGTGAGATGTTGTACATAGTCATTTTCTTTCCAATTAGTATGCTAAAATGTGGAGTTTTTAATTAACTATAATTAGTAATTATTCTGTGGGAAAGAACATTAACCAACATACCACATTAAAGTAGACTATCACATGGAACTAGATTGAGTAAATATAAACATATTATTTTATAAATAATTTAAATATGCACTCTTTTTTTACATTTGACTCTGAAAAGGGATAAATCAGAGGAAAAATTTTATGAAGTTTTTTTGTTTTTTGTTTGTTTGTTTTTTTGTTTTGTTTGTTTGTTTGTTTGTTTTTGTTTTGTTTTGTTTTGTTTTTGGTTTGGGGAGGTGTAGCAGCAAGGGGCTACATTTTAGGTGGCCACAGAATTTGGATGTCGAATACACATGCACCCTGAGATGGAGTTGAGGCAGCAAAACACTATTTATTAAGTGAGGCAATAAGTAAGATAGACAGAATAAAGCTAAGTAAGACAAAGAGCAACAGCGAGTTCTCACCACCCAAAGAGTGTTTCCAAGGCATTGGGGAACCGAGAGAGCGTCTTGGCTTCAGGTGTGTCTGGAGAGCGTCCCCATCTGAGAGTCTGAGAGTTCCGACTAGTGTTCCCCCAGGACACTAATAATATAAGATTTTTTTTCCAATAAATTACCAGTCGGGAAAGAATGCTAGGCCATAGCGATTACAATCAGCAAGCATGGGGACAATGAATCACAAGTTTCAGGGTAATTATCCAGGGTAGAAGGAAGGGGGACATGATTCCGGCAGTTTCACAATGTACATGAGCTCACTATGGCCGCAGGGCAACGTACGTGATCCTATTCACGCGTTCCACCAGCGGGTCAGCTATTGTTCAACCAAGGGGACTGGTGAGGCCTTCCCAAGTTTATTCCTGCTGACAGGGGAGTCAATGTCCAGGTGCCACCCGGACAGAGCGTTCCCCTGATGCAAGAAGTGGAAGGCACAAAGGGGCACCTAACTAACATTATATTTATTTTACAAGGGGATATGCTGATGTGGGTTGAAAACTCCAAACCATTGTGCAAGCTATGCAAAAAAAACCATTTTAATTTGAGGAACAGTTGGACTTGCATTTATGTAGGCTTTTGTTCACAAAAACATAAAGACTTGTGCAGACTTTTCCTTATTCCATAGAACATACTCAAAAAATCCAAAAGTACTGCCAACCTCGAATTTTCTGCTTTTCATAGGTTACCTACTATGCTTGACTAGAAAAAAAGTGGCCTCCACTTCAAGTTGATGACTTGAACCCGCACCTTTGAATTTTCTTTCTCTAAAATTCTCATTGAACGTTATGAGATTGTTCTGCAAAATATAATATAGAAGATAATGGACAAAGGAAAATATCACTAAGCCTGTGAGATATTGAATTCAATGGAAAAGTTCATTTGGTAATAAGTTGAATAGAATCTTCTTAGAGTCCACACAAATACTTCAAATTAAAGTGCTGAGTACTAACTCTTTTGCTGTGTTAATTGATAATCAATTTTTTTTTCAAAATGTGTCAGAAATCTACAAAAAACAAAAAGTTGATATTATGACAATTTTATGCACTTAATAATAATTTAAGCTACTTTGTATATAAATGACATTATTTTTATGTATAAACCTTTTGTGTATAATTATTCAGATATATCCGACTGTCGCAGCAAAAGTGCTCAAAGTGGGGGCAGCCATTACAGAGTTGGAGGAAGGTGTTTAGCATGTATCAGCTCCAAGGAGGGCACATGGGTGTTGAGTAAATAACAGTACCAGAACCTCATAGGAGACACAGAGAGCCTTGTGAAAAGGGGTATTGCTGGGACAGGCTCTCAGCAAGATCAGATATGCCAGTTAGAGAGGAGAGTGCTGCCCCAAGCTAATTCCCAATTATCACAATTAATTCCCATAGCAGTAACTGTTACTTCCATCACCACACTCTTCTCTGAGGAGTTCTTTCTCTGTACTTCACAGAAAAACACACCTCCCAATTACCAATATGAGAATGCAAACAAGATAATCCTTCGTCTTCCCTCTTTGTCTAAGACTACATTTTTTAAATTGCACCAATAAAACTCTAATAGGGATTCTTAATTATAATGTAGAACAAACGCACATTTTCTTCTGAAAGAATAAGCAAAGAAGAAACTATCAGGCATAAATAAATAAAGAAGAAAATTTACATGAAGATGAATAAATAAATGCTCACCTCTTAAAGAAACACTGAGGGATGGCTGGATGGCTCAATTGGTTAGATGGCAAGCTCTCAACAGCAAATTTGCCGGTTCAGTTCTCACTGGCGATGGTGGACTCTGTCCCCTGCAGCTGGGATTGAAAATGGCTACAGGACTTGGAGCTGAGCTGGCCTGCACCCTTCACAACTAGATTGAAGAACAATGACTTGGAGCTGATGGGCCCTGGAGAAGTACACTGTTCGCCAATATTCCCAGTAAAATTTATTAAAAAAAAAAAAAAAAAAAAAGAAAAAAGAAAAATAAAGAAACACTGTTAAACAGGAGAAAGGTTTTGAAAGTGCTTTTTTTTTTTTAAACAATTTTAACAAGGTTCAAGATGTCAATAAACTTATTAAAAATTCTGACAGGAAATAGTAATTTCTTTTTGAAAATTATAATTGCCAAATTAAAAAAAAAAATACTTATGAGATGTAGTATATAGCAAAACAGAATGAAATTGAATCACTGAAGTAAAAGTCTAGCTTAAGAAATCCCTAACAACTATTAGGTTGGTGCAAAAGTACTTGCGGTTTTAAAAGGTTAAAAATAATTGCAAAAACTGCAATTACTTTTGCACCAACCTAATAAAAGAAAAAGGCCAATAAGATTTAAGATAAACAAAAGAATAGGAAATACGTAAGTAATTCACCATTGATCTAGTATATTTATATAATAATATGAACACAGAAGAAGAAGGGGGCTATTCAAGAAATACGAACAATCAAATGAAAAATAAAGGAAGACCTAGGTTCTTAGATCACAAGGTCTTCTGGGTACTAAGAGAAACCTTTGCTAGTTTGAGTCAAAGCTGTCCCCCAGTTTTAAATGATACCAAAACAGATATGAAGGCCAGTATAATTTACTGACATACTGATTCATATTCTGTTTTCATGCATTTTTTTCTCTCCTTTATCACAGTAATTTATTTATCTTTGCCTCAGACTGGTGTGTGTAGTCATGCCTAAAGCAGGATTGTCTGAGGAAAACCAGAACAAATAAAATACAACAAACAAGCAAACAAAAATCAATCTTACTTTGTTTATTAAAAGTATAATTGAGAAATTTATGTTTAAAGATCCAATAGGAGGAAGAGGAACAAGTGTGTATAAGAAGTGGGTAGGAAAATGAAGTCATTAGAGAAGGTAGTGGGAGATATATCATTATATAGGTAGCTATTAAAACTAATATATTTGATGTGTTAATATCCAAAATATTTAAAGAATTCCTACAACTTAACAGCAAAAAGAAAACCAAATAATTGGATTTAAAAATGGGCAAAGGACTTTAATAGACATACAAATGACCAAAAAGTATGTGAAAAGATGCCCGATATCAGTAATCAGTGAAATGCAAATCAAGTCAAAAAAGAGATATAATCTTATACCTATTAGGATGACTGTTATCAGAAAACAAATAAACAAACAAATGAACAATCAAACAAAAAAGGATAACGGATGTTTGCAAGGATCTAGAGAAATTAGAACTCCTGTACACTGTTGGTGGGAATGTAAAATAGTGTAGCCACTATAGAAAAAAGTTTGGATATTTCTCAAAAAAATTATATTAGAATTACTATATGGTCCAAAAATCCTGCTTCTGGATACATATCCGAAAGAACTGATATCAGAAGCTTGAAGAGATAGTTGCACTCCCATGTTCATTGTAGCATTATTAACAATAGCCAAGATGTGGAAACAATTTAAATGTTTATACTCATGAATGGATAACCTACAAGATGGCATTATTCAGCCTTATAAAAGAAGGGAATCCTGCTATATAGGACAACATGGATAAACCTGGAGGACATTATGTTAAGTGAAATAAACAAGTCACCAAAGAACAAATATATCATGATTCCATCTATGTGAGGTATTTTAAAAGTGTCAAATTCATGGAAACAGAGAGTAGATGGTGGTTGCCAGAGCCTGAGGCAGAGAGAAATGGGGAGTTATTGTTCAACAGTATGAAGTTTCAATTATGCAAGATGAATGAAGCCTAGATATCTGTTTTACAACATGGTGCCTAAGCTAACAATTCAGTATTATACACTTAAAAATGTGTTAACAGGTAGATCTTAAGTTAAGTGTTCTTACCACACAAAACAATAACAAAAACAACCAAAAAATCCAAAAGTGTAGCAGGACACTTTTGGCGATGATGGACATGTGGTGGTGATAGTTCCATTGATGTTTGCATATCTCCAAACTCATCAAATTGTATACTTTAAAAATATACATTTATTGTATATAAATTATATTTTAATAAAGCTGTTAACATTAAATTAAGTTAAATTTAATAAACCTAAGTGGCAATTCAGAAAATTTGCCCTAATGTGAGCAGCAGGGGTGGCATTAAAGTGAGAAGCCCACTCACTCTCTAATTTATAAATCAGAAATCAGTACAAGCATGGGATATTTATGTACATAATTAAATTTTAAAAATCAAAACCAAACTAAACTTTCTTCTTTTAAACCAAAAGTGTACTATAAATTATTACAGATTGTAAATACATTTAAGCAAGTTCAAGACTTTCTTCTTAATTTCAGTCTTGTCAACTATAACTAGAAGTTTTTCTTTCATAATTTTTTTTGCTTAAGACATAAATGCACACACTTGATGCATTCCCTTTTATTTTTGTTATTATGCCTACAGGTTTAACTTTAAACTGTTTCCTGTTCTTTAAAGTCTCTGTTCTTAAATGACGAGTGAAACAGTTCTCAGTACCCTGTGGTTCTAATTCTTATACCCTTCACTGCCGAGCAGAGATCGGAAGGCTTAGTCACTGAGACTAGCCGCCCCCTCCCTACACTCCCAGAGCTCACCCCGCGGCCCCCACCTGCCCAGTGCTAGAAGTGAAACAGTAGCAGTGTCAGATCAACAGAACAGAATATTTGCTGTTCTGAGAACTGTGGACCACAGACACAGACTCACAGGCCAAATAGTTCTAGCAAAGAGGAGGGAGCTGTGGAAGCAGGACTGGCTGTGGTGGTGGTTGCCGCCATTGCTCTAGGCCACCTCTCACAACTCACCCCGCCCCTGGCCCCACCTATCTGGGAGGATCCCTGTAGGAGTAAACAGAACTGCTGAAACATACGGGCTCTGAAACTGGTGCAGGAAGAGCTTTGAAACTTCAAAAGCTCTCCGCATACCCACATGGACACTACGCCCTGTGACCCAGGTGAACTATTAACAGAGGAGAAGCTCGTCTCCCAAAGAATCCCCCTGTTGTGCGGGGAGGCCTGCAGGGTCTCTGCCCCCGTTCCCCACATAAGAACGCAGGATATGGTGAGGCCAAAAAGGAACACCCACGGAGCCATAGGTAGGGGAGTCATACCACTATAGTCTTGCTGGCAGCTGGGTTGGAGACACAAGAAGCAGGAGAAACACTTTCTGCAACCTGCCATCCACTTCTCTGCAATCCGCAACCCGCACTCCACCGTGCTAACTGCAATCCGCGCTTGCCAACCCAGCCACCATCTTCTTACTAGCCCCCATTTTTCTGCTAGTGTAGCCACGGCAATTATATTAGTGGCCAATGGCTCACTGGTTACAGCTGACGGCCAACTAGCCACAGCTGATGGCCGTCCAATCACAGTTGATGGCCATTTACTATCTGAGCCAGCACCTTTCGGCTTGAGGCAGAGAGCCTGGAAACTGCACTTCTGGCTCTGTCACCACATTCCCCATTGTGTGAGAACCTGGAATAGTGCAGAGAAAACATAGTACTGCCATGTGAGAGAGAAAAAAAGGCTGCAGTCTGAAAGAAAATAAAACATCCTACCAACAAGTACTGAAAAACAAAAGAAAGATCTCTTCCTATCAACATGTGGCAGAAGGCACTCTTGTAGATGTCTAGGAAGAGAAATAATAAATCAGTAATTGCCATGAATAATCAAGGCAACAAGACAGCTCAGAAAGAAAGTGAAAAGTCTCCAGAATAGGAACTTAAAGATATGGAAATATGTGACTTAAATGACAGAGAATTCAAGATGGCAGTTCTGAAAAAACACAACGAGATGCAAGAAAACACAGAAAGGCAGTTAAAGGAACTCAGAAACTCAATCAAAGAACAGCATGAGCATTTTACGAAAGAGATTGAAATTTTAAAAAAGAACCAAATAGAATTTCAGGAGATTAAGAACTCAATAAAAGAAATGAAGAATGAAATAGCCAGTTTAGGTAGTTGAGTTGACCAGATGGAGGAAAGAATCAGTGACATCGAAGATAGAACCCTGGAAATTACACAGATGGAAGAAGAATGAGACTTGAGACTTAAAAGAAATGAAAGAACTCTACAAGAACTTTCTGACTCCATCAGAAAGAGCAATATAAGAATAATGGGCATACCAGAAGGAGAAGAAAGAGAGAAGAGAACAGAGAGTATATTCAAACAAATAGTCCATGATAACTTCCCAAATTTGTGGAAAGAACTGGATCCTCAAATCCAAGAAGCAAATAGAACACCTAATACCTCAATCCCAACAGGCATTCTCCAAAGCACATTGTATTGAAGCTGTCTAAAATCAACGACAAAGAAAGAATCTTAAAGCAGCCAGGGAAAAGAAGACGGTAACCTACAAAGGAAAGCCCATTAGATTATCATCAGATTTCTCAGCAGAAACTCTACAAGCCAGGAGGGAGTGGAACCAAATATTCAAACTATTGAAAGAGAGAAATTATAAGCCAAGAATAATATATCCAGCAAAGATATCCTTTAGATATGAAGGAGGAATAAAGACCTTTCCAGACATACAGAAGCTGAGGTTATTTTCTAATACACAACTTGCACTACAAGAAATACTAAAGGAGGCTATTTGACCACAATCAACGGGGAGAATTAGTGGCAACCAAAACATAAAAAGGGGGAGAGTAAGGGCCTGAACCGGAATGTGGGAATGGAGAAAGTAAGAGTGCTGAAGAAAATGTAATACTCTAAATATCAAACTTTCATTTACATAAAATTAAGGGTAAACACTCAAAAAAATCCAGAACTGAAATATATACTGTAATAAAAGAAGAAACGGAGGGAAACATCATAGAATACCACCACACAAAAATAATAGACAACAACAAAAAGGCAAAGAAACAATAGAGACACAGCCTTACCAGAAAACTAAAGATAGAATGACAGGAAATCCTCACTTTTCAAAAATCACCCTAAATGTAAATGGGCTGAACTCACCAATAAAAAGGCACAGAGTTGCAGATTGGATCAAAAAACTAAACCCAACCATATGCTGTCTCCAAGAAACATATCTCAGCTACAAGGACAAGCATAGTCTCAAAGTGAAAGGGTGGGAATTGACACTCCAAGCAAATGGTACCCAGAGAAAATCAGGTGTAGCCATAATGATATCAGATGAAACAGACTTCAGGGTGAAAAGATAGCAAGAGACAAAGATGGACATTTCATAATGGTAAAGGTGACTATACAACAAGAAGACATATCAGTCATCAATATTTATGCCCCCAATCAGGGAGCACCGAAATATACCAAGCAACTACTAACAGAACTAAAGGGAGTGATTGACCCAAACATAATTATACTAGGGGACTTAAATACATCATTGACAGCTATGATAGATCATCCAAACAGAAAATAAATAACAAAATAGCAGCCCTAAATGACACATTAGATGAAATGGACATAATTGACATATATAGAGCACTTCATCCTAAAACATCAGACTATATATTTTTTTGTAGTGTACATGGAACATTCTCAAGGATAGACCATATATTGGGACATAAAATCAGCCTCAGCAAACTTAAGAAGATTGAAATCATACCAAGCATATTCTCTGATCACAAGGCTTTCAAATTGGATATCAACTGCAAAAAGAAAGCAGGAAAAAATACAAACGCATGGAGATTAAACAACATACTTTTAAAGAACGACTGGGTCAAAGAAGAAATTAGAGGAGAGATCGAAAGATACATAGAAACAAATGACAATGAAAATACATCCTACCAAAATTTTTGGGATGCTGCAAAAGCAGTTTTAAGAGGGAAATTTATATCATTACAGGCCTATCTCAAGAAACAAGAACAATCCCAAATAACCTCATGTTATAGCTTAAAGAAATAGAAAAAGAAGAACAAGTGAAACCCAAGGTCAGCAGAAGAAAGGAAATAACAAAAATAAGAGCAGAACTAAATGAAATAGAGAATAGACAAAAGAAAAAATTAATGTGACAAAGAGCTGGTTCTTTGAAAATATTAACAAAATTGAAAAACGCTTGGCTAGACTAAGATGAAAAGAGAGAAGACACTAATCAACAAAATCAGAAATGAAAAACGGGAAGTTATCACAGACACCACAGAAATACAAAGGATCATCCAAGAACACTATGAAGGACTATATGCCATCAAATTCAATAACCTAGGAGAAATGGACAAGTTCTTAGAAACATATAGCCTTCCAAGGCTGATCCGTGAAGAACTGGAAAATCTAAACAGACCGATCACCAGCAATGAAATTGAATCAGTCATCCAAAACCTTCCCAAAAGCAAAAATCCGGGACCAGATGGCTTCACTAGTGTATTCTACCAAACCTTCAAAGAGGATCTAATACCAATCCTTCTCAAACTCTTCCAAAAAATTGAAGAAGAGACAGTACTCCCTAACTCATTTTATGAGGCCAACATTACCCTGATACCAAAACCTGGTAAGGACAACACAAAAAAAGAAAACTGCAGATCAATATCTCTGATGAATACAGATGCAAAAATCCTAAACGAAATTCTGGCAAATCGAATACAACAATACATTAAAAAGATTATTCACCACGACCAAGTGGGGTTCATCCCCGGGGCACACAGATGGTTCAACATTCGCAAATCCATCAATGTGAATATATCACATAAACAAAATAAAGCATTAAAATCATATGATTACATCAATTGATGCAGAAAAAGCATTTGACAAGATACATCATCCATTTATGATTAAAACACTTATTAAAATAGGTATAGAAGGAAAGTACCTTAACATAATAAAGGCCATATATTACAAACCCTCAGCTAATCTCATAATTAATGGTGGAAAACTGAAGCCCTTTGCTCTATGTTCAGGAACACGAAAGGGCTGTCCCCTATCACCTCTGCTTTTCAACATAGTGTTGGAAGTACTTGCCAGAGCAATCAGGCAAGAGAAAGAAATAAAAGGCATCCAAATTGGGAATGAGGAAGTTAAATTATCACTCTTTGCAGATGACAGGATGCAATATATAGAAAACCCTAAAGACTCCACCAAAAAGCTATTAGAAACAATCAACAAATACAGTAAAGTTGCTGGCTACAAAATCAACGTACAAAAGTCCATTGCATTCCTATATACTAACAATGAAATCTCAGAAAAAGAAATATAAAAAACAATTCCTTTTGCAATTGCAGCAAAAAGAATAGAATACCTAGGAATAAACTTAACCAAGGATGTGAAGTACCCATATGCTGAAAACTATAAGACATTTTTGAAAGAAATTGAAGAAGACACAAAGAAATGGAAAGACATTCCATGCTCATGAATTGGAAGAATCAACATAGTTAAAAAGACCATATTACCCATAGCAGTATACAAATTTAATGCTATCCCCATCAAAACTCCAATGGCATTTTTTAAAGAAATAGAACAAAAAATCACCAGATTTGTGTGGAACCACAAAAGACCCCGAATAGCCAAAGCAATCTTAAGAAAAAAGAACAATACTGGAGGTATCACACTCCCTGACTTTAGCTTGTACTACAGGGCTACAATAATCAAAACAGCATGGTATTGGCAGAAAAACAGACACATAGACCAATGGAATAGAATTGAGAACCCGAAATAAAACCACATAAATACGGACAGATAATTTTTGACAAAGAAGCTAAAAACATACAATGAAGGATAGACAGCCTCTTCAATAAATGGTGCTGGGATGATTAGATGGCCACGTGCAAAAGAATGAAACTGGACTGCTATCTGTCACAATGTACCCAAATCAATTCAAAATGGATCAAAGACTTAAGCATAAGACCTGACACAATAAACTGCATAGAAGAAAATATAAGTACTAAACTTATGAACTTTACATTCAAAGAGCATTTTATGAATTTGACTCCAAAGGCAATGGAAGTAAAAGCTAAAATAAACGAATGGGACTATATGAAACTTAAAAGCTTCTGCACAGCAAAAGAAACCATCGACAAAATAAAGAGGCAACCAACTGAATGGGAGAAGATTTTTGCAAACAGTGCTGCTGATAAGGGGCTAATGTCCAAAATATACAAGGAACTCATGAAACTCAACAACAACAAAACAAACAACCCAATTGAAAAATGGGCAGAGGACCTGAAGAGACATTTCTCCAAAGAGGACATACAAATGGCAAATAGACATATGAAAAAATGCTCAACATCACTAATCATCAGAGAAATGCAAATAAAAACCACAATGAGATATCACCTCACCCCAGTCAGAATGGCGATCATCAACAAGACAAATAGTAACAAGTGTTGGAGAGGCTGTGGAGAAAAAGGAACCCTCATACACTGTTGGTGGGAATGCAGACTGGTGCAGCCGTTATGGAAGGCAGTGTGGAGGTTCCTCAACAACTTACAAATAGAATTACTATATGACCCAGCAATCCCTCTCTTGGGTATCCACCCAAAAAATCTGAAAGTATTTATACATAAAGACACGTGCGCTCCAGTGTTCATTGCAGCTTTGTTTACAGTGGCCAAGACATGGAAAAAACCAAAATGTCCTTCGATAGATGAATGGATAAAGAAGTCGTGGTATATATACACAATGGAATACCAATACCATTCAGCAGTAAGAAAAGATGATGTAGGAACATTTGTGACAACATGGATGGATCTTGAGAGTATAATGCTAAGCGAAATAAGTCAGACTGAAAAAGCAGAGAACCATATGATTTCACTGATATGTGGTATATAAACCAAAAACAGCAAAAGAACAAGAGAAACAAATGAGAAACAGAAACTCATAGACACAGACAATAGTTTAGTGGTTACCAGAGGGTAAGGGGGGTGGGGGGTGGGAGATGAGGGAAAGGGGGATCAAATATATGGTGATGGAAGGAGAACTGACTCTGGGTGGTGAACACACAATGGGATTTATAGATGATGTAATACAGAATTGTACACCTGAAATCTATGTAATTTTACTAACAATTGTCACCCCGATAAATTAAAAAAAAAAGAAAAAATGTAAAACAACATTTAAATGTAAATGTATATTGCATTTGTTTACAAATGTAAACAACAGTTAAAATGTATATCAACATCAGCAACATAATACTATACATAATAAAGTGAAAGTAATAGAGTAATAATGAAACTTGTAACACATTTCTAAAGCCTAGACCCTGACAAAGATTTCCTACTTGACAAAACTTTCGTCAGCCTCCTCTGGACTCTCTTTTCAACTAGGCCTTGACCTTAGCCCTGGTCCTGGCTGAACCTAAATAGCCTAGTTGTAGCAAAAATTCTTCTAAGTTAGTTTAGAAAGAATCCTCCACCTTTGGTATCTGATCAAATTCTTCATCTCTCTCCCTTGACATCTGATGACACTGGCCTAATTTCAGCAATAGTCCTCCTACACTGATGTCTCCTCTTAGTAGTTTTCCACCCACAAATCCCCTCACCCTACCTTTGATTATAAGTCCTTACTTGCATTGTTGTATTTAGAATTGAGCCCAGTACTATTCTGAGGTTTCTTTTCTCCTATTGCAATAGTTGCTGAATAAATTCAGTTTTTGCAGCTCTAACTACTGTTCTACTCTGGTTCTGTTCAACAAACCTTTCTTCAATTTATATGCTAACTGTCCTATGTGCTAAATATCCATATGCAATACTTTTGACACTGAAATTTGAGCCAGTAGCAGATTCCATCTGAATTTATAATGTATGTAGAAATAAGAGTTATGACAACAATCAAGTAATGGAGTTATAAATCTTGTGAGTATAATGGAATGGTAATGGAATCTGTCATTACGTGGAATTCCTCTGTTAATGCAAATGTATTAACACAAGTTAATACATTTGTAAAACAGGAAATAAAACATGGGCAGAGAGAATCAATGTGTGAACTGATAAAGAAGGGTGAAATAGACTGTATAAAATGTCAGTTGTGAAGTGGAAAGAGTTCAGAGGAATGATATTAATGGTCAATATATTTTGGTAAGGTGAAGATACATAGTTAGCCTTAGAGTAACCACTAAAATAAATGATAGCAAAACAACTGATAGTTTATAAGGCAATAAATGAAATAAAATGAAGTGATAAAATATTCAGTTAACCCAAAGGACACAGGGAAGAAGCAATAAAGAAAAAAATTCAGAAAAGTCAAATGGAAAACGAATATCAGGATGGCAAACTCAAACCCATTAAAAGTCAGACATTAACAGAGTATATGGCAAAGCAAGAAATACTATGTATTATTTGCATGACATACATTTAAAATATATTATGATGAGATTTAACATGCAAACAGTAAGCAAGACTACACTCATATGATATCAGAAAATCTGGATGTAAAGACAAGGATACTACAATCCAATGAGGGACTCTTCATGACATAAAATAATGATTTTCCAAGAACACTTGACCTAAGATGTGGATGCACCTAATAACAAGAAACTAATAAAAATGGAACTGAAGAAATAGTCAAATCCATAATTATTTATTGTTAAAGATTTTTAACACTATCTTCCAGTAACTGAAAAAACAAGTGGGGTAAAAAAAATAAGGTTATATAAGACCTAAACAACACAATCAACCAACTTGATCTAATTAACACTGAGAATGAAGCATTATATCCAACAAGACCAAAATATTTTTTTTCCAATACACAATGAATGTTTGACAAGATAAGCAATCTACCTGGACACAAAGTATCCCTCAATAAACTTCAAAAGATTAAAATCTGACAGGTAATTTTCTTTGATAATAAAATAATTAGATTAGAAATCAATATTAACAAAATATTTAGATATTGAAAAATTTTTAAAATGCACTTCAAAATAATTCATCATTAAAAAGGAATGTACAATATATATAAAATAAAGTATTTTAAACCAAATGATAATAAAAACTGTGTATAATAAAGAAAACATATGTAACATTAAATAGCTACAAAACAAATGCTTAAAACCAGTGACCTATAGCTCCTCGGTAAAAAGTTAGAAAAAGAATAGAAAAATGAGTTTATAGGAAGTGAAATAATATAAATAAAAAATATCAGAGCAAAAATCAGGGAATTTAGAAAAAAGTCCAAACAGAAAATTAGCAATGCTATATGCTATTTCTTTGAAAATATTTATACAATTAATAACTCTCACAAGAATAATTAAGAAAACTAGAAAAAACAAAAGTAACTATATCAGGGATAAAAGGGTTATCACTACAGATTATGCACATATTAAGAGGATACAAGGGAATAGCATCAATAGTTTCATGCTAATGAATATGCCAACTTAAATAAAATGTACAAATTCCTTGAAAACCTTAATTTATCAAGACTAATTCAAGAAGAAATAAAAACCTCAATAGCTTTATATCTATTAAAGCAAATTTTACATCAAATCAAGGCAATATCCTGTCCCAGATGATTTCTGTCAAACATTTAAAAAGAAAACAGTATCAATCTACAGAAATAAAAGAGAAGGAAATACTTCCCAACTCCTTTTAGCAGGCAAGGAAAGAAATTGTAAGTACACAAACAAATACCATTCATGAACATAGAAGTAAAAGTCCTTAACAAAATGGTAGAAATAAAGTCCCACAAAATATAAAAGAATAATACGTCATGTCCAAGTTTTGCATATTTCAAGAATATGAAATTGTTTCAATATTTCAAAATAAAACAATATAGTTTTGTTTTGAACCACATTAACAAAATAGAAGAAAAAAGTCTATTATCTTCTCAAGAGGAACTTACTTTGGTTATTTATTCTACATTAGCAAGTACTCTGGAATTTAGTTTTTCTTTGTCACTTCATAAAACTTTTATTTTCACTATAGCCAACATTACACACAAAAAGGTTGTTTTAAGCAATTCTTTATTCTACCCCTGTTCTTTGGGTCAGGAACACAGGAAGGGGTTTGCTAGGTGGCTCTTTACTGCATTTGGCTTCAGCTGAGGTGGCTGAGATTGGAATATCAAGAACTATATATATAGCATCATCGTACATATGTCTGTTGCCCAGGTTCTTGGTTTTTCTGTCTACATAGACCATTTCATTCTCCAGGGCCTCTTCAGGTGGCTTGGCTTCTCACAGCACATCGATTTTAGGATTACTGTACTTTTTATTTGGCGGCTGTCTCTCAAGTGTCAAATAGAAGAAACTGACCAGTAAGAGCCACATTCAAAATAAGCAAGCATAGCATCACTGCCACCATATTTTATTAAACAAAGCGGTCTCAAAGTCTGCTCAGATTCAAGGGACTAGAAAAATAGATTCCAATTGGCAAGATCACACTGTAGAAAGCATGTTGGATGGGAAATATTTTTTCAGCCATTTTTAGAAAAGGCTAAATACATTTTGCTAAACCACAATACAGAAAGATCACCTGGCAGGAATTAATACACATCCATCATAAAAAATTTTCAGCTAAATAGGCCTAGAAGAACAAAGATTTGTGTAGACGATCTTAGACATGGGTTTAAATGACAGTTGTCCAACAAAGAAAGAACTCTCAAAAGTGTCTTCTCTACATACACATATTTTAGATGCCAACAGTGTCATACAAAGATTATCAAACATGTTTTGACTGCTTAATTGATAAATTCATAATTAGTCTTGTAATCATTTGATTTCTATTAACTAAAGGCCGTTCACATAATATGAACATAAAATGTTTCACCAACGCAAATCTTACTTCATAAAGATGAGAGATTTATTTTAAATAATTATAGGTTTCTCTACATACAAGACTTTAAACCAGATTAGCAATTTTTTTACTACAGTATTCAAATATAGTTGTTATACATATTAATTAGATTTGTGAATACATTAATCACTAATTAATATGTCTGCATAGTCAAGTAATACATCTCTGTATTTTATACTACCTTACATTCAGATAAAATCAGGTTTTCTTAAAATGAATTATTTTATACTTTGAATACTTTGTTCCTGCCTCAAGTTTTCAATTATGATAAGTCTTTAATTGCATGCCCTTCTTTAGGGAATAGTACTAATATTCCTAGTAGATAAGATTCTAATCACTGAATGTATCAATAATTACACAATTGTCACATTACTAAGTTTACTGTTGACATTATCATTAGGTGTTGAGGAAGAAATTCTCACCAAGATCCTCTGTAGTTTTAATAGCAAAGTCTTAATGATCTGTAGGAATGAGAAGAATCCTTCAGTCCACGATTAATTCCAAGACCTCATTTTAATCCATCGCCTATTCTCATGTTTTGAAAGAATCATATAGGTCAGAAACATGGTGACGTGAGGGGTCCCCTTGATCTCTCCCTTGAAATTACAACAAGTAAAACAGCTATAATTCAACAAAAGATTCCCTGTGCAATACACAAACACATCTGAGAAATCAGCACATTGAAACATCTGAAGGTGGGCAAATCAGGGCTAAGGAGGGAGGAGGAAAGGAAGAAGAACAGAGATGGGTTTCACTCTGGGGTTCCCTGCCTGTCCTGGCAGAGGGATGATTCAGGCTGCAAGTGCAAGCTCTGTGGCCCTGAGCATACCTGCCTGAATGACCAGTACACAAGGTCTGACACTTGAGTTTGCAAACTCATCCTAGAAAAAGTGCTACATACCTCATTGCTGAATATCACTACTGTCACCTTCAAAGTACACCTCTTGCGAAGCTATGCACTGATGCCAGTGCCTATTCCACTCTTCAAAGCAATTTTGGAACTCTTTTTCTGGAATGGCTATCAGAGCTGTCACCGTATTACCCTTGATGTCCTGAATGTCATCAAAATGTCTTCTTTTCAATATTTCCTTTATCTTCAGGTAAAGAAAGAAGCCACTGGGGCCAGACCAGGTGAGTAGAGAGGGTGTTTCAATAGTTATTTGTTTATTGGCTAAAAACTCTCTCAGACAGTGCCTTTTGAACTGGTGCATTGTCGTGATGCAAGAGCCATGAATGTAAATTGTTGGCGAAAAGTTCAGGTCGTCTAACTTTTTCACGCAGGCTTTTCAGCACTTTCAAATAGTAAACTTGGTTAACTGTTTGTCCAGTTGGTACAAATCCATAATGAATAATCTCTCTGATATCAATAAATGTTAGCAACATCATCACAACAGGTTCACAAACTTAATTGTCAGACCTTGTAGGTATCTTCACAAGCATTTCATTTTTTCAATATGATTCTTAAGTTACAAAACCCCAAACTAAACATAATGTATTAGATGTACTCTCACTAGGAAAGAGTAATGTGTAAATATTACTGTGTGTTTCAGAACATATTTTTAATAAGGCCACGTAACAGAGAATTAGCTCTTATAGGAGCTAATTATCTTATTGTCTAATATTCTTCTTATAATCAGAAAGTAATCTTCCAGTACTGTACTCAAATGATTAATTTTTATCACAAAAATGATATTACATTTATTCTTCACAAAATAGCTTTCTAGGCACTGGTGAATAATAAGACATACAATTACTTTCTAAAATAATTTATAAGCCAGTAGGGGGCATATGGGAAACATCTAGTACACACTAGACAGTGAAATATTCATGCAGGAAATGAATGAATTATAATGCAAAAAATAATTAAATAAGAATTTAATGAAGATATAAACAGAAGAAAAAGGGAAAGAGAATTTCATTTTAACCCAAGGTTTCAAGGACGGTTTCATTGCACGAGAAACTTTACTAAATTTGCGAGGATGAAAGAAAAACGTTGAAACACTTCCTGTATTGCATTATAAGTTTTGCTTTAGTTGCTTACCTCTCTCAGGCGACAGTGTTTCTTTCATGCCAGTGACAACCTAATATTTAATATCCTGAAAACCAAAAAAATGGTACCTGGCGTAATTTAGACCCTCAGCACATTCTTTGAATGGATGTGCAAATTACAGAGAATGTTGGAAAATAAAATAAGGTTGAGAAAATATTATCAGTAAAGTAACAGTATGTTCTCTTTCCACTGTAATTGTTATGGAGGTTTTGTGGAGAGGTTAGGTAAAAAAGACAGTAGAAAGACAAGTTAAGTTATTAAGTTATTAATGCTATACATAGTATAAATAGTAGTAGTTGTGATTATCAACTACTATTATTAACTAAAGATGTTAATGTGTAGAGACATCATGCTGTCTGACAGACATTTGTCATATGACTGGCATGGTTTTCTAGCAAAATACTAATCACTAATGAAAAGGATGTAATGAAAAAGTTCTATGTTAGAGTGGGAAGATAAAATTAGAATAATCCCAGACAGAGTGACAAGTGTCAAAATTAGGGCAATGTCACAAGTAATTTTTTAAAAGTTGTGTTAACATGCAATTCACATCATGGAGATACCAACTGAACACTTCCTGCCTGAATTTAGTTGCGATATTAAGAAAAGAGAAGTCCAGAAACCTATCTTGTGCATCTAAAAGGAGCAACATAATTTTAAAGGAAATAATTCTCTCGTCTGTCATGTTTACACTCTATTCCTTCACTATTCTTGTCTTTGGTAACTCTTATTTAGCTTCATATTTCTCCAGGTTTCATACTTCCTCTGTGCATCTAAACTAGCCTTTACTTAATCTAGTATATATTATTTAAATTTTTTTTTTTTGCTTCATTTTTCTCTACGATGCTTACATCTTGAAGGCAGGATGATTTCTGGCTTATTCAATGGTGAGTCCCAATGTTTAGTACCTTATTTAGTATATCAAATGTAATAAATATTTTGTAAATAGTTCTTTAATTGCACATATATGTACTCAAAGGTAACCTATTTTTCTCCTGTGTTCCTGGTCATCAATTTATTGATTGATTCATTTAGGCAAACATTTACTTATAGTCATTCATTTAAATGCATTTGAACATTTCTATGAAATACATTTCTGTGAACTGTTTTAGAGGATAAAGACAGGGTATAAAACAGCCACATTCTCCATGGAATTGCTTGCTTGAAGTTTCTTGAATTAAGTTCTCTCACTTTCAGAGATATCCAGAGGAGAAGGAGCTATGAAACTTTATTCTGTTATCAATAACGTCACTAGATTTTTTTCAAATCTGGTGCTTGTGAATTTCCCCAAAACTTCCTCAGAACTATTCATCTCTGTCGAAAATCCCTCATAGAACAAGAATTGTGAATATGTAGAATGTATTTTAAAAATATGATAGTATCAAACAGGCTGATAATTTCTGGAGTGTTTTTATGGCTGTAAAAACATATTTTTGGAATTATCCAATATATATGATATAAAGGAAAATGTTTTCTGTAAATTTTAGTCTCAAAAAAGTGTCTTTCAACAAACTGGATGAAGAGTAATAAAAATATTATTTAAGAAAAAATATTCACCATTGATTTGTTTTCTCATTTGTTTCAGAAGACCATCAAAATATCCAGCTACTAGACTAACAGTTTATTAAGAAACTGTGAAGCAAAGCAATCTAAAGATTTATTAATGTCTATTAAAATCAGGAAAGTGTTTGTTACAGTTTGTAATCCTAACCAAAGGAAATTCAGCCATTGGTTTTGGCACAAAGAAACATGTGAGTTTAACATGTTGCTATGCACATGACATTTAATAAACACTGAGTAATTGAATAACTCTAGTGACACATTCTTTACTGTTTATGGCAAAGTGAAAAAAAATAGATCATTAATTCATTCATTTCAGGTAAATATAATTTCTAATAGCTTCTGCACGTAAGTTAATAAAAGCTTGGAATATATGCAATTCTCCAGGCTTACATGTGAAAATTATGAACAGTAAAGTACATATTTCAGATATATTTATTAAAATAGCAAGGATAATAATTTTTCTATAAATGTTTATTTATAAGGCATACACCCTAGGGCCAAGTCCATCTCAATGTGTGCTTGCATAAAAGGATCACACTATATATATTTTTAAGAGACTTGCTGTTTTTCACCTAATAATATGGCTTTTTCACTTAATAATAACTTTCCAAGTCTGTACATTGAAATATGGTCTGTGGACTTATAATTTACTGAACAGATCCTTATTTCCATATATTTTTCATTATAATCTTTATTGTAAGTCTCTGTCTGTCTGTCTGTCTGTCTGTCTCTCTGAGAGACAAAGAGATAGACAAACTAGAAGTTAAACTGCCAGAAAAAATGTTATGCATTTTTCTTTTGCATAGAAAATTGTATTCTAATTCCTTCTCAGAAAGGATGGAACATTTCACACTTCCACCAAATGTGTGAGGTTATCTATTACATCACACTTATTAACAATATGTATTATAAATGTGTTTTTCTTCTGTGATGATCAAAAAATTATATGTGCCACAAATTATTTTTATGTTGGTTCTTAACTATGTAAAAATACTTGTAAGTATGTTCAGTTGAATGTTTTCTTTTAATTGTGTTTTCTAAGAGTAACTCTGCCAATGAATGGGAAACTAAAGTTTTTATTTTGTATCAAGCCCTATTAATTCATATTAGTTTAAATATATTTTGAGGGTGTTTTGCATAATCATCATTATTAATATTATTCTATTATTTTAGTATAATGTTTAAGACAATGAATTATTAGTCTGGCAAATCAGGATTTGAATCTCAGATTTACTACTTACTTATTTTTAAAGTTAGGCAAATTCTTTTTTTTCCTTTCTATAACACATTTATAAAAAGTCTTGGTTTTATCTTTGATTGCCTATCCTATTTCTTCTATAATTATTAGTCCAGTCAGGTTTTATACGTCTTTTTGACCAATTTTGGTGTTTTATATATTCCTAGGACTTAATCAATTATATGGAGATTTTAAAATGTATTTTTATTAAGTTGTGCTATGCTCACTTATGTATTTACTTATTTGTTTGTTTGTTTGTTTGTTTCCTGGCTACATTTATTTATTTCTTTACTAAATTTTCTTAATTATCATTGATAGCTTCAACAAAGTTGTTTTTAAAGTATTTTATTGATTAGGCCTACTAATTTTTTACTAATTTTGAATTATAACTATCATTTTACCAGAAAACTGTTTTAACCGAGTTTCATAGATGTGATATGAAAAATTCTAATCGGTTTGATTTCTTAATATACATTTTCTTTTTAATTTTAATTATAAGTGAACTTGTAAGTGAATATACAATAGGACTATTCTTGTTTTATTGTAATTTATTTCATATTTGTTAAGTAATGTGGGTACGGAGGATTCTTGTTTTTAAAACTCACTAGGATTTCTTGTGTTTCCTAATAGATGAAGTTCTAATGTAATGCTACTTTGGGGTATTTGTTAATCATATACTATTTTTCTTTACTCATAAGTTGATTTGTTATTCTTTGAGGGAGACTTCTTGAAGCTTATCAGGATACATACAAAGTTTAAATTTTTTCTTATTACTAATATTTTATTGCTTTACACATTTCATAGTTATATTGTTAAATGTAAAAAAAAAAATCTCTATTGTTCTATCTCCTTGGTGTAGTTAAACTTTTATTAATGCAAAATATTGCTCTTGTTGCCATTTAAAACATTATGTCTCAAATTCAATTTTCACTGATATGTTACAATATTTTATCATTCCTCATTGTATGTTAATCTTTCCCCATTATCTAGCCCCAAGATAGTTTTATCTACAATATTATTTCATATTTTTGAGTAATATAATTTTATAGTTATATATAATTATTTTTTTTGTTCTATTTCCCTCAACAGTGTCTTATAACTAACAATGATTTTTGCATTTGATTTCTGTCTTCTTCAATTTATTATCTATGAATTTCCCAGGAATTTTCAGAAAATACTTAGTATTTGATTGAAATGTTAGCTTTTTTTTTTTTTTTTTCTTTCTACACAGGGTGATATGTTTAATATAATTTCCTTTAAGGCTATCATTTTTTATCAGTGATAGCAAAATTTATTCCATGGATTCTCTGTTGTTTTTATTTTATGTAGTTTTGGAGTTCTGAAATTTGACAAGGATATGTCTAAATTTGTCTCATTAAAATATATGAAGTGTTTTTTGCATTTTTTTCTGATGAGAGCCCTGTGTGCCCTTTCAATCTTAAGAAGACTAACTTTCCACAACTCTGGGAAATTTATTTAGCTATATATTTATTTTTCTGTATTTGTTCTGCTGTATTCTCTTTGTATTTACTGCTCTTCAATGAATCTTGAAACGTGGACAAATCTTTCAGTTTTCCTAAATTTCCTTTCACGTCTTCTACCATTTGTTCTGGGTTCAGCATTCAGGTAGAAATTCTCAATTATTAATAGAACTTCCAGTTTACAAAGTCAGTACTCAGTCATGCTTATTTTGTTTCTTTTTAACATATTGTTTTAAATTCTTTTTTACAAAGGGCTTTTCCTTTGTGTTAGCTATGCATTTTTACTGAAAAGACTGAGTACGTATTTTCCTTAAATTCAGTTACATTATTGTGGTCCTTTTGTAGGGATTCTTGTCTTTATATGAAAGTTTGTGTTTTTTTTGAATATTTGTTTATTCAATATCGTTTCTTCCAAATTGTATTTGACTATTGACATTTCCTTGTCAGTGAACCTGTGTTCTTATTATAGCTAAAAACTCTGTGTGATTATGAAGAAGGGAGAGTGTGCAGTTACTTTTTTATTCCAGCTGTGGCAGTTGACCATTCTCTTAGGTTCCAGAGTTTGGGGGCTTCTCTACTTTCTTTCCCTAGCCAGAGCCTGCCAGTTCAGAGGCCTTGCTTCAAAGAGTCACTGCTTCAGCATGGAAACTTGAGTCAGATGTATTTCTTCTCCTTTTGCATCTGCCTCAGTGATCCTTGTGGTGGTCTGGCATTACCTCTGCTACTAGTACATGTCTCCAACCTTGGTTATTATAATAAGCTCTCTTTCTTAGTAGATAGTTCAGTCTGTTAGAAAATGATTGAGGGAGGTTGAGAGTGAAGACTGCCCATGCTGCCCATGGGATCTTCTTAGAATAGATAAATAAAAATGCTAATGAAGACCCTATGTCCTTGTAGATTCCCCTCTTGCTTTTGATTATTCTGACATTTAAGAGTATCTCTAGAATCTTCTATCATAGGCCTTTGCTTTTAGTTTCCTCTGCTCTTATCAGTAAATCAGACCCCATCACTCTCATATTTTCCAAGAATTTCTTGAAATATAGGTTTTACTGCTTGTATATGATCTGGTTTTCCATCATGATGACAAGTTTATATTTCAAAAGTGTGTAAAATCTATTATATCATTTCAAGGACTTTTTGGGTAAAGAGAAGGGGAGAGGGAGGCAATTATGCCCATTGGCTTTTAATTTTAAAAGTATTAATTATTTTAAATTAGTAATTAGTAATGCACTTTTCTTAAACTTCTTGCATGTTGTCTTCAATATCTTCGTATTTATTTTGATATATTTATTTCTTACTTAAGCAACTGTGATATGCAATTAAGGTCAGTTTCCATGCCTACTTTTTGCTCTGCTTATGGTAAGGGACTTTGTATGAAGATCTTTGATATACAATAATAATAACATAAAATAATATAAAAATTAGCTTTAGGTTCAAATAGAACTGGATTTGAGTACTATTTTTGACAGATACTGGTTCTGTGACTTTGAAATATTTGTTTAATGTTCCTAAACCTCTGTAGCTCTAACTGCACAGTAATAATAATTATAATAGTAATAAAAATAATAATTTATGCATTGTGAGAGTTAAATGGGGTAATGCATGCAAAGCACTTAGAACACTGATTTACACCTAGCAAATATTAGTATTAATTATTTTAGATATATTGACTGATGACTCTAAGCATTTCCAAACCATATCGAGAATGTAATCAAATTAAATGTGATGAGTTTTCTGTGTGCTGATTCTAAACTGTCCTTTGTTGCTTGACAACAACTCTACGCAGCATGAGCAGTGGAAGGAGGGGTGTGCTTTTGGTAATTTTAGTTCAGAGTAGTTAATGCTGGAACTGAGATTTATGGACTGTTTATTAAGACTTTACAGAAGTTTCTAAACACAGATGTTCAGGCTGTGCAAGAAGTCATACAGAGCTAACAGGAACTGAGTTGGAATAAAAGAAGAAATCAGAAGTGCCATTGCAAGTATATCATGTTAAAAATAATAAAGTAGTCACTCTAAACAAATTCTTTACAGAATTTAAAAATATAATTCCTCCTATTCTGAAGGATTATGCTGAAGATAGATAGGTAAATGATAAAGATAGATGATAGATAGATAGATAGATAGATAGATAGATAGATAGATAGATAATAGTTAAAGATACAGATATAGATGTGGATATATATAGATATAGATTATAGATTGATATAGATATGGATGTAATTTTTAAAGGAATAGCTAGTATTTCCTGGAATTTTTCATGGTCTGCATGGCTATTGTTTTGTTTTAGATTTGTTAAATAACAAAAATCTGACTGAGCAAATTTGAAGACCCAATTAGCTTTAATGAACAACTCTTGAAATGGGCAGTATCTTATCTAACAAGTAGAAGAGGATAGCAAACAAAGTGCTACAGAAAAGGAAAGGTTTTTAAAAACAAGACAAGGAAGTCATGATCAAAACAAATATCATTTTAGACTTAGGTAACATATCTATGGGGGATGAAAGGTATCTATGTGGCAGATTACCTCATCTTCTTTTGGGGGAATAGAATGGATTACCTCATTGGTGTTGACCACAGAATTCTACACTGATGAATTAAGACTACATTCCTGGGAAAGGTTGTAACTGTAGTTAGGTTAGGTACTAAATCTTGCTTTGCTTAGCAGAAGTGACTCCATTTTGGGCTTGTTTCTTTTTAACAGATTTGAATTTTTTGTGTGTGAACTAGAGTAAGCTATTGATGTCAGGTTTTTTGTTTTGTCTATAAGTCAGGCATGGTACTGACTATCTCACAGAGATGTTGTAAAGTGAAATGAATTAAAGTTCTCAACACATCACACACTTTTTAAAAGTGAAGTTTTCTTGTTTCCTTCTTAAATTTCCCCATCAATCTAAACACCTTGATGTTGACTGACCTGCAGATCTCTCTGGATGTTCCTATGCCCAACCCCCTGCTTCTATGGCCCCACCCCCCGCACCCCCCATAAATACCCATTCAGCCTCCACTGCATTTACTCTGGCTGTCTCATCACTTCTCTCTTGAGTCTATTAGATTCTGGCAATAGACTCAAAAATGATCTTCTGTGTTCGTTCCTACTCCCATCCCCACCCCCAATTGCTGCCAGAGTTATCTTTCTAAAATGGAGCTGGTAATTGCATTATATATCTCTAATCCATCTTTTAGTTTGATCTGCCACCACCTACTACCATACCTTCTCCACACTAGCTGTACTAGATTGCAAATTATTATGTGAATGTCCCATGTAGTTTTACCATGTCCACTTCTTTAATGCTATTTCCTTTGCCTGGAATTATTATTTTTCCCTTCTTAGTTTGACAGAATCCTATCAATCCATAAAGTTTAGCTCATATAGCACCTTCTCTGATATTCTTTACTAATAGTTTGTGTAAAGTATTTGCATACAGAGTTATAGCGCTCTGAATTGATTCTCATTTGTTAGATGACCGATTTCTATTTTGAGGGCAGATATTTCATTTTTTCAATGTTGAATTCCAAGTATTTAGCATAGGTTATCATATGGGTTCTTAAATTATTTGAATTGCACAGTCCTAGAAATCAGAGAACTCATTATTTAATTTATTGTATTAATAAGCATATCCTGCTTGGCTATGGAATTCATAGTGATAATTTTTCTGTATTTTATACTTGAAGTTCATCAGGTTATATTTCCCTTTGAGCTGCACTAATATATTTAGCATCATTGTAAATTCAAGAAGAAAATATAACAACATTATATTTAACAATAGAATGTTTCATGTCTCACTGTCACATTTGTTCTTTTCTTATATGGTTCTTTGGTTACAAAACAAAGTGTGAGTAATAATATTTGGAAAGTAACATTCTGGTGCTTTAAGAAAGAGTGCTATGCAAGTGAAAGTAGGAAGGCTCTTATTTGTCGCTGCTGTCTTTCAGAACGCAATTATCTGACATCAATCACTTGGCTAATAGGATGGTAACTTTCAATTAGTAACTTTCTTTGAAAGGATATGACTTTATAATAACTTCACAGACAATTAGAAACAAGAAGCCTAATTAGAAGTTGGAAAGAAAAGACAGACAAATTTTCTTTTCTGCAGAAATTCAGAATGTATATTAATTTCTCCCTCAGATACACACAGCCGATCTATGTGAAAGTTGTGCCTGACCTGGCCCTGTAGGTCTTATTATCACTGCACGATGTCCTCAGATATTACCATCAGAAAACTGGAAAATAAAAAAAGTTTATTACTTAAAAGTCCTGGAAGTTACACGGCACTTTAGTCCACAAAATGAGGTCCTGTGAAAAGAGAGAAAGCAAATGCGCATGGGGTTCTGCTTTTATTGGGGGACTAGGGTTTAGAAGATTCATTCTTTATTGACGAATTTAAAACATAAGAGCAGGAATTTAAAGAGCAGGAAGAAAAGGAAAACACACACACACACACACACACACACACACACACACACACACACACACAAGCAGCTCCAATGTTCAGTTATCAAAGCCACCAAAGATCTCTGAAACAAAAGATTCTTGGGAAAGACCTAGCTCTTTATCTAAATTCCATGCCTGGCAATGTGTTTTTTCACGATAGTCCTCTTTGAAATGGATGCTTCATTAAAGTGAATGCCTAAGAAATCAAAGCTTAAGTCAGGTGCTTGCACTACCATGTACTGGCCACATACATTGGATGAGGTACTTTGTTTCTATAGGTGGTAGTTTCTTATTGTGTAGTGAGCGCTAGGTTTTGGATCTAGTGTTTTGGGCTCTGGTGAGGATTAATTAAGTGAAATCATATAAAGTACTTAGCATTATGTTTTGCTCAACAAATCATAATGCTCAACAAATCATAATAATTTGGAATAAACACATAATGTCACTTTTATAACACACTTAGAATTATATTTGGCAAAATATATTGCAACCTAAGGCATACTATAATAATTTCATCAGTAACAGATATATAAAATATGACACATATAAGGAAACAGATACATATGTGTATATGTGTGCATATATGTATACATATAAATATATGTATTTAAAGTATATATATGTATGTATTTCTCATCATTAGTATCTATTACATTTAAGTATATAGTAGGTGTTCAATAAATATTTATTAAGGGAATGGATGCCTGAATATTTATATCATCACATCTTTCCTTGAAAATGAACACCGATATACAGTATTTTAATCAGTGAGTTTAAATACATTTATCTATTAATGTGCATTTATCTATCTAAGTGATCCACTCTTGAGGAATATTTAGGTTTTTTCCATATTTTGTCTATTTTAAATAACCATGATAACACACAGCACATTAATTTATATATACTTAACTTGGCCAACACCAGAAATTGAGACTGGGAGCTGATGCTCCAACTGGCAGCCACAGGTTCCCATCGCTTTAACTGTACTCCGTAATCTAAAAAGAAGTAACCACCGGAACTGTAGGCTCCCAAGTCACTACACACTTGCCTGCCAAGAAGACGCCTTCACTCTTGTGTCCTGTTTTCTCTCTCTCTCTATCCCCTACCCAGCTCTCTCTTCTCTCTCCCTTATTTTAATTTGGTTTCCAATTTAAATCACATATGAATACATCTGATGATAGAAAACTAAATCACACACAGAACTACAACTGCTATAAACTCAGGGAATACATTTCTTTGCTTTCCAATCTCTTCAGTACAGGAAGTTACAAGGGAAAGATATTGGAATGGATGATGGATAAACTAGAATACTGAATATGCCATACCTTCTGGCTCTGGCTCTCCAGCCTAAATTTACAGTAGGAAATATTGTTATGGTTGCCCATATTTTCTACCACATACTTCCAGTAACTCTCATCTGGTATCTGGAAAGGCAGTTTCTGTTAATATCTGACATTTTCTTATAATTTGGTTTACCGCGTACCATATGCCTCAGACACTCCAAGTTTTTGAGATGCTACTGCCTAGTACAATGAAGGGGTTGTGGAAATGTATTTTTGTTCAGCTATTCCATTTATTTTCTCAGAGAGCATAGAGAGGCTGTTCTTTTTAGTTATCTTCTCTGCTATTCCTATGATCTCTTTCAGGAAAATAGTTATTCAGATATTTTACCAGAAATCACTACTTTAATATATCAATTTGGTGACATGAAATAATTTCCTGTATCTGAGTGTCAGTTTTGTCAAGTATTAGAACAAATATGCAGCTTTTCTCTGTGAGTTCCTAATTTTGAAGCTGATATAAATGTCTTGATCTAAAGGCCACTTAGTCCATTTAAAATGACATCTTGTTAAATTAGGTCAACACATTTAGTTCAAGACTTTAAAACAAAGGCTATAATAAGAGACACAGGAACCAATAATCCCACTTCTGGATATTTATCCGAAGAAACCCAAACCACTACCTCAAAGGGACATGCACATCCATACATTCATTGCAGCACTGTTTACAACGGCCAAGATGAGGAGGCAGCCTGGGTGTCTGTCCATGGAAGAATGGATAAAGACAAGGTGGTACATATATACAATGGAATATTGCTCGGCCATAGAAGGGAATGGGTTCTTGCCATCTGCGACAGCATGGATGGATATGGAGGGTACTGTGCTGAGTGGAGTATGTCAGAGAGAGACAGATGCAATGTGATTTCTCTTATATGTGGAATCTGAAAAACAAAATAAAGAAACAAAACAGAAACAAACTCATAGATACAGAAAACATTTTGATTTGCCAGATGGAATGGAAGCTAGGGGGTGGTTCAAAAATGGAAAGGGATTGAGAAGAACAAATCAATTTTTACACAGTAGTCATGGGGATGTAGGGTATAGTGTAATAAATACAGTCAATGATACTGTAGTAACTGTGTGTGATGTTAAATGGGTACTGGGGGGGGGAGGTTGGAGGCAGGATGAAAAAGTTTAAGGGATTAAGAAGTACAAATTGGTAGTTACAATATAGTCACAGGAATGTAAAGAAAAGCATAGGGAATATAGTCAATAATGTGGTAATAACTAAGCATAGTGCCAGGTGGGTACTAGACCAGCCATAGGGATCACTTCTTATATAAATGTCTAATCACTATGCTGTATACCTGAAATGAATATAAATAATACTAAATGTCAACTGAAATTGAAAAAAAAAAGATGGGGGAAGGTGAAGGGTAATAAGGGATTCAAATTTCCAGGTATAAAACAAATAAATCATGGGGATGTAATGTACAGCATGAGGAATATAGTCAATAACATTGTAACAGTGTGGTACAGTGTCTGATAATTGCTGGACTTACCATGTTGATCACGTTTTTAGGTATGTAAATGTTGAATAACTTCCATGTACACCTGAGACTAATAATATTTTATGTTGACTATATTTTAATAAAAATCTTTAAAAAAAATAGCACCTTTACCAAGCTGTGAGTCATAGAGCAGTATCTAATTAACACAATATTCAGACTTAAACCTTCTTATTGAAAATTTGGCTGGAATTTTTTATGTATGGAATTAGTATAATCTAAAGGAATTGACATTGAGGGTACAAATGCCTATGCACAAATGCCTATGTTTGAATGCACTTACTTTCTCTTCCTTTTTGTTTCATGACTTTTAACCCTGTTCCAGATTCAAGAAAATACATGAGTGTTAGAAGGAGGCCTTGCTACTTAACAAAATGCATGATACATAGTGTTAACTTTATCTTAAGGTGGAATATATGACTAGTTATACTGTACAAAAACAATCACATATGTATTTATTATGTATTAGGTTGGTAATTGTGTTTTTTGCAATTGTTTTTAACCTTTTAAAACTGCAATATTTTGCACCAACCTAATAGCTAGCTTATGAGTTAAAGTACAGATATCCATCTTCATGAATAAATCAGCTTAGATATCATTGTTTTTACAAATTTGATTTGCCATTAGAGACAATGCAAAGAGAAAGGAACTATCTATAAAACAAGGTCAGACATGCATTTGTAGAGAAATTATGTATATGCCTAAAATATTCATAAATCCGTTTATTAAATAACAACAGAATAGCCTGGAAATATAAATGGAATTCCAAGGTCTATGTGTTCTAGGCATATTTTGAAATACTACTAAGTATAATAGTTTATTTATTTGATATTATTTTATTATAAAATTTAGCTTTGATTCATAGCTTGTCAACAGTATGATGCTAAGGCAAAGTCAATATTGTAACTTATTCAGTGTTACATAAATTATTTTTCATAAATCATTCTTTAAAATATAGTTTGTTTTAAAAATTGTATTATTTTTCCTAAAAATGTATGAGTTAGAAAGTTAAATCTATTATTTATTAAACATTATAAAATGATACAGTGTTCGTGTAAATATAAAGACAATTTCTGTTTGGGTTTAATTATGAACTAGAGTGTGAAACAGTCTTGACACATTATTTTTATTTGGAGTTTGGGAGTTTTTTGAGACTATCATAAATTTATCATTTTTTTTGTAAATAATTTGTGCATGAATAAAACTGTAAGTTGCATTTTCTATAATACAAATTGATCTTACCATTTTATTTTCTAGGAAATTCTCAAAAGAAAAAAATGAGAAACTAAATTTGCAAGGTAATTCCAGACAGACAAACATAAACGATCTAGAAACACTCATCCTCAGAATCTAATATATTTTCCATTTATTTTTACTAAGGCAATAACCTCCATATATTTATGCTCGTGATTAGATTAGAAAAAAAATAAGGCACTCCTCAAATATTTATATTATATTCGTATTACTTGACCTCAAAATTATATATATTTCCTGGTGATCAACTCATCCTGAGCTCCCTTCCATGAGAGCGCATAGCACACTGTCTTATATAAAGCCATATATTCACTTCTCTGTCACCTCAGAAGGATTTTGAACTTCTTAGTATAGAGCACAGGTCTTACTCAAATGTTTGTCTTTGGCTAAACATAGTGCTTGGCATACAGCAGGTGACTGATAAATGTGTATTCAGTAAACAAATTAGGGAATGAAGCAGGATTATCAGCTCCTTGAACTGAGGAACCAAAGGTTCTATAGCTGGAGATTCTCGTAGATTCTCAAACAATATCATAGAAATAAATTAAATTAATAAGTTTTAGTGAATACCTAAAGCCGAGAGTTTCATAATGTACCTAACAGAGGCACAGTATGGTTTCTGAGATATACTGATTTTTTAAAAAATTTATGGTGATCTCTCTAAACATAACTTTACTAGTATTTTGTAGTTTCAATCAGTACTTGTAGAAATATATAACTTTGTGCTTCTGTTAATATAATTGTTTATAAAAGACCTATTTTGATAGAAATTGTGTATAGTATAGTGCAAACATAATTTTAACAGTAACTGTTTTAGTTGTTCAAAAGAACAGAAATTGTTAACAGAGAATTCAATAACAGAGGTCAAGAACCAGTTTTGTATAAGCTAACAGATCAATAAAGAAAGAAATTGAAAACAAAAATAATTGGCTTGTAATGAATGACTGATAGCATGAAGGTGCATGCGGTAGTTTCTGGTAAATAAATCTGGCTAAAGAATGAGATTTGATTCACTTTTATTTATCTCTTTTTTATCTGTTATGTGGATTTGTTTTGTGGTTATTATAAGTCTTGTAAAAAAAAGTCTTATAAATTTTATGCTGATAACGACTTAACTTCAAACACATACAGAAACTACTCTTTTACTTCCCTGCTATGTTTTTGATGTCACAATTTACCTCAGTATATTGTGTATTCATTAACAAGTTTTTGTTGCTATAATTATTTTTAATACTTTTGCCTTTAATCTTTATATGAAAGTGGTTAGCACACCACTATGTTACATATTAGAGTATTCTGAATTTGGCAACATACTTAACTTTACCAATATGTTTTATACTTTCATACATTTTCATGTTACTAATTATTGTCCTTTCATTTTAGCTTGAAGAACTCCTTTCAGCATTTTTTGTAAGATAGCTCTAGGGGTGTTAAATCCCTCAGATTTTTTAGGGAAAGTCTTTATCTGTCCTGTTCTGAAGGATAACTTTGCCAGATACAGTAATCTTTGTCATTGTTTTTCTTTCAGCACTTTGAATATATCATTCCACTCTATCCTGGCCTATTAGACTTTAGAGGATTTCTACTGAGAAATTTGCTATTAGACTTATTGGGGGTTCCCTTGTAAGTTACAAGCTTCATTTCTTTTCCAGCTTTTAAGATTCTTTGACTTTGAATTTTGATAGTTTTGTCATGTGTTTAGAGAAGGCATCTTTATGTTGACTTTGTTGGAGACTTACAAACTTGATGAACTTGGATGTCCAAATCTCTTCCCAGATTTGGGAACTTCCTTGCCATTTTTTTGTAAATACCTGTTCTTCCCCTTTCTTCTCCTTCTAGGACTCAGTTATTTACAGATTGTTTCTTTATATGGTATTTCATAAATCACCTAGGTTTTCTTCACTCATTTTCATTCTTCCTTCTTTGTTTTCCTCTGATTAGATGATTTCAAAGTTTCTGTGTTCTAATTCACAGATATTTATACAGGATTCATTCTGCTATTGATATTTTCTATTGCATTTTTTTTTTCCATTTTATTCATTGTATTTTTCAGCTCCAGAATTTCTGGGTTTTTTATGATTTTTATCTCTTTGTTATACTTTTCATTTTGTTCATGTTTTGTTTTCCTGATTTCACTGAATTGTCTTTCTGTATTTTTGTAGTTCATTGAGTTTTTAAAATACAGCTATTTTGAATTATTTATTGGATAAATTTCAGATCTCCATATTTTTGGGGTCATTTACTGGAAAATAATTGTGATCCTTTGGTGATGTCAGATTTCCTTGATTTTTCATCTTCCTTAAAGCAACAGTAGTTACTAAAATAAATACCTCTTCAGGATAATTTTCTCTTTGGGAGAGAAATACCTTTCTTCCACCCTGCTAAGGATTCTGAGTCTTTCTCAAACCTTCTATGGAAATGCCATCTCTATACTTCTTACTCTCTCTGTTACGGAAAACACAAGCCTGTATGTTTTTTTCTCTTGATCCTGCAGAGCTAGGCCATGTACCGGCAAATTCTCTTTTACTCTCCCAATGACATTCTCTCCCAGGTCCATAGATCCAAGCCAACTTTCTGCACTTGCTTACTAGATTTCTGCAGGAGCTTAGTCTTGCAACCATAGCATGTGTGCACAGGGAGTCAGACATGGGGTTGGGGGAACAGTGGGTAAGGTGCATGGAGGACTGGCAGTGCCAGTTGGGCTCTCTCATTCATGGGTGATTATCACATTCAATGTTCTCAGTCTGGGGTGTCCCAGACTGGCTGAATGGGACTGGAGTCATTTCATGGGCATTTCAGGATCCAGAGCTGTGACCAAGGTCTGTATGCCTATTACTTGGAATAATGGTGGCAAGACTCCTCTCAGGTCACTTTGTGTATAAGGCTGATGGCAGAATCAAAGTCAAATGTGGCTTCAACAATGTCCTCAGGGTTATGGAGTTGTTTTCTGGGTCTATAATTGAAACTTCAGTGAGTGAATCAGGGTGCAGACCTGTCCTCTCAAAACAACTCTTCACGTTTTTGATTGCCCCTGGAGCTTCACATTGCACCTGGATCTCATAGCTCCCACAAAAACAGTTTTGTCTGTAGATGAATGCCAAAGTATTGTTGCTGGGGGAGGTACAAACAAGGACATCTTATTTGACCATGTTGTTCACATCACTCCAGTTTTTTCTGCTTTAAAAGTTGTTAGCATTTATGCAGTTTATGTGTCAAAAGTGCCTCAGAGTGAGGTTTCTGTCTTTTATCTGACTTGCCTTTGATGTCTATTGGACATAGATATTCTCTGCAATGCAGAGTAGCCTGAATTTACACTTATGGCCCAAGGGGAGGATTCTGTGGCTTCCTGTAAAAGTTTGAGTTCCCTTTCCTGCCACAACCTCATTAACAGTGCAGCATCTTTGAGGGACTTTTGACTGAGGTATCTTTATGAGAATGGGATGCTCCAGATCTTCAGACCTTTGGTTGCTTCAGTTTTACAGAGTGTTATTCCCTCAGACAGAGATACTGCCGCAATTGCAATGAGTTATTCCTTCAGTAAATGTAGTCAGTGTAACTTATTCTGAAATAAAAATGAATGATGTTAATACGTTTAACTTTCCAGCAACATAGCTTCACTTAAAGCAATCCCTCTGGGAATGTACATTACACTGCTTTAGCAGATTGCAAACGTGGAAAGTCATAACGATAAAAAGTTATAAATATTTTGTTTAGTGTTATGACTGTACTTGTTATGAGTATAATAGTTTAAATATTTATTAAATAAACCAATATTATTTATTAATAAAACTGCATGAATTACCAAATGAACAATTTAAGTATCGATATAAGTATCCTTTACACATTTTGCTTAAATCTGAACAATTATTGAATCTGTTTCTAAAGATTAAAATGTATTATATTAAGCAGAAAGAAAAAACATCCATTTACACTTAAATTTTTGTCAAATGTTTTTGTGAACTTCTGACACACACATACATATATATGTAAACACAATCATGAATAGCGATTGTAAAATCTATTGTAGACTCAGGAAGTACGTGCCATTAATGTGGAGATTAAGCAGATTGTATCAAATTTTTAATTGTCTGGTTACACGCACAAACTGTCTCTTTAAAAAATGCTCAAGCCCACATTTTGCATACAATTTTTTAGATTCAACTGCCTACATTCTCTATATGGACCATTTAGTTCCTATGATCTCCCAGTTATGATACTGCATATACGCACGAACTACCTCAGATTGTCATATGAAAATCTATAGATTGTCAGTGATACCTTAAATCAGCTTCCATGTACTCTCAATACAACTAAGGCTATTTAATTAAAAGGAAGTTCATTATTACAATTTTTAAGTTCTCTATTTATTGAATAATCTATTTGGGGAAAATATTAATATGTGAAAAAAATATCTCAGCTCATAAAAATGGAAGCTACTGTGTAGATATTGTCATATAGATAAACATTTCAACAGCTATTGTAGAGTGCCAAATGCCTACTTCTAATGTGGGGGACCTAATACCTATTATGATTTTGCACTTCTGTAAATTCACAGATAGCAATGTGACATGGTGTTATTGGATATGAATATGGTATTAAAAAAGAAGCATCTAGAGCCCCAAGCCACTTTTGTTTATTAGCATGTTTTTTTTCTGTTAAAATATGAAGTAGATCAATTGTTATTGCTTTGTATTTCACTCTTTTTTATTTTGTGAGAATGAAATTGAAAATATCGCATATTTCCTCTTCATTTCAAGTATTAAACAACTGTGTTAATAGAACTAATCAAACGTGAATGATTAAGATCAAATAATATGATATCTAACCCACCAAGGAAAGACTTAACCAGTTAAACATATTTATTAAAACATTTTAATAAAACTAAAATAATAAGTAATAATAATAATGATAAAATCAACTAATTTTTTAACCTCCTCTATATCGCATAATATGCTGTTCATTAAATGTATTGTCCCCATATCTAACTCTGCGAAGTAATATGGATTGAAATTTTACAAGTATCAAAATTGGAAAACACTAGTGTCAGATGACTTGCCCATGTGTTCAACATAATTCCAAACAAATTTTATCTAGTTACAAAATATTCTCTTTCTAATATACTATGTGGCGTCTCTAAAGGCAAATGAAATCTTGAGGAGGCATTGCATTGGGTTTGTTTTCTTTGTGTTAATTGAAGTAATTTTGAGCTTAAATTCTGTTTTTGTCTATTTATTTAATTTTGAAAATAAATTTTACTGTTGTAAAATAATAAATGAGTTCTTATAAGATTTAATCACAGTCAGCAATTTCTCAATTTTTAAAATTTTGAATTTAGACAGAATTCATGTTATAAAAATCAACCTTCTAATGTAAAGTTTAGTGTTTTTTAGTGTATTCACAATGTTGTATATCTAGCATCACATGTAATTACAGAATATTTTCATCAATCCCAAAAGAAATTCTCTACTTATTAGCAGTCAGGACAAATTCCCCCTTTCCCTATGTCCTGGCAACCACTACTTTCTGTCTCTATGGATTTGTGTGTTCTGCACATTTTATAAATAGAATCATAGAATTTATGTGTGTGTGTGTGTGTGTGTGCGCGCGTGCGTGTGTGTGCATGCGTGCGCCTGATTTCTTCAATAAACATAAATTTTCCAAAGTTCAAACGTTGTCGCATGTACTAGTAGTTCATTTCTTTTTATGGCTGAATAATATTCCATTGCATGGATATACCACTGTTTGTTTCTTCATTCATCAGTTGATGAACATTTGGATTTTTCCACTTTTTGGCTACTGTAAATACTGATACTATGAAGATTAAAATATGTACTATTTTTCCGTGTAGACCTATGTTCTTAATTCTGTTAAGTATATCTATATACCTAGGGATAGATTTGGGTAATTCATATGGCAATTCTATATTTAATTTATTGAGGAATAGGCATTTTATTGTAATTGTTTTGCTTTGCTTTTGATATTATATTTAAGCAATTTTGCCTAATCCAATGTCATGAAGATTTATCCCTGTGATTTCTTCTAGGAGTGCTATAGTTTTAGCTCTTACATTTAGTTCTTAGATACATTTTGAGAAAATTTTTGTAAATAATGTGAGGTAGCAGTCCATCTTCAATCTTTTGCATGTAGATATCTACTTGTCTCCATAACATTTATTAAAGAGACTATTATATGTTATCATTTAACGGTCTTGGCATCCTTTTCAAAAACCAATTGACCATAGATGTTTCAGTTTATTTCTGGACTCTCAATTTTATTCCATTATCTTTGCTGGTTTTCTGTATTATTTTTCCATCTCTGTTTCACTTATTTCCACTCTAATCTTTATTACTGCCTTACTATTATCTGCTTTTATTTAGCTTGCTCTTTTAATTCTAGTGTCTTAAAATGGAAGGATATGTTATTAATTTGCAAACCTTCCTGTATTTAAATATGAACATATACATCTATAGATTTCCTATTGAGCACTACTTTAGCAGCATTTTATAAGATGTGGTATGTTGTGTTTTTATTCAATTCATCTCAATATATATTCTAATTTTCCATGTAATTTCTTCTTCGACTAATCAATAGATTAGGAACATGTTTAATTTGCGCATATTTGTGAATTTTCTAGATTTCTCTCTGTAATTGATTTCTAATTTCATTCCATTGTGGTTGGAGAAGATATTTTGTATGATTTCCATGTGTTAAAATTTATAAAGACTTCTTTTATGACCTAATATATGGTCTGTCCTACATAAGGTTCCATGAAAACTTCAAAATAATATATATATAATATATATAAAGAACATACCACTAAACACCACACTAATATATTAGTGTGGTGTTTAGTGGTATGTTCTTTAAACATCTGTTAGGTCTTACTGTTCTAAAGTATTGTTGAATTCTTATTGTTGTTTATTTCCTGCCTAGTTTCTAAATTCATTATTAAGGGTATTCAAGTCTACAGCTATTATTTTTGAACTATGTCTTTCTTCAAGTCTGTCCATATTTGCTTCATATATTTTTGGGTGAAATGTGTCTATAATTATTATATAATCATGATATGTTGACACTTTTATCATTATAAACTGTTCGTTTGTGTCTCTAGTATCATTTTTTGTATTAAGATTTATTTTGCCTGATATTAGCATATCGACTCCAGCACATTTTTTAGTTATTACTGGTGTAGTGTGTGTTTTTATATTCTTTTACTTTCAAACTCTTTTTGACTTTGAATCTTAAGTATGTCTCCTATAGCCAGCATAAAATTTGATCATATTGCTTATCAATTTAGCAGATCTCTGCCTTTTGATTGGAGTGCTTCATCTATTTACATTTAATGTAAGTACTGATAAATCAGGATTTTTTTCTGACATTTTGCCACTTCTTTTCTATTTGTCTTAAGTCTTTGGTTTTCCTATTTTTCCATACTACTTTTCTTTATATTAAATAGATATTCCTAAGCGTACCATCTTAATTCCATTGTCATTTCTTTTACTACAACATTTAGTTATTTTCTTACTAGCTAACTTAAGTTTTACAAATTACATGTTAATTTATAACAATCTAGTTCAGATTAATATAAATTCATTGCAATAGTTTACATTAACTTTACTCCTATATAGCTGTATTCCCTATCCTTCCTTTAAGCTATTGTCAAACTATATACATTGTATACCCATCAAGACAGATTTATAATTATTCTTTTATACAGTTGGTACAATTATCTTTAAATCAGATAGGAAAATAAAAGTGTTACAGACAAGAAATATATTTACATTTATTTTTATTGTTTTTTATATTTACTTATGTTATTATCTTTACTGGTATTTTTTTATTTCTTCAGGTTGATTCTAATGTCCTTTCATTTCAAACTGAAGAACTTATATAATATGGCTTGTAGGCCAGGATTGCTAACAAGGAATTTCCTCAGGATATCTTAGTACCCCTTCTGTTTTTGAAAATAGGCTATGCTGTATATAGAATTCTTGGTTGACAGTGCTTTTTCTTTCAGCACATTGAAACATCATCCCCATGTCTTCAAAACTCCATGATTTCTAATGAGAAATTAACTATAAATATCAAAAGGACATCATGTACATAATGAGTTATTTTTTTCTTACTGCTTTCAAGACTCTTTTTGCTTTAGCTTTCAACTGTTTGATTCTGATGTGTCTGGATGTGGATATCTTTGAGTTTATCCTACTTTAAGTTGGCTGAATTTCTTGCATGTGAAGATTAATATTTTTCATCAATTTTTACTATTTTTTGAACATTATTTTTTCCGATATTCTTTCTGTCTCTTTCTCATCTCTCTTTCTGGTAATCACATTATGAATATGTTGATATACTTTAGGTTCTGCCACAGGTCTCTGAGGTTCTGTTCATTTGTCTAGATTATTTTTGTTTCTCAGACTGAATCATCTCAATTGATCTAACTTCAAGTTTGCTAATTCTTCCTTATGCCAGATCAAACTGTTGTTGAACACTTGTAGTGCTTTTTCATTTCAGTTTTGTACTTATTACTTGCAGTTTATTATTATTAATTTATTTTTATTGATTATTTTCAATTTCAGGAGCCATTGTTATCATATTTTCTTTCATTCTTTAGATATAGTTTTCTTTAGTTGTTTGAACATATTTAAAATAGTAGATTTAAAGTCCAACAAATGCAGTTTCCTCAGGGAAAGTTATAGTTGACTAATTTTTTATGGGTCTTACACTTTGCTTTTTTTCCACATGCCATAACATTTTTGGTTAGAAACTAGCCATTTTTAATACTATAATATAGTGACTCGAGGAACTACATTTCCTTCCATTGTAGAGGTGTTTTTTGTTGCCATTGCTCTTAATCATTGTTTTTCCTGCTGCTGTTTGTTTAGCTGTTTGTTTAATGAATTTATTGAACAAATTTTGTAAAGCCCATACAATACTTTGTTATCTGTGGTGCTGAGGTTTGTGTTCTGTCTGCTTAGTGGTCAGCTAATGATTGAACAAGATGTTCTTAAATTCCTGGAATCAGTTAGTCTTCCAATCTTTGCTGAGAGGCTCTATGTGTATATTGGGGCATGCCTTCAATGCTGAGGCACACACTTCGCAACTATGTCCGAGCCTTCGTTTCTTATTTATAGTGGTCAGTCAGAAGTGAGAGCTTAGAGCCTTGTCTAGTCTTTTGTGAGCATCTGACAGCCATGTTCCTACACAGCTCTATGCATGTGGGTGGACTTCCGGATTCCCAAGAATAAGTCCGGATTTTTCAAAATCGTGTATGGTCTTCATATTCTCCAAGTTTTCCTTTTAAGTATTTTCATAACCTTATTATTTGCCATAATCATATTGCTGCCTCATGAAGTTGTGATGTTAAACTATTGTTGCTAACAATAGCCCCAGGGAAAAAGCTGTTTGCACTAGGCAAGCTCTGAGTCAGATCAAATAAAGACAAACCTTACAAGTGGGATTTTTTAGGAAACTAACAGACAGGTAAATTAAGCACAGTTGTCTGAGAATACGGTTTGGGGCGAGCTTCAACTCTGTTCAGCCACCGCAAGCTGATATACTGTTGGTTTTCACTGTGATGGGGGAGCTATTATTTTTCAAGGCTACTATGGAGCTGGAGATAGGATGATGGGAATAGGGTAAGTTAAAACACCACAGATCTCCTTGTTCTTACCAAGATTCACTTTTTTTTTCCCCTAAATAAATGTTCTCCAGATTGTTTCAAGCCTTTTGTTCTATTCCAAACTTCTAAAAAGTTGTTTTTGAATTTCAGAGGATGCCAAAGAAAAGTATACACATTTTAAGCCAGAAAAAATAACTGTATTAAAATTGTAATACTCAATATATACTGATAACAAAAGATGAATACAAGTCATGTGTATACATTTTTTTTTTTTTTTTGGCACCCCTGGTATTTTGCCATTGTCCTCATTGATTTTTCGAAATAGAATTTTCGAAGTTTCTTCTTTCATCTTTCCTGCTGACATTACTCTTTATCAGATTATTAAGCTATAAATTGTACTGGCTATCAACCTGCATATTTAAATTATGTTAAATGTTCTAAAATGTATTTATTCAAGGGTAAATGTTTAATTAATGTATAAACAGCTAGGACTTTCTGAAAAATAAACTAGGAAACACAAAATCAAAATAAGTTTGAATATTAAGTGTATATTTAAATTGAGTTTGGAAAAATACTTCTTGAGAATTTAAATGTAACATTTAATTCTAAAGAGATAAATAGAACTGAATACAAATATAGTAACTTATAGAAGAATTACAAGTAATTTGGCTGTTATATGATAGTTTCTGAGTTGAGATAGGTTTCAATTTTAGAAGCAACATTGAATAAATCAAGCCAAATGTTAAACTGAGCTCCAGATCCAATTGTTATGTCATGTTTCCCCAAATCCTTATTAACTGTACTACAATTCAGGTTTCTTGTCAATATTATCTGGATACATGGTAATTTGATATATCTTAAATGTTTAAAATATTCTGAGTTTTATTTGTACCAGCTTTGCTTAAAATGTTATAACAAAATACATAAACAAAGGAATTTTAATCGTTCATGAATGTTTTATTTTCCATAAAATGAAGCACATATGACAGTTTTATATTGACCAGAAAATTTAAAGAAAATGATTGCTCTGTGATTTCTTATCCCCACTCGTTGAATGAATAGGCCTTTCTTTCAAACATAAAAATCGCAGATTGCAGCTCCCCAGCATCTCTATTTGGAATCCTAGATATTCTAAAAATGAACACTGCTGATCGGCTTCTATGTAAATTTCCAGCATTCGCTATTCTATTTTAATAGCTGAATACATTGGAGAACTAGGGAATCGCATCATCAGTGTAGGTAAGGTATTTATTTGGCAAAGGAAGAAACTGAAGATTATCCTCTTCAGATGACAAGGGCACAAAGGGAGCTACAGTGTGTAACTAGGAAGATAAAACCATTTAGTGACATAAGAATCTGAATTACACTTGATAATGTTTTTTGTTGTTGTTGTTTTTTTTTAATTCCAAACAAATCATGCATCACTATCTCACACTTAAGTCTAAAGTAAGACTATTATAAGACTTCTGGCTGACTAAAATATCCAGGATTGCCAGGACACCATGGTAGATGGCTGCCAGAGCCGTCGCCAGTAGTTTGCTGAGCTCCTGGCTGGCTTCATTGATAACTCTTCTCACCTAAAGGGCAGAAACATTATCCTCTAAATTCAGTAATAATGAGATAATGTGTTTTCCTGATCAGCACTGAATCATGTTTATTCACTGTTTCTCCCTAAAAGTCAAATCCTTGCTATTGCTGAATAACCTACTGCTGAAAAGCTAGCTGCGGTGCAAAGGGCTTTTCTTTCTTTCTTTTTTGATTCAGAAAATAATACACACCCTAAACTGTATAATAGCCATGTAACCTTCATTTCAAATGCTTTGCAACATGACACACTAGATGTCAATAGAGAAGGTTAATTGCCTTCATTAACATTGCACCATCCAATGGGGTATGGTTATTATACTTAAATTAACATTTCTTACCTTGTCTATATTATTTGTATGTTTGGGAGAACTGAAAGAGGGTTAAGTAACTCTTCTTGAATTGTATATGTAGGTATAAAATTAACTAACCCAGTATAGTGTAATATTTTTCAGATATATAAGGGTGTTTGTGTTTGTGATGTTTGTGGTATATATTGGTATATAACTATATATAGGTATATGTAGGTATACATAGGTATATAATTAATTAACCAAGAGTAGTATAATATTTTTCAGATATATGAATGTGTTTGGGTTTGTGGTATTTGTAGTGTACATGTATGTGTGGACATTTCTTGTGTATATTAGACTGTGTATTTATGAATTTTAATTCCTAACGCAATTTACTTATTTTGAAATGGTTATTAATTACCTACCTTGAGCACCCAATGTTCTATACATAAACACATAGTGTGAAACAAGAGTACGTCCCTAATTTCCTCAAGTTTGTATTCTGGTGGAGGAAGTAGAAAGAAATTATATGAGTTTCCTATGGTTTTTATAATATATCGCCACAAATTTAGTGACTTAAAACAAAACAAGTTTATTTTCTTATAGTTCTGGAAGTCAGAAGTCTAAAAATCAAGGTAGAACTGTGTTCCTTCTGGAAACTTCAGAGAGGAATCTATTTTCTAGCCTTTTTCAGCTTCTGTAGCCTGCTAGCATTCCTCAGCTTATGAAGTGTTCCTTGCATCACTCCAACCTCTTGCTTCCATTATTACATTGTCTATTTCTCTAACTCTCCCGCCTGGATTTTATAAGGACCATCATGATTATACTATATTAGGCCCACCTTGATGATCCAGGATAACCCCCAGTTACAACAAAATCCTTAATTTAATGTTGTAAACTTTTATTTAGTTTTTATGATGTAATGTAATAGGTTCTGGGGAGTAGGTCATGGACATCTTGAGAGGCTGGAAGGGTAGTATTATTAAGCCTACCATAGTAAGCAAGTACATTTTTTTAAAAATACAAAATATATTAGGTACTGATTAATACCATGAATAAAGAATAAGCAACAGAAGGATATATTGGGTAATAGCAGCCAATAATGATAGTATGATCAGAGACATGAAGAGAGAATTTTGAGCAGAAAATTGAATGAAGCAAGGAGAGAAGTGATAGAATATCTGGCAGAAGCACTTGGAGCGGAGGGAAAAGCTGGTGCAGGGATCCTAAGTCAGGCACAAATTTGACGTCTTCAAGAATCAGCAGGAAATGCTCACTGAAGCGGGTAGATATCAGAAAAGTAGAACTTTGTAGGTCATGGTAAGGACAGTAGTTATTCATTAGGAACTCTCTGTATCTATGTCATGGTGATATATCATTTTACTGTGGTGCAATTTTGAAGTCTGGGTGTACTGCTTTGAGGCTTATCTGCAGAAATGAGCCACTGAGTTTGTGTGAAAGATTAACTAATGACCCAGCATGTGATCTATTGTTCTCTACTTGTGTGTATGGAAAATCTCTCCTGAAGGGATAACTCCTATTTTTTGTTAGATTAGCCCATAAGGAAAGCCATAGTCTGTGTATGTGGACAGAAATGGAGAAAGATTAAAATATGTAACATGAGATGGTTCTTAGCCAGAAAACAGAACTTTGAGTTAATGAGAAGACTGAATTCAGTAGTGACTCAAATTCCTTCTGACTGTACAAGTCCAACACACTCCATATTTTATGAAACTTTTACCTAGTTCTCAGATGCTGCAAAAGTGTTCAGCGGGTGAGAGCTGGAAGGTTAGAAAAAGTTGAGCATTGGTTAATTTCTTGTTTCAGAATACAGAAAAGGCACAAATGATTTCCGTCTTCAGTCCTTGTGGTGCTTTATCAACCATCAACTTCTAGCTAGTCTTTTTATTTTTCCTTAAATATCTTTAAATTCATTATGTTTCCTTCATTACCACCATTTGATTCTGTAATAAAACATTAGTATCTCTTACCTGTTTATTACATAGGTCCCTTACTGAGGTTTTTCCATTACTCATACTATACTTCCGATAGCGCAATTTATTTTCCATACTGTAGATCTTTTATTTTCCATACATGTTTTATTTTATTTTTAATTAAAATACGTACTTTAATTGTCCTCCTAAAACTCTTTATGCTTCCTTAATGAAGTTAACTTCTGTGAGGAGCTGCAGGTCAAGCTCCTGTCTTCTCAACACCTTCTGATTACAATTTCAAGCAAATATGTTTTCTTTCTGCTTTATGCCTTTATACAAGCTTTTTGTTCTTCAAGGCTGACTACTCCCAATTCCAATTAACAATTGTTAGTCATCCTTCAGATCTCAATTCACGTATCACCTTCTCAAAGAAGCCCATTCTAGAAGAGACATCACTGTAATGTGTTTGGATGTCTCTATACTTCAGTGCTGTTTTCACAACTGCTAATTACAAGATTTTTAATGACTTGTCTGCATCTTTATCACACACAGGACTATATAATTCTTGAATATAAAGACAAAGTCTGTCATATTCACCAGTGTCCCCAGAACTTTAAATGCCATGAGAGTCAGGATGGACGCTGTTTTTGCTTAATAGTTTTTCCAGCAGCTCAAGTAGTGTCTTCCCATGGTAGGAATTCAGAAAATATTTCTGAGTTGATGAATAACAATGAAAAGTGAAAGAAAGCAACATACCTAACCTGTAACACTGTGAGCTATTAAATCCATTATCTGCACGTTGAAAATGAGTTAGGGAGCTGTTGGCTGTCTTTTAAAAATTATTCCTACTGCCCAGTTTTTATATGAGGTCTCTGACTTCAGTTCTGACAGTTTTCATAGTATGAAGAATGTGTGCAAATATTTGCCTCATATTGTCATTCATGTAGAGAAGAGCCTTGTTTTCTGAGATGGATCATTTATAAAGTATATATTGTGCTAAAACATACAATGCTGCTAAAATTGAATATATATGTATATATATATATATATATATATATATATATATACATGTATACATATATATATAATTAAAATGCACAACAGATATTAATTCATAAATATAGCATAAAGTTTAAAGTTGAGGCATTTTAAGCACTTTAAAAACATTAATAAATAAAGGGGTACAGCACAGATTAATGGTTGTGTAGTTTTTGTTTAATCTTTGAGTTAAAAAAATAATCCTTCATAGGTACAATGATATAAACAAAAATGTCTATATCTAGTATCAAATTAACCAAAAAGAAAATGACACATAAAAATAAATAATCAGATAATACTTAAATTGCCTGGAGCATGAATTTTGTTTTTATTCTATATTATTTTTCTTAAAGCACTGGATATATTTTTATGCACCAAACACATTCATAAAAATACATTAGAGACTGCAAAATGACGCTCTCTCCTTTATTCTTTAGGAAGTCACCTATAATTTTAAATGTATAGTTTGGGTAGCATAATATTAATATTTCTTTAGTTTCTTGTGAATTTCATGTAACAAAATAAGAATGTCTTTTTCTTCCTGAGTGAAGCTGACAATCCTAGCCATCATCCTTTAATTCTTGAAATCACCTAGATGTAAATGGGGGAAAGTAAGGAGGTATTCTTTCAATGGGACAGCTAGGCTATCTATTTATTAGGAATAAATGAAAAAAACTGTATCTTTAAATAAAGAATCACTATATTGATATTAAGAGGTTGAAATTTTCTTTAAAAGCAATAGTCTATTTTTATTCTGGTTTGTAATGGCTAACTTTTATTATTTACCACATACCAGAAACTTTGTGGGCACCTAATATGCATTGCCCTCTTGTTTCTGAAAACAACTAATTTGGTAAGTATGATTATTCGCTTTGTGGAGACAGAGAAACCAGTGCTCAAAAATTTAGGAATCTTTCTCTACATAAAAAGGGAGGCAAAACAAGTATGTCTAAACTAGATTGAATTTTTGCTGCAAAGCTACTTTCTCATGATTTGGTTAAAATTTTCCTATAAATCTGTGTATTTGAGAAGGCTATGTATTCATCAAAAGTGAAAGTGGGGCATGGTCAGTCATTAAATAAATATTGGTTAAGTGTTATGTGGATTGGGCTCAAAAATAGGTAAGTACTATCTTTGAGCTCTTTATCAAGTACTCTTAGGAGACAGACATGCAAATTGTTCAAATGAAGGGAATTGAAAAGCAAAATAAATCAGACAGAAAAAGTAGAGAACCACATGATTTCACTGATATGTGGTATATAAAACTGAAAACAACAAAAGAACAATACAAACAAATGAAGGAACAAAAACTCATAGACATAGACAATAGTTTAGGGGTAACCAGAGGGCAACGTATTACAGAATTGTACAACTGAAATCTATGTAATTTCACTATCAATTTTCACCCCAATAAACTTTCATTAAAAAAAAAAGAAAAGAAAAGATGTGGAACAAAGCTGTGGCATCAGTGAAAATGGAACAACCAGTTCTACCAGACATTCAGTAAAAGTCTCCACAGAACTAATGCCATATGAGTTGAAATTGATGACTAACTAAAACTTCGCAAATTGAAGAAAGGGCATTAGGCATTGAAAATGGAGGAAATACTTTGTTCATAAGATGTGAAGGTAAAAATTTATCACGTCAATTTACTTATATCAGTTCTGTAAAATTAAAAAAAAATAAAGTAATTTGACAGATGTAGAGTGCTATATTAGCTTTATTAAACTTTCCCACCCTAAACAGCAGGCTTCCACCGAGCAGGTCTTTTGCTACTGTGTATATATAGTAGGGGGACAAAGAATAGCAGCGTGTGCATGCCTGCTGTAAAATATTAGAACTCAAAGAATTAGATAGTTGGACTATACATGCTCAAGTTCTTTCCTCAAGTTCACCACTAGGAAGCTATTCCTATCCACTTGAATGTTGGAGTGAGGAAAGACATTTCAGAGAACAGAAATAAGTTTTCTGTTATTATTTCCTTGTAGTTAGAGTGGAATAGAACTTTCCACTCCAATGGACACATGAATGTAAGTGATGGATATGCCTAGTATTTTCAACATTCTTCGCTTGTTTTAGTAATTAATCCAAAAGCCATCCTCTTGAGGGAAAAAGAATGGGCGATACTGTATGACCTTCATGAAGCTCTCAACAAACTATCCCTCACCCCTCTGAGTTTCCTGAATTCAAGGTGGGCAATTTAACTTTTACCTTCAAGACCAAGTTTAGCTTTTAACTCCAAGACCATGCTGCTCCCTATGTCAAAACATTATTCTCTATTCCATTTCACATTCTGAATATACAAGACATATCCCAGACAATTTACTAGAAGCTATCCTGTGAACTCAAAGAACAGCCTAAATGTGCCTCACAGAATAAATCAGCCACGTAACATGTTCTACACATTAACAATATGGATCGCTTCTGATTAGCCAAATCTCAAAGAATAATCAAGGCTGATATGACATCATATGTTTGCCTTGAATTTTATAACTACAAAAAGCAAAGTCCAAGGTCATGAAAGTTTAGTTTAAAGGACTCAGAAACCGAATATTTCTGTAGCCAATTTCTTATTATTTTCCATCTCCAACAAGTAAAGTTTTACCCTGATGCCCAGGGAGAGTCTGGGTTCCTTTAATGAGTGCAACATTAGCTGCCTTCTACCAAAGTAAGTGTAATTTCTTTAGGTCCTTTGAGGTTGAATCAAATCAACCCCAAATTTCTCAAATGTCCCACTTGTAACACAAACACAGCATTAAACACATGAAATTGAGGAAATACAGATATGTCCCAGAACATAAAGCAGTTATTAAAAGTCAAAGTATGCTCCCAGAACCCAGCACTGATTTTTTTATTACAATCCATGCCCATTTTATTGTTTTCTAAGACAAAAGCAGAGACTAGGGGCATCTTTAAACAGAAAGCAGAGAAAGACAGCATGAGAGAAAAAGAGAAATCTTCTTCTATTTAGTTTTTTTGGAAATCTGACAAATTTGGGGTTAATGATGCCACCATAATTTCCATATATGAAAAAAAAATCCACCTATATGTACAGTGTCCCTACTCAGCTAAGGGATGTACCATGCGTTTTGTTTGGAAGTATTCATATTTTGTATGCTGGGTAACATTGCCCAGGCATCACTTGAGGCTAATTTTCATCTCCTTGTCACACATTAAATATGTGCATTTTCTTTTTGATATCTGTGCTTTGGGCTTCCTGACTTCCATGGATTGCTATGTCTCTTCATTTTTCTGCTGTGTCCCTGCATTTGTTTCAGCCAGGTAATCATTCTAAACTGTGTGAATGAAGCTGCTCTTGGTACGGCTGAAGCCTGTGTACCTCTGACAATGGGAGGAAAAACACCTTTGTAGTGCCCCCTTCAGAAAACGTGGTGCCTCGCTTGCCTAAATGTCGAATTTTGTAGGCCTTGAATAATTTGTGCTTCTTCAATGGAAGTAGAAATCTTTTCTCCTGCCACATTGTTCTCAGTAGCGGTGGGAATTACTTCTGGTATTTTACCTATCTTTTTTGTGGCTTTCCTACTTTCTGCCAGGCTCTGCTTATTGTTTTAACATTTTTAACTTAATTCTTAAATGTGTCTCTTTTCTTTGCTACTATGCTCTGTACACCTGCACTTTGCCAGACCTTTCCCTTTCCTTCTGTTCCCTTCGTAGCATCTCTCCATCTTTCCTAAGCTTTTAGCACACTCTAGATTAGGAGGCTAAATTTCCAAATATGCAGGTTATATCATGTTTCCTTTTTCAACTCTCCTTTTTTGCATTATGAAACTGGGGCCTTTGGGAACATTATCACTCTTCCCTTGGTTTCTTTCCCCCACGTTCCTCAATACCATCATTCTAAGGACAGTATTGAACATGTGACTTTGATTCCTGGGCTGCTTTCAGAGATAGGGGAGCCATGAATTGTTTCTAGTTTTCTTTCCTCTTGTGTGTATAAATTTATAGTGTTTTGTAGACATATCTAATTGTTTGTGCTTTGAAGTTATGGTTTATTTACTTTTATCCTTAGATGTGAAACTTTCTTTACTTTTTTTTTAAGTAGCTTGGGGTTTAAAAGAAGAAAGTAGAATAACAATACTTTCATATAAACTCTAACTTTATTTGACTCATTTAAATGTCACTGTACACAAACATGTAAATTATCTTTGTGAAGTAAAAGGAAATTTTTATATGCTATTAACACCTAGGTCATAGTTCTAACCCTTGTACTTACTATGCTTGTGACCTTTGATAAATAGCTTAATCTTTTTGAGATGTCCCTTCTGCAGCTGTAATGTAAAAATTTAATGAATGAAACAGAAATACTTGTCCTATTGCTCTCACAATACGAACTATGTTTAAAAAATGAAAGTGCAATGCCTATTAAATTTGGTTGCTACTATATGTTTTATATGTTATAGAGTTTTATGCATTGGATTTCTTTAAATTTGGACACAGATATCTAATTTCACCTTATTTATATTTTAAGAATATTTACTTTGGTATGGTACATATATATTGACAAAGAAGTTTCACATACATGTCTTTACATTTGGCAATAATTTTGGTAGGTAAATATTGTTAGCTTTGATAACAGGTTTAAAGATGTAAGTCAGTGGCCTATGGTCCATACCTCCAAATGCAAGAAAAACAAATCTTATACTGAAGTAATCTGGAAGCATTTTAACGCATATTAAGTAAAATTTATTTTTTTCTCTTGTAGACAAATTAGGGTATGTCCAATTCTTAATTAGATTGCATGCTGGCCAGATAATCATCTAGCCAGCAATTTAGACTCACTGAATATCTTCCAGGTTAGGAGATAAAAAAGTATGCTTTAGAAATAATTTAGAAATTCTTTCTCATTATAAATAAGAGTTATAAGTAATAGAGTAAAAATTAAAGAAAATATTATAGTTGAAAAATAGCAAAGTTAATATTACTTGATAACTAATCTGCTTTAAAAATTATTTCAATGTTTCTATTGTAAAATTAACTCATATTTATACATTTAAATATACTTTTAAACATATATTTGCATATGTAAATATATAAATATAAATAAGTATCACATTTTTAATGAATATATTATAATCATCTTAAAATAGTGAGACTGGAAGTGCAAAGAATGACTTACTATATCTTCCTTTACATACTCAAGGTTCTCTACAAACTTTCAACTAACTGAAAAAAAAAAAAAAACAGGCAAAATCTACTCAATTTGGATATCCAGACTATGTTAGATATTGCTATATAGTTCTTTGTGATTATGAAGATATCATGTTATCAACCATCTTTCAGAATTTAATTGTTTTTAACTAGAGAATTTTCATTACGTCAAAAGAGAAGATAGAATTATAGCTATTTCTGCTGTTTTCTATTTTCATACAATTTCCTAATTTTCTTTATAAATCAATGCTTATAATTAAAACATAGTTAGAATTTATAGATACAATTCAAATTTAAAGTTGAAATAAATTTCTACATTCATTTATGTCCATGTGCTTTGGTTAATATCCATTCTTGATTTACCTGTTACTTAATTTATGCCAGTAATTAAATACATTTTCAATCTAAACGTTTATTATTTCAATATACTGATTTGAAGCTTTTATAACAAAAAAATGTTTATTTTAAAATTATCCCTAAGAATTAGATAGTAAACATATTTACAATTTGTCAGTTTGCTAATTGTTTTAATATATTATACTTGTACTAATAAGAATGATGAGCGTTTTATTAAATTACTCATTAGACTTGATACATAAACATATATCACCGTTGTTAAGTCTAGTCAGTTGCAGAAAATCAAAATAACACCAAATCTCATTGTGATATTACTGCTCCTCCTTCAGTTCTCCTTCTAATAGCAAAATTCCCTTCTTTATACGTATCAAAATTATGACTCTTCCTACTTTGTTTTTCCAAGTCTGCTTCATGACCCCTGAGTGGTTCAAATTAGTTTTAAGTAATAGGAAAATTGAATTTTTATGCAGCACATGTTGGTGTGAGGGCTCTCTCTCCAGCAGTGAGTATCATAATTGGTGAGGATAACAATTTGGTTTTCAAATCACAACTTGTCATATAACAATGTGATTATTTGAATTTTGTTATTTTTAACTATTTGTTTTTACATTAAATTTGATATATTTCTGTAGTTGCAAAAAAGCAATTTGCAGGAAGAGATTAAGTCTAACAAATAAGTTCACGTACTCATCCTAGAAAAAGTGCTGCATACATCATTGCTGAATATTACTATGGTCACTTTCAAAGTACTCCCCTTGGGAAGCTATGCACCGACACCAGTGCCTAGTCCACCCTTCAAAGCACTTTTGGAACCCTTTTTCTGAAATTGGCATCAGAGCTGTCGTTGTATTACCCTTGATGTTCTGAATGTCATCAAAATATATTCTTTTCAATATTTCCTTTATCTTCGAGTAAAGAAAGAAGTCATTGGGGGCCAGATCAGGTGAGTAGGGAGGGTGTTCCAATACAGTTATTTGTTTACTGGCTAAAAACTCCCTCACAGACAGTGCCCTGTGAGCTGGTGCATTGTCGTGATGCAAGAGCCATGAACTGTTGGCGTAAAGTTCAGGTCGTCTAACTTTTTCGCGCAGCCTTTTCAGCACTTCCAGATATATAGTAAACATGGTTAATTGTTTGTCCAATTGGTACAAATTCATAATGAATAGTCCCTCTGATATCAAAAAAGATTAGCAATATCATTGCATCAAGTTCGTGAACTTAATTGTCAGACCTCATACTAAGTTGTGTTTTTTAGATATTCATTTGGAGTAATTATTTGATTCACAGAACTCAAATAATTTATTTGGCAATACAATAACATCCTTGTTCTTACTTAGTACATGCAACTGTACTCTGTTGTCTAATACCATTGAATCACCTGTTAGGAGAAACTGGGACTTGCTTTTTTGTAAGTATTTAATATATTTTACATAATTTATAAATAATCATTGTTTCTTTAGTAACATTGCATTAAAGAATTTCCTTCAAGATAATAGAGATATTCCCATAATATATATTTGAAAATTGAATTTAAAAACAAACTAAATGATTTTATTTCCATAATGCAACATATCATAATCATTTTTAAAATATGAAATGAATACATTATATTTGGAAAAATTTCTTGGGACATTTGTAAATTGTCGAAAGCTTTTTCAAGTCAATTTAATAACTACTGCCATAGTATACAACAGTTCATTGCCAAGTTACTTAACAGACTCCCAGCTTACATATTTATCAAATTCCTGGAAGTCAATCTAGCAATACTGAAAAAACTTCATTGGTCAAAGTGCCTGATTAAAACCAGGAAATATAATAGGCCCAGCATCTTGTAACTTTTTTCATGATTATTAATAATTACACTTCAATTGTCAGTATTATTTAAATTAAATAAAAAATAGAGACCAAACTTGAAAATTCCCTGAGCAAACAAAACTGTTTATGCCATGTAGCATAACTAAATCTAGCTTATTTCATGAACTTAAGTGAAACTTAACTTATATTATTTCTTGTAAATGCCTCTGATAATCATACCATCCTCCTAAAATGGTATGAGGTAATCATTTTGAACCTATTCCTTGCCACCTGGAATCTCCCTTTGTAATAACCGATCATTTAAAAGTTCAACAATCTCCTTACTTCCTTACTTCGTAAGCCATCCTGTAAGGTCATTGCCCCTGAGCTTCACATCAGTTTTGAATTTGAAACCTCTCAGTTCCCAGATTGTTCTTAAATGCACAATAAAATCTTACTAAATTCTACTATATTGATCTGGCAGTTTTGATTATGCTGTTTCAGGATTTTTGACAGTATCATCAGATGATGTAAAAACTATATGGTAAAATAAACACCATACAATCATTTAAGCATACATTTCATATCCATGGCAGATCTGAGTTTAGCTGTGAGCTAAAAACTCTTTTAACTTTGATCACCAGTAATGATGAAGAATGTAAATCTGTACTCTCTGTCCTACAAAAAGTAAAGGAAACTCATTTTTAACATAGGAGATAAAAATAGAATGGAAACAAGTTGCTGTTATGTCTCCAAAGTCTAAATCCATGACTCAAATGCCACTTTACACTATTATAATTAAGGTTAAATTGTTAAACTGGATAATTGATGATTCTATAAGTTCCACAAAATATTTAAGAATGAATGACTTTTTTTAATTTAATGATAATGTTTAAAAAGTAACTCCAGCAATGTATTTGATGTTTAGCTAAATGTTAACATTTTAAGAATTCTAAGTACAAAGGAAGTTAGCTGGATATTAACAGCTTTCCTCAGTTATTACCTTTATATTTTGATCAGATATCAAAGTTATTTGAGACTCTATGTACTCATTTACAAAGTTGTAGGGTTGGTCTTGATGATTTCTAAGCTTGTTTTGTCTAAAATTATATAGGCCTCTCAGAAAGATAAAACTATGTGATCTCACTTTCAATGAAGATCTAAAAAACATAAAATCTAAAAAAGTTGAACTATTAGAGCAGATAGTAGAAAGGTGTTTTTTAGGGGTTGCGGGCCAGTGGACATGGGGAGATGTTGGTCAAAGGTTACAAACTTTCAGTTATAAGTGATTAATATCTGGGGAGCTAATGTACAGTATGGCAATTACAGTTAATAATATTGTATTTTATACTTGAAATTCATTTAGAGTGTAGGTCCTAAATGTCCTTGCCACACACAAAAACGATGGTATCCATATGAGGTTATGGATGTGTTAACTTGATTGCTGTGGTCATTTCACAATGTATATGTATATTAAATCAACATGTTGTACACCTTAAGAAAATCATGTTGTACTATATATGACAAATAAAAACTGTATATAGATGATAATGAAAACCATATATAGTTTATATTTGCCAATCATACCACAATAAAGAATAACATAAAATTGTAATAAAGAAAAATAATGTTAAGAATTTAAAGATAATACTATATATGTTTCTAATTTTATATTAATAAATATACTGATTCAAATTATTCACATAAACAGTAATCAAACTTAACAGAATATAAGGGAAAATGAAAGAATATTAAAAATTGAAAATGTAGAATAATTATTTCTAAATCTAATTTTAACAGAAATAAGAAATCAGTAGGAAAAGCAACAATTACCCCAACAATTTTTAAAAAGGAGAAATGACAATATAAAATTATATTTAAAAATTAAATATATCTTTATATGAAAAACAATAATTTCAATAGATATGAGAATTTTATAGAAAGACATGAATTTTCAATATTTCCTCAAGAAGCTGCAGGAAAATAGACATATAAAATAATTAAATTTGTCAATAACATCTAAAGAGGTACAAAATTAAATTTTCCACACTCTCAAGTAACAGATAATTACCATGCTTTTTAATCTCTTCAACTAAATAGTTTCTTAATTCAATAAACTTTAGCAAATAAAATCCAGACATTATAAAACAATAATACACAATAAAAATTAAGGTTTATTAATGGTATATTAGGCAATTCTATGCTAAATAAACAACATAAGGAAAATGGTTTGATATAGAAAGGAAAGAACACAAATGCCAATAAAGGCATGAAAAAAATGTATCCATCCAGTAATTTATTTCATGTTAATAAGACAAATAGGTTGGTTAAATGCCATTTAAAAATCTGTCAATACTTGTTTTAGGGTGTAGATTAGTGCTAGTACATTCTTGTCCAGGATTAATGGCTATGAAAATGATCACAAGTTTTCAACACGGCAAAATACATGGAAAGTTTTAAAATATTCATTGTTTTCTTTTTGCAATGCCTTATGTAGGAATTTATCCCAAGGAAATAATTAATGTTGTATACATAACATTGTCCAAAGTTAATTGCAGCATTATGTAATAGAAAAGCATATATTCAATAAGGAATGATGAGATAAATGTATCCAAACTCTAAAATATTATGACATTAAATGTACTTAATGATAACGAAAACCATGATGTGCAGTTAATGGAAAAACCAAGCAATAACAAAACGCTTACGAATATAACTTTTCTTTGCAATAATAGGAAATGTACATATGCAACTTTCAAAATAATCTGGAAGGATATAAACGAACCACAGTGTTTGTTTTGTTATGCTGTTTGTTTTTTGTTATGCTTGATATTTATAATACGTTTATAATTAATGATCATTAATTTATATTCATTGAAATTTTTTTACACTGTTAAAGAAGAGGGAATTCATAAAAACTTAGATATTTTTATAAATCTCAACTGTAAACATTTTGCAAATGTTTTTATTTCAAAATACCCCTCATAAGATTCTTGAAATAATTGCAATGTTGAGAACATCCATCTCCAAAGAGCAAATATTTAACACTATTGAGATCAATGGGTAAATGCTCAACATTTATATCTTTATGTTTTATGTCTAAATATCTATTATTTATAGTTTTATGTTACTCAACATAAAGATATAAATAAATTTTTGCATTTACCTGTGAACAACATATTCTATAACAAACAAAATATTATCTGGCTTCCCTTATTTTTCTCTGACATTAGAAGTCTATATGTATGATATAATTTTGAAAGAAAAACATATTTGGAGGAAGAGAGAATTTCAAGGTAGAATATATGTTGAGATAAGAAGGCAATTAGAATTTAGGTTAAATAGGAAATGAAGGTTCTTAAAAAATGTTTATGCTGGTAGTATATATATATAAAAAAAAAACTCTTAAAAGATTATTTGGGTTTGGTGAAACCCCAAGATATTCATCATTTGGTGTCATACACAATGATATATACATACAGAAATTGAAAGTTTATACTTGTGTGCCACTATTTATTTTTTTCTAATCATAACATTAAAATGTGTCCTGTTATGCTGTATTTAGTGTATTTTATTACTGGTTGCTATTTTGTACATAAAACATAAAACATAATTAATTATGCAGTAATAAAATATCAGTGTCCCCTTATTAAAGCAGTGTATTCTGCTCATTGAAGAGTAAAAATGATTTAATACTAATGAATGAAAATATGGGGATGAGATCAGGCATTAATGCTATTAGTGTAATGTATAAAAGGAAATAACGATCTGTTAGAGTAATGTTAGAAAATGATTGATTTGTGGTATTAAATGATCATCTTCAAATTGGAACTGCATTGCACCCAGCTCAGAGGTGCCCCTCAGGCCCACTTTACATATTACTAAGTAGGTGGAGCTCTCATCACTTTAATCAACTCAAACCAAAGCAATTCTACTTCATCTGTTTTTTTTTTTTTTTTTTTTTTATCTTCTTCTTAAATTGTTGTTGCTAGAAAGGGAATCATGATACAAAACATTTGAAAACATTCTACAATATAGAATATTACAGAGTATTTTCCTTCCACTAACATGTTTAATGGGAATATATATGTATTGCACATGATTATTGAATATGATTTCTCCCTAAATAATCTCTTACCTTTAGATCTAAAGATTAAAAAGATGTTTTTGTGGTTGATATGCAACATTAAAGCATGTATTACAAATATTTGCCATGTGTTGTGATGACATATTTAACACTTAAAAGTAACATATTGCCATTGAAGCCCGTTTTATCAAAATAAAAGACACGGTTCTGTCGAAACGAAAGAGTATCAAATAAATGAGTCCTCTTAACAATTTCAAATTACTAATGTTTCTGTACTATCAACAATACCTTTCTATTTGTATCAGAGCTTTAAAATTACAGATTTAAACCAATTAATCTAAAAGTAAAGAGCGTTCTTTGAAAAAGACAATAATGCTGGGAAAATAAAAGACAACATCAAAAGAGGGAGACAAAATATGAAATGATTTGTCCCCATAAAAGAAGCCATAGACATAAGTTTGCAGGAGCTGAGCAGAGCTGTTGAGGGTAGGACATTGTGTACATCCCTCATTCGTTTATACGGTTGTTGGGAGTCGGAGCCCGCTCAAAGGCATGCAACGCATTCACCAAATGAGTCGTCTGTAGCACATATTCAATATATGCTGTTTATTATTATTATTAAGCTTGACCTTGAATAGAATTTTCATAATAGAGACAGTGATGGAGGGAAGATGCAATGGTAGAGGTGGTAAAATAATCCCAGATCACAACAAAAAATTCAAGGAAACAAATGTAGCTTGAAAATGCAAGGCCTGTCTAGAAAATGCCTTAGGGATATCTAAATACCCTCATGTCTATATTGATATGTCATCTACTCAGTGAGGATACATTGTTATCCATTTAAAATGTAGTTTATATTACATTATTTAAAATGTAACTGCATTACTTAGACACACTTGATACAAAGTCAAGTCATATCTCTTGCTCTAATGGAATTTGTAGTCTAGTGGGATTTGTGGAAATAATCATGGAATGAAACTGAAGGTGTATTTTTGAAGGGTTTGTAGGAACCAAAAGGACTTTTGGAGGAAGAGAGTGACAGGGGCTGGCAATATGGAAATTAGCTCAGTACATTCGATGGTTAGATTAGCAAATGAATTTACTGCAGTTTTCTTAGATCAGGAGGGCTGGAACTTGGATGTTGCTCTCTAGACTGTTTGTCAATCCCCAGCAAACCCAAGTGAGCATTTCAAAACCTGTTTTTTTTTAAATCATTTATTATTTGTAAAATGTAGATGTTTGTTTTGGTGGTTTTTATAAATAAATAAATAATGAATGAATGAATGAGGCAAGCAAGCTATGAACCAGAAAAGTAAGAAAAGTCTATTAATCTTTCCTCTATTTTAACTATTCCTGTTTCTGCCCTTTTCTGATTCCTATTTTTGTTTCTAAATGTGTTGTTTTTGTTGAAACACTGAAATAATATCCATGTCTAAGGGAAGTGTGTAATTTCTGAATCACATTCTAAACTCAAGTCCTTTTGTGTTGATGAGGGGTCAGAAATAATGGATGACCAAAGTACGGCATAGTGACAGTGACCCATTTCACAAGTGTGTGTTGTAATTATCTCTACATATGTGTTTCTCACTCCTTCCTGTCGTAGCAATACCTTGAGGGAGTAAAAGCTCAAAATTTTTCCTCGTTACTAGACTGTCTGTGGAATCGATTGCAGACAGATTTCCTCTTATGTTGTGTGCAGATTTGAAAAGGGAAGTCCCTGTGGTATGTAACTTTCCCAGTCACCAGGACTTCTGCTCCTGCTTTTATCTTTCCTTTATGTCTCTCGGCTTAATCATGAAGCACAGTGATACGCCAATTTGAGTAAGGCAAATTTCCCTTGTGCTTTGCTTTTCTTCAGTATTTTGTCTTTGATCTTAGGTCTAAGATATTCCTTATAACATATCATGCCTATAGTCTGAATGTGTTTAATGTCATTGGGGTTTTTCTTTCTTTTAGGTTTCAGATCGAGGCTAACTCGTTCAACACACAGGACACTGCATCATTTCATTCCGCTGGCTCTTCTTTATTTGACACAACATAATCCAATTCTTTTATTTTCAGTGTCCCCTCATTTTTAAGGTAGTCTTTCATTTTGAAATAGGGAATAATAATTTGAAGTTAATCTTATTTATTAGGTGATTGGTTTAATCATATCTTATGTAAATATTCCAGGTATTTTTCCAAGTTTTTCAACAACAGGAAAATATATTGGTTTACTTAAATATCCTATTTGTTTTCATTATTATGTCATTAGTTGCCAAATAAATTTGTATTTATTAAAAATATATAAATATGTTGATTTTGGAGAAAATAGGAGTGTTTTAAAATTTTCTATAAAGTCCTCCTTTTATAGTTTGTTTCCAAAATATGTAGATTTAGTTATTTTCAACTTTAAATTGTTCCCTGGATGATTTGTGTGTGTGTGTGTGTGTGTGTGTGTGTGTGTGTGTGTGTGAGTGTGTGTGTTTGTGGCAGTGGGGGAGAGGAGAAGGCTTATACTTTTCAAACTATATTCCAAACTAGGTGTTAATTTCCCAGGTAGATTCAAAGGTATGTCTTTATTTTTCTGTAAATATTTTATAAATGAATGAACACTGAATCATGAAAATTTTCTTATGTCTAATTCTGGAAATCATGTTTGTTTGTTTTTGTTTGTTTTGTTTTATAATAGCCAACTATGTTAAAATGCATTCAAGTGCATTTTTCGCTATATAAGGGTCTACTGCTTTCTGGGTAAAAAACAATACGTTTAAATATATTGATTCCATTTGATATTATTTCTTCTCTAGTACTTGTGAAATATTCTAGCCTTACATTTAGACTGCATGTTCTTTTCTTTTTTTAATTTATTTTTTAAATTTATTGAGGTGACAATTATTAGTAAAATTACATAGATTTCAGGTGTACAATTCTGTATTACATCATCTATAAATCCCATTGTGTGTTTACCATCCAGAGTCAGTTCTTCTTCCATCACTATATATTTGATCCCCCTTACCCTCATCTCCCACCCCCCACCCCCCTTACCCTCTGGTAACCACTAAACTATTGTCTGTGTCTATGAGTTTCTGTTTCTCATTTGTTTGTCTTGTTCTTATGTTGTTTTTAGTTTATATACCTCATATCTGTGAAATCCCATGGTTCTCTGCTTTTTCTGTCTGACTTATTTCGCTCAGCATTACACTCTCAAGATCCATCCATGTTGTCACAAATATTCCTATATCATCTTTTCTTACCACCGAATAGTATTCCATTGTGTATATATACTACAACTTCTTTATCCATTCATCTATCGAAGGACATTTTGGTTGTTTCCATGTCTTGGCCACCATAAACAAAGCTGCAATGAACATTGGAACACACGTGTCTTTATGTATAAATGTTTTCAGATTCTTTGGGTGGATACCCATGACAGGGATTGCTGGGTCATATGGTAATTCTATTCGTAATTTTTTGAGAAATAGAATTGAGAACCCAGAAATAAAACCACATAAATATGACAGATAATTTTTGACAAAGAAGCTAAAAACATACAATGGAGGAAAGAAAGCCTCTTCAATAAATGGTGCTGGGAGAATTGGATAACCATGTGCAAAAGAACGAAACTGGACTGCTATTTGTCACCATGTACCAAAATTAATTCAAAATGGATCAAAGACTTAAGCATAAGACCTGACACAATAAACTGCATAGAAGGAAAAATAGGTACTAAACTTATGGACCTTGGGTTCAAAGAACATTTTATGAATTTGACTCCAAAGGCAATGGAAGTAAAAGCTAAAATAAACGAATGGGACTACATGAAACTTAAAAGCTTCTGCACAGCAAAAGAAACCATCGACAAAATAAAGAGGCCACCAACTGAATGGGAGAAGATTTTTGCAAACAGTGCCTCCGATAAAGGGCTAATATCCAGAATGTACAAGGAACACATGCAACTCAACAAACAAACAAAAAAACAACCCAATTGAAAAATGGGCAGAGGACCTGAAGAGACATTTCTCCAAAGAGGGCATACAAATGGCAAATAGACATATGAAAAAATGCTCAACATCACTAATCATCAGAGAAATGCAAATAAAAACCACAATGAGATATCATCTCACCCCAGTCAGAATGGCTGTCATCAACAAGACAAATAGTAACAAGTGTTGGAGAGGCTGTGGAGAAAAAGGAACCCTCATACACTGTTGGTGGGAATGCAGACTGGTGCAGCCATTATGGAAGGCAGTGTGTAGACTGCATTTTCTTAAAATACAGGTTTTGCTGATACTACATTATGATTCACATTTGAGGGTCAATTAAAATAAGTTCTAAAGTCAGGGCATTTCATCTGGTTCCTAAAGGAACAAATCTTCTCCAAGTATCATCAAGCTTCTGTCATGTGTTATCAGAAAAAGGAAGAGCATCAAATGTCACTAATTCTTTGATATGAGCATTTGTGATAGTTAACACCGTTGTAAAGGGTCTAATATCGATACTTCTCTGTTTCCCTCACAACGTTCCTAAATAATGTTTCTTAATCACAGATCAAATGATAGTCCCCCTTTCTATCTGGTATTAAATTAATAGCTCATAGCTTGATAATATTTTGAATTATTCTAATACCATAGAATTCTTCAGATTGAGCCAAGTTTGGTGTAATGATACAAATTTGATTGGCTAGCTCGGAAGAGTCTCTCTTTTTAAAATATTTCTATTTTTATCTCATAGCCTGCATAGCCTAGGTGGCATAATTCTGTTTATTTAACAACTATTGATGATCTGCTTCATGTGTCAGGAATATATGAGGTATTGGACATTAATAGGCAAACAAGAGCCAGCTTTGTATCTAAGGTTCTTTGAGGGACAGCTTAAGGAACAGTTCCCATACAATGTGAGAAGTTCTGTGATAGACCACTGCTTAGGAAATCATAAGAGGAAAAAAAAAAGGAGGGAAAGATTACACTTACTCTGCCTTGTATATAGGGATCTCCAGAGAAATGCTTTTAGAACTGAAAGTATATGAGGTGTACGTCCTGAACAAGGAAAGCTGAGTGTGGAGGTGCAATGGAGAGCATTTCATACCACTCTCATGAGGCATTTTCTTTTCCTCAAGTTTTCAAAAGAACATTCGAGTTCATAATAATTTTCTTTCTGATGTGAAGAAAAATGTCAGTAAAATGCCTGGTCTTCTTAATTCTTGCTAAGGTGATATTACTGGTGGCATATCTGAAGTAACCTAAAATATTTTAGCTAGTTTTCTTTCGTTTGGAAAGAAAGCTATAAAACATAATAGCTGGTTTGTATAGGAAAATACTGAGAGTGACATGTATTCCTCAAGTTCTCCGCTTCTCCAAGGATCTGACTGTATCTCTGACTTCAACACTGAGTGTTACTCTCACTTTCCAGATGCCGGAGAGCCTTGGTGTGATCTATTACATGTAACGTACAAGGTCTGACAATTAAGTTCGGGAACTTGTTGCAATGATGTTGCTAAACTTACTGATATCAGAGGAATTACTCATTATGAATTTGTACCAACTGGACAAACAGTTAATCATGTTTCCCATTTGGAAGTGCTGAAAAGGCTGCGTGAAAACGTTAGACGACCTGAACTTTGCGCCAACAATTCATGGCTTTTGCCTCACGACAATGCACCAGCTCACACGGCACTGTCTGTGAGGGAGTTTTTAGCCAGTATACAAATCACTGTATTGGAACACCCTCCCTACTCACCTGATCTGGCCCCCAATACTTTCTTTACCCAAAGATAAAAGAAATATTGAAAGGAAGACATTTTTATGACATTCAGAACATCAAGAGTAATACGGCAACAGCTCTGATGGCCATTCCAGAAAAAGAGTTCCAAAATTGCTTTGAAGGGTGGACTAGGTGTTGGCATCACTGCATAGTTTCCCAAGGGGAGCACTTCGAACGTGACCGTAGTGATATTCATCAGTGAGGGATGTAGCACTTTTTCTAGGGTGAGTTCGGGAACATACCACGTATGGAACTCTAAGGTATTTTTTTTTCTTCAACTTCAACATATAATTAGAAACTTTAAATCCCCTCATAAAACTAAAACTAGAGCAATAAGGAGCAAACATCATCTATTAAATATAATTAATGAATCGGATTAGGTTGACATGGTATTTACTTTCAATAGAAATGGATATAAAACAAAATCTCCCTTACTTAGAAAGCCAAATACCTAATAATTCATATTAAATATAGGAGACTAGGTGTGCTTATTTAAGAAATTAAAGGAGATCATGGCATAGTAATTTCTTATTATCGTGTGAAAAATTGATATTCAAGAAATTATATAACAGCAGTGGAAGAGGGACATATATAAATAAGAGAGGGAGTTTCATGCATATTCCAACTGTACCACAGAGGGTCCTTGATAAGAGCTGCAGACTTATCGCACCTGGCAACCAGCAATTGGAAAGATGATGCTTTGTTTTAAGATTTCTGGCCAGTTCTCAAACCGAAGAGGCAAAAATACCTGTTTCTACAAAGTGTTACAGCAGCCACATATTAGAAGATCATTTCTGGTTATTCATGGCCCCGTGATGAAAGTGGGAGGTAAGCCTGCATGGACACTGGTAACCTCTGTAAGGAGGCATTTAAAAAGATGCTCTTTGTTATAGTTTTGTGATTTTAAATGTACCAATTATAATTACAGAGGAGACACTACCATTTTAAGGCATGGTGATCTTTATATGACAAGGGACAAGCTAAAATTAAAATTAAATTATACCTGCTTAAAGAAAAAGAATGGAACCATGTTCTTACATTGTACATCTATAATTTAGCATTCCAGTTTAGATACACCTAGGAATGGATTTCTTATTCTCAGTTACCTCGTGGGTGTAATAGCATGGTTAAGACGTACTCAGAATTTACAACTGTAATATCTGTCGTGGAAAAGTTTGACTTAATTCTACTAAAATAACAAGTAATCATTATACATGGGACTCTTAATCGAGAAATGTAGAGAGATCCTTCTGGGACCAGGACAGCAGGAGAAAAAGTCTGGTCTTTTCCGGAAGAAACATTATCCCAGTGACCAGTGGACAATTTCAATATTTGTATGCATTTAATTGAGTAACTAGAGAAAAGGAAATAATCTTTCAAACTGGTGGGTACAAGCCTTACATAATTACCCAAGCCTGCATTGTAGAAATATTTCAACAGACGTTTACCACTAATTTTCTGAGTTTCTAAAGCTAATATGGCGTTACTGGATTTATTCAATAAGAATATGTCTTCCGTTGATTAATTTTAGGTTAATGTCTGTAAGGACACATATTATAAGCCCTGAATATATGAATTACTTGAATGAGCAACAACAAAATCCATTTCTGCTATTGCCATGAATCAGTGCCTTCAAAATGAGAGCATGTATAACTTTCATATCCACATTGTTAAGTTATGAGCCTCCAGGTCTACTCCCCAGATATTAATCCCCGGATTAATTACTTCTGGAGCTTTCTCAAGGTGCAGTGCTCTGACTAGCACCTTTTATTTGAGCCTTCTTAGTTGTCTGTGCCAATGCCCACCCTCATGACATAATTGTCCTGGGCAGCTCTGTCCTCAGCTGATCAGCACTACCCATGCTTTTCCTTTGGTCCCAGGACTCCACAGGTTGATATGTGAGCTGCTGATGTCATTGCCACTGCTGCTCTGTGAAAGGGAGAGGCTGCCTGAGCTGCTGTTTGTGCCTAGTCTACCTCCACATGAATGTAATCATAACAGCACATTGTTTCTGTACCACCCCCACGCCGGGTACACAACAGGTTTTCATGTCTCAGAGCCTAAGTCAATACTTCAAAACTCCAGATAAAGGTTGAAATCCCTCTCTCTGTCATATCAGTTTCGTTATTCTCAGAATTAACTAGTTCACAGAATATTTGACTGTGAAATCATTGATCCCCTTAACAAGGAAAGAGAATATCTGCATCACCCATTAATATTTAATCTCATCCTCTAACCCAAAGGAGATTTTTATAATAGAAAGGAAAGGAAAGAAAGGAAGGAAGGAAGGAAGGAAAAGCTGCTATGAACATTAACATGGAGGTTTTCCATTTGTTTGCTTGTTTTTGTTTGTTTGTTTGTTTTTGACATATGTTCTCATTTCTCATGAATAAATACTAGGTAGGCGACCCAGTAATTTTTTTCCTAGGTATTTACCCAAGAGAAATGAAAACATATGTTTGCAGACAACCATGTATATGAATGTTCATGGAAATTTTACTAATCATAGTAAAGAAAAACTAGAAACAACAGAAATATTCCTCAACAAGAGAATGTATTTTTTTTTTTTTTTTTTTTTTTTAGTAACGAACTTGATGTCCTTTATTCAAGTGAAAACAGTCCTTGTGGTGGGGGAGCGCAGAGCCTCACAATCAGGGAAGCCTCTTCCTGAGGGATTTTGGGCAAGAGCAAGTTTTACAAAGCCTTGGAAGAGGCAACACGGAAACAGGACAAGGTTGGCTAGGAAGCTGGGGAATTCCTTGTAAGGTTAGCAGGTCCTATTTTCTACAGGCAGGTAAGCTGAGTTGGAGAACTGTGATTGGTATATGCTAGGTTTCCATGACAGCGAGGTGTTTTGTGATATGTATACATTTATATACATATTTTCCTCAGCTAGGTAGTTTTTTTGTTGTTGTTTGTTTTCTTATTTGTTTTTTATTAGTTTCAGGTGTATAAAACAATGTAGTAGTTAGACATTTATCATTTATATCCCTCACACAGTGATAACCCCCTTCCCCTAAGATAATAGATTTTTAAACATTGTAGTATATTCATAGAATAGAAATCAATTTAGAAATAAAAATGAAAAAACTTTACATATTGCAACAACATGGACAAATTTCTCCAGCATTATATTGAGTAAAAGAAGCTAGATACACACACACACACATACACACACACAAATGTGCACTGTATGTTTCCATTTATGTGAAATCCTTGAGCAGGCAAAAGAAAGATTTGGTGATATAATTCAGATTAATGATAGCCTGGAGTGGGAGTAGAGGTGGGGGCATCGACTGCAAAGATAGAAATATTCTACATTTTGATTGGGGTGGGATCACTTAAATCTGGGAATTTTATTGTAGGTGAATTATTACTCAATAAAGTTGTGTTTCTTAAGACCTAGGGAATATGTCTATCCAAGGTTGAATCTTTCAGTTCTTATCCTCCTATCCTATCTTTAATAGCAATTTATTGAAACCATTTTTATATGTATATTATCAATTGATTTTATAACTGGTTCTCTGTATCCAACTTCTATATATTAAATAGGGCATGTAATACTACCCTATTTTAAGTTGCATTTGAAACATAAAATTGACTTGCCTGGACTTGGCTTCTCTTTCCAGTTCAAAGACATTGCACCTACTAATGCAATATACAATTCACCTACATTTACTTATAGAGAACAGAGTTCAAAAAGTTTCTTTGTGAGAGACAACAGAAAAAAACAGGGAAACACTTTGCCTTCTTTATTCTTTTAAGTGCACTTATAATCTAGATTTGACTTATGTAACTTATAATTTTGAGGTTTGGCTTAAGTTAGAATGTGATATATCCTTGATTTATACAAATAGCATATAACCTCTACATCACATAATATTTTATGACATTTGTTAATTATATCCTTTCATATTCTTATCATTTGTTCATTTGCCTGGAGGTTAAACTTTTACAAAGTTATCTCCAAAAATACATTTTTCCCTGTTTTCAAATGTTTCACAAAGTCATCTTTATTCTTTCTTTACACTTGATATTTTTAGCCCTATCTCAATGCTGTCACAGTTGCATTGCAAAAGGTTTTCCATTAGGAATGGTACTAACTTTAAAATGATGTCCTCAAAATAGCACTACTGAAGCATCATTTAGTTTCTTTTTTGGCAAAGATATATATTGCAACAACTTTATAAACTTATTCAACAAAGTCATCCACAAGTCATTTACAATATATACCACATATGCAAGGACAGTATGTTGGCTTAACTAATTATGTGTTACAGCAAAGAAAACCTTCAAAGTGTTTTCAAAAGTACGTACTCCATAAAACTTGCATTTACCTCATAAAATCTATCATAACCAAATTTCCCAATGTCATTGAAACTATCATCACTCCCATTGTCACTAGGTTTAATCTTTAACAAATACACTGAATGTATAACCATTGAAAAAATTGAGATTGATATTTCTGGTAATCTTTTAGTAAATATAAGCATAGGTGCAAAAATCACACACAATCTGTTGTATTTTAATTTATGTGAAATTAATTTTTTGGTTTATACAACTTATACATCTAAAATAATACACCAGGTAAACAATGTATGTAGGCACATGACATGTCTTTTCCAATCTCTGGAAGAATGATTGCAATAGCTTGTGCTTATGTTTTTATTCTGTTTTATAGTTGTCAATGAACATATAGTCAAATTTTCTTTAAAACCTCTTCTCTTTTAGGCTCTAAATATTTTGTACCATCCTCAGTGCTTGGATTTGTTTCTATGTTGCTGAAACGACAAAGAATCTAGATTTGAAGAACATAATATGTAATGTGATCCAATTGTAATTATGTTTTATTTTGATATACTCAAATTGCATAGTCAAGGGAAAAGGTTATATTAAAATCATGTGATTATGATTGAGAAGACCTACTCTATCTCTGTAATTCAAAATGAAACCAGGTTCAAGTTCTAGTTGTATTATTTACTAACAAATTATATTTGAATAAGTTATTTCTGCCTCAGATGCCTTTATCTTGAAAAGGTGTAGAGAGGGGAAGGAACTTCAATTTAAAAATCGGAAAGTATCGTGTTCATGGATTGGAGGAATCAGCATAGTTAAAATGGCCATATTACCCAAAGCAATACACAGATGTAATGCAATCCCCATCAAAATCCCAATGGCATTTTTGAAGAAATAGAACAACAAAAAATTCTTTAGACTTGTATGGAACCACAAAAGGCCCCAAACAGCCAAAGCTATCCTAAGAAAAAGAATAATGCCAGAGATATCACATTGTCTGACTTCAGCTTCTACAACAGAGCAACGATGATCAAAATAGTAAGGTATTGGTAGAAAAACAGACACACAGTCAGATGGAACAGAACTGAAAATCCAACAATAAACCCACAAATATGGACAGATAATTTTCAACAAAGGAGCCAAAACATACAATGGAGAAAAGAAAGCCTCTTCAATAAATTGTACTGGAGAATTGGAAAGCCATGTGCAAATGAATAAAACTAGACTGCTATCTGTCACCATGTACCAAAATTAACTCAAAATGTTTCAAAGATCTAAACAGAAGACCTGAAACAATAAACTACATAGAACAAAACAAAGGTACTAAACTTATGGGCCTTGGGTTCAAAGAGCATTTTGTGAATTTGACCTCTAAAGCAAGGGAAGTAAGAGCTAAAATAAATGAGTGGGACTATATCAAACTAAAAAGCTTCTGCACAGCAAAAGAAACCATTGACAAAATAGAGAAAACCAACCAAATGTGAAAAAATATTTGCAAACAACACTTCTGATAAGGGGTCAATATCCAAAGGACATAAGGAACTCATACAATTCAACAACAACAAAAAACAAACAGTCCGATTAAAAAATGGGCAGAGGACTTGACTAGACATTTCTCCAAAGTGGAAGTACACATGGCCAATAGACATATGAAAAAATGCTCAACATCAATAATCATCAGAGAAATGCAAATAAAAATCACAATGAGATATCACCTCACACCAGTTAGAATGGCTATCATCAACAAGACAAATAATAAAAAGAGTTGGAGAGTCTGTGGAGAAAAACAAAAACAAAAAACAAACAAACAAACCTCATACACTGTTTGTGGGAGTGCAGATTGATGCAACTGCTATGGAAGGCAGTCTGGAGGTTCCTCAAAAAATTAAGAATAAAATTACTATATGACCCAGAAATCTCTCTCATAGGTATCTACTCCCCAAAAAATCTGAAAGCATTTATCCATAAAGATATATGTGCTCTGATGTTCACTGCAGCTTTATTTAGGGTGGCCAAGACATGAAAACAACCAAAGTGTCTTTCAATAGATGAATGGATAAAGAAGTTGTGCTATTTGTACACACAATGGAATACTACTCTACCATAAAAAAGATGAAATAGTACCATTTGCAACAACATGGATGGATGTTGAGATTATTATGCTAAGTGAAATGAGTCAGACAGAAAAAATACAGAACCATATAATTTCAATGATACTGCTGAATGCAACAAAGGAACAAGACCAACAAATGAAGAAACAAAAACTCGTAGACAAAGACAATAGTTTAGTGGTTACCAGAGGGTAAGGGGAGAAGGGGATGGTAGATGACGGTAAAAGGGATCGAATATATGGTGATGGAAGGAGAACTGACTCTGGGTGGTGAACACACAATGTGATGTATTACAGAATTGTACACTTGAAACCTATGTAATTTTATTAACCATTGTCACCCCAATACATTTAATTTAAAAAAAGAGGAAAGTAGAAACTAGCAAACATTTGTTTCTGCATCCAAGTCTATTTTAATAGCTTAATGCACTTGAAACTGCTCTGTTGATAAATGCAAAAATGTTAGCAAAATTTGAAATGGTTGTTGATACAGCAGTTTTAACTTTTAACTTAAAAATTTGTGAAAAGTTTTGCCTCTTGCTACATGATTAAAAGGGGTATTTGTAATTTGTGTTTGTTAAAAAAAATAATGAATGATAACTAAAAAGCCAAGCTAAACTCTAAAACTTCATAATTAATTCTAAATTGCTTATATTTTAGAAAATAATAGAAAATTGGTGTGAATTGCACTTTTTTTTTTCTAAGACCAAAATTTAGTCTCACTTAGAACTATCTAGGTCTGAGTCTCCAGACACCATCATAACAGAACATATATCACTGGGACAGGAGTACCCAGACCCTATGGCATGAAGCAATACTGCAGAAGAGTTACAGTTCCCCAAGGGGACCAAACGGACATCTTCTAATTAGACTGGACTTCCTCCGATAATGCTAACACTTGGCGTCATTTAATCCAGTTCTCAGGACTTTTGTTCTCAGAACTGCAGTTAATTTAAGCTTTGAAATAATCATTTGTTTACACTGAACAAAATACACAGAAGATAATCTTGATGTCAAAAATATCGTGGAGAAAAGATCGGGTCCAACATCTCAGTTTTTTTATGTAAAAAAAACTGAGACCTAAAATGTTTAGTTACATATATGAAGAAGAACTAACCCTGGAGTGCTGATTCTCCATTTATTATTATAATTTCCTACAAGTCATTTACAGAATGATGCCATGTATTTGGTACTTCTCCATGAAAGGAAAGTTCTTTTAAAATATAACAGGGACTAGAAAGTCTTTAGATAGATAGATAGATAGATAGATAGATAGATAGACAGACAGACAGACAGATAGATAGATAGATAGATAGATAGATATGAAGTGCATCCTCAAAAAAAAAATTTAGTCTCAGAAACCTTACTAGAACATATTAAAAAGTACAAAATAAATAATATCTTTGATTTTTATGTTTTATTGTACAGTTTCATGAATTTTCATAAACAGAATATATGTCTATAATTAACACTGTGATCAAGAAATACATTAGTAGAAATCCAGAGAACCCTTTCATATCCTCTTCCAGTCACTAGTCACTATCTACAAAGTAAGTGTAACCACTATCTTGCCTTCTCAAAGAGCATACCAGTTTTGCGTATTTGAAATGTAATTGTCCAATTTTATTGTATGCGTATGCCAGCATTTACTTTTCATTCATCGATTGATGAACCTTTGGGTCATTTTAGTGTTTGGCTATTCCAAATATGCTAACGTGGCCACTTTGATTCCTGTGTTTTAGGGAATATAAATGCACATGTTTTTGGCTTTGTATCTAGAAGTAGAATTGTTGGAACATAAGGGATGTGTGTACTCAGCTTTCATAGATACAGCCTTGTGATTTTTTTTCAAAGTGATTTTATCACATTTCACTCCCACCAGTAACACATGAGAGTCCCTGGTATTTTACATCTTTGACAGTACTTTGTATTATCATGTTTTTTAAAAATGTAGCATTTCTAATATGTGTAGTAGTAGTATTGCATTGTGTTGTTCATTTGAATTTGTCTGACAACTAACGTTGCTGAGAAGCTTCATTATGCAATTACAAAGATCTCTGGGATCTCTGGGAATTGCATTTTTTTGACAGAAATGGATATATGAAGAATAAAAGAATCAGAATTTGGAGGATGCCAGAAGGTCTTTGTTAAGAGCTACTTCTTGTCTTCCCTGCAGTCACATTAAACTTCATTGTATGTCCAAGCACAATTTTCAAAGGGCTGTGGGAATGGGAATACCACGAAAACCACACCTGGAATTCATCACTAGTAAACATGCCCTTGATTACAATTTGTGTAATGTTGCTATGAGCATTCTCTAGCAATAAATCAACTCTGAGTAGATGTTCCTTGTTCTTACATGATATTTTTATGTCTGTACAGCAACTATCTCTGATGTAACATAGCTTTGTTCCCTCAGATGCTGGCTTCTCTATCACAAATAGTCCTTAGTAGGTTTAATCATTACAGATTATCTTGGCACGGGTATGTATTTTGTAATAATTTGTAGTAGTTCCTCACACATTTTGGACATGAATTATTTGTTGGATATCTGAATGTAAATGTCTTCTCCAATTCTATGAGATGATTTTTTTATTCCCTTAAGATTGTTTTGTTAAACAAAAAATTTTATTTTTTCTTAATTAAAGTTTATTGGGGTGACAATTGTTAGTAAACTTACATAGATTTCAGGTGTACAATTCTGTATTACATCATCTATATATCACATTGTGTGTTCACTACCCAGAGTCAGTTCTCTTTCCATCACCATATATTTGATCTCCTTTACCCGTATCTACCACCCCCTCCTCCCTTACCCTCTAGTGACCACTAAACTATTGTCTATGAGTTTTGTTTCTTCATTTGTTGTTCTTGTTGTTTTGTTGTTTTCAGTTTTATATACCACATATCAGTGAAATCTTATGGTTCTCTACTTTTTCTCTCTGATTTATTTTGCTTAACATTATAATCTCAAGATCCATCCATGTTTTCACAAATGGTACTATTTAATCTTTTCTTATGGCAGAATAGTATTCCATTGTGTGTTTATACTACAACTTCTTTATCCATTCATGTACTGAAAGACACTTTTGTTGTTTCCATGTCTTGGCCACCATAAATAAAGCTGCAATAAACATTGGAGCATATGTCTTTATGGATAAATATTTTCAGATTTTTTGGGTAGATAACCCAGGAGAGGGATTGATGGGTCATATAAACACAGTTACCAGTTGTCCCCTCGATGATTGTTTTGTCTTAGACTACTCCAAATGAATATAGGTGTTTTTCTATGTTTTCTTCTATAAGGTATATTGTTTTATCTTCTCATTTAGACTGGTAATCTATCTGAAATTAAATTTTGTGTATAGTGTGGCAGATTTTGTTTTGTTGTGTTGTATTTTGTTTTCCAAGGTTGTCTTGCCTCTTCTCGGTTCTGTGTATTTCAAGTGAATTTTAAAATAGCCTTGTCCATTTCAGAGAAAAAAAAGAAAACTGATTTTTTTTTTTTTGGATGACATTATATATACACAAATTTAAGTACATAGTAGCTTGTTTACAATGAAAAATGAAATTTTCATTGTATGGAATTTTACTGTTATTTAAAATTCAATTCTTATAAAAGTGAGTAACTCCCATGTGATAAGTGTAAAAGAAAGGAAATGAATAGAACATTCAATAAACTCACATTTGTCAAAGATGGCTGATGGTTGTCACTGAAGAACCAGAAATATATAGCAAGAATATAAGTATGAGGGAGAAGTGGGAGAACTCTGTAGCTTGAAATTCAAGTTTTACATCTGATTTTCATTCAAATAAAAATTGTAAATTATCCAATATCTGAAATTAATATAAACAAAGCTCCAAGTATTTAAGGAAAATTCCAAATGTTGAATTTATGGAGTTATGTTAATAAACTTTTTCAATTTGTGATAAAAAATGCACATGACTACTTAATACATAAGAGTCTTCAGATCACTAAGAAATAAATCTGAAATGTTTAGGGATTTAGAAGTTGGAGTGAAATAATAAGAATCTAGTTTTAAAAAGATATTATGACCAATTTACTTTTTTTAAAATCTTCTAATTGGGTGTTCACTTAGTGTACATTTTAACAATTGAAATAATAAGTGTGACATATCATTGGTAATATTTTCTGAAAATGAGAAATTAATACATAGAAGCCTAAAAAGGCTGAAGGAGGGATTTTAGTAAGATTCTAAAAATGATAAAGTATCACCTTTAGGTATTTCAATATTAAATTATCTTAAATTTAATGTCACATTATATTGTATTATTAGCTATCATTTGAAGAGGAATTGTGATTAACCAATTCCCTGTGGTTAGTCTATTTCAATATTAAAACAAAATTTTTTTATTTTCAAATGATGAAACCTATCACTCAATAAGTAGAAAATTAGGCTAAATATGGCAATCAGATGTGTAATTAAATGCAATAGCTTTGATCCCCAGGGATCTTTAATGAATGATGTTTTCCTTAATTTCCATACATACCTGGTAATTATAGCATTTGCACAGTTTTAACCATATTGTCCCATAATATTGTCCTATAAAAACAAATCTGACATATTTTTGGTTTTTAGACATATGTAATATGATATTGACCATATGCTGAAACTCAAAAATATTTGTGTCAAGAGAAAAGACTCCTAATGAGACTACTTAAATTGAAAAGCTCTGCTTCTGCTTTTGAAAGTAATAAATTATATTTGCTCATGAGAACGTTATATTTTTTTTTCAGAGAGTGTCTATTTCTATCAGTTAAAATATATTTTGCCATGATTTTTGGTGAAAAGTAATTAGAACAATAGAGAAATATCTACTGTATTAACATTCCAGCTTATAATATTATGTGTCATTTACACGTGCTAGTGTATTCTTTCATTGAAATTGTCTTTCATGTAAATTTGACGATGGCTCTTTTCAGAACCTGGAAAATATGAAATAATTTGTCATCTATTGTCAGGAATTAAAAGAAAAGGATAAATCTCTGTGTATGCAGCAACAGTTTAACTGTATTGTTTTCAATAATGTGAGTTAATCTCTGAATTGGTTCTTCAATTCAGACATCATTTATCCCCCCCGTACTTAAAGATATCCTTGAAGGTGTAAAGAACTGTTGTAACTATTTACTTTTACCCCCCTATCTCACTCCCTTAGTTTTGTGCTTAATATTTTCCCTGTGACTAGCACTTAAGAAGAGCTAATTCTGGACTGAAAGAAATTAGACGAACCTCCACTCTCAGAAAGTCATTGAGTCGGTACGAAGTTGTTTCTAGTGCCTGGGTCCTGACCTCAAATAACCTGTACTTAGCTTGGGTTCCTTGTTCTTTCTATTCTTTTTTAACCAGATTTTTAAAAAATTTTATTTATGTATTTATTTTTTATGTGAGTACTGGTAAGTTGGTCATCCATACAATTGTGTCCACAAACACTCTTTCAATTGACTTCATGGACTTGCCCTTGTTTGTCTAGTTGCATAAAATTAGCTGGCAACACCTTCCTTTTCCTCTCCTTATTGCTGCCCACTTGTTTGTTTTCCTTACCTTAAGGAACTTCTGCACACTTCTAAGTGGCTGAACTTATGCTTTGGTCCCTTCTATCCCTCACATCCCCACCAGCCCTGTCCTGATGCTTCCAAAGTCCTCGCTTGATAAAATCGGCAGATTGTTTTAGTGCAGAGTATTTAAGTTGTTGGGTAGGTGAGGATGAAGAAACATTGAGGATGTTTGAATATACTCAAACAGAGTAATTCAGTTAAGACTGAAGTGACTATATAATAGATGGGTTTCCAGAATTAAATCCAGCCAAACGTCTTAATTTTGTTGTATATTTTTGTTTGATTTTGTTCTTTTAGTTAGGTAGTACAAAATAATAACAATATAGTCATCTTGTAACTATAGCTTTAGTCTGCTTGTTCTAGAGTGGATATTTCTATTTAACATAAATATTACAGAACCAGCTGAAGTATGTCCTGAAGAAATGGATTATTTGGCCAAAAACATTTAGCATTACGATTCACACTAGATTGTCTTGTTAGGGTGTTTACAATGTATATTATTATATTAAGATCCTGTAATTTAAAAATATATATGAGTATGTTTGTTTATACCATTATCTCACAAAAAAATTTTGGAAAGAAACCACACCATTCTCCTCTCTTTGTGGGAGTGTATAATATTACATTGTGTTCACATAATACACTTCAGAACAATTATCACTAGATCTGTGTTGTTTTTTTCCCATCACTCATTCTAGAAATTAGTAGAAATGGCCTCTGATTACTATGTTTCAAGAGCTTTGACTGCGTATCTTATTCATATTGCTTAGTACTCAACTTCCAACTGAGTGACTACCAATTTTGTTTAACTCCATAGCTTGGGAATAATAGAAAGAACCTGTGTGTTGGATCCAAACAAAGATAGATCTAGTTCTTGATTTTTCTACTTACTATCTATGTAGTCCTGGGAAACTTCATTAAACGTTCTGAGTCACAGATTTCTCATCTGAAAACAGCTTTCATAGAGACTTTTTTGTCCTGCAGAGAATGAAATGAGACGAGATATATTAAGTACACAGCACAGTGCGTGGGACATAGGATTCAATAAATGTTAGCAGTTGCTGAGGGCCATTTGTATTTTCTGAAAGTCATTGCTCTGAATAATATTCTTTCTGAGCACATAATAGAATTAAAAATCATGGATTCAAACTTGTTCCATAAGTGAGAAAATGAACACGGGCTTTTTAAATGTTATTTTGTGGTATGATAATACATTTATCTAAAGACTTAGTCAAAATTTAAGTTAAATTTAACAGTTAAGAAAGATAATGCCTCTTTTAGATAATATTATTTAACATAATTCTTGTTGATAAAGATACATCAGCATACCTTTTTTATCTAGATATGAGTCAAAAGATCAAGAAACACATGGGAGAAAGGTTACTTAAACTTTCAGGATATTGATTTTTATGACTTTGTTACATAAGGTTGTAGTTGAAGGATTTTTAACTTTTTTTTTCTTTTTTTTAAGATTCTTATTAAAATGTAGGTACCATACAATATTATATTAGTTTCAGGTATAACCATAGTTATTCAATATTTATGTACCTAAAGAAGTGATCACCATAAGTCCAGCAACCATCTGACACTGTACAATGTTTGCATAATATTATTGACTATATTCCCTATGCTGTATATTACATCCCATGACTTATTTGTTTTATTCCTGGAAATTTGAACCTCTTATTCCCCTTGAACTTTTTCCTTCCTTTCTTAATTTTTCAATAACAGTTGACGTTCAATATTATTTTATATTAATTTCAGGTAAATAGCCTAGTGGTTAGTCATGCAATTTAAGAAGTGATCCCCCTGACTAGTCTAGTACCCCCTGGCACTATACACAGTTACGACCATATTATTGACTATATACCCTATGCTTTACTTTATCGGTCCATGACTATTTTGTGATTACCAATTTGTACTTAATCCCTTCACCTTTTTTACCATGTCACCAAACCTCCTCCCATTTATCACCCCAATAAATCTAGTACCCATCTGACACTGTACATAGTTATTGCAATATTATTGACTATATTCCTTATACCCTACATCCTCATGATTACATTGTAACAACCAGTTTGTACTTCTTAATCCTGTCGGGTTTTTCACCCATTCACAACCCCTCTCCCACTTGGCAAACCATCAAAATGTTCTCTGTATCTGAGTTAGTTTGTTTTATTTGTTTATTTATTTTGTTTTTTAGATTCCACGTAAAAGCAAAATTACATTTCATCTGTCTTTCACTGTTTGACATACTTCACTCAGCAAAATACCGTTTAGGTCTATCTAAGAACTGCAAATGGCAAGAACCCATTCCCTTCCCTAGCAGAGCAATATTGCAGTGTATACACGAGGTCTGACAAATAAGTTTGAGAACATGCCGCCGTGCACTTACATTGGCAACACTGTACAAACAGCTCGGTAAGGTTTCATAACGTTGGTATATCAGTGTTTCAATGCTGTGTTCATGTCAATGTGCGGCAGTGTCTTTTGAGTGGCATTCATTATTGTTGCATGTTTTTGTGTGCCTTTGAAAAAACGTCTGAGCTCGAATTAGAGCAATGAAGAAACTTTCAATTTCTTGTTAAACTTGGAAAGAGAGGAAGTAAAATCAGGGACAGGTTAGTCCAAGTTCATGGGGATAATGCCATGAAGAAAATAGCAGTGTACAAATGGATTAAATGTTTTCTGAGAGGAGAGAACACGTCACTGGTGAAGAGAGATCAGGGAGGCCAGTAACAAGTAGAACTGACAAAAACATTGCAAAAATTCATGGAATTGTGCATCAAAATTTTCGGCTGACTGTGAAAAGCATAGCAGACCAAGTAAACATTGATAGAGAAACAGGAAAATCTTCATTGAAAATCTTGGTATGAGAAAGTTGTGTTCAAAAATGGTCCTGAAGGAGCTCACTGATGAACAAAAGCAAAGGAGAGTTGAAGTGTGCCAGGACCTTTTGGAGAGGCAAGACATCTTCTGGGCCGTGTCATCACTGATGATGAAACACAGGTGTACCAATACGACACTGAAACAAAGCATCAAAGTGCACAATAAAAGTCAGCCAGTTCTCCATTACCAAAAAAGTTCTGTCTGTCCAAATCAAAGCTGTGAAAGAACTTTGAGATTTGAAATATGGATAGCCCCATTCAGAACGAATGATATATAATTATATATATATGTGTGTGTGTGTGTGTGTGTGTATGTATATGTATGTGTATATATATATACACATACATATACATATATACATATATATATTTATTTCAAACATCCCCTTTAAAGACCAGCAGATACTGAGCCTTGATATTCAGATCCTCCTTCAAAGCCTCATCTGACAGCTCACAGCGCACTCTCCAGGAATTTTCTGCAGCCAAAGAAAACTGCCTCATCCATGGTGACATACCCTCTCCGATACAGCCAGCATCCTGAGACTGCTTATATGGGGTTTTTAAAAGGTCCAGGCACCTGTCAAAATTAACAAACATGAAGGGTGCTGCAGCTCTGCAGCTCCCTGAATAAGTATTCAAGACCTGTGTTGCTACTCCTTTCCTCACGTGGGCATTTATATCCCCAAATACCAAGTATTAAACTCTCCTGATTGCAAACCTGATTTTTAGTCTGTTTCACTAGGGAAACCAACCAACACAAATCCGGAAAGATATTCTGACATGATTCAGTTACAACTCAAAGCAGTTAACTCTTCCTCCAACTCTGCTGTATCCCCAAACCTCTGTAAAAACAACAACAACAACAACAACCAAAAAAAAAAAAAAAAAAGTGAATTTTGAGGAAGAAAAAGCTATACCAATGAAAAATAAAGGCTCTATGATGGGAAAAGTTGAGAATAATCATGTAAAGTAATTAATCTCTTATGGGAAAAATGTATCTGAAAGCTCTAGTATCTCCAATTTTAAGTGCTAATAAATACAGTCAATTAAATCTTTCATATTTATCCAGGTGAAACTGACATATGAAGGCCTCCCATTCCCTGTTACCCAGTCATAGTTCCTGAAAATCACACATGGACTCACTCTTTGTAACATGCCATCTAGGACAGAAACATTGTAGTCCAGATGTTTTTATTAGTTTATTGGCAGGAAGTGATTTGGTATCTATCTAAACACCAATAAGTATTGATTAAACTGAAAACTCTTTTTAAAGTGTTGATTAGATTGTAAGCATTGTACTTGATAATGAAAAGTATGGGTGTTCTTTAGTAATGAGGAAAGAATTGCATTTGATTCTTCGGCAACCAACTGGAAGAAAAAAGAAAAAAAAAGAATGACAAAGATAATAAAGGGAAGTTCCACTGCATATCAGCTAGATATATTTTATTTCTAAAATATGTTTAAGCCTGCATACTTGCTTGAAGAGAAAAGAAATAAAAGCCCATAATTTAAGCAAAGATTAAAAAAAAAAAATCCTCTTGAAGTATGAATTTAGTGACTAGCCATTAAAATGGAAACAAAGCCTTAGCGATCAAGATTCAGATATAGCTCTTAACTCATGGATAACCTCATAAAACTTAATAATTTTTTTTCCCTCTGATGTTTTAATCTAATAATTTACAGCCTCTTAGGCTCAGACTCCCTTCTGATTTGAAAAAAAAAAAATTGAAATTCTATATTTGGAAACATATATTATTATTGTCTATAAACGGATAAGAATTCTAAAAAGAGCAAGATGAGGATTATAATAAAGTAAATGCATATACTCTAAGAAAAATAAACAGTGTCCTTCTTCTTAAGAACAATTTAGCTGATTTGGTAGAACCTATGTTCCCAGGACAGATAAAACTGTATTAAATTCCCAACTCCTCTATTTATTTGCTCTGTGATTTTGGCACATCAGAGACTCAACTTTCTCCAGTGGGAATGTTAAAGTACTTATATCATAGGATACTTATAAGAATTAACTAAGATTTCCCGCGCAAAGTGTTTAGTTCAGAGGTTGCAGGGTAGATTAACATTTTACTAACTGTTAGTTATGTATTTGAGCCACTTCCAATAATTGAAATTTATTATTAATCTTATTTTAGCACTCAAGTCACTTTCCCAATAATCCTAATATATTTTAATCAAAATCAATCATTGGAAAATTAAGATTATATTTTAAATATATTCATATAATGCATAAATGCTATTTTCAATAAATAATTACACACATACACATAGTATGAATAAATAGTAGTTTTAAAATCCTTATTTTTCTCCACAGGATTGTGTGAATCCTAATAGTATGATAAATTATATAACTTCGTAAGACTTTCTCATCTAATTTTAGTATTGTGTTGCCCAAGGTCAAATTTAAGTACTCTGATATACCCTAAAACTGATTTGCAACTGCCATATCATTATTTTGGCATCTCAAGATCTTTTAAGAGCCTCTTATGTAAAATACAAATGTATTGTGATTGATTGGTAAGTATACAAAGTCTTATATATCGAAACAAACAAACAAATAACCAAAAATACTGTTCTCTTTTATTCCAAAGTATAAAAGTATAGATTACTATCTCAATTTGAGAAAGCCAACATTATAGGATTAAATGAATATCAAAGAAAGAAAGCTGAAAAACTATTCATTTACTGAAGTATTTATTTCAAATAGAAACAAAAGGAAACATTCAAGCATAATAAATGTAGTAGTTAGAAACTATTGAGAGAAGAAGAAAAAATCAGAGAAGTAGGAAACAAACATAAAATGGAGAAATGCACAAATTATAAAGTTGAACCTTTATAAGAAAATCAATTAATGTCTTAACTTGAATGAGCAAAGAGAAAACACATATTGAAGACATCAGAAATAACAGCAACAAATTGAACATAAAAAATTAAAAACGATACTACTTACAAAAGTGGAACGACATCAAATACCTGAAAATAAAACTACCGTAAGCTGTGTAAGTTCTCTAAAAATAAAACAAAATGAAAAACCTGCAAAACATGTTTGGGAGAAATTAAAGGCTAGTTAGGATGATGCTATATCCCTGGATTTGAAGACAATATTACAAATATTTTAATTTTTGGCAAATTGATCTACAGATTTAATGTAATTCCCAGTAGATTGTTTTATAAAAGTAGACATACCGATTTTATAATATACATGAAAATACAAACGACCAATACTAACCAATGCAATCATGTTGTTGGAGGACTGACAGCACCAGATATTCAACTTGCATCAAATTCCAGTGAGAGTAAACAGTGACGTATTGACACATGTATAAACTGATCAATATACCAGAATATATAGTTGAGTCACACCCATACATATGAAGTCAGCTGATTATGATATGGCAGGAAAGAGAAAAACTAAGAAATTGGATTTCATTAAAATTAAGAAATTCTGTATTTTAAAAGACACTATTAAGACTTTGAAAAGGTAAGTCATAGAGAAAAGATTATATGTAAATGTATACAAGTTTTTATGCATACATACAAGCATGAATGACAAAATTCAAGAACACATAAAGAAGTATTCCATATCAACATCATCTAGGTAGACAATCCAATAAAAAAATTGGCTAAGCACTTGGGTAGGTACTTCAAATGAAGGCCATCCAAATGATCTATAATGAGGAAAACATGCTCAACCTCATTCATTATCAGGAAAAAAATAAAACAACAATGAAATACATTATATACTCACTAGAATGACTAAAATATAACAAAACACTGACGTCTATAAGTGTTGGTAAGGACCTGGAACTCCAATGCATCTGATGGTGGGAGTGTAACTTGTTGGAAAATTGTTTGCCAATATTTATTGAAGCTAAACATATGTTTTGTAAAGTAGCAATTCTACACTTAGGTATATGCTTAACAGGATGCTTACATAGTTCATCAAAATATATGGAAAAATATTTATATCAGCATTATTTACAATAGCTAATATGTTCATCTATATTAACCAGATATAGAATGACATATTCATATAATGGATTCTTCACATCAATGAAAATGATTGAGCTACAGTTATGTGTACAACATTGATAAATCTCACTAACATAATGTTAAACAAAAAGGTAGACCAAAATGTGTACATACAGCGTGATACAGCAAAGGTAGTAAATGGTGATAGACATTTAGCAGCAGGCCATCTTCCAAGGTGAAAGGAAGACTGAAACACATTTAATCATGTTAAATTGTGAATGAGCAATAAGATGCACAACTCTTAGCAATGGAGCATACTAGATTTCTTCTCTTTAGTTCCTAATTTATTTTATTTTGTTGATGTCTGATCTTCTTTATTTGTTACTCTTATAAAATCTCATTTTGACTGGACTCAGAAGTAGAAGCGCTGAGAGGACAGCCTGTGTCTCTTAGCAATCTGTTCCTGGAGATTTTCTTTGGCCTCCTTCATTCTCTTGGCCAAAAGTTTAGCATATTCTGTGGCCGCTTCCTTATTTTTCTTCGTATGCTATTTCTTCAGAGCAGTATGCTGGCATCTGTGTTACAAAATGCGTGGAATAACAAGACACTGAATGTTGGGTGCTTTGGTCCTAGGTTTCTTACCTCCTTTGTTTAGGGACTTTCTCACAACATGTTGGCAGACATCATCTTTAGAGAGATTGGAAAGTTTGTGGATTCTGCTAGCTCTTTGGGGCCCCAGGTGACGAAGCACAGCAGTATCAGTGAGACCAGGAATATCTTTCTCCCTTCTTATTACATTGACCAAGTTGAGAACACTCGGATTGGCATCCACAATGCAACCCTGAACAGATGGGCACTTTCTTTCTCCAGTCCTCCTTGGCCTATGACAGGAGTGCCCCTTACTCAGGAGCAGGCGGACATGGCCATGGGTCAAGGCACCTTGCTTCATGAAGAATCCTTGTTTGTCGTTCCCTCCACTGATTCAAACCACATCCCATTATTCACCCAGAGCATCAGCAGCAACTTCTGTGGCCATACGCTTCTCATAAAACATAGGAAATTTGCATTCAGCATCCACTTCAATGAGTTTCTGGCAGCCAGTGGCTGGGAAGGAGATGTTCAGCTTCATCCTAAAGCTGCTGACCGCCTCCGAGGTGACATAAAAAAGAGCTCTAATGTATTTTTTTAAATCAAGTTTCTAAACTATAAAAATGTCATTGCCTTTAGTAGCAAATGGTGATGAACACTTAACAAGTAGATTCTGAAAGAAATATGACCCACTATGCTAACTCCATTGACCCAAATTTATCCTGTTTTAAAGATCTGCTTCATCCCATGAATCTGAACTGAAGCGTTTGTGTTCAGCATAATGCAACTAAGATTCACTTAAATTTTCCTTGTTTTATTTCCCTATAAACTAAATATCAGTACCTTAAAAATGTGATGCTTGGCATCCAAATTAAATGATGACCTCTGGTTTGTCATGTTCTGAACCCATTTATAATCTTCCCCAGTAGAAGCTTATAGCAGAATAATTAGCAAAATAAAAAAGAAAATATATTTTTAATTACAATATTGATTCACTCTCACCTGAATAATGTTGAAACACATAGTGATTTGTTTTTTTAAACCTGACCTCAGGGAACACAGCCAAAATTGTCAAGCGCCCAGCTGTGCTCATTTTCTGCCACAATCTAAATTGTACACTCATGCATGTTAGTGTCACCCCTTCTTTTATTATGTGTTGCACAGTGTGTAATTTTTCTAAAACAAGCCCTTTAATTATACATTGCCAAAAGTGTCACCTACTGTTAAATGATTCCTGTGTTGCAGACAGAGAAACCATGGGTCCTGCAAGGTTCTGAAGTTTCCATTACGTGCACAGACCCCAAGAGCAGCTGTTAACAAATCTGTTGGTGGTTTTGTGTAAAAAGGAGCCAGGCTGTGCTCCTGCTGTACTTTTGGTCAGAGAAAGCAATTTTCATTTTGACAGACTTAGTGGGCAAGAGAAAAGACAGCACAGGTATAATAATAGCTCAACATAAAACATTTGGCCCAATGTATTACTAATATTGAAAGTTTGATTAATGAGCAGTGATCAGAAAGAAATTTATTTTGGGGGAACAGTCATATCAAAACTACATACTGATCAATTGAATAAGAATGCATTATTTATGAAAGAATGCAGTATTTTTAAAAGAAATGCAAGATTTAATATTCCATGAAACTCTTTAACATGAATCAAAATCAAGCAGAATTAGACAAATTTATGTAGTTATGTGATCGATTATATGTTTAAGAAAACTTAAAAAAATATCAGAATTCTCTATTTTCTTATTATATTATAAAACCTCTAGCTATGTTGAACCTATCACATATAAATTTAAATTATAATCATTTATATATAAATACAGATTATATAACTTTTCCTGGTGACTAAAAACTCAGTTTCATTGCTTGCAGTTATTATATTCTAATCATTTTATTAATTAAAGTTTATTGGGGTGACAATTGTTAGTGAAGTTACATAGGTTTCAGGTGTACAATTCTATAATACATCATCCATATATTACATTGTGTGTTCACCACCCAGAGTCTGTTCTTCTTCCATCACCATATATTTTATCCCATTTACACTCATTCACCACCCTCTCCCCCCGCCCCCACTGGTAACCACTAAACTATTATCTGTGTCTATGAGTTTTTTGTTTCTTCATTTGTTTGTCTTGCTCCTTTCTTGGTTTCAGTTTTATATACAACATATGAGTGAAATATCATTCTCAAGTTTTTCTGTCTGACTTATTTCACTTAGCATAATCTCAAGATCCATCTATGTTGTCACAAATGGCACTATTTCATCTTTTCTGATGGCAGAATAGTATTCCATTGTGTATATGTACCACATCTTCTTTCTCCAGTCATCTATTGAAGGACACTTTGGTTGTGTCTATGTCTTGACCATGTAAAAAAAAAAACTGCAATGGACACTGGAGCACATATATCTTTATGGATAAATGTTTTCAGATTTTTTGGGTAGATACTCCGGAGGATTGCTGAGTCAATAGGTAATTATATTCTATTTTTTAAATTAATTAATTAATTAATTAATTAATTAACATTTTTAAGTTAGTTTCAGGGGTACAAAACAATGTAATAGTTAAACATTTATCATTTACATCCCTCACACAGTGATAACCCCCTCCTCCTATCTCCTACCCCTCTGACATCACATACAGACATTACATTTCTACTGCCTCTATTCTATATAAAATTGTAGTTGACATTCATTATTGTTCAGCTTCAGCTTCAGGTGTACAGTGCAGTGATCAGGCATCTACATCATCCCTGAGGTGGTCTCCCTAATGAGACAAGTGTCCATCAGATACTCTACAAAATCTTACATTATTGATTACAATCCTCAAATTGACTTTGGTATCCCCTTGGCAGTCTTATGGTTATAGACTGTGCTTTCTAATCCCCTCATCTTCCTCCTCATCTCCCCACCCCCATCTAGCAACCCTCAGTTTTTCCTCTATGTTTCTGAGACTGTTTCTGATTATTTAATTCATTTATTCTTTTCTTTAGATTCCACACATAAGTGAGATCATATGGTATTTGTCTCATAAAATTATGGTAATTCTATTAATTTTTTGAGGCACCTCCACACTGCCTTCTATAACAGCTGCACCAGTCTGCATTCCCACCAAGAGTGTATGAGGGTTGCTTTTTCTCCACAGCCTCTCCAACACTTGTTATTATATATCTTGTTGATGGTAGCCATTCTAACTGGTGTGAGGTGGTATCTCATTGTGGTTTTAGTTTGCATTTCTCTGATAATTAGTGATAGTGAACATTTTTTCATATGTCTATTAGCCATTTGTATGTCCTCTCTGGTGGTTCAACATACACAAATTGATCAATGTGATACACCCCACAACCAAAATAAAGGACAAAAATCACATGATTATATAATAGAAGCAGAAATAGTGTTTGATAGGAAACAACATCCATTTATGATTAAAACACCTAATCAATTTTAATATATTATAATGGACTAATATGACCAAGTCATCATTTGTATTATAAAAAAGGAGTTGAGAATAAAGTAACAACTACATAATTATAATTAGATGATTCCTTGGAAAATGAAATGCAAATCAATATGTAAAACTAGAAAAAATAGCTTTCTGAGATAAAACTTTATAAATAATACTTAGACAAGTATACTATAAGGTTATTTTCTCTGACATAGATCTACAGTAAATAAGGAATACATTCTGAAGACAAAAATATAATGATTTATTTTAGTGACTGTGACAAACACATTTTTCATTTATGCATTTTCCCTTAAAGTCCCAGAATAGCAGCCATATGTCAATAGCCCTAAAATGTTTGATGCATCCACTTATATTGTCACATATTCCATTTCCCTATATACCCTACCTAATGGCTTTGTTTCCCTTTCTCCCATCTGCTAGTCCCTCCTCTGCTACTGTATACAATTTAATGTTTTTACTACATTACCAGACTTGGGCAATCATCACCAGAATCAAAGTTTCAAATATTCTTTTCGCCCTATAGGGAAACACGGTATCTATTAGCAAACATACTCCACACTTTATCCAGCAATACTACCAGACCTAGTCAACCACTAATCTACTCTTTTTCTATGGATTTGCCTACTTTGGATATTTCATATGAATGCACTCATATAATATACAACTTTTGTGTTTGACTTCTTTTACTCAGTATAGTGTTTTCAAGGTCCATCATGTTGTGGCGTGTATCAGTACTTCATTTATTTTTACAGCTGCACAATAATTCATTATATGGATATATCACATTTTATTCAGCCATTCATCAGTTGACACACATTTGGTTTCTTTTTGCTTTGGAGCTGTCATGAATAATGTTTCTATGAACATTCGTGTACAAATTTTTGTATAAACTTGTGTTTTCATTTCACTTAGATATAATTAAGAGTGGAATTGCTGAGTCATGTGGTAACTTCATGTTTGACTCTTTGAGGAATTGCCAAACACACTAACTTTCTTATATCCCACTGCTCAATATATTCTTTGTGCCTCTAATTTGATTCTTTTACTTGTCAATCACCATTCCACTCAAGGTATTACAGTGACTTAGTCCCACAGTGAGTGTAGTTTTACAGAAATTATATTTCCAGGTTGCCTGCCTTATCAATGCTGCAACTTTGGGGGGAAAAGTCATATATATATATAAAATCTTTGAGTAAGGTTGAGTTCTAGTGTTGATTGGGAAGTTCCCAATTAATTCAGAGAAACTTGAACAGAGGTTGAAAATACAACAGGTTAAGCCAGTGGTATGAGGCAGGCCAAGTATAAAGACATAGAACAAACAGGTCTAGAGATGGTTAGTCCAGTTTAGGAACAAAATGTGATAAACCCATTTGAGGTACATATATATTCCTGACAAAACATTTGTCTTTACCAACCAAGCAAATTTCCTGTCAATCAGTTAGACTGAATAAATAAAGAGGAAAATTCCCATTAGCCAAATCATTGAAGCTATCCTAATATACATTAATACAGAACTATTTCTAAAAACTTTGTTCAGCATGAAGAATCACAATATTTTACCTCTCCTTCTCTTTACTGCTAGATTTCTTGAAAGTTCTATAAAATGTCCTGCCTTTATATTTTCATCTCCCATTTGTAAGTTTCTCAACTCTTTACATTTGATTCCTTTCTCTACTACTTTATTAAGATTTCTGCCTTAAGGACCGTGATTGTTAGGTCTCTGAATGTTAGAGTTGCAGACAGAGCCATGTCTGCAAGAAAACAACAAATGTCTGTTGACCTGCACCTGCAGACAAAGCCAAACTTGTGATAACAGCAAACACCACAAAACAGCTACTGGCTTACAGACAGTCAGCATGTTCTGTTCAAACAACACTACCCTGTCAGCACAGCCCCTATAAAACCCTCCTCACACCCTCCCTGAGGGCTGCAAGTCTCTTTTAGACATGCAGCTGGGACTGTAGCTGTCTTTGTTCAGCCCGATAAACTTTCTGTTAATAAAATAGACTTTCTCTTAATAAATTTTCTTAATTTGCCTGACCATGCAGGTTCCTTTATCGGCCACCCTATCAATAATAGATCTCTAACTGCTACATCCATTAATTCTTTCTAAATCATAAACTTTGGCGTTGTGTACTCATACTTTTATTAATTAAATGCTGTTCTTAGACTTGGTGACTTTTTTTCCTGGTTTTGCTTCCGTGTTGTACATGTGCGCCTCCATCAGTTTTTAAATTACTTTTTAATTAGCTGAATCAAATCATAATTCCACATACTTGTAATATTCTACATGTTCTCGCAGCTATGGACTTACCTCTCAAAATACTTACTCTCACATAATATGCTTCAGACTTACAGAACTTTTATTTACATGTACATGACATTTGTATGAGCCATAATCTCTAAAGAGGTCCTTTGTACTTTCCTTCTAAATTATACTCACTAAGAGGGCCTTAAAGTTTTCCTCAGCGTGGCTAAACTTTAAACAAGCTTCCTCCTGCCTCTAAGCCCCAGCCCTCCCTCTTGCATAGGTCTTTACAGACTCCAGATGGCCTAACCACAGAGGTCTGTTAGCTCCTTTTATTAGAGCATTGACTTCAGACAATTTGTAATTACAAATTCTTTCTCTGTCCCTTTGAGATGTAAATCATTTAAAAAGTCTCTTACCAGTTTTTTGTTTTGTTTTGTTGCGTTTTTGTTTTTTTTAATCTAAGGACTGTCTTTCTGAAGGCCCTGAGAGCCATCCTTTTAAAATGTAATCATCAAGGAAGATAGTGTCCTATCTCCCAGTCTATGTGAGAACCTAACTTCAGTCAGAGCCTTGCTCCAAGTTGTAATATTACCTCCTGTTATAAAGATACAAGAAAGTTTGCTTTTCCTTTGGCTAAGGCCAATTACATGACCTATGATCTCCTATTTTAGCCATATGAAAATGGCCACCTGAAAGAGACTTGGCCCTCAGTGATGGACTTCTTCAGACCATAGCAACCCTGATAGAAGGAAACTAGAGTAGGAAGGAGGAGGGGGAATTCACATCCTTATTATACTCTGCTCTCTCCACCCTTGGCTTGCTGACATCCACCTGAAAGTCAGAGGCTAAGAGAGCCTACACATCAGGTCAGATGGGCCACAGAGCAAGGTAGCTGGTTGATTCATTAATCTATCCACTCATTCCTTCAACAAATATTTTTTATGTGACAGGCATTGTATTAAGTCCTGGAGATAAAAAGCTGCAAAATAATATTACACTAAGAACTGCTTATAATTGCTATTACATAATTATAATTGCTATCACATAAACATTTCCAAATGTTGTGGAATTCCAGGAAATAAAGTCAAGGAAGTAGTGAAATCTTTACTAATATTTAAGTTAGGGATTATAGATGAATGTATTGACAGAAAAGAATTGGAAGTTCATCTTGTTAGACAATAGTGGGCTCCATGTACCGGGGCTAAAATAGTCAGTGAAAGAAATAATTTTCAAAGACAATAGTAAAATGATAGACAGATGAACAGCACATCACCGTGGAGACTGAGAAAGAAGAATGTTTCCAGTAGTTCACCCAACAGTGTCCTAAATGTGGATCTATCAAAGAGAATCAAAACTGAAAAATCACCTTTTAGTTTTGATTGTGAGAAGAGTATTGCTGATTATCACAAGATTTGCAGGTAGAATACTACAAAAGGTTCAGTTTTTATTCAAAGCTAAAGAAATCTAAACAGTTACTGCATGATTTTTTCCTCCAAAATAATTTGTGACTAAAATGAAGTGTTCGCTTAAGCTAAAGTAGATTAGTTTTCTCATTTTTCTTCTCCTCCTCCCTCCTCCTTCTCTTCCTCCTCCTCTTTCTCCTCCTCCTCCTCCTCCTCCTCCTCCTCCTCCTTCTTCTTTGCTGGAGAAGATTTTAATGGTGGATTCTGTCCCTACTCCCATTAAATTCTGCTGTTCTCACCAGAGAAAGGGAAAACAAAAGATTAAACCATTATTCTACAATAGCACATGAGATGTTCTAACTTGATATTACCATGTGTATATAAATGTTGAGCCATATGTGCGTACTAAATCCTAAATACCTTTACTTCCTAAGAGCTTAGAAGTAAGTTTTGTATTTTTAATCTATCAGATGATTGAACAATATATTTTTCTCTCATTTTCTGAATTTAAGTTATAAGGCTTCAATGACATTGTCAACTACAGTGTAATAAGTATAACCTTCTGCTATTTTTTATTGAAAATCAGTTTAGTATCATTTCTAGATAGTATTTGCAAGTTATTAATTATGGGTTTGAGTATAAGTACTATGAGAAGATATTTTATAACTTACTACTTTTATTTTTTCTGGAAAATGATAACTGATTCTATTCAGAAGATTTGGTAGAAGGATTAAATCAAGAGTAAATATGAGAGATGACATCAGTCTTTAAGAGAAGGTTGAGGCAATAATGAAAATCCAGGCAGAAAGATAATTTCAATATAATGGGTAATCAATGAATTAAAATCTAGATAGATCATACTGAGGATACAACTTTTAGTGACGAAGATAATACAAAGATAAATCAATCTAACAAATTACAGTAAGACCCCTATTTCCCCTTATTTGTGGATTCCTCTGTCCATTAAAACTTTCTACGACTGTGGTAGCCATTGATATTAATTTTATTCTTTCCATGTGTCAGTAAATTTGTGTAGCATTTAACATGTTTAAAGTTATTCAGCAGGTAAACAGATAATATAGGATTTTTTTCCCTAGGTAGTCCATAGGCACTACTGTGCAGCATTTCACATTATCATAGTATTTCATTAATCTTTTCTTCACTATAGACTCCAAGTTTTCTAGGCACACATTTATTTTTTTCACCTATGCTTTTTTTTCCCTAGCACAGTGAGTAACAATAGATGAATAAATTGGAATCTAGATATACAGATCACAATACCATAAACAAGGCACCATGATACACATGGTAGTAGTTTACATAAATTATATCAGAAATTCCTAAAAATAAACCAGTAGCTTCATGAAAATTCTGACATACTGAGCAACCACCAAGAAACTGACCAAGTATATGCATGAGCCAGGTAATGTTTTACCGTGAGATAGGCACATTCGGTTTCTAGCTTCTCTAGGGAACTATTAATCACAGCCTGAAAAACCAAATTTAAGAAAAATGCCTAGATATATGATAGAAAGATAGAAAGAAAGGAAGGAAGGAAGGAAGGAAGGAAGGAAGGAAGGAAGGAAGGAAGGAAGGAAGGAAGGAAGGAAGGAAGGAAGGAAGGAAGGTATAGAGAAGTATCAGTGGCCAAAACAAACTCAGGGAACTTTGATTCAGCAGGTGTAAGATAAAAACAGGCAAGCTGGAGTCATGAATTCATAAGGTTATGTAGGTCATTATATAATAATACCAGGAAGCCCAGACTGTAGGAGAACCTAGATAGAAATTTTTGTTTCTATAATTGATTCTACAGTTAGGGCCACATGTGGATAGTCCTGCCTGTAAGGAGAAGGCAAATTTATCCCGAATCAAGAACATGAGTTTTATTTTTTCTTTCAGGGGAGTAGATAGATTTAAGGTTATAGAATAACTTGTCTTATATGGAAAATCATATAAACAATGTTTCATTGCTAAATTATACAAAAAATAGTTCAGACTATTATGAAATTAGATTTGTAAATTTGTCTGCCATAAAGCATAAGAATGAACAGAGGAATAACTGAGTGTCTTTATTTAAATGAATATTTATCCTTTTTTTTTTATTGAATCAGGGTTTAGACAGGTATAAACATACAATATCTTATGATTGGTGAAACTTACTTTCCCTGTTTCCCCCACATTAAATGAGTGTTGGCATCCTCAGTGGATACTATAAGGAGTAATAACAACTTTTCAATATGCGGTTCTGATCTAAGGTTATAAATCTTGCAAAATATTTAAAATCATTAGGATTTTACCAGTTGGCCTTTTATTGGTAAATAGAACATATTCAGAGTTTCAGAATTTTTGTAGGTTTTTATTTTTAATTTTCTTTCAAAGTTGAAGAAATAAACATTTCGATAACAAGTTTTGGAGTGAAACATGCTACCACACAAAGAAAGTAGCAACCACAATGAAATTCCCGAGAAATTATACCTTTTTCCCTTCTGAATTGATCACACATGTAGGCCTATGGAAATTTTGTGTTAAATGACAATGTTTTACAAGTTTAATCACGTATGGATTTAGACATCCAGTTGCATCAGAAATTCTCTGTGGAGGAGATGACATTTGGTGTTGGGGAGGAGTGTCTTCAAAAGAAGGCAACTACTTTCTCAGTGGAAAAGAGCATAATGTGTGATCACTGGAAGAAATTAAAAATAAACAGAAATGGAAGGGCTGATGTGTGGCCATTTCTGAGTAAATAAGCGTGCAGAGACTTGTGTGACAAAATGAAATTACTTGTAAATAAAATGCATGCTTTAATTTTATATTTTCTTTCTAAAACTTTCTCCTCCTTATGCAAATTGAAATTATTCATCATTTGACCTACTAAATAAAAATACTTGAACAAATGCCAGGACAACTATTTTAAATAATATATATTATAATTTTTTAAAAAATCATATCCTGAAACCCAATTAGATACCAGAGATCTTTGCAATTAAGTGGAAAATATATCACAATGCTGTTTCTAAAAAACAAATGAACAAAAAACCACATCTGATCATATTTCCAAATTGAAAAACAATTGATTAACCAAGATAACTCTAAGTAAAATTCCTGAGTATGCTCTGTGTTATAAATTTCTTTAAATGTTTATAAACTGTTCCATTGCTGTTTTGAAGACAATGCAGACTGGTAATAATCAGTTTGATAAAGTGAGTGTTTATTATCTGAAATTCTTTAAGATTTAAGACACTAAGAACTTATTTAACTTTTACTGATTTCATAATTATTCTGTCAGAACCAAAACGCTTTAATTCTAAAACTTTATTTTGCAATGGACTTAATATGGTATTTTGAAGCCAGATAAATGACTCATAAATTAGGAAACCAACCTTCAGAAGTCACATTTTTATTATCAGGGCTAGATTGTTCTATTCAAGTGTATAATCTAAAATAACATTAATCAAGGGGAACAATCATCAGCTAATGTGTGTGTATGTGTGTGTATACAGGCACAGGTATATGCATATAAATAAATATATATATACACACAAGCACATATATGTTCTCTGAGATTAAGATTCAGATTTGCTTAATCATGGTTTGTAATCTAGGAGCATATCTACAGGTGGACAAAGTTCATCTTGGGAAAGGAATGGGTGTAGGAGAGTTTTAGACATATATACGCATGCTCAAAAGTCTATCTATTTGTTAGATAAATAAACAAGAGTCTACTTGCATAAAAGAGAAGGTGTTGAGGTCCTTTCTGAAAGAAAATTCATCCTCAGGTGAGAAAGATCTGAATTCTACAGACTTAGCCCTATAATAATACAGTAGTCCCCCTTGACCTTAACTCTTTCTGCGGTTTCAGTTCCCCATGGGAACTGAAATAATTCATAAGTTTTAAATTACATGACTGAGTAATATAACAAACTCTCTCACCACCCTGCTCCATCCCCCCCAGGACATGGATCATTCTTCCATCCATTATAGCCATGTGTATGCTCCCTACCCATTAGTCACTTAACCATTTTGATTATCAGGTCAACTGTTGTGGCATTACAATGCTCATGTTCAAGAAACCCTTATTTTACTAAGTCATTGCTCTATAGTGCAGGAGTAGTGTGTTTCTGGCAATTCGAATATGCCAAAGAGAAGCTACAAAGCACTTCCTTGAAGTGACAAGGTATAGGTGTATAGGAAAAACACATAGTATATATAGGGTTCAGTACTATCTGTGCTTTCAGGTCCACTGGGGGTCTGGGAATGTATTCCCTGCAGATAAGATGGGACTCCTGTAACATCAAAAAAAATTGCAGACAGGAGCAATCATTCTGAACAAATCTTGACATCTTGATGTTTCTTTTTACCCACACCATTGGTGTGAGGATCTGTAAGTAAAAACTGAAACCCATAAAATACTGGACCACAAACAATATTGATTTAAGACATTAAAGACTTTGTGAAAAGAGAATTGCATAAGGTTCACAAAATTATACTTCTTAATTCTCCCAGCTACCAGCCTGCTTTGCACTGAGCATCCATGCTAGTGTTAGTAGAAAAACTAAAATAAAATGTAGCAGAGAGTTAAGAGGCCTGGAAGAGCAGCAGTTGTCCTGGAGTGAGAAACCACGAGACACTGGCAATGCTCATGCTGACAAGACTTTTCAAGTCTTTCTTCAGAGCAGAAAACTTTTCTCCCCAAATGCCTTTGGTTATATATATCCTTTCCTCTACCTGACTCGATCTGTGATCTGTGTATCTGGATGGCCCATTTCACTTGTATTGAATCTATCAAATTTCTCATATTATTTGTGTTTTATTTTCTAACTTACTCGCATGTCCTTTCCCACCCTTTTTGTTTCTACTTCTGAGATAATTTGTTCAGGAGGCTTTCTAAATAGCTAACATACTAAATTAGTATGGTATCTGTGTCTCCATATTCTGGCATCCCTATTTCTTATTTTTCTTTTGTAATTATTATGTCTTGATAATTCCCCTTGTCCAGTGAGCCTGCTTTTATATTATTTATGCAAAATAATCCTTAACCTGTTTCCTACAGAGATTCTCATTCAGTGAAGGCCATTGGCCCTAAATGTTAAGAATGATAACCATATTTTAAACCACCTTGCCCCTGGCAACCCATAATTATTGGAAATTTAGTTTAGTCAGTATGGGTAATTGATTTGGGCTCTCCCAGTTCTTGTGTAAATCACTGTTCACTTCTTTCAAACATAAGCTAGAGAACATGGAAAATTTACATGTTTTTTTTCCCCCCTTTCATAGCAACAAAGTTTCGCAATTTATGCGAGGTAGTGTCAAAGCAATAGTCACAAATACAGGTAGAGACTTGGAAAATGTTTATCATGAAAGCTTGAAATAAATTAGGGAAATAAAGGATTTTTTGCTGTCTTTTGATTTTACCCTCCAGCAGCTGATCTGGATGATTCTGTTCTCCATTGTGACTTCCCCTACACACTGGTTTTCTTTTGGGGTGACTGCTCTCTGCAGGCCCAGAATTGATTTGAAGATTTGGGATGTATTCCATTTCTTCTCTGTGCCTGGCAACCTTCCTGAGTTCTTTTCTCTCAAACTCTTGTCTGTTTCTCTCTTAAACTCTAATCTGGTCAAGTAGTCTTTGTACAGCTAGAATGTGGACAAGTGGGCTCTTCTTATTCCCTGGCCAGTGAGAGCACCCCCACTACTTTTTCTACCTCCCCACTACTCTAGCTCCTCAGAAACCAGCGTTCTATTTCATTGTCACCTTCTCCTTTTGAGATATACAGTGAGTGGGACATTTCTCCAATTCTCATTAGTAATAAAGAATTTTGCCTGTTTCAGATGTGAAACTGTAAACAAATGGATATCAAGTGCATGGGCCTAATAGATCATTCATTCATATATGTGTGTGTATATATACATATACATATATATGTATGTATGTATATATGTATACATGCACGCACACACATATATAACTATATAACTATGTATAGCTATATATATGTATGTTATATGTATGTTATATGCATGTTATATATGTATATAATCCACCCATTTAAAATGTACACTTTACTGTTTTTCAGTATAATCACTGAGTTGTGCAACCAGCACTGCAATCAATTTTAGAGCATATTTGTTACCTGAGAATGAGAGCCCATATCTTTTAGCTATCATTCCCCAGAAAACCATTAATATAATTTCTATTTTTCTAGATTAACGTCCTTAAGACTTTCATACAGATGGAATGGTATTGTATGTTCTCTTTAGTGACTGGATTCTTCCACTTGACATTATGTTTTCAAGGTTCATCATGTTGTGTCATGGTTTTTATGATTGAATGCTATTCCAGTTTATGATTATCAACTGTTTGACATTTGAGTTGTTCCCTCTGTTTTGTTATTATGAATAATGCTGCTGTGAACCCCATGTACAAGTTTTTATGTGTACATATTTTCATTTCTTTGGATTATATGCATAGAATTGGAATTGATGGGTCAAATGATAACTGTATGTTTAAATTTTTGAAGAAATGCCAGACTGTTTTTTAAAGTGGCTCTACAGCTTTTTCTCCCCATTAGTAGTTTAAGACAGTTCCAATTTCTCCACATCTTTGCTAATACTTTTTTATTATCTAGTTCTTTGATTATAGCCATCTTAGGAAGGTTGAAGTGGAATTATTTTGTGATTTTGATTTGCATTTCCTTGATAACTAATGATGTTGAACATATTTTTATGTACTTGTTGACCATTTGAATATCTTCTTTGGGAAAGTTTGTCGATAGTGTTATATTTGATGAGTCCAGTTTATCTAGTTTTTCCCTTCTTCCTTATGCTTTTAATCCAGTCTAAAAACTGTTGCAAAATTCAAGATCATAAAGATTTATTCTGAGGCTTTCTTTTAAGATTTTTTATAGATTTAGCTCCTAAATTTTAGTCATTTATCCACTTTGAGTTAATTTTGTATATGGTGTGAGATAAGGATCCAACTTAATTATTTTACATCCATATATCCAGTTATTCCCACACCATTTGTTGAACAGACTATTTTCTCCCCATTGGATAGCCTTGGTACCTTTATGAAAAACCTATTGACCATAGATGTATTTCTGTAACTTGACTCTATGCCATTGAGCTATATGTTTATCCTCATGTCAATATCACATCTTGATTACTGTAGCCTTGTAGTAAGTTTTGAACTTACAAAGTGTGGGTTCTTCAACTTTGTTCTATAAAAAGATGGACATAGTGATATCAAAAACATAAAACATGGGGAATAGGAGTAAGAGGGTAGAGTTTTTGTATGCAATTGAATTTAATATGTGTTATTATATAAAATAGACTTTTATATCTATGAGATATTTTATGTAAGCCTCGTGATAACCCTACAACAACAAGCTTAAAAAGACTCACTTCAGCTTTAAGTAAAAATAAATAATGCAATGGAAACACAACAGCTAAACCTGAAAACAACCTACATTTCTGTCAATGGATGAATGCATAAAGACATTAATGCAGGAAATAAAGTGAGGAACACACAAAAGGTGTATAGACACACACACACAAACACATACACAATATGATATTGTTCTGCCATGTGAAAAAAGGTAATCCTCCCTTTTGCAATAACATAGATGGACCTTGAGAACATTATGCCAAGTGAAATAAATCAGACAGAAAGACAAATGTTGTGTATGCTCACTTCCATATGGAATATATAAAAGAATCAAACTCTTGGAAATAGAGTACAGTAGTATTTGCTACAGTCTGGGGACAGGGTAAATGGGGAGATGTCAGTCAAAGGGTATAATCTTCTAGCCATAAAAGGAAGAAGTCCTGGCAATCCAATGTATAACATTGTGACTCTAATTAACAATATTTTATCATGTATTTTAAAGTTTATGAGAGAGTAGATCTTAAATAATATCACCACACACACACACACACACACACACACACACACACACACACACACGGCAGTTATGTGAGAGGAGGAAAGTATGAACTAATGTTATTGTGGTGATTATTTTGCAATATATACATGTGTCAAATCACCACATTTTGCATTGTAAATTTACACATGCTATGCATCAAAAATATCTAATAGAACTGGAAGAAAATTATAAAAATTAAAACCAGTGAACTGTACGTTTTAAAAAGATAAATTCTATGGCATTAGAAAAACAGGTCATGTGGCCTTCAAATCTTACCTAAGTCCACTGAGTATTAGTTTATTATCCTATAGATTACAACTGGGACTGGCATTCCACAGAGATGTTATGAGTAATAAATGAATATACAAGATATATAGACTTTGTAAACTGTTATTGTCATACTATTTACTATTATTTGGCTGGTTTTATCAAAGAAGTTAAAATATGCAGCTATAGGAATTTTCAAGTTACATAATTAAAGGTTAATTTATACATGTAGCAATCATATTTCTGGAACTTTTTAAATTTATAGAGATGCGGTATTCTATTACATAGCATATATTCTATTGGAGACTTTGTAACTTTTAGTGTCATTTGAGAAAAACTGGTAAGGACTATAAAAAAAGACTATAGCTTTTCTGAAATCTAGAGAAAATATTTTAGAACTTCTTCATCCAAAACCAATTGAAGTTATTATGAGATATTACTTTAGGGTCTTTTCCATTGCTCTTTGTTTAAATCATGTGCAAGAGAGAGATCCTGAGGGCATGAGCTAAAACTGCAGCTGGCATTTATCAGGGTAGGGGAATGGTGCTGAGAGTCAGGATAATTAGGCTGTGGGAAGGGCAGGAATCAGGTGTTGTCTCCTGTTTTCACAGTTAATAATTACACTGAGATATTTTGCTCACACTTCTGTTATATTCTAATTATTTATACTTCAGGTCCCCAGTTTGTCATATCACTTTCTGCCTCAGGTCTCCGGAGAAATCTGAAAGCATCTGTTAGAGAACAGTGACTTCAGGTTATGGACTGGGTGAGATTTAAAGTCTTCACGTTGCAGAATATATTGTGTTGGTTTCTCCTTCCTGTAATGGCCATGAGATTTCTCTGGCTTTATTGATCACTCCCAAGCTATTTCAAAGGGTGACGCTCAATAGATAGATTGAAGAAAAAGCAATGGCAAAGAAGTGGTATTAACATTCACCCAAAAATTCTTCTGCTTATGTTGCTTAACATGATATATTCAAATGTAGTTGTAAGTGTTGCTTAAGGGATACTATTCCAGAAAAATTTAACAGTTCTTGAAAAATAGAAATTTGACTAGAACACAGAATCATGCTCAGAGGGTTTACTGTCAACTTTCTTCTCATAAAAATGCACATTTACATTAAAATGAACATGGACACATTTTGGACATGCAAAAGATTAAACGGTTGAGAAAAAAACCTTGAAAATACTAAAATTAAGTAAAATAAATTAAAGAAAAATAAAATAATGGCAAACATTGAAGAAAATATCTCCCTTGGGTAAAAACTTCCATATGGAATAGCATATTGAGTTGCTTCTCATAGAGTGGCAGAACTAAGTTGTGTACCATATTGAGTCTGGTCTTCTGCACAACAGAGGATTCTATGCACATGTGTAGAGAGAATGGTGAAAAATAGGCAAGTTAGGTTTATGTGTAGTTTCCACCTATGTTTCTTAAAAACTAAGAATTAACTACCATTTAAATGTAATTTTACAATTATTATTCTGGAAAGTACGAGATAATACCATATATAACATTGTTTCCAAGCTATGAATTTTATTCGAATTCATTCTTCTAGCCTGAAATGTTTGTCAGCATGTCTCCTGGATAAATACAAGCTATCAGTCACAAAAATGCTTCCAAGTGCTCCCTGCCTTATAGATTCTTTATATATAAAAATCAATAGTGGTTCCCAGTAAATTAAGAAAAAATCAAATTCCGATGTAATTATGTATATACATATATTCATTTATCTGTGCATATGTAAACTAAATTAAAAAGTAGATCTTATTTCTAAGCCTTATTTGTATATTATTTGATACATCTTCAAAATGAGATAATACAAGCTTCCTGATATTATAGCAGGGTAGCCCAAATAGTGAAATTATGATAAAGGTAAACTAAAAAAATGGATAACCTACAAAGTGACCATATAGAGATGGAATTAAATAATTCTCAAATCTACATGCATTTCTATACAATTGCTTTCAGGGTAAAGTCTCTATCAAAAATTAAGCACAGTAATTTTTAGTTAACTGTAGAACTAACACAATTGAAATAATTCAAGAATACTTCACATAGAAAATTATATGTAGAAATAAGTGGAAAAAATTAGCTATAATTTGAAAAGCAATTTTTCAGTCATATAGAAAATTTCTTATAGAACTGTTCTACATTTAGAGTAAATTAGGAGAGATATAAAATCATTACTGGAATTGGCAGCTGTTTTCCAATATTAAGTTTTACAATTGCATGACAACATGTAAATACACTAATTTATAATAACAATAGTTGAGAACAATTGATCAAATAATGATGCAAAGTTCTAAATGTAATGACTGGTTAATCTATTTTGGAAACCAAACAGAAATGTAAGTTTTCAGAGTTAATTTTTTTGCTTTTATATTTGACTTTCATTGCTACCTGATGAATTGCTAAACTCGCACTGTTTACAGCATTGGCTGGCATGCTAAAGAGAAAAAAATACTACCAACCCAATAAAATATTAAATTATTGAAAATGTGGCACCATTTGAAAAATCTTATAATCACAAACATGGTGTTACTCTTGGGTAATTTTAGCTTTAGAGCTAAAAGAACATAAAGTATTCTGATTCAAGAGTCTTCAATTAAAGGATGTAGGGGTGAAGACTCAGAGTTCTTATAATCATGTGGAGAGTTTAGTGGCAAGAAACCAGCATAGAAGACTTTTTGAAATAATATCCATTTCTCTTTTGATTAGACAAGTCTCTCAGTTTTATTTTGGCCTGTTTTCAGTTTTATCCATTATCCTGGATTCCACTCATAGATGTGTTTGGGTAGGGGTAAGGAGCCAGGAAGAATTTCAGTAACTAATTTAGTAACTAATAAAGTGTCTTGAAATTTTGAATAACCAATATTGTTATTTTAAATTGTGCACATATGATTTTCATTTCTTGAATTGACACTGCTCATTTAAAAGAATCATCTTCAATATATATGACTTCAGTCGACTTTGTGAGTTTATCACTCATATGCACATTAAATTCATCCATGTATTTTTTTTGCTGAAAAACTTACTCATTTCTTGTCAATTTGTTAAAATGCCATAATGATGTGTTTAAAGAGCTGTAATTAGGATGAAGTTAGCAATGCCATTTGAAACTCAAAACTGAAAAACGATTATAGTTAATCCAATTACCTTACTCCACATGATTTCAGCATTTCAAGAAGTACAGCCTGATGCTGTGTTGCTTACCCTAACTCAAAGGTTCTTAACAGAGTTTCTTAGAATTCACAGTTATGCTTTAAGAGGTCCATTAATCTACTAAATTATTTGCAACATTTGGTGCACATGTGCATGTTCCAGATTTTTGTATTCAAAAAGATTTACTGTCGTGAATTTTATAGAAATATTATTATCCTATAAGCCAATAAACTACAATAGATTTAAAATTCCAGTGTTCTTGGTAGGTAACTCTGTTCAAGGTAACATGGGCTTCATCACGTATATCATTACCACTCATCATTGCAAAGCATTATTTTTCAGGAGTTGTTTAATAAATTATACAATCCTTACCTTCTAGATTATACTTATGGTCTAAGTGTAGGTAAAGTACAAATTAAAGAAAGAATGAGGAGTATTTCTATTGCATCCAAATCTACAGCACGTAGTCATGAGCAACAGTCACAGTAAAGATTTGAAAGGTATTACCATAGACTCAGCATGATACTACGTTAGAAAGATGCAACTGGTCATTGCTGGTGTGAAGACAAAAGGGGACCACAGAAAAAGAAACGTGAGCAGCATCTAGACATTCTGAAAAGTGCGAAAACATTCTTACTGAGAAATCTCTAAAAAGGAATACAAGTCCTGCCAATCCCTTTGCGTTAGCCAACTCAGACTCATTTCAGACTTCTGACCTTCTGCATGTTAAGATACATTTCTATTGTTTTAAACCAGACACGTTTATGAGAAGGTATATATCATATTTTATAACACAAATGTCTGTTTGAATGAAAAAATTCCACACCTTTAATGAATACACCAAAGATACTTACTTGCCAAAATTTATCGTGACATTCTTCTTTAGCTTCTACTTTTACTCACCCCTCCGCACCCACACACACTTCCAAATCACAGTAAGTGGTCATAGAACTAGTGGAGGAAAACATTTATAGAAACTATATTTGTCTGAACATTTTTTAATTTATCCAAAGCTTTTAAAATAAGTCAACATGTCTATGGTTAGTAATTTGAAGAAGCCACTCAATCTGATTATGGATGGATACACACTTCCATAGAAACTGAATTACTAGAAAAACTGAAAAATGAAGGAAGCTACATTTTGGTTTAATTTATTCATCTTTGATGCAGGTCTGTGGAGCAGCAAAATACAAATTACAATTTCTAATAAATGGTTGCAATTTGCAACATTTTCAAAAAACCATGACTGAATAATGCTGTGCACTGCAGAACACATATTGAAATGGCAGGTGTTGCGTGGGCAGTAAGTTTAAAGAGATATAGTAAGTGTCTGTGTGTGTGAAGAAGAGAGAGAGAAGAAGAATTAATGTGTATGTCTAGCCCATATTGAAACATTGAAAATGAGTTGTTTTATCTAAAAATATATTTGCATCTAAAAATGACTTTTATCTTTTCATCGACACTAGAATCTGCTTTATAAAAGATTACTAAAATAATAGCTATCTTAAAGAGAAATACATTCAATAATCATGCCAAGATTGTGATCATATCAAAGTTTTAGGAGGTAAAAATATTTTATTTAATGTATTGAAAGGATACCAAGTAAAAATAATTTCCCGCTAATCAGCAAATGTTTACCAAATGCTTCTTGAGTGAAACTCATGGATTTGTCATTAGGAAAAATATAACAATGTGGATAATACCTCCCAAGCCCTTCAAATTTATAATCTAGTGAAAAACATTTCCATTTTAAAACCATTTCCACATTAAGGACAAAATAACAAAAGAAAACTTGTCACAAACTAGTCCATGTTTATTTGTTAAATGAATTTCTATGACCTCACAATAGGATTATGGAAGTGAGAATTTTATTCTCACCATTAATCTACCTAAAATGGCTCACAAAATTTCAATTGAATGAAATAATTCCTCAATTGCTATAGAAAAGTTGTCATACTTGTCTAATGGCATAATATTTATATAATCAGGCATAAGATTTGCTAATACACTGTATGATCCAAATTTACTTAAACATATCTCTGTTATTTTTAAATGTGGGATAAAGAAGGAATGAGAGAGAAATATTGGTTATACTCATATTCTATATCTTGAATGTAGTTTAATTGAACTGTATAATAGAAATTCAAATATTTTCAGTTTAGGTATCTGAATGGTAGGATTAGTATTGATATTTATATTTGACTAGTATGTGTTTTCTAAAGTTTCAACACATGACATTCCTTCCTGGAGACTAAGTAAAATCTGTTTTCTTGTCTTTATTAGCTTCTTAGTTTAAGATCCCTTCCACCACCTTCAGAGCCAACTGTGTAACATTCTTCAAATTTTCCTTCCTATGACACTCCTGCATTTACTTTTACTTTCACTGGGACCTTTTTTATTATATTGGCCACCTGGATAATCCAGGATAACCTGTAAATCGAAATCCATAATTTATTCAAATCCGCAAATTCCCTTTTGCCATGTAAAGTAACCTTCCCAAGTTCAGGGAATTCGAATGTGCACGTCTGGTGGCCAATTGTCTAATGATCACTTTAACACAGAGAAATTTAGCATCAACTGGGGCCAGGCACAGTGCAAGCATCCTCCTTACTGGTGAGCGATCATTGGTGACACATCTGTGGACAAAATAGATACAACCTCCTGACATTATAGAGCTTACATTCTAGCAAAAGGAGAGTGATAATAAACAATAAATGTAGTAAGTATATAGTATTTTAGAAGGAGATAAGTACTGTGGGAAAAAATATAGAATAAAGTGGAACAGGACTGGGGGAGAATGGAACTGGCAGCTTATATTATACAGGATGATCAGGATAGAGAGCATTGCAAATGTGACGTTTGGTCAGTTCCATGCAGGTATCTGGGGAAGAACATCTCAGGCTGAGTGAACAGCCAGTGCAAATGCCCTAAAGTGGTAGCATGCATGTCATTCTAAGAAAGAGCAAGGAGAGGGGTATGGTTGGACTCCAGTGAAAGAAGTGTGGCTGCGGGAGAGCAGTAGCTAAGAGGTCCAAAAAGTAATAGGAAGGGGGAAAAAACAAATTATATAGGACTTTGTAGGCATTTGTAAAGACCTTGACTTCCTGTGGATGAAACAGAAAGCATCATAGAGTTTTCAGCAATAAACAAAATTATCTGATTCATATTTTGAAGAATCACTCTCACTTTTATGTTGTAGAAGAAAAACTAGTTAAGTGCCTATTGCAGTTATTCAGACAAATTTGAGTGGTGGTTTAGAGCAAGATGCAATAGTGTTCATGATAAGAGTGTCTGGATGTGAGATACTTTGAAGGACAGCTAATACAATTTTCTGAAAGGATGGATGTGGGGTGTGAAAAGAAGAAATAGAAACTAGGTGGCTGTGAGGGTTTGGCTTTAGCACTTATGGTTGCCACCCACAGCATTCAGAAGACTACCTGTGGAACTGGATTAAGCTCGTGCGGAAAGCTAGAGTGAAGTTTGGGCATGTTTAGCTGGAGATATCTATTAGAAATATAAGTTATAATGTCATATAGGAAGTTAGATACTAGATTGCTAATGCAGGTGTGATTTTAAGATTCAAAACATTGTGTTGTTTATAATATTCTAAAGATAGATATCTCCTGTGAACTTGTATATTTATCTTTTTAGAAAAAGAGATACATAACCAACAACTGAGAGTGATAAGATGAGCTTTGGAAAAAAAAAAAAAAAAGTTATCCTGAGAGTGTTTAAATAACTGGCACCACTCTCAAATTCCCAGTTTCAAGGCAGATAAAAAATATGATTAGGTATGTCTGGTAGACAGCAATATCTCACTGGAAAATGTGAAGGGTCTGTGGAAAGACTAGAGGGATAGGAGTGGAAAACTCTCACTTTGTCAAAAGATGTATGAACTTGTTTCTTTTCTATAATATAAATAAAATTTAAAAAACGAAAGAAAAAATTCAGAGCATATGTGATTGAAAGACGAGTGCAAATCTAGGCCGAGCTCTAGGCCAAATTTGGGGGAAAAAAATGATCAAGAAAATGAGTGTGCGTCATGCATTCTGATGCCTAGATTTTGGCTCTTTAATTGAAATTATTTTTGCTGTAAGAATATTCACTCTTATGTGGGATAAATATAGTTCCAAGAATATTTACTTAACAGTTAGCAGTTGAGATTGTAAATATGTTTTTATATCTGTGTGTGTGTGTGTGTGTCTGGAGAGAGAGAGAGAGAGAGAGAGAGAGAGAGAGAGAGAGAGAGAGGAAAATGGAAGGAGGGAATGAGAGAGATCTGAACTGAAAATTCTAAAAACATGTTTTGTTTTGTTTTTCCTTTTAAATAAATTAATTCTAATTCTATAGACATTTATCTGGTGCCTTGCTGAAGTTTCTTAACTCAAAAAAAATATTGTCATTGTAGTGATACATGCTGAAAAGAAGCTCACTCAAATATAGTAATGTGAATGGAAGCAGTATGCATAGAGGAAAGTAATAAGAATTTTACTGGTTGTTTACACATTTCTGAAATTTGAATTGGTACTCACTAAATTGTTAGCTCTGTTAGCGGGTATGGATGACACTGTTGAGATCACTCCCAGGTTACTTTTTCCTTGTTTGTTAACCTATTTCAACAAAATTGTTCCCCAAATCATCTGTTTTTATTATTATATGGTATTTTGATTTATAAAATAAAATGTAACTTAAAGAATAAGGTCAGCGTTGTCAGGAATTTCTCTGTTTGAGACTGTGTAGGTATATCACAGATCTTCATTGCCTAAAATTTCCACGATGAAATCTGTGATTCCCTTAGCATTTATCTTATGACTATTCATGTCAGGCTGACAAATAAAAGATGATACGAAAATAAACAATAAAAAGAGTTAAAGTATTTGCTCACAAATATGTAAAAAACTATGACCCAAATTTATTGTGGCTATTTTCCTAAAACCAAGTTTATATAAACTGCTAGTGATTAAAATTCAGAGACAAATTCCCTGCTCATTGTAACATGTTCTTGAACTATAAAGATAAATGACATTTTGGACAAAAGTGGTTGTAAACAGAGTGTAGTAGAGTGATTTTCTTAACAGACATTGGTTTTTCTGCTTGGAACTTTTCTATTTGATAATTAAAGCTTAGTGCATTTATTTTAATCCCACCACAAAAATGTTGTATATAAATTACATTGTAATAAATCAATATTAGGTAATGTGGGTTGCATAATGAAGGCATAATGTTTTAACTAAATCCACATTTCCAAATTGTGACGCACATCATTCATTTGTGGGCTTTATAAAAGATACACGTCAGAGCCCTGCTGATTCAGAATCTTTGTTAATGGGGCAAACTGGGCGGGAGAGGGGGGGGCATTAACCTGTTCCTAGTGTGAGTCACAAACACACAGAAGCGTGACAAATTTTAAGAGTAACTGAACTGAAATAATCTCACTTGATAACAAGTTAAAAAATGTTATAAATTGCTATAAAATGAAATTTGACAATTTAAAATTGCTACATTGTCACTGAGTAGTATTAAACAGTAGTATTTTACTGATAAGTGTTATGCAAAAAAAAAAAAAAAATCAAAGAAACCAGCCTTTCTTTTTGTGGGGTGAGGCAGGAGTGGATGAATAATTCCTTGAACAAAATTTTAGCTGTAACTGATGTCTTGTAATATTACCCAAATAGGTTAACGAAGTTCCTACCTAGATTGCTGAGTTCAATCATGAGTGAATATTGAATTTATAAAATTATTTCTCTTCATCAAATGGCATGACCATGTGTTTCTTTTTATTACTATACATCAGATTACATTGATTGGGGATAAATTCCACTTGGTTATGAAATATTATCCTTTTTATGTATTGTGCAGTTTGACTTGTTATAATTTTCCTGAGAACATATAAATCTGTCTTCATGAAGGATATTGGTTTGTAGTGTTTTATTTTGTTTTAAAATTTTTCTTACACTGTGTCTTAAAAAAATAATAATAATAAATCAGGGTAATGATGCCTTTATAAAATGAGGGAAGTGTTTCCATCTCTTCAATTCCCTGGAAAAGAGTCTATAGAATCAATGTTATGTCTTCCTCAAGTGTTTAACATGTAACAGTGGTTGTGTTACCGGGTTGTCATGATGTTCCTCAGCTCTTGTCTTCTGGAGGGAAGAATTCAGTTGAGAGACAACGTTTTGCACAGGTATAGGATAGTAAGAAGTTTATTAGTAAAGGCAGACACACTCCAACATGTGGAGCAGACCAATCCCAAGAGGGCGAAAGGCATCTCCTTACATTGTATGGAAGCTTTTGTTTCTGTAGGTAGAATTCCCTACCTCTCTCCCTTCTCTTTATCTCTTTCTCTCCTGCTGAGGTGCCCAGGCTTCCCTTTTGGTTCTCAAGACAGTTTATGTTAATTTTCTTTTTATGATTTGTTTGAGAAGCTCACTAAAATGGTTCCGATGAGCAGGATGTAAACTCTACTAAGCAGGACGTCTTCCTTCCTTCTCTGGCTTGTAACAACACATCCCTTTGATTTGGGGGCACGTATGAGCCTGGGATCCTGCTGGGCTAGTCAGGCATTGGTGCCCTAAGTTAGGGCAGTTGCAGGGGTCTTGAACCAAGTGGGAGCTGCAACACGGGGCTTTCTACCTGAAGTTAGGTCTCTCCTTCTCCTGTTCATTTCTATCTATCTACTGACCCTCTTAGTCCTTCTTGGGGCTGCACATATATGATTGAAGAGGTTACACACTGCGTATTTCCTGAATCATAACCACTTCCACTGAATTCAGTGACCCTACTGTTTACATGCATAGCAGGGCCATTCAGAAGTTCTCCCCAATCTGTTGAACCCATTTACAGTCTTCTCTCCCTGGTTCACTAAGAGACCCATTCTGGCATACAAAAGAGCACTGTTTGTTAACGCTGCATAGCACCAGGACTCCCTAGAATGTCAGGTACTCTCTGGGACTGAGTCCACCTTAGGGCAAAGTGGCAGGAGAAAAGAGAAAAAATAATAATAAAATAACAGGAGTTCTTCTCACACTCTTAACACAACACAAGTCCCTCTGTCCATTCCCTCGGAACAGAGACACAAATTTTCTCTCAGTGTTTTGGGTGACTATGCGGTGACCACTACCAATGTTGTCACCACCACAGCTGCAAGTGTGAAGCTGCTAACAGAGTCTGCTTGCAGCAGGGCCAGGAAAGCAAAAAAGAGAAAGGAAAAAAATTCAGCAATTTCCCCCACATAGTCTTCTTCCCCAGAGGACTCGCCTTCTCAATTTTTTGACCAGAAAGAGAAGGTTCTACTTGGAGCATTACACACAGTTTGGGAATTTAGGCTTTCATAAAGTTTAAGCCAGGGAATGGAAGGGGAGAAAGGAACCGACAAAACACAGATGCACCGGTCATTCCATTAGTTTTGATTTCCCTCCCTAATTTGCCTGCTCTTATTTTGTTTTTTCCGGTGCCCTCAGGAATTTTCTGCATTGTGTGGTGACTAGGGTTTCTCATTGCAGTCTGTGGAGAGATAAGGTGGAGTGTGGTTACCCTCACCCTCCCTTAGCCAGATCCACAAGACCCAAAATGCGCAGTTATTATGGTCACTTGGAGAGAGTCATTTATAAAGTTCCTCTTCAAGCTAGAAACGGCATTTCCTATGAATGAATTAAAATAAGACACAGGTAGATGGACTACTTGCCATGTTAGTATGATAAAATAAGTTGTTTTTATATGCTTATAAATATTAGTACTTTTAAGTGTTTCTATTTGGAAGTAAAAAAAGATGAATATTTTCAATGTTCAGGTAGACATCATGGTACAGAAAATATGCCCAGAAATATAAATATTTTAATATACAGCCTTTATCAAGTCCATTTATTAAACACATAGATGGAAGTTTGAAACTAAAAAAACAAAATAAAGCTTTTTTTAAAATACACTTTGAAATGAAATTAAAGCTTTTATTCTTTAAGATGTAATGACAATGGCATGCATTTTTACATTTTACCTTTTATCCTCAAAACCTTGAGAGCAAAATGTAATTTTTTCCCCAAAGGATTTACTGAGCATAGGGCTTCCTTTTAACTTTTTTCAAGCCAGAGCTGCAGCATTGGGAGAAACAGGAGAATGTGCATGATTTTCACTGAGTTTCGAGCTAAGTGAATAAAAACATATTGATGAGAAGTGGTAAATGGCATCTAACATAGGACAAGTTGTATTCCCATTTACCTGGTGGAAGAAGCTTTGATCCGTGACTTCCCCAGACTAGTAAACATTTCTCTGAGCAATCTATCCAAGTGTGCTAAATAGTTAATGTCTTCTTGCCCAAAATCAATTCTTCTACTGTTAACACCTGATTTTCCCTCAGGAAATAGTCTCTTCTCCAATCGAATCCTGTTTTATTTATGTGGAGCAGATGTTTCAGGCCTGTCCAACTGAGCATTGCATTCCACTTTGCCCAGAAAGGCTGGTTCAGGTACCGAAATATGAACTTAATCAAAGTCAATCAGAGTTGAACATGGATTTTGTGGGGCGACCAGTAGAAATGTATGTTGACTGCAGTTCACTCAAAGCTGTATGAAAGCAAACCTGGAAATTCGGGAGACTGTAATTGGGATTCTCATGAGTAAAATATACAGGAAAGTGGAATCATAAATGATACACCAAGATGCACAGGGAGAAAGAAAGGTAAAACAGATCCTGATGGTGTCATCTGAGCCCTGGATTTTCTAGATACTGAAGAATGTTTTATTCCTGGGCTTTTCAGTTAAATGATCAAATAAATGCCTCTCTATTTAGTATTCTTAAACCAATTTACGTTGGATTTTCTATCATTCATAGCCAAACATTTCCTAATATGTTGTATAATTACTTCTGGTGCCCAATAGCATAGTTCAGTCTTTTTCAAACTTGCACGACCATAAGAATCAGTTGGTATTTATTAAAAATTTAGATTCACAGATCACTCCCCTGGGGGTTCTGTTTTTAAGAATGGTCCAGGATGAATCTCATGATTACAAAGTATGAAAATCATCATAGTAGTATAATATCTGCAAAATCAGAAAAAATATATTAACATGCTATCGCATCTCACTTGCTGAATATTATATAATCCTCTGGTTTATCTAGCAAACCAGCATATAGCCACACAATAATAAGAAACTTAGAGGTGAAATAAATTGTAGATACAATCTTGTCCAACAGGCCATGTGTGTACAATGAGAACATTGTAGCTGAGAGAAGAAAAGTCACACACACACAAATCCCATAGGGAGTGAGTTGCATAGGAAATACTACACCATGGAATCTCCAGTTAGCTTCAATTTATTTATTACCAAAAGTCACATTTCTAAATTTAAAATCATAATAAAAAGTACATAAATAGGATGGTGAAAAAATCTGCCTTTATTCTTCATGGGCATAGAAAATGAACCAAAAGAGTTTACAGCATGTTCTAAATTCTTAGCATACTTTATTATGAATGAACACATTATTTGACCATTATAACAATAATTAATTCCTTACAACTTACACAGACTCTAAGCACTGACCCTAATCCATGCTGTCACTTTGTAACGATATCCTCTAATGCTATATACCAAGTATTTTATTTATAGTCAAATATTGAGAGCTACTAGTGATTAAAGGACTTTAAGACTAGGTAACTCAATTTTTTATTATTAATCTAAGAATTAAAACAAAACAAAGCAAAGTAAAACAAACAAACAAACAAACAAACAAAAACACTTGAATAATCAATTGGTCCATTGTAGTGGTCCTAAATAAGAAATTCATAAAATTTTATACACTGAAAAAATTTTTTTCAAATTTATTTCCCCAATGTTGGGTAAAATAATAAGTAAACGACTTGCACCAGCGTTGGCAGCTTAAGGATCTTTTGATGGAGTTTTAGGAACAAAGTTTCTTCACATTATAAAATAAAGCATTAAAAGCTGAACATCATTTTTTCCTCCCCTCAGAATGTGCCACCCTGGCATGCAGATGATTTTGAGATGAAAAGTATTAAAGCCCAACATACTCAAGAAGGATTTTTTTTTGGTAACTGCCCCTTTACTTGCCTAAAGGAATTCAGATAGAAAAACTTACTTCAGGAAGGGAATCTTAGCATGTTCATTTTAGCATATTTGTCTTAGCATATATGAACTAAGAGTGGCAGACAAGGAGGATACAAGAAAGTCTGTTCAAATCCCCTCTATGTCCCATTGTTTCTTGGCCCAGCAAGAATTTGTTTACCACATGTTTCCTCTTCCTGATCTACCTGTGAATTGCCTGCTTCCCATCTGAAATCCCAAATCCCTCTTTCCTCTCTTTAGCCTAAAATGGCATATAAGTCACCAAATGCATCCTTGGGTCTCATATTCTTATGGAACCCCTGTATGTACTCACATAATAAATGTGATCACTTTTCTCTATAAATCTGTGTTGTCACGCAGCAGCCTAACCGTCTGTCCCCTCGTGCCTACCCCTAAAGAAAGAAGAGTCTGTGAGACTGATCCTTTCAGGGACTTGGCTTCACCTTTGTGCTTATACCCTATGTCTCTCTGTTTGGCCACAAAAGATGGCTGGATAGTCAATGATGGGTAAGATTTCACAAGGGAGGAACAACCTAAGACAGGCACAGTCGCATAAGGGCCATCTGGAGAACTCCTGGGGTCGATAGAGGTGGTCAAACCTCCCACCTTCCCCTGTCTAAGGAGAGCTTCTGCCTTTGTGGCTATATTCCTTCCCACAACCTGCTTGGGAAGAGATTCAATGATGTGATAATATCAGTTCTTCTTCTATTCTTATCAATAAGTTTCAGCATAAAGGTTTTGTCCCTGGGAAGGCACATACCACAGTTATTAAAACATCACGGGACTTTCGATTCCGGCTATTTGCAAGCAAGGGTGATTGGTTTGAATCAATTTTCTGCTATGATGTATGAGACTCACAGACCGTGAAGAAAACAATGCTACTTCCTTGTGTGTACATCAATAAAAGCCACAAGGTGGCCCAATTCGGGGCTCTCAGTCCTTTGAGGCTGGGAAACCCTTGGTCCCTATTGCACAAATTTTTCTTGATTTCTGTTTCTGTCTTAACCCTTCACCCCCCCTTTTCATTCTCTCACTGCCCGTGTTGCGCTGGATGCAACAAATCTGTCTCATACTAATTTGGTTACCAGTTCAGCCAGAAGAACATAGGTGGGAAGAAAATTATTTTTCTACCCCCATAAGTAGCAAAAATTAAACTGATTATCAACTCCACCTGAAATTCTTAAAGAAAGCTTTCTATTAATGTCACAAAAAGGTATTCTAAACTATTTGTTGCTATCTCAAAACTCCAATATCCTTAATAATATGTAAGTTATTGTACATATATAGTAAGATATTGGCAATGTTCATGTAAATAATTTTCTCTAAGTATCATATTTATTATTATATATCAGAATATATATGCATTTCCATAAGTATTACAGTCACATAAATTTATTGCACATACACTCTGTTCCATATATATATGAAACAAATGTTTCTGAGTCTATTTTAACTTAAAAGGGCAATATTGTTATCTATTCATAATGAAAGTAAGCAAATACTCATATTATAGGAATAGATTTGGAAGCTAGAGGAAACATGTTTATGCCATTATGCAAGATTTGTTAACATTATATTGAAATAAAATTAGAAAAAAAAAATGTTTAGTTCTGAAATAATCTAAACCACTCTTCCAAATTTGGCTGTCTATCAAAATTAACATGGATTACTTTCAGAAAAACAGACTCCTCATTCTCAGCCTATCAAATTAGAATCTTAGGAAGTGGTGCCATGGATTCTGTGTTTTTTTAAAGAAAGTTTTCATCTTAGTGTCTAGAGGATCACCAGTTTGATGCTCACTGAACTTCCTCACGGTGTGGCATCCTGCTTAGAGGAGGAAGTGGACAGTCGCTAGCTACCATCCTGTCCTACATTTTGTGCAGTTATACATGTCTACCAAGTCCCTTTGTAATCAATGGTTTGAATACTCAAAAGATCGCCAAATTGAAATGTCTGTTCATATCTTTTTTTTTTCAGGCAAACAACAACAGCGAAAATAAGATTGTCTGTATTAGAAACTAATGGTTAGTGTTCATTGTTTAAAAACACTTGAAAGATTCCTGACTTTCAATTTAATTGAAAAAGTCAAAATCAAGATATTTTATATAACCTCTAACGTCTACACAAATGTGATCTAGTTCCCAGGGGTAGTCCTATACATTTGTAACTAAGAAAATCAAAGAGACGGGCAAGCACTGAGAGATTCTTAATATGGTTTGTTGCAGGGCCTTTTAATAAAGTGTTATTTTCATCCTGTGCTTTTCTCAAAACCACAGTGTCAGTTTGGATCTTTAAGGATTAAAGATAGAGACACTGCATACATTTTTATGTGGAACTTTCAGTTCTTCAGGCTTTAAACTACCCACCCTCTCCACTGTGTGAATTTGAAATTGTCTTAGAAGTTGATAGCCTCATTTGAAGTGTTATGCTTTTGATTTGTTTAGATTTGTAAATCCCTCTGAGACACCCATATAAGCTGCCTTGTTATATGAATTATAGTGACTAGATTTCTATCTTTTAAGTGATATTTCTACTCACTTCCTTGAACAAGAAACGTACAATAGCTTGCTGAAACACATGTATTTATGTATATGTTTATTTTAAATGATATTAATTTCACACTAAACTACAGACTATTATAAGAAATCCAAAGAAAATGCCACTACAGTATTTTAACATGTTAATACAACACATTAATTTTCTCCCATCAAGAAGTATATCATGTGCTATGATAAAACCTTTAGACATGTCTTTTGTACCTATGTTTTCATCGGTTACTAACTTCCTTCATTATTATTTATTTTTCTGTCTTTATATGCCTTGCCTACTTTCAGTTGGATCATTTTTTTTCATGTTCTTGTTGCTGTTTGAGGTAATAAAAAACATTAAAACATCACTTGTGAAATTATTTAAGCTAATAACCAGGAAGCCTAAAGCAAATAGTGTGACTAAGTCCAAATAATCATCCTAATAAATTTTCTATTTAATGGGAATATAGTAACACGATGAGAAAAATGATTTGATAAAACCACAAAAATAGTAGATTAGGGAACATGGTTCAGAGTACTTTGTAATTCAGGGTTTAACTATTTTATTTCCAAAGTTAACAAATAGTGAGTTTTTCTTCAAAATTCTTCCATGTTATGAATATTTGCTTCTTTTCATTATAAATAGTCACTTAATCCACAATAATCACATAAATCTGTTGCCTATCTAAAAAACATAAAATTTTATCAAATACTTTGCCACAGCTTTAATTTCTTTATTTAGAAAGATGTGATAAAATATTTTGCACAAAGAATGATGTGTGTATTCCAAGGACAGCTTTGCCATCTCCCAAGATTTCATTATCCCACAGCTTAGTTCACCTTCATAGTCTGAATGAACTGTGTCCAAAGTTCTAGTGCAGATTTCAAGAGACAGGACAAAAAACATCCATATGACAAAGTAAGAGTGGAAGCTCCTAGGCTGGTAAAGTGGCTTTTTAGAAAGGGGAGACTCTTTAGCTCATAGTCTAGTACGGACCTTTCCTATTATTGAGTTAACTACAACCTTCTGAGCTAGCTCTTTACTCAGCTTTTCAGAACGGTAAGGAAATGAGCCTACATGGCCATCAGCTTTGCCTTTTGGATGCTGATAGAGCAAACTAATCAATTACCTTCTGTTCCCCCCAAAACATGTACCTTTAGAGAGAGAGACTTTCTTTGCTCCTTGCAGGATATTTTGTCCTATCCAAATTTGGTCCATGCCAAACCACTATTCCTCTTTCTTGCTGTTGAATTGTTTTCAAAGTAATGGAAACCGAGTTTCTTCACCCCATTTTCAATTATTTGAAATGCTATAACCAAATGCTTTTAGAGAGTTGATCAAAATGGTATTATGATATAGAATATATTTTAATTTTTAACTCAAATCAAATTTCAAAATTTCAAGAGCATTACAGCAATATTTTAGACTTCTTGATTGGCATATATGTTTATTTTTAAATTCTCTGGAATTACATACCTACTTTCTAAGCAAATAAATGCAAAGAAAGAAGCACCCTAGTGAGTAAGACAAGTATTGTAACAAAAATTATTCATCGGTTATTATATCTTAAACAATTCTCAATGAATTAATTCTTATTAATTAATTCTTACCATATGTACATGGAAAAACAAAAAGAGTATCTGACATGTGTTTGAATTTATCATCCTCTTTTCACTTTCTTAAATGTTTCTTTTGTGTAGTTGGAGATTTGTATTGGCCCATACCTACTAAGGTACACAGAAATATTTTTAACTGCTTGTTCAGATGCTGAATCTTATATTTCAGCTAAACAATTCCTGCTCTGAAAAATTAAAAACTTAGATAATAAAAATATACATTTCTCAAGGCTAACATTTTAAAAGATACCTAATTTCTGTTTTAGTTTCATATCCTCAAGTGAAATTTAGAATATTCTAGAAAAAAGTAATCAACAATCTAAATTTATAAAACTGGTGTTATATACTCAAATTTCTTAATATGGGGCTAATTATTGAAAAGCAAAAAACATGCCATTCTTAGCAGTAGAACAAGAAGAATGGACTCCTTCTGACTCGTCAAGATGTAAATTATTTGGCAGAAACATATCAGCATTTCTATACTAAAGAATTTTAATTCAAACTGTGGGGGTCAAAAAATAACTTTCCTTCCCCTTTCTTAAGTTCTTCTGGTGGGACTAATAATCAAATTAACATGAGACAGGTAAACTGGAGGAAATGTCCAAAATTTATTACCTATGTACCAACAGGTGCTATAAGAATGTGAGACCCCCAGGACACATTGAGCAGTTGAGGTTTATGTGCCATTCTGGAGCTAAGGAGGAAAGGGGTGGGAGTGTGTGGTTTGGGACTTCAAAGTCAGGAAGGCAATTCACATGGAGATGATAAAGCAAATAAATATTGCTTGGGCCTGCTTAACTACAGGACACAGCAAGGATTTTGAACAAATAAGTGGGCCTTGCTGGGTTCCTTTCTATCACACATTTGTTTATGTTAAACCGTATTTATCTGTGATGTTAGCTCCCTTCCTGAAGCATATCTATCTAAATTCCTTTTTGGCAGTTAGGGGGAAGGCAAAGGTTTTTCCTGAGTTACTTGTTTTGTAAAAATAATCAGCTTCCAATCAATATTCCAAAGGCTAATGTTGGAGTGAATAAACTACTTCCCTTCATTACCAATGGCTAATTATCAATATGATTTAGTGGAAAATAGCACTAGAAAACCTGAAACCATATCATCAAATTAAGAGAAGAATAAAAGGTGCATTTCTAGAAAAGAAAATTATGGTAGATCATAATTCTGAAATTGAAACTACACCTCCCCTTCATGCTATACACCCAATAAATTATCAAGTACCACTCTGATGTCATATTCAAACATTCCTCACTCTGCTTTTTTTTTTTAATTACTATCAACATTGACTTTGTGTCCCTATTTAATAATGCCTACATTATCTAATAATCTCTATACAATTATGAAACCAACCCACTCCACACGTATCTCCTTTCTTAGAGCACAGGCTCTTAATCCTATCAGGATCATTACCCCTTTCCTATCCAAATATTTTGTAATATTCTGAAATAAAATTCACAGACAGCATAACCTACTTGCATAAATACATATATTAATTGAAAATGTCAATATAATGTCTTTAAATGTGATAAAGATAAATACGGATGATTTATAATAAAATGTATACTAGCATGTACATTTAAAAAATGAATTAAAAATTTAAAAATAGATAGATAGAAAATAGCAGACTAAACTTGTGTTGAATAACACAGAGTTGACTAACAGCAATTAGAGAAAACATGCCCAAGACACATGAGAGAGCATTGCCACAAAGTTATACCTAAAGAAGTATGTGCTCAAAGATGAACTTTCCTTATTTACATTGTGGCATAGGGTAGAGTAGTGATGGATTGTCACCTGACCTATATTTCCTCACTTGAAATGTCACCACCTGATGGAAACACAGTTTGTTTCTTTGTATTTTAAAAGACCTCAGAGACTACATCTGGAGGGTGGCAGCATAGAGTAGAAGGTACAATGAGGGGACAACAAAGTGATAATATAAGAGGCTATGAACAGAGAAGCTGTCTGGCAGATAACCAGACACAATATAAGACTGAAAAAAACAATAAGCTGCAACCAATAAATACTGTATTATGTAATTTTCAAAGCATCTATCTTCTATCATACTACCCAAAATAACAAACATGATATGAAAATAATATTAAATATTTTATTAAGGAAATTCAGTGAAATGCCTACATTTAATTTGTCTCTACCACTTTAATAACATTAATATTTGCTTCTAACTAAAAGGGAATCTTCTGTTTCCAATAATCTTTGCTCTCTTTTCTAAAATTAAATGACTTACATAATTCCGAATAAATTTTTGTCTTAATTGATCTTAAAACATTTTGTAGTTTGATAAAACCATGTGGTTTTGTCCTCAAAATACTTTTTACAACTTAATTATATCTTCCAATAAATGTTCATTAATATGCAATATTTCAAAAGTAATAATCAAGTACTGAAATGTCATACATATTTTTTCATGAAATCAACGTATATTTTAATAATATGCAAGGAAAAAGCAACATTTTTAATCCTATCCTATTTAATTGCTGCAAAGATATAAATCGTAATAACTCTAAGCAAGTTTAATTTTAAATGTTATGTTAATCCTATAAGAATTTCTTTCCTTTAGTAATAATGATTTTACTATTTTACAATTTTAGTGTTATATTTAAAAATATATCTGGAAGACGTATCATATCTCTTAACAACTATTTTGATTTTTAATTTTGCATTAATTGGATCAAAATGTATTAGAATCATCTCAAATAACAAACTGAATTTTTTAAAACAATTTCTGTGGATAAGACAGCCCTCTGTCTTTTGTGTAAGAAAAATATTCATACACATTCTTCTCATGCCATTTTACAGTTTAGGAATAATCTATTGTTAATATATTAATGTTAATTTTCTTTATAACTATAACAACATTTGTGGTCTTGATTAAAGAGTCTTGTCTTCTAAGATATGTAAATGAGTTCTCCATCAGTTTGTATAAGCAGTGACATTGGAAAGTCAAATATACCGTCCATAAAATAATTCATAAATATTGGCAGAAATTTGGTGACCATTCTTAATACTTTAAAAATAGCATTTTAATACTTTTCATTCCATGGGAGACAACATATGTGAGCAGTAAAGAGCCATGTTGACATGATATTTTCATACAATTGCAATGAAAATATAATTGCAGTTCATATAGCTTAACATCTTTTGCCATTGCGTCAATCCTTCTTGAATCAGAATTACTTCCAAACGTAGTATGAGAAAATATATTATTATTTTTTTCCTCCATTCTAGTAACCTCTCCCAGCTGACAAGTCTACTTCTCTTTCTTTTTTTTTTTCCTAATAGTATGTGGCTTGGCATATTCTATTGTCATTTGTGCTATTCTTAAAGAAACAACGTCTCTTTTTCCAATTCAATGTGTTTTGTTTTGATTTTTCAAACATTAAAATAACAGTGTAGAGATTTTAAAGTTTTCTTTAAATCTTGGAAGTATGTATATTCTGCTAATGTTATCAGCAGGTTTCATTATAAAATATTTTATTAAACTTAAAATTTCATTGTTTTATTAGATTAAAAATGGTATTGGCAGATTAGGTACATTGATAATTGTCATTTGTGGCATACATTTAAAATCCAATTTAAAATATAGAACCAAAAATATTGATGTATATTTTTTCTACTTAACGTGTTGGACTAAGTAGTAAATACATAAGAAATAAACATTTTCAAATATTTATATGAAGTTGAGTACATAGATTGGCAATAGTAAACTATATTGGCAACTAAATTCCCTTGAATAGTTTGCCATTAGTTTTATGATATCTAATATATTCAATTACACTTGGTGTATTTGGAACAGCTAGGGTATAACACCTCCTCCGTTTACTTATTATATTTATTTGTAGAAAATGCAATGTCATTAAAGCCAGGCAAAAGTATTTTTTGTGTGGACTTACGTTTTAAAGATACTTTTTTAAAAAAAATGTACTTCATTATCCATTAAGGCATGTGAAAGTTGTGTGAGATATCATCATTTCTTGTTTGAAGTTGTCCTACCACCGGCAGGATGTCTTATATCAATGGCACTTACCTACCAATCGTCAGCATCATTGTTCTGATAGTGGAACAAACAAAAAAGGCTCCCAGATGCAGATAACGTGCTCTTGGAATTGCACTGCATGGATGAGATTTCACTACCATACACCATTGGCCTCTTAATCTATCTCGTGTACCTGCTAAAACACCATATTGATCATGTCACTACTCTGCTTAAAATTTACAAACATTAGCTTCAAGATTCCTTAGTTTGGCACCCAGTATCCTCCATCACCTGCCCTCAAAACCTAACTCAATTTATCTCTGCCAAGATAAGTTATATTAATGCTTCATTTAGTGAACAACTTTTACTCATTTTGAACTGTTTTTCTTTTTCCTTTACATGGCACTTGTGTTGTACTACACTCTACTTCGTGTATCTGTATCTCTCCTTTTATTAGCACATTTTGTGGACTTGGTGTAAATATATTACTCATTCTAATTCGATTTGTCCAGAATTTTTAGTCACTAGAAATAAACTCCTAACATATGCAAAATTATTATTCAGTGCCACAAATGTTATTCACACACCTATATCCACAAACAGAATAATATTAAGGTGTTAAGAACACATTCTTGCATTAAAATCTTTTGGGAATACAGTTTGTCCTAAAGATCAGATAACAAGATGCGAATATAAATATATTTTGCAGATATTCAATTACATCTGATCTATGGAAACTTTAATAGATTTGCTTGGTTCTCAAATCCTTTTCTAATTAGAGAGTCACATTCTCTCTGAACTCCTAGAATTTCCACTGTATTTCTCATGGAGCAAAAGTGAGATTTAGGACCAATAAAATAAAAATAAAAATAAATAAAGAAAGAAATAAAGAAATAAATAAGTAAAGCTTACAGTCTGAGCCTGTATGTATGTGTTTAAATCAAAATGATCTATAGGTTTCAGTGGGACCAATTTGCTACGAAGAGTCTGCATGATTCTCCCAGGGACAGAAAAGCTAGAAGTGACAGTCCTAGCTGTTGAATACACAATGTGTATTAAGTCACATTAAATTGGGTCTACAAAACCATTCCATTGCAAAGTGATCTATTACAGAAATGTAAACTCAGCCAAAGATTCTTGTTAAACTCTCTCAAGCCCAGACGATTCAATATTAAAGGAAAATATGTTTTCCATGCTATATATGAGCCTCTGAGCTAACAACAATAAAAATACACAGTTTTACACTTATTAATGAAAGATATAAATTCATAAAGAATTAGAGAACAGAACAAAATGACTAAAGATAAGAAAAAAGATTGTATTTAGAAAGTTGCAGGGAAAACATTATTAGGGAGTCAACAATTAATAGCACAGGTTATTTCCTTCTTGTTAATTATATTACTGAACTGAACCAGATTCTGCCACTTGGTAGATGTCAGCCAAAAAAAAACACTCCAAGTTGACTGTGTCAGTAGAAACTTTATTGCAAGCCATAAAGCAAGGAGAGTACAAGGGATATTTCCCAAAGCAGTGCCTCTCTGAGAACAAAAGATCACAGTTGCTTACGTCATAGCATGTGGACGTATGTTTGGCGTGATCATGTGCAGTAAGCGGACATGGCTGTATATGCATTTGCATGTACAGAAAATGGTGGATTAGCCCCACCTTTGGTGGAGATTTTAGTATTATAACGAGAGTATTATGAGAAAAGTTCCTGCAGATGGAGTGTCCTTTGGTCTGTCTAACCCGTCTGGAGCAGTTTCTAGTAGCTTCCTTATCTTTGTGTTCTGGACCTGAGGAAAACAACTGAGGCAAGCACTGTTAGAATTACAACACTCAAACAAACATAGTAAATGTTTAAGGTAACTATGTAGACTTTCTCCAAGTCCTTAACCATATGTACCAGCTAGGTAGGCTACAATTGGCATTAGAGAAAATTGGGACTAGCCTAAAACGGCCTGGTATTATACAAAAAAATACAAAAACTAGACTCTATTCAACTGTGACCTTGTTCAAATTATTTAATTTTTGTGGGACTTAGTTTTATCTAATTTTCTTGGGTCTTAGTTCCTAATTTGAAAAAAAGAGTTTCTGGTCTTTATAACATCTTTCTTTTATTAGAAACTCAAAGTTTGTTTATGGCCTATATAAACAAATTTTTCTGCTCAGATTATTTTTGGAACCAATTTTTTAATATAATTTCCCTGCAAATTATATTTGTACATCACTTGCTTTAGTTTGCCAAGTAGGCATGTGTAGATCTGACATACTATTTTATTAAAGAGTTTTACATTTTATTTCATTTGCACATATATGTGATATTTTAGCTGAATTAATTGCTAAACAATCACAGATGGTCCTATTGACATATTTCAGGTTCTTTTAGTGTTGGTTTAATGGAATATCTACTTACTCCCTAACGCACTTGGGCACTGTTCATCCTTGGTTCACAGGGAAATCAAACCACAACCCTAAGGCTAGATTGAAGTAATTTTAATTCCTCCCTCAATTCACATAAAGGGATGATAATCAGAAACACTCTGCAGTCAGCCAATGCTAATGCTTTAAGGGCACACATGTGACTACTTTACATAAATTTGTGTATTTTCACCTGGACAAAGGGGATAATGTCACTTACAAAGTAGCATAAATGACTGTTCATGTACATATGTGTAGTAAACTAAGATTTTTTTCTGTTGATTATAAGAAAAATCAAATTATGTATATACTATATATATTATGTGTATATTTCTATTTTTGCATTTATATACACACATTTATAAAATTTTCTAGAATGAACTAAATGTTTATATATATTTGTACTAAAAATAAATCTATCAAAAAATCTTGAAGAACTTTAACTTTAGCAATACTATTTTACTGGAATAAACTTCCCATGAAAAACAACTATAAAATTGGATAAAATATATAAGACAACTCTACAGGGGTGTCCAAACTGCGGCCCGTGGGCCAACTGCGGCCCGCGATCCATTTTTTATTGGCCTGCAGCAAATTCCAAAAATATATTTAGTTTACTTAAATAAACCAGGTGAGGCAATACGTACTTCACTTCCAGTGAGTGGCCCGGCTGTTTGTGTATTTTACCGCATATGGCCCTTGGTGAAAAACGTTGAAAAAAGTTTGGACACCCTGCTTCAGAACTTCACAATAGTCAGTTTGAAACTGCAAGTCCTACGGTAAAAAACAAACAAACAAAACAAAACGCATGTTTTCCGTACTAATTTCCCTGTTTCTCTGCCTGGGAGTAATCTCCCAACTGTGACTCGTTGAGTTGGAGTCCATCAGACCATGGCATCTCCAACAAATGAGGAGACAGAGAACAGAAAATGAAGTGGCAACAAAGAGATGGGAGGCACAGAATGGAGTTCCATAGCCAAGACCACGTGTGAACTGTTTGGGAGCCCATGGCTAAGGGATGGGCTGAGTATTGATGAGTTGTGACTACCTGCTGAGACTTATCAGAGAAAAGCTACTACAAGGTTGAGAATAAAACACAGGTGCTAAAAACTGAGTCATGCTGATGAACTTTGGAGAGTTGGCCTAAATGAAGCCTCGTTAACACTTGCCCAGCCAGCTCAAGTCCCACACAGGCAAAATCACAGAAGCAGAGGCTCATTTAAACTAAGGTTTACTCACATCCTGCTAAAAGGAAGCCTAAAATCAAGCCCTGACAAACTATGCAGGGAACTATAGCAGGGAAGTTCACTTCCAAAGAGTAACCAAAGATGTCATGACCATTAAATGTAATGTTATATCATAGACAAGATCTTAATGTTATATCATAGACAAGTACATGAGCTACAAACTAAGAATATCTGAAAATACTATAGGCTTTAGTGAATAACACTGTATCAATCTTGGTTCACTTGGTTCATTAATTGTGACAACTCTGCCATACTAAGGTAAAATGATAACATAACAATTATGTAATACCTTAGCAATTTTTTTTAATCTAGAATTGTTCTAAAATACATAGGTAATTTTTAAAAGAAGACTATGTCCTACCACTGAACAACCTACATAATGGTTAAACTGAGTGCAATAGACATTTGACAGGAAAGAAGACTGAGACTCAGAATACATTGGAAGAACTTGCCAAAGTTACAGAGCTAGTATATGTTAGTGATCTTAAACCCAGATGTCACCCTGATTGCTTTCCACTATGCATCCTGACTGCAGATTTGTAGAAACTGAATTTAGGAATGACAGTCAACAACTGACTTTTGTAGAGAGCAAATATAAAGTGCTAGGATTCCATTTATGGATGTGATTTTATTATCCATTCTTACTGCTAGATTTCAAGATTAAATAAATAAAATGGCTGTAACTTTCTTCACAACTTTTACTTTCTTGATCAGAATAAAATTTTTTTTTCTATATGAACTATCCCAACTAAAGTTAATTCATTTTGTTAACAAAATAAAATAAAAACTATCTCAGAGAATTGTAAGAAGAATTGTAGAATATATGAGGTTGGACAATTAAGTTTGCAAACTCATCCTAGAAAAAGTGCTACATACCTCATTGTTGAATATCATTATGGTCACCTTCGAAGTACTTGTCTTGGGAAGCTATGCACTGATCCAGCACCTAGTCCACCCTTCAAAGCAATTTTGGAACTCTTTTTCTGGAATGACCATCAGAGCTGTCGTCGTATTACCCTTATGTCCTGAATGTTATCCAAATGTCTTCCTTTCAATATTTCCTTTATTTGCAGGTAAAGAAAGAAGTTATTGGGGGCCAGATCAGGTGAGTAGGGAGGGTGTTCCAATACAGTTATTTGTTTACTGGCTAAAAACTCCCTCACAGACAGTGCTGTGTGAGCTGGTGCTTTGTCGTGATACATGAATTGTTGGCGAAAAATTCAAGTCATCTCATTTTTTTCATGCAGCCTTTTCAGCACTTCCAAATAGTAGACTTGGTTAACTGTTTATCCAGTTGGTACAAATTTGATAATTCCTCTAATATCAAAAAAGGTTAGCAACATTGTTGCAACAAGTTTGTGAACTTAATGTTGTACCTCGTTCATGTCACCTATTGGTAAATATTTCTAAATAGTGTAGACTTTTCTAAATAAAGTAGATTTTCACTATTTTTGTTTGCCCAGCAGTTTACTCCCAATTTTTTGGGGGGATATTATCTAGATGTTGTTACAGCTTCAATATTCAGGCAATACGCTTCATAAAGCTTATTCCAGCCTAGGTCCAAGGGATAGTTACATGACATCAGATAAGGCAAGCTTAACATTCCATCTCTGATTGTCTGAAACACATCAGACCAACCAAGTCAAAAGTAACAGAGGGGAAAGGGAGATGTTGGAGGCACAACTGGAGGTCTGAACCAAGTCATGTCAAAGTGGATACTAGTTCATTATTTACTACTTGGATTGATTCAATGAATACCCTTTTTGCTGAAGCCACTTTGGATGAAATGATAGAATCTGCAATTAGAAAACTATGTACAGTGTAGGCAGAAGATGAAGGGACTACTGTGAACAAATTAACAAAGAGTAAATAAATACCCTATTTATAAAATATCATCTATTCACCACTATGAACACCTCAGTGATCATCTTTTAACCTCCATTCCAACCTCTCACCTTTTTGCTGGCTCCTCTTTCTTCTATCACAATTCATTCTGCTTTGCTTTCTTTCCGGGGATTCCTCCCCCTCTTCGTCTCTGATTGACTCATGAAACTAAGCCTTTTGCATGGTTTATTATGAAGATAAGATGGAATTTATACAGGATTGATCAGACAAATTATTATTTTTTTATTTTAAAGGGCAGTACATGCACACAGTACAAAATTAGAAAGGCACCAAAAGATACCCAATGAAAAATTGTTTTTCTACTCCCACTATCTCCCAGATATCCAATTTTTCTCTCTAGAGAAACAAATTGTTACCAGTTTAAAAATGAGACATTTCAGAAAATATTTGAACTTTTCTATGGATTTTAAAAGAGAATCAGTTAATTACACTTTCATAGAGCATTTCAAAAATTAATATTGCTTTAAGTTAAGCTATAAACCATTATGCAAAGAATACATAAAATAATTAGAAATATAATGTTATGCTTCCTAGGGAGTAGCTGAAAAATGCCTTTTCTGTTTGCTCTTAAATTTATTCCATAAAAGGTATTAATAAATTTGTATAAGTTAAATAAAATTAAAAAGATGATTCTATCCTTCAGCTATTTTATACGTATACATATACTTGCCTAAAGTTTACATCAAAGGAATGAAATCATATAAATTATATAAAAATAGATTTTAAAATATGCAGGTAAAATGAAATATTTGCTTAAAACTAATTGCCAATTAGTATTTTGGTTTTGTTTTTAAAATTGTACATCCTAAAAGTAAAAATTAAATAGTCTTCACAGCTCAGTAAATCTTTTCAACTATGATTTAAAAAATAGGTTAACTGTAAAGAACAGTATATTTTAAAAAAGAAAAATTGGGATGTCAAAGAAATGTAAGAGTATTATATTTACTTCAACTAGACACCTGTTCTTGGAGCCTGGTCTAATTGTCCCTATCGAGGATCTATTCACACATAAGAGAGCTGGACCTGCTCAGAGATACATATATAATCATCATACTATCTAGGTGCTTTACGTTGATTTCATGTAGTGTTTTCCACTACTTCTTTTATACCCGTGAAATGCATAAAAGTGGAATCAAAGTCTTCTTTTTGAAATAAGTTACCAAAAAGATTGAGCTACTTCTGTCAACATCACTCTTTTTTATCATTATTATTTTGCATTATTTCCATTATTTTAGATAAAATATTTGCACTTTTTGCTGAAGAGGATGGATTATTCTTATTCAAGCTCCATGTGGTGCTCAATATGAACTCATCTTTTTCTACCTATATATTATATTTTGATATATCTACAGCAGTAGTAAACCTTTTATACTCTACTTAGGTAACAATTTTACTGACTTTATACCTGTGAAAATTGCACTGTAAAGAAGCACAGTTTACCAAGTATTCATGTTCTCATAACCTCACCATGACAGACTATTGTTTCTCCCCTTGTCACTAACATAATGGCTTTAATGTAATAAGAATGAAAGGCCTGATTTCTGATGTTCATTGAAACAAGTGGATAGAAAGTCCATTTCTAATTCCAAGTAGAGCTGGCAAGTGTAGAAAAGGATAACAGAATGATGTAATCCAAAATGCAAAGGAAATCAAGTTGCAATACTCCTGTTGTGGAAAATATACATTTGGCACCAGAACCACAGGCATTAATTACAGTTACAATAATGGTACAGTATCATTTTTCAGAAAGAGCAATTGAAAAGAAGTGGAAAGGATTTACTTAAAAATGATAAGGAAAAAAAAAAGATACCACACAAAGCAGTCTGTCAAGTTTAAAATTTTTAAAATTCAATGAGTTGAAAAGAAAGATATCATCTTAAAAATCTCTCTTCCATGGGCCCAAACAGAGTGCAAATATATTTTTTCTATTGTTTACAAATCAACACATTCAGTTTATTTCTAAAGTCTCAATACATCTCTATATTCCTGCTTCTGGGAAGAGTCTTAACGATGAGTAAGCACTGATGAAATCTTAGAGAAAAGGTTGAGTAAATTTGGTTGATTATTGCAAACAGACTCCTGAACAGGGGAATCGTGGAGGAAGGATTAGAAAGTTCATGTTATGAATCTGAACTCATTATAATAAAGACAACTCAATAAATTCAGCAATGTTTTAAGGTGGGATATTTTATTCCTTTCATCTTTTCTATCAAGGAAGTACACTTTTTTGGCAAAGATTTATATATGCATTCAAATAATACCTTCTACTTGTGCAATTTTTATATTTGACAGAATACTGTCCCATATATGATGCAATGTGCTTGTCATTTTTTCTCCTAAAAACTCACCCAAATATTTTGGTCTTGTCTCTCAACTTATGTTTAAAAGCATTGATAAGCTATTAAATTAGGGATTGTCAAATGTCTGAAAGAGTCTTCATCTTTTCAAAGCTTGCACTAGTTGAATCTAATTTTCAGCATCTCCTCTCTTTTGATGTCATCATGAAAGAGTCCATTCCCAAATTCACTGTTTATCTTTGCTAAATAATATACATACAAATATATAGCAAATTAATAGTATTACTAAAGAAAGACTGGACATCAGAGCTTTGAAGGCAGATATTGTTAATGAATTGAAAACATGCTACAAGAAATACATGGGATTGTATAAACTGTGTCATGTTGATGTTTCATGAGTTCTTTTTTATCATTTCACTTCCATTTGTGGAAATCTTTTAGTCATTTTTAAGGGTAGATCTCCTAGAGACAAGTTAATTTTTTGTCATAGTTTTCCTTAATATGAGGATGTCTTTGTTTCCTTTCATTCCTGAAGGATAGTTCCACCAGATACAGAGTTTGAGATAGGTAGAAAGCCCATAGAGGTGAGCCCTACATTGGTAACTATTGTCTCTTCAGGACATATACTGATTTGAAATGTGACTCAGAAACTGTGACTCCAAAGGAAAAAGTAACAGCTGAGACTGAACTGGCAGTCAGTGGGGCTGAGGGGCAAACTTGGAACTTAAACACCCATAGGGAGAAGGATCCTTGTTAAGTGTCATGGGTTTACAAGATAGCTCATTTCATCTGGATTAATCAGCCCCTACATTAACATCTGACAATGTAAAGATAAATAGTCTCTGAAGGAAGATAAACATCATCAGAGCTTCAAATTCTCTCTATATGTTTTTAAATACACAATGTCTGTGATTAAAATATAACCAGGAACGCAAAAATACAAGAATTGATCAGTATCTTGGAGAATAACCAGACAGAAATAAGAGATGTAGTAAACTGAAATGAGTATTAAAACAATTGTGATTAATATTCAAGAAATTAAATCTGAGGATTAAGAACATCAGAAAGATGAAAATTCTAAAATATTGAATGGAAATTCAATAACTTAAAAATATAGAAATTAAAATTAAGAACATAGTAGATTTAACTGGGGATTTCACAGTACTAAGAATATATTGCTAAAGTAAAAGATAAGCCGTAGAAAACTATACACATTGAAGAATAAAGTAATAAAAATGAAGGATAATATAGAAAAATATAAAATATATATCATAAAATTAATAAAATACATCAAGCTACAGTTTCAAAACTTGCTAGGACCTTAAACAAATTAAGCACGAAGAAAACCAAGCCTGAAAAAAAAAAGGAAAGAAAGAAAAAAAGAAAGAAAGAAAGAAGCTAAAAGAAAAGAAAAAAAAAATTAGACAACTAGATTAGAAGAGGTATGAATGACATCTTCAAAGCAATAAATAAAATAACTGACAAACTATAGGTCTAGATTATAAAAAAAAAAAAAAAAAAAATCCTTCAAAACTGAAGACAAAGTGCAGACAAATAAAGTCTGGGAAAAATTGTCACCAGAAGACTGACATAAATGTAAATACTGAAGGGAGTTATTAAGTCAGAAGGGAAACAACCACAGATGGAAACACAATTAACATCATAGTTAATGGTGAACAATTAAAAACATCCTCCCCTCCTCTGAAATTAAAAACAAGACAAGGCTGCTTGTGATTACCAGTTCTATTTACATTATACCAGAAGTCCTTTTCATTCCCAAAAATAGAAATAAAGTTTAGTAATTGTCCCATGAGAAAAAAAAAAAATCAGTCCTTATTCACAGACAATACATTTATATGAAATTAAAACCAGGAAAGACAAGTATTGCGTTAGAATTCAGATTAACATTATTTTTGTGGAAGAGCTAGAAGATTGTAATAGGGAGTTGGGAGAAGACAAATGGTGATTGCCTGGGTGTTTTCACTTGGTAAAAATTCATTCAACTCTATAGGTTATACCTTGATGAAAATTTGCATACATGCATACACACATGGCAGAAAGCAACTAGTTTACAACTTTATCAGGAGCAGGAATCTTTTTCTAGAGCATCCCCTTTCAAATCAAATTTAAAACTTCCATAGTTGGGGCAACACTAATTTTTGAGTCACAATACACATCAAAATATTAACAATTGGAATGCGAGATGGTTTTTAGTACTCAGTGTTTATATTTTCTAGATATTTAACAATCAAATTGTATGGTTTATAAACTGGGAAGATGTAAAATTACTTTAAAAATTAATTAACAATGAACAGAAAGCAAATAGCAATCCATTGTAATAGATAAAATGATAGAAACAAAAGTGATAGCATTACCTGTTGCTGGTGACTTAAGTCCAACTACAATGGCAACTTGTAGAGGCAAGTAACATGACTCTTCTTTGTTTTCTTAATACTATGCTATCATGGTATTAAGAAAATGAGGAATTGTCCTTTATGAGAAAGATAAAATTGGTGTCTGATATCTGGAACTGATTTGATGTTCACAGATAAATATCTGTATTTAATAAGTATTATTTCAAGCTGACCATTTTGTTCTCCATTTGGACAAAAACAATCTTGCAGTTTACCAAACTCAGATAAGGATATTATAGAAGTAGGATCAAATGAGACCAAAAAAAAAAAAAAATGTCATTTTGCAGTTTTGTCTATGCACAGACAAAATCAAATTTACTGTACCACCCTTAAAATGTCAAACAATCCACTCTTGGCAAATGAGTAACAACTACTTCTGTACCAATTACAACTTTATCTTCATTCTAATCTCCCTTCCCTATAGATAAGATTTGTTGAGATGCTGAATCATAGTATTTCCCCTGATTTATGACAGCATTTAATCTAGAACACACATGTTTCCTTAGACACTTCCTAAATTACTTAATTCCTAAATCCTATGAAAGTTTTCACCTATCTCAGTATCTTCTACTTGAGAACAACTATTACAAATTAAAACAACTGTTTTGAATTATTTGGGGTGGGAGATTACAGATTTCCATTTCTTTGTGGTCAATTACTGAAAAAATATTGTGTACCCTTTGGTGGTGTCATACTTCCTTGCTTTTTCATGCTCCTGGAAGTCTTTCACTGATGTTTTCACTTCTGAAGAAGCAAGCATGTCCGTTAGTTCTTGCTGACTGGCTTTGTGAGAGAAATACCTTTCATTAGTCTGGTTAGGGATACGGAGACATTCTCAGATCTTTCCTAGGAATACTCCTGCTCCACATTCTTGTTCCCTCTTTTGGAGGAATTCTTAAGATTTCATGCCTTCTCTCAGTCCTTCAAAGACATCCTGGGTGTTGACAGCCTTCCATTTGCTTTCCCTAGGGTGGTGCTGAATGCTCAAGGTTGTGTGGTTTCTCCTAATTCTGCACAGTCAGGCCAGCTTTTTGCATGTGCTCACTAACCAGCTATAAAGGCTCACTGCCACTGCTGTTGGGAGCACACACAGCGAGCTGGCCACAGGTTTGCAGGCTGTATGAGTGAGGCACATGGTGTGTTGGGGGGTGCCCCTGGGCCAGGTGGAGGGATCTATAGATGTGGGGTACCTGGTAGCTTGTGGGCAGGCTTCCTGATGCAGTCGTTGAGACAGTAGCATCCACATCTCTTTCAAGAGCCCTGTCTGCTATTCTCCTAGCTACTCCTCACCCCTCTCTCCAGTCATGTAGCACACCTGGATTGAGTTGAATCTGTATTTTGGATGGGAAAAGAAAGAGGTGAGTATGTTTAGCAGTGTCCCTCACACCTGAGGAGCAGGGCACTCACCCTCTCTCACTTTCCCCTGCAAAGGAAATCACAGGCCAGAAAGTTTTTCTTGGTACTTATCTATGCCTCTGTTGGTGGATGGTGACACAGGTAAAGTGAAACTGTTCCTCTTACCCTCTTCAATGCATCCAATCTAAGATTTTTTGGTTCAATGGTTTGCTAGAACTTCTCTACTTGACTTCTGGACTTTGCGAGTGATTGTTTCAATGGGTGTCCTTTGAGGGAAGATGATAGAAGACTCTTATTCCACCATAATGATAATGTCAGTCTCTCCTTATTGTCAAATTTTAAAAGTCAATTTCTTACGGAATATTTAGTTCATGCCTCTAAAGTGTCACCACTGCTATAAATAAAATAATAGGTTTATTTGACTTTTTTCATGGTAAAAATGTTTTTTTCACTCTTTGTTATTCCTAAGGTTCATGAAAACAAAAATTATATAAAGCAACTACAGTAAACAGAAATTAATATATACGAAATAACTCAAGGAGTGATATAATAATATGTGATGTTTGGGTAATAAATAGTATTTGATAATTATATTATTTTACAAAATTTATTCAGTTAATCAGAATTACTAAGGTGGATATTGGATTTTATACATAGAAATAATCATAAATATTGAATTCATGTACCCTGTTATATTATTATGATAGAAGACATTGCAAATCACTAAGTTATAAATTCTGTTTCTCACATGATGTATCTTGGAATATTTTATTATTATTATTATTATTATTATTATTATTATTATTATTATTAGCCAAAGCAATATATAGATTTAATGCAATCCCCATCAAAATCCCAATGGCATTTTTTAAAGAAATAGGACAAAAAAATCATCAGATTTTATGGAACCACAAAAGACCCCGAATAGCCAAAGCAATCCTAAGAAAAAAGAACAATACTGGAGGTATCACACTCCCAGACTTTGGCTTGTACTACAGGGCTACAATAATTAAAACAGTATGGTATTGGCAGAAAAACAGACACATAGACCAATGGAATAGAATTGAGAACCCAGAAATAAACCCACATAAATATGGACAGATAATTTTTGACAAAGAAGCCAAAAACATATAATGGAGAAAAGACAGCCTTTTCAATAAATGGTGCTGGGAGAATTGGATAGCCACGTGTAAAAGAATGAAACTGGACTGCTATCTGTCACCTTGTACCAAAATTAACTCAAAACGGAATATTTTTAATGGGAAAGTAAATAAAAATTATATAGCATGTCATAAAGTTGCAATTGAATTCTATTTAGAAATTTTTTAAATTCATGAATAAGAGTAAACAATGGTTTATGTGAGTTTCAAATTTCCAAGCATTTCAAAACCAAATGCTTTATCTGCATTTGTCAAAAGGGTATAAGCTAAGAAGATTTCAAGATTTCTGTTTTGCCTTTTTTTCTCCCACATTCTTATCTCAAATATGTAATTCCATTTATTGTAGAGATGATATGGTCATTTCTTTTCTAATTCAATTATGTTTATTTTTCCTAATTCATTTGTGTATTTCTCTCAAAAAATATTATTTTGCTTGCAGGGAGAAAATGAGATTGCTCCCCATACATACATCATTATTTCAATTCTCTATTTGTAAGTACATATGCACTGTTAACACTAAATCAATCATTACCCATTAAAATCAATGTTTTTGAAAAAAATAATTCAACTATGTGCATTTATAATTTAAATAATTAAAATTTTTGTCTTTACATCATGATGAAATGAAGTGTCTGCCACTTAAATAGCTTTACAATGGTAAAATTCCATTATGTCATTTTGAAAGCCATACACTGGCTGGATTAGCAAACAATCTGAAACATTTTCCCCTTCAGGAGACTCTATTAACCTAACAGATTATAACAAATGACAACAGCAATCAAGTTTCAATTTACTGTTGTACAGCAAAATAAGCTACCAAAATTTCAAAAAAAAGAAATTGTCAGGTGTCTACATTATCATCTCATGTAAAATTTTAGACAATATTAATCAGACTCAAATTTAAAAGTACTGCATCCCAGTTCTGGCAGATATATTGAATCATCTCGACAACTTTAAAAATTCTGTTGCCTGGGCTGTTTTCACAGTGATTCTGATATATGCTCTGGTGTGGGTCTGAGCAAGAGTATTTTTTTTATAGTTACCACCATAAGTATAAAGCTTAGCCAGAGTTGAACAGCATTGCCTTATAGTCAGAAATGTGTTAACGTTTACTATATTAGTTAAAATAGCTATACCTAAAATAGTTATTATACCTATTATTCTCTGACGTTACAGAATATTACCGACTATGACTAGCTATGACCGGTTTAGCATTTTAGATTTGGCAGAAAGAAAGAGTTCAACTCTGTCCTAAATAAGTCAAGGTGAAGATAAATATAATTTTTTTAAGTTGAAAAATTTTAATATTTGAAATTTATCTTTAAGTTAGACCAATATGGAAACACAGGTTCCATTGTTTAATATCATGTCAATAAATTGTTATCCCTAAACCTTGATTTCTTCCTTTACAGATTAGAAAAATCCCGTAAAATCATTTAAAAAATAAACTTCAGGTAGCAAAAAAAGAATTTAGTAGGTACATTGTGAGTGCCAGTTCTCTCCAAGACTGTTACATTTTCTGCATTAGAAAAGTAATTACATAACTCAAATTCAGAAAGTTTAATCCTTAAATAAAATATGTATGATTCTTATTTGAAGTCTACCTGGCAATTACACACTGAGTCACTAATTAATCCACACTAATTAAAATAATAAAGATTGACTATTGAAATTTCAATGGAGTTGTTTTATAAATAGACTCACATAAATATTGTAGTACCAAACCCTCTATTCATAATGATTTAATCAAATTTTAATTAGCTGTCAAGATTTCATAAATGTATCAGTTTTGTAAATTACCTTTCTAGTTTTTCAGAAGTATTAGGTGGTAGAAAATTCTTTTTTTTTTATTACATACATTTTTTGTTTTTTTACTTTGATCACGTAATACTTTCTCCATTATGTGTACATTCATAGTCTTCTTGCTACGCTCTTTATTTCCAGGCTCAGAGTTTCTGTCTGTGGCCAATACATTCAGAATCTTGCTGCAAATCTATAAGGTGATAATTTCTAACTAAATGTTTTGATAAAAGAGATAAGATACATTAATGCCCCAGAGATCAAAAAAGGCTATATTCAAAAACCCAAATAAGTAATCAATTCTGAAATTGGACTTCTTTGTTTAGATCGCCAGCTTGACATGCTCCAAGTCAGGGCTATGGGATATACACTGTGGCCACCTACAAAATAGGGTCCTCTAGGTAACTCCCTCAACACAGAGCTCTGCTAAGACATAGCTTTCACAGTAAAAGAAACAGAATGCCTTTGTTGTTTCTGATCTCTTGCTGTTGCTAACTACATCTTCTATGCTTTAAGTCTACAAAGCTTTAACTGTTTTTGATAATCTTGATTTCTCTTACTTCTGTGATTTTACAATTGCAGTTCTGTCTGCATTTCCTTCTTCCCTAGTTAATTACTCTTCATCTATTAAATTCAACTCAGTGTTGCCTCTTCTGGGAAAACACCTCTACAATCTGCCTTCTGACTTTTTAGAAAGCCTGACCTGTACTTCTGGTAGCATAGCATTCTTATTTCATATAACGTGCGTGTCCAGGGCCTACCGATATTGCTTACCTCTGGGTAGAGGTCTGGCCCACATGACAAAAGGAATTATTCACCTAGTAATAGTCTAAATAGATATAGTTTATGTTAAATGATGAAAAAAATCTCAGACATAAAATATTTTAACTTAGGTGATTATAACCTTCATGACCTAGGAAGAAATGATTTAAAGGAAAGAAAATTAAATTATATCCATGGTTTATTAAATAAAGGGTAGAAATCAAAACTAGCACAATCAAAATGAAGATTTATTACTCAAGTCAAATTAAATGTAACACAAAGGAAAATCTGTACTTATACAAAAGAAACAGTATTTTGACTTCATGAAAACCAAAACCTACAGAAAAGCTAAATATTGAAAAATGTCTTGCTTACTTTATAAAGTTATCATTCTCTGACATAGTTTATCTGTCACATGCAGAACTTTCTAATGGATGCTTAGTATATAAAAAAATATTCTAATTAATGTTAAGCATTTTATGGAATAAATGGGGCAAAGAATAAAAAAATTCAAAACTTTTAGTTTAGTTTTTATCTCTAAGAACACATTTAGAAAATGCAACATACACAACTAAAAACTTCTTAAGATATATTGTTTCAAATTTAACGCTTTAAATTTGTTTGATGTAATTACACGTAGATTCAAGTGTCTTCAAAATGTAAGGTAAAAATCAAATTATTCTTATAAATTTATTTTTCCAACATATACTTACTATACTATATTTAAAGGGCAAGTATAAAATGTATAACTCTATGACACAATACATGGTGAAATATTTTACTTTCCTTTCAGCATGGATTACCAGAAATGATGAACTTTTTTTTTTTTTTTCTCTATAAACCAACTAATGACAAAAGTTATCTACCTCTTTTATAGCTAAACTTTATGTTGGAAAATTAGTGTTGGTCATCACAGTGATAACATTCAATTCAAACAGAACTTCAATGCTCTCTTTTGGTCATGATTTATGTTCTGGACATAACTAAAATTGCCCTACATCCTATGTAATTCAGACTAATTTTGCACTTCTTTTCCAAATGTTCCTGATTTCCTCTGTGCTCTCTGTTCTTGTGTTTGCATGCTTGCTTTCTTTTGTAAAAGCTTGCTAATGTGGTCAAGGAAGGAGAAACATTCAGATACTTGGAAACACAAATTTGTCACAGTCTACTCAATGTTCCTTGAAAGGATGTGACTAGTTTCCCTTCCCTAAAGTTAAAATCACCAGCTAGATTATATCTTCTCTTTATTAAGGGGAAAATGCCTGCCTGATCCAATGTTACCACCTCAGTCTCCCTACTGTTTTTCCCTTACAAATTGTCCAACTCTACATGTGTCAAGACCATGTTAAGAAGCATATTTTTTGAAAGTTTGAACACATAAAAAACAATGAAAAAGAATGTGCTTCTAATACACAAACAAATATTCACTTGAATGTTTTGGACAAGACCCTTATCTGTTAAAATTTGCCACCACAGTCATCTTGGATGGCTTCTAGTTTGGAAGAGTTTGGGATAGAAGAAAAACAAAGGGGGAGTGAGAAAGGTGGGGGACTGGGGGGGGGGAGAGAGAGAGAGAGAGAGACCAGTTGGAACATAATATTTTGAAAACAAAGATGGAGTGCACATGAGAAATTCTCAGAAAACAGTTGGAAATACATATCTGGAACTCAAGATAACATCCAGGCCTAGAAATAAACATTTGAGAGTTATCTTTATGAACATACAGGTGGATTTTGAAAAAAAAAAAAAAAAAAAAAAAAAAAAAATATATATATATATATATATATATATATATATATATATGACATATCACCAAGGCTTTCTTTAAGCTGGCCCATTGCTTGTTTCTCCTTCTGCTACTTTCCCACAACTGACCCTTTGAACACATTTAACAAATTATAATACCCCAAATGTATCAGATTTCTGCAAGATAGTACTTGGAATACCCTTCTTATTTTCTTCCCTCACCATAGTCCCTATAAAATGTCTACACCTCATTTAAGAACCTGTTAGAAGTTTTTAAGATTTTCCATGACCTCTGAAATAAAAAATGACTCACTCTATTTATTGTTCTTTCACTTTGATATTTATCTCATTAATTACAGTTATGTGTTTAATCATCCATCTGCTCTTAGTCTTCTTTGGGAAAGGTTAGACCTTTTTCATACAGAATATAAGCAAATTTTCAACACAGTTGATGAATAACTGGATTAAACAATTAATTAAAAATTTAACAGGATTTTCAGCTAACTTACTATAGCATCTGAGGTCTGACACTGAAAGTTCATGAACTTGCCGCCATGCACTTACATTGGCAACACTGTACAAGCAGCTTGGTAGTGTTTCATAACCTTGGTATATCAGTGTTACACAGCTGTGTTCCTGTCGACATGTGGCAGTGTCTTGTTGAGTGGCATTTGTTATTGTTGTTGCATGTTTTTGTGTGCTGTTGGAGAATGTCTGAGCTTGAATTAGAGCAACAAACAAACATTAAATTTCTTGTTAAGCTTGGCAAGAGTGGAAATGAAAATCAGGGACATGTTAGTCCAACTTTATGGAGATAATGCCATGAAGAAAACAGCAGTGTACAGATGGAGTAAACATTTTTCTGAGGGGAGAGAACATGTCACTAATGAAGAGAGGTCAGGGCGGCCATTAATAAGCAGAACTGATGAAAACATTGCAAAACTTCGTTAAATTGTGCGTCAAAATGGTTGGCCGATTGAGAGAAGCAAAGCAGACTAAGTAAACATCAATAGACAAACAGTTAGAAAATCTTAAATGAAAATTTTGACGTGAAAAAGATGTGTGCAAAAGTGGTCCTGAAGGAGCTCTTGCATCACGACAATGCACCAGCTCACATGGAACTGTCTGTGAGGGAGTTTTTAGCCAGTGAACAAGTAATTGTATTGGAACACCTTCCCAACTCACCTGATCTGGGCCCCAATGACTTCTTTCTTTACCCAAAAATAAAGGAAATATTGAAAGCAAGATATTTTGATGACATTCAGGACATCAAGGGTAATATAGCGACAGCTCTGATGGCCATTCCAGAAAGAATTCCAAAATTGCTTTGAAGCGTGGACTAGGCACTGGCATCAGTGCATAGCTTCCCAAGGGGAGTACTTTGAAAGTGACAGTAGTGATATTCAACAATGAGGTAGGTAGGACTTTTTCTAGGATGAGTTCGCGAACTTAATTGTCAGAACTCATATGTAATTTTGAAAGAATTCTCCAAATATCTTTGCAAGAATTCTCCACCTTAACTGGGAATAAGTAATTCTAACTATCCTTACCTGGAAATAAATTTGATTTCAACAAGGTTAATTTTAAAATCAGTAGTAGAAAAAGTACAGAATAATTCATGTAACAACTCAGTTGTAGCTCATATACTCTCAAATTTTCCTCTCAGTATCCATCAAGACTAACATGACACAGCAATAGGCAGGAGAGAGCAATTTCTCATAGGCATGTGAACTGTTACTTCTAAACTTATCTTTGGTGATACTAATGTAATCTCCAGTTTAATGGATCCAAATGTATGTCTGTTTGGCATTTACTTAGTGCCTGCTATGAGCCAGGCATTGTGCTACTTGCCCCAGATACCTACCTGCTTCTTCCTAGTGGACATGTTAAGGAATTAAAATCTCATTATGTGTTAACAATAGCAAACGTTGAAAAGATTTCATACTTAATATTATCCTATAGCTACAGGCAGCAACATCAGTATACTTGATGAATTTTATTTAGCCTTAATATAACATTATTAAGTTTGAAGTTTCTATTCATATTATAAAATATGTTTACACTGACATTGGGCTTCTATCCCCCCCACTCTCCTTTTTTTTAGAGTATGATAAACAAGAAAAAACGTACAGAAAAGGAATCCATATATCTATGCTCTTAAACATGATCTAATAAGAATCGGAGGTTTAATAACTGGGAAAACTATAAAATGTAAATGTGACCAGAAAGTCATCTGAAATATTCTCTGTACTTGGAAAACATCAAGCTTGTTTAAAGTTACATTAGTTTGAATAAACTGCAATCTAATAATATAGATATGTTTCCCTAAAGGAAGTTAATTGAATGACCATAATATAATTTAACAAATATTTTTTTTATTGTAAATAATTTCATAAAATGGAGGTTTTTTTCTGATGTTTTCATTGTTTCACATTGTATTTAACTTTGAAAACTGAGAAACTGAAGGGTTCACATGACCCATGAACACAAGTAGTTACCAGCTTGGATGCAGAGACAACTCTAGGAAAACGCCTATGGATTTGGCTTAAGAAGACAACAGAACTCCTAATAGTTAGAGAATCTGGCACCTTCATGCAGGGTTTTTATGAATCCAATAAAGCATTTGGACAGTGATGTTTATTCATCACCCTTCTCAGAAAACTGTGAATTATTTGGAGGCGATTTGTGACAGATTAAAAATATATCAATCATGACAGTATGGTTTTCTAGAGCCTTTTGTGGACTCAACATGTTGCAAGAGAGGAAATGAAATATATAATTAACTGGTATTTTTATTAAATTCCGATTTTAAATACAATCCAATCTCTTTGCAGTAAAGCAATGTGGATATCATCAACCTCTCACAACTGAAAATCACCAGTTTGGACAATCGAAACCTATTTGGGTCTTAAGAAAACATTCCACACAAAGTAATATTTGTGTCTGATAGCAATGCCATTAGAAATACATATTTTTTCTAGTAAACAAGATTTCTTAGCTATTTGGCATTAAATAACACACATATAGATAACCATGTAATCAAAAAATAAATAAAAGTTTTAAGATCTAGAAGGCAATAAAAGGGAGATTATGAACACCAAAAAACCTGTAATTAGAGGAAAACTTCTTTAATCAAAATGATGAAAACAAAGAACTTTATTTTACAAAAAAACTTTGTAAAAAAGGGAATTAATCAAAATAAATAAAACACACCAAGAAAAGGAAGTAATGGCATAAGCTAAAATTAATGAAAACCAACAAAATAGATAAGCACCTCATAAAACATGTAAAAAAGGAATATATGAGTAAATAAAAATATATATCAGGATTGAGAAAAGGTACATAGGCATAGAACCAGCAAACTCTGTCTCTCTCATCAAATGCAGCTGTTAATTCTGGATAGAATTCGTGGAGTAGCAATGTGAGTAGTCTGAAAAAGAAATGATAACAGGTAGATCAGGGAAGAAGACCAGTATCTGAAGTATCATGGAACTATTAAGATTACAGTTTATTTGTCCACCATATCCCCTACCTTCCACCTTTCACCCCCACCTGTTTTCTTCAAACCCTAAAATCCAGAAGTGGCTACAAGTGCCAGGATTTAGACAGTTCCAAGAGCACCCCTCTAGTACTCATTCAAAAAAGGTCAGTGGATCTCCTAACACTCAGAGTGTGTGAAAATTCCTCATTTAATTTTCCCTACGGTTTCTGGTTCTCAGGCAATCCTATGGAAGCCATGGCCATATGAGCAAGAGAGCCCATAGCAGTTAAAAATGTAGGGGAGGGTCTTCTTCCTCCTCAGTTGGTGACGCTGTGGTTCCAAGTGTGCAGGGCCGCACCTTCACCCATTTGCTTTATTTTCTCTCTCTCTGTGTCCACCTTTTACTCAGCTTAAGATAAGCGTGCATTTTGGAATCCCACTACTGAACAATATAACTAAAGCACACACTTTCTGACCACAGGACTAAAAGGAACTAAGAAATAACAACGAGATTACAGTGATTCAGGAGATCCAAAAATAATAAAGTTGTTTGGGAGCACTCTGGCTCACTTCTGAGTTATACATACATGGATCTGACCCTGATCAACAAACCAAAGATTTGGAAAACCTAAATAAAAGGTTAGATTTTAGTATAGTCACTGTATTAATTTTCTATTGTACATTAACAAGTTATAAAAACATCAGTGGTTTAAAACAGCGCATTGTTTTTCCTTTTACAGTTCTGGTGGTTAGAAGTCTAAAATGAGTCCTCTGGGGCTAAAATTATTGTGTTAAAAGAGCTCGTTCCCTCCAGAGACTAAAGGGAGATCTTTTCTTTGCTTCCTCCATCTTCTAGAGACGACTAGCATTTCTTGGTTTGTGGCAACCCCATTCCAATCATCTCTTTTCATCATCACATCTCCTATTTCTGTAATCAAATCTACCTCTGCCTCCCACATAGATATCTGTGGTTATCTTTGGAGTCCACCTGTAAAATCAAAGATATTTCCCTCTTCTCTAGAGCCTTACCTTAATACATCGCCAGAGTGCCTTCAGCCATACGAGGCAGTTTTCACAGGTTCTGGAGAATAAGACACTAATATCTTGGAGGACCATTGTTCAGCATTCCAAAGTCACTAAGGGGCAAACATGGGGACAGATCCTAATAGCACACCCAAGGCTTTGAAAACTGAACTGGTATTGGTACCACAGCCCATAGAAAGTAGGCTAAAACTTTTGACTTTTATCTAACAAAAGTGTAAATAGTCCCCTTAAGATTTAATCAAGATGTAAATTCCCAGAAAATAATATTCAATTTTTTTCAGTATAAAATCCCAAATTGCTCTGCATAAAAGAACCAGGAAAATCTCAATTTGTATGGGAAAAGATAATGAAAACTGATATGACACAGATGCTGAAATTATCTGACAGACTTTAAAGTAGTAATTATATAAAAAAGAAGCACCCTTGAAATTAATGAGGAGATTAAAACCAATTAGCAAAAAATATAACATATAAAGAAAAAACATATGGAAATTTTAGTACTGAAAACTATAATTAAAAAAAAACACAAACAAAGGGGAAAAAAAAACCTTAACACAGGGTTCAGTCTCAAAATTGAGATGTCAGGGAAAAAGACCAGCAAAATTGACAAGTAAACAATAAAAATTATCCAAACTGAATAAACATCAGAACAGAAAACTGTTAAAATCAAATTGAACAAGACCTCAGGGACATCTGGGAGAACAATATATGATCTAACATTTGTGTCATTACGATATTAGAAAAAGGGAAAAGACTGCAGTACTGAAAAATATTTGAAGAAATAACATCTGAAAACATAATAACATAGATAAACCTACAGTTATGCACTCAGCTATATCCAAACAGGGGAAACTAACAGAAATATTTACCTAAGTATAACATAAACAAACTGGTGAGTACTTAAGACAAAGAAATAATGGAAAACAGTCCGAGAAAATGACACATTATCTATAGAACAGTGGTTTTTAATAGGTCAGTTTTACCCTCCAGGGGTCATTTGTCAATATCTGAGACATATTTGTTATTTTGGGTGTTGAGGGAGGTATTCTGGGCACATATTTATTGGCTAGAAGGCCAAGATGCCATTTAGTATCTTACAATGCACAGTACAGGCTGCCTTCTTTCAACATACACACTCACAGACACATACAAAGCAAAGAATTATCTTGTCCAAAATGTCAAGTGTGCAAAATGAAAAGATGTACTATACAGGAAAAGTAATTTGAATGATGGATTTCCATCAGAAACTGTGGAGGCCAGAAAGAAGTGATATGATATTTGTGAAGTGCTGAAAAAAGAACTTTCGACACGATTGTATTTCCAGTGAAAATAAAGTTCATGAATGAAATGAAATAGAGACATTCTCAGGAGAAAAAAAAAAAAGTAAGAGATCATTTTTGCCAGTAGATCTGCTCTAAGTCACTAACGGAAGTTTTGCATACAAAGTGGAAATGACTCCAAAAATAAACCTATAAATAAAAACAAAGGAGAAATAACCAAAATGATATAATGATCATATATGTGTGTGTATATTTTTGTAAATGTAATCGATTGTTCTTCTCTTCAGTTCTTTAAAATGTGTTTGAGTGCTAAAAGCAAGAATTTATAATGTTATCGGATGGGGTTTTTAATGTTTGTAGATATAATACATGAAATATTTATAGTTGGAAGAGGATAAAGACACCTGTATGATGGTTCAGGTTTATAAATTAAACTTGAAGAGATAAATATTGACTAGAATGTAAAAGTATATACAGTTTAATCCATAGAGATACCATTATAAATATAGAGGTATAGTCAAAATCAAAATAGATAAATTAAAACAAAATGCTCAAAGTTGTTCACATAACCCAAAAGGAGAAAGAAAGGAGGGGAGAGGAACAAAAATACAAGGGAACAAACAGGAAGTAAATAATAAAATTATAAAACTACATTAAAGCTTATCAATAACTGTGTTAAATACAAATTATTTAAACATACCAATTTCAGACTTTGTCAGAATGGACTAAAATAATGACTTTTTGCCAAGTACTTGCATTCACTGGGTGCAGATGGTGTAATCGGAGTAGATCTGTTGGAAAATATAAGTTCGAAGTAAAATATGGAATTTACTTATAAAAATGAAGTTATGAATTCTGACTTTATTGGACAGAATTATGAGAATATATCACCTAAAATATCTCAGTATTCTTTCTAAATTTTGAAATGCCAAAAACATATTTCTAAATCTTTCAATATAACTGATACATAAATTTGACAGCTTATTATACCTAGGATAATATCATAACATTAACCTAGTTACATATCTAATAGTTTATTTTGTAAACAATATTTAGTCTATAGTACATTGAATTTTATATTAAGGTGTGTGGTTCATTTAATAGCATTAATGTATATTATTTTTATATCAATGTTAAAGTTCATTTATTGCATATAAATTCCTTAGACAGAGATATAACCACATTAATCTTTAGGAAAAACACTGTGCTTTTCATGGCAATTCACATAACGACCTAGTTTCCAGGAAGGTTTTCTTTTTTGGTGAAAAGTAATGTTGCCGTACAGAAATGTCCCTGACGGAAATGGTCCCCCCTTAGCTAATTTGAATCAAAATACTGCTGTAAATATTTCACAATTATTAATGAAAGATGTACTGAGAAAAATCAAAACAAAAATAGAGTTTCTGCCTCAAAAGTTTGCATTATTTGCTAGTGGATTTAAGTTGGCACTAATCCTGGGACAGAGGAAAATACCCAGAATGGCAACAACAGGCTCTTGTTCATCAATTTTCTCCCAAACAGCTCTTTGTATGTTTTTGTATATGTGTGTGTGTTGTGTGTGTGTGTGTGTGTGTGAGAGAGAGAGAGAGAGAGAGAGAGAGAGAGAGAGAGAGAGAGAGAGAGAGAGAGAGACAGAGAGAGAGAGAGACAGAGAGAGACAGAGACAGAGACAGAGAGACAGAGAGAGAGAGACAGAGAGAGAGAGAGAGAGAAGAGAGAGGAGATTGTCAAGGGAACATGGGATAAAATAATTTTATGGAAATTGAAAATATTTGTGTAAGCCCATTTAAAAAAAATTATATGCTAACTTTATGTAATGGACTCAAAAGAGAAAAAGTTGGATTAGGTATTTAAGGAAGATGCTTATTTAAGGACTTTTCTCCAACATAATGTTATTCTTTTATTATTTTATTACTATGCATCTATAGAGCATAAGTGTAACAAAAATAGAAGATTATTGAAATTTAGATATCAGACTGAGGTTATGACTCCTTCTTTGGTTTACAAACAATAGTTAAAAGAACAAAGGTTTGAATCTTTTCGAATGTACTCACCAAGGATTTATTGCTCAGTCTTGTCTCCTTTACCACCTCCACCCCTCATGCTTTCCTTCCACAGGCAAGTATCTAGAATAAAACTGTGGATTGCTGTTTTCTGAATTTCAGGGGATATAAATGTGATGGAAAAACATTGTAATGGTTTTCAATCATCTGAAGTGATCTCCTGATTTTCTGATGGTCCCTGCTGATGTTGAGAGTGGAGTCATTTGTAAAGAGCAATTGCACATAAAAAAAAATGGTCATTTTAGAGAATTGTATATGAAGAAACTGTGAAACAATATCAACCAGTGCCTTCCATTTTGTTATCGATATACACAAATGTAGAGATTTAACACTTTAAACAACAGGGGTGTTCTATTTTTGTCTTTTTATACTACTTAAATTTCGATCCAAAAGTGCAGAATTCCTATCTAAGAAAACAGAATGTTTTGTCGTGGTTCTAACCTGACTTCGATGTCTGAAAGGAAAAAAAAGAAAATTTTCTATACCATTAATAGGACTGAGAATCTCAAAATTAGTTTGATTTTCAGGAGGCAAACATTTGGACTAGTTAATCTCCAAATGGTAACTGGGACCCCAAGGAAGAGTCTCCTGGATGATAAAACCCCTTCATTTACAGATCAGTTCTTGCAAGAAATAGGTTGTGAGGCAGTTCTGCGTCTACACTCTACAGTAATGGTAAGCCCTTTTCCTCTTAAGAAACTAGTGATTGCTGTGTTAACCCCAAAATGTCACTGAGTCTTATATAATCCTACTTTCTTTAGGTACAATGTGACAATAAAAAGCAAACTCCAGAGTAATAGAAATTAATGGGAAAATAGTAGGTCAGACTGAATGATGGAATGGGAAATGCATTTCATTTTCACCATGAGAAAAGAAATAGAAGGTTATCAAGTGTTATAGTGAAGTACAACAAAGTAACAAAATTCTAAGTATGCTCTCTATGAATGAAGGCCATACTGATGCTGCTTCCTGGTTGGTATTTTAATTTTTTTAAGTCAGTGCATTTGGGGCTCATATTTTAGTTCTTAGTTGTGTCTTATTAAAAGTTTAATTTCTCCTCACTTTTATGTAGAGGTATGTATGTATACTTCTTCTTATATTAACATAAAACTATTTTATGTTCTGACATGACAACTATTAAAAACCACTTTTAAGATTATGCATATGAAAAATGCTCAGAACTAACCATTGGTATACCTAACCTAGAGAAAATAGTGACATTACAATAAAGGATTTTGCTCCATCTTTAAGTAAACTTATCTGAGGAATGAAGTAAGAATTACCTCTTAGGAAAAAATACAACATTCATATCTACATATACAAATATATATTTATATATGTATATATATATATATATATATATATATATATATATATGTATATACACACACACACAAATAAACACATGCATGCACACACTCACACACACACAGGAAGTTATAATACAGTACAGTGATAAAGATACTTATGGGGGCAGCCGGTCAGCTCAGTTGGTTACAGCGCAATGCTCATAACACCAAGGTTGCAGGTTTGATTCCCACATGGGCCACTGTGAGCTGTGCCCTCCACAACTACACTGTAACAACTACTTACTTGACTTAGAGCTGATGGGTCCTGGAAAAACACACTCAAAATATTTTTTTTAAAAGTTAAAAAGAAGACACTTACATTGAACTATGTGTTTATTATTTCATCAATAGCACACTATCCTAAGTATTGTAGCTTTATAGTGAGTTTTGAAATTAAATTAATAGTATCCACCAAAATTTTATTCTGTTTTAAAATGATTTGACTATTCTAATTCCTTTACGTTTAGATAGCTAGCTAGCTAGCTAGCTAGCTAGATAGATAGATAGATAGATAGATAGATAGATAGATAGATAGATAGATAGATATAGAGATAGATAGATAGATGAAGTTATGATACATCTAGATGATAGGATAATTTATCTGTGTATACCTGTATGTATCTACCTATCATCTATCTATCTTATTTATGTATCCATTATCTCTTTGTTGTTATGTCAAATATTGCTGGTATTTAAGTTTTACAGTTTGAGGTATAATTGATATAGAATAAATTGCTCATATTTAAAGTGTGTTATTTGATATACTTTATAAAACCATCACTACAATAAAGATAATCAAATTATCCATCACCCTTAAACATTTTCACATGACCCTTGTTAATTCCAACAATACACACCTTCCATTACTACCTTCTACAAGAATTCAGTGGTCTACCAGCTGTCATTTACGATTGCTCTTCATTTTATAGACTTTCATACAAATGCACTCACAAAGTATAAACTTTCTCTGACTTTTTTACTTAGCTAGATTATGTTGAGATCCCTCCATGTTGTTACATGTGTCAATAGTCCACACCTTTTTGTTGCTGTTGTTGTAGTCTGTAACATGTATGAGTACTTTGTTTATTGCCAATAGTCTTCTATTGTATAGCTATACCACAATTTGTTTATCCATTCACCTATTGATGGACATCTGGGTGTTTGCTTCTAGTCTGAGCTATTATGTGTAAGTCTACTATGAGCATTCATGTACATGTGTTTGTATACCAATTCTTTTGGATAAACACCTGGAGTGGAATGGATAGGTCAAATGGTATGTGCGTGTTTAACTTTTTAAGAAATTGCAAACTGTTTTCAAAAGTCCATGCACTATTTTAATATTTTACCAACTGTGTATGAGAATTTTAGTTCTTCTTCCTCCTTTTCAACACTTGCATGATAAGTGTTTTTAATATTAGCCATTCAAACAGGATTAATGGTATCTCATTGTGAGATTTATTATAAGAAATCATTATGATTAGGGAGGCTCAGAAACCCCATAATCTGCGGTCTGCAACTGGAGCACTGAGGTCCCAGGAAAGTCGCTGGTATAGTTAACAGTCCAAACCTGAAGTAGTGAAAACAAGGAGAGCCAGTGGTGTAAATCCCAGTCTGAGGCCAAAGGCCCAAGGACCAGGAGAGGTGACGTCCAAGTGCAAGAGAAGGTGAATGTCCCAGCACAAGCAAAAGAGCAATTTGGCCATCTGCCTTTCTGTTCTACTCAGGCTATTAACAGATTGGATGAAGACTACCCCCAGTGGTGAGGGCTATCCATCTTCTTTACTCAGTCTATGCTATTTATTTACTTTTAAACTCATTCTACAAATCCAAATACTTATCTCTTTTGGAGACACCCTCGCAGACACACCTAGAAATAATGTTTACCAGCTATCTGAGCATCTCTTAGCTCAGTCAAGTTGACACATAAAATTAACTATCACACCATATATTTACTATACCTGGTGTTCTTTATTCTTTGTGTATATCTGAATTTCAAAATAGTATAATTTTCTTTCTGTAAGCAAATATATTGTTAAGTTATCAGTTCTCTCTAAAATTATCCACAGATGTATATATTCAATGCAGAGCTTCTATCCCCCCACCCCTTCAAAAACACAAAAAATCCCAAATACTTCACAACATTCTGTTGACACAATCTTTTATCATTAGAAAAATGCAAACTAAAACTAGAATGAGATTCCACTACATACTTATTACTATAGCTAAAATATAAAATAAATCTGACAGTGTCAAATGCTACAAAGTATGAAGAGCAAGTAGATCTCTCATATACTGATGCTGGGAATAGAAAGTTTTATAACTACTTTTGGAAAAAAAAAAGATAGTTTCTTATGAAATGAACCCTACACTTAGCCATATAACTCTGAAATTCTATTCCTATGTATTTATCCAAAACAAATGAAAACTCATGTTCAGGGAAAACACTATATGCACATGTTCATAGTAACTTTATTCGTAATTGCCTAAACATAGAAACAACCTAAATGTCCTCCAACATGTGAATGGATACACTAACTAGATAGATTTTTGCAATGGAACACTACTCAGCAATGAAAATCTATTAACTCCTGATGCAGGAAAGAACATGTGAATGCATTATGATAAGTGAAAGAGAGCAGACTCAAATGGTTGCTTGATGTATAATTCTGGAGGGTCACAAGGAGATACCTTATGTTGAAGTAATTGATTTCTATTTCAATTGTGGTGGTAGTTACATAACTATATTCATGTGTGAAAATTCACAGGACTGTGCAATAGGATGGGTGGCTTTTAATGTATATAAACTACATCACAATGAAAAGTACATAAATTGAGAAAAAAATTATTTTATTTTTATGGTAAAGTTAAATAAAAATTCTACAAACATAATTTGCTATATTACAATAATTTGCTATATCATAAATGCTCACCCATCTTGCTTGCTTGCTTGCTTGCTTAAGAACTAAATTTGAGTTCAAATGCATATTAGTCACTAAAACATTCATATTAATGAAAGAAAATGCAAAGAATGTAATAAGAATATTAAATACTTGTCATGAGAGAATTGAAACATCATACCAGCAAAGCAAAAAGCAAATTTATTATTATTATTGTTGTTATTGTTATTATTAAACAGAGAAAGTACACAAAATGGCATTTGTGAAAGGAATTCTGTTGAGTTTCTGGGATAACTATAATTATTGATTAGATTCATTTAATCTGCCTTCTGGTCAGTTGCTAAAAAATTATTCAACATCTTTTTATGGGTCAGACAGTAAGTACTCAGCATTTATGCTTCTCATTTCATTATTCTTTTCAAATCCACTTAGATTGTAATCACAAATAGAAACATTATTCTAGAAGGAAAACTAGAAATTATCTAGTCCAGTCATTTGTGTAATATGTCATTCCCTTTCACTAAATGTAGAACAAACTAGAAGTAAAGCAACATACAAGTCTGGGTCATTCAACTATTATACCATTTATTATGAATTGTCAAATTTAGAACCTTCAAAAAATCAATTTAAATATAAGGAAAAATATTTGGTCTATGGAAATGCATTATGTATTTCATCTACATAAATGAAATCCCAAAGAGTTTGAAGACAAAGACATAGGAACTTTCATATAGAATATGGAAAGACTGAGAAAAGTAAGAAAAGGTATATTCCTAGCAGACTGAGTGGTATCACCAGCATGCATGCCAAAGGGTAGCTATACAATGCCTGCAAAATAATTCAAAAATATTGAATCAAGATGTCTAGTTCCACAGGATTGGATTGGGTACAATTGTTTACTTATTTTTGTGTCAATCATGTCATATTCATTTTTGAATGGTAAGGGCAAACTCATAGTACCTAACACAATTCAGGTTCTCAAAAGGCTACTAACTACTAGTAATTACTCAATTCAATTTAGTAATCATACAAACATCTTATGACTAAAATCAAGTTTGACTCATCAGTATTATTATAGCATTTCCTGGAAGTGTTATATCTATACACTTGCTTTTTCTCAGGATTTTAGGTATGATTAGAATAAGGTAGGTAAAATAGATCATAAATTGACTGATATTAATTGCTTAAATAATATAGAATCTCTTAAAAATCAAGTTTCCATCTATGGCCTCAAGGAACATTTGGGCGAGCATTTGAATATCTTAGATTCAAAATAATGTAACTGGTTAAATTAGTTTACAATAAAAGAAATACATATAAATAATAGTTAAATTACAAGACAAACATACAAATAAATATAGACAGAGGAAAGAAATATACCAACTATATATTAGTTAGTATGATTGCTATGAGTCAAAGCAAAAATAGTAAACAATGGGTTATACATCTCTCATTCTATATTTAAAAAGAGGTATCTGTAATAAAAAGAGATACTTTCCTGAAAGTATGTATTTAAGAAATTTGGTTATGCAATATTTATACAAAAACCTTGAAACAAATTATGACTATTGCTTTGAGCAATCATTTGATGTTGCTAAAGCATTATGTGCCTCACAATCGTAGGACAAAAATTTTTACTGACCCTGAGGCTTGATAGAATTGTATTGTAGTACTGTGATTGTTTATAACTGAAGACCCATTTATTTTTCAGCATATTCTTTTTTTTAATAATATCTTTATTCAATAATTATTTGATCTATTCTAGTTCTAAGCCTGACATCATGCTAAACACTAAAAATTATCTTAGTTTTATGGTATAGGGTAAAAAGCTTTCCTGATCCTGGCAAGGGAAGATGAATTCTCACCTAACATTTTTATCTGATATTGTTTCCAAAGATTTTCATTAGTTTTTAAGCGCAATCTATGGAAAGAATATTTACCTCCTAATTTATCCAAAATAGCATACAGAACAGTTGGAAAACCCCAGAAACTTGGATGGTTTCTCATTTTTCCTCACACAATTTCAAATAATTGGCATTAACACAAATGTTTACTGCTGAGTACAGTGTGCTGCTGGGAAAATTAGTGAGCCATGGCTACATATTACAACTTCTCAAAAATGAAGTCTGATAGTTTTTCCTTGAGAAATCTATAGTGTGTATGATAATGATACTTCTTTTCAGTAGTGATGACACATAAATATACTCTACTGGCTATATACATCCACACAAAATACATAATATATGTATAGAAGTTAGAGTTTTCAATGTGTGAAAGGTAATTGGTAGCAGACAAAACAAGCGTAGGCTGTGGTAGGATACATATCTGTTAGAGATAAATCAATGTCATGAGTTTTAGCAATGCTTTCCTCATGCTGGTTTGAGGGCACTAAAGCAACGTTAATGCTCTGAAATTATTGCAATGAAGAGCAAAAACAGTAACAAGCATTTTTCCCATTAAAAAACTTAGTTTCTCAGAGGCAGATTTTTGGGCCCTTCCTTAAAACCAACTAACTTAGGATCTTTAAGCAATGACCTGAGAGAAGCAATAAAGGAGTCACAGAAGGCAGCTCTATTAAAAATCTGATTGGGCTAATGGCTTGGTCTGTGTCATGGGAAGTAGTATTTCATGAATTGAATTTCCCCACTGATGTTTTTAGCTCTGAGTGGATCACTTAAGGAGGACCATCCATCTCTTACACCTATGCAGTTTCCATTTTCTATCTTAGCCTAGTGTTCAAAGGAAAGTGAGTGAAGGAACAGAGAGTCCTATTTGTGCCTCCAGAAGACTCTTGGAAATTTTGCCAAATAGAAAAGACCTTGAATAGTCTGATCTTATCCTATCTAGCCATCATTTCCCAACAAGTCCAAACTTCAGTCATTTATTAAAATCAGAGTGATCTCTTTGCTGTCTTCCAAATGTGGCAGATAAATTCCCACCTTTGTACTTTGTTTAGAATGTCCCATTATCCTTGTCTGACATTCAGTCTGATTAGGCAGTAAAATGAATGACTTAAGAGCGTTCACCCGAAGCCAGACAGTCTGGATTTACATCCTAAGGCTGCCATTACTATAATTTGGCAGTCACCCATTTTGAGACTCTGTTTTCATATAAGTAAAGTGAAGATAATTACCTTCTCAGAAGGTTGCTGTGAAAATTAAATCACATATTATATTTGAAAATTTAAAACTAAGACTTGGCACACAGTAATTGCTATATGAGTATTGATTCCATTATTTGATCAGTGTTTGTTTTTTTTTTCATCTTTCAAGTGTGAATTTGACCAAATCATGTTGTCTAACTACTATGATCCATTCAGACTTCAACTTCTTCCGGATTTCTAAAGCAATAACAATATCGCGTGCATGTACATAGTAATTTGCTAATTGTCATCTACATTTCATTACTATTTATGAAAATATATTATTGACATTTTAAATAGGTACATTTTGTTTTATTTCTAGGTAGAATAAATCGACCCACTGTTAGGAAAATAAGAGACCCAAATACTTTTTATTGGTGACTGATTTACAAAACCCATTTATAAAATTGAAGAGTATATTCCATTGCTAGTTGTTAGAAAATGTCAGTGCCACTGGCTTTATTTTATTTTGAAGCTTCAATATGCTGTTAAGCTTATTCAGAGAACTTTTATTGCAAAAACTGTATTTTGAAATTAAAATTGACAATTTTTAAAGTTTATATTTCTGGGCTTCTACACTCCATGTACTCATTATGTACATCATTTTTCCTTTAAATAATGTTAATTATAGCTGTTCCAATATTATTTTATGCTACTTTCCATATTGTGTCATTTCTGAATCTGTTTTTGTTAATTGTTAATATGCTTAGTTATAGGTTATGTCATTATGCTTCTTGAAATGTTAGTGAGAAATGTTGGCTATTATGTTGTTAATTACTAAACTGATAATTGTTTATTTTCATTTAAAGAGTATTATTACTTTTGGTTTCTTCTTCGAATACAGGAAGCTGGTAAAATTATTGCTTCATTCTTAAACAAACAAATCAATAAGCAAACTAGGACAATCTGTGCTTTCACAAACATTCTACAACTGATCATAGATTTGGAGGTAACAGGGAAAACAGCTCCCCTGAAATCTAAGGAAAAGCAAGTATCTACAATGAAAGATAAGACATGAGTATTTATATACCTGGGGCAAATGCAGCCAGACACTAGTAAGAAATCAGGTAAAAATGTTAATGAGTTGGTAAATGTAGTGTGTGGGCCAGCAAGAAAATACAGAAACCCAGGAAGCCACAGATATAAGGAGAATACGTATCCACACTTAGGTTCTACTCCACAAACCTTACAGGAACTCACAAAAAATTATTGGTGACAGTAGAGGTATAAGAATCACTTGAGGTTGGTACTTTGGGAGAGGAATAGTTGCTGTTATGGAAAAGACGATACCTCTTCACACATTCTTTCTCTTTTTCTCCTCTAGAGATAAGGTTGGTAAAAGATGTATATTGCAAGTTATAGGACAATAATTTAAAGTAATTTTAAAAAGAGGTATGAATAACTGGTCAGTAGTAGAGATATAATGGAATTATTTTTAAAATCTCAACTCAATAGAGGGCAAACAGAAAAAAAGGGAAACAGATTTTAAAATAGGAAATAGCAAGATGGAATATTTTAATTAAATAATACCAATAGTCACATTAAATGTAAATAGTCTAAAAATACCAATTATTAGACAAAGATGGCCAGAATGGGAATAAAAAGTGTAACCCAAATAAATAATAAAGAGAACCATTTTAAATATAAAAGCATTTATGGAAAAAGATACACTGTGCTTATACATCAATCATATGAAAGGTATAGTAGCTACATTAGTATTAAAAACGTGGACTTCTGAACTAGAAATACTGCCAGGAATAAAGGAATTTACATAATGATAAGTAGATCATCCTCCAAGAAGACAAAACAATTGTGAATGTACATATAAATCTTATAAAAACATAAATATCTATGAAACATAAACTGATAGAACAGAAAGGAGAATCAGAAAAATCCATAAGTAAATATGGAGATTCCAACACTCTTCTCTCTGTAAAGTGTAGAGCAAGTAGAGAAAAATTTGGTAGTGTTATATATTTGAAACACTTTGTCAACCAATGTGACCTAAATAATACTGAATACTGCATTTCAAAACATCAGATTCTCATTATTTTCAAGTGAAAATGTTGAATATTCATCAAGAAAAAAATAATTCTGGGCCATAAAATAAACCTTAACACATCTAAAAGAAAGGAAATCATTTAATGTTTTATTATCATAATGGAATGAAATTAGAAATCAATAATAAAAGCATAACGGAAAATCTGTCTCTGTTATTGTGGTGAATTGTTCTCTCCTCTTCAATGTTTTTGGCAGAGTTTGAGAAGAATTAATTCCACTTTAAATGTATAGTAGATTCACCAGAGAAACTATCTGGTTCTGGGCCTCCTCACTTTAAGATTCAAGACTCCTGTTCTTATTGGGCTCCAGCAACTGTAATGCCTTTCCTTATTCTTATTATCTCAAAAAAGTAACAACCTTCCCACTTTTGCTTGCTTCTGAGTGTGTGAAAATCCTACCCCTCTGTAAATAGTCTCTTCATTCCTTCTCTTTCTTGAAACTGTCTTAGTGAAATCTTCTTTACTTCCCAGGATCATCACTGGTATACGAGGTCTGACAATTACGTTGGCAAACATGTCACCGTACGCTTACACTGGCAGCACTGTACAAACAGCTCAGTAAGATTTCATAAACTTGGTATATCAGTGTCTCACAGCTGTGTTCATGTCAATATGTGGTGGTATCTTGCTGAGTGGCATTCATTATTGTTGTTGCATGTTTTTGTTTGCCATTGCAAGAATGTCTGAGCTTGAATTAGAGCAATGAACAAACATTAAATTTCTTGTTAAACTTGGCAAGAGTAGAAGTGAAATCAGGGACATATTAGTCCAAGTTTATGGGAATAATGCCATGAAGAAAACGGCAGTGTACAAATGGATTAAACATTTTACTGAGGGGAGAGAATGCGTCACTGATGAAAAGAGGTCAGGGCAGCCAGTTAGCGAGTAGAACTGATGAAAACATTCCAAAAATTTGTCGAGTTGTGTGTCAAAATCCTTGGCTGACTGTGAGAAGGAAGTATAGCAGACCAAGTAAATATCAATATAGAAACAGTTAGGAAAATCTTAACTGAAAATCTTGGCATGCGAAAGGTGTGTGCAAAAGTGGTCCTGACGGAGCTCACAGATGAACAAAGGCACAGGAGAGTCAAAGTTTGCCACGACCTTTTGGAGAGGCAAGGCAATGTTTTGGGCTATGTTATCACTGGTGATGAAACATGGGTGTACCGACACAACACTGAAACAAAGGGTCAAAGTTCACAATGGAAGTCAGCCAATTCTCCAGGACCAAAAGAGTTCTGTCAGATCAAATCAAGAGTAAAAATGATGTTGCTAACCTTTTTTTATATCAGAGGGATTATTCATTATGAATTTGTACCAACTGGACAAACAGTTAACCAAGTTTACTACTTGGAAGTGCTGAAAAGACTGCATGAAAACGTTAGACAACCTGAACTTTTCACCAACAATTCATTGGTCTTGCATCACGACAACGCACCAACTCACATGGCAGTGTCTGTGGGGGAGTTTTTAGCCTGTAAACAAGTAACTGTATTGGAACACCCTCCCTTCTCACCTGATCTGGCCCCTAATGACTTCTTTCTTTACCGAAAGATAAAGGAAATATTAAGAGGAAGACATTTAGGACATCAAGGGTAATACGATGACAGCTCTGATGGCCATTCCAAAAAAAGAGCTCGATAATTGCTTTGAAGGGTGGACTAGGTTTCTGGCACCAGTATATAGCTTCCCAAGGGGAGTACTTTGAAGGTGACCGTAGTGATATTCAGCAATGAGGAATGTAGCACTTTTTCTAGGATAAGTCCTCGAACTTATTTGTCAGACCTCTTACTATTAACATTTAGGAAAATAATCACCTATCCTTGGTCCTCTTTTTAATGGGTACTAATGGCTAACCTATCATGCGTAATAAGGAGATGTGATCTTTTCTCTCAGTATTCAATTGATTAAATTATTTTGACAACCCTCTTTTTGCAGCCAAAAGCTAAATCACCATATCGCTTGATAATAAATGTACTAGGCTTAAAAGTTTTACGTTCAGAGTACAAAGTGAACATGTTAGAAACTTACTGCTTAATATTCAATCTTCTGATTGACAAGACTTTTTTCCTGTTATGTCTACTACAAGAAATCTATGAGTTCCTAGATTTGCTCTGTCATCTAATTTTAGAAATGAGGCTTTCCATGTGTTTTGTTTTTGCTGTTTTATTTCTTTTCTTTTTCTTTTTTTTTTTACTGTAGAGTTTGATTGCTTAGATAAAGAAAAAAACTATGCTTCCTTAGCTATTGTTTTTCTAAAATTCCAGTAAAATATTTTAAAACATATATCAGATTATACCACTGTCATATTCACAATGCTTCAATATATTTTGCAATTGAAGAAATTGATAATTATGCCTTATGATAAACTTTATGATGCCATCCTTTCTTCATAATCCAACTTCATTTTACACCACTCCATTCCTCTGTCCTGCTTTCTCCACTATCCTTCTTTCAGTTCCTCACACACAACAATACCTCCCTTAATGCCTTCACATACACCATTATCTCATCTAACTGAATTTTTTTCCCCATCTCTCTGTTATGAAACTTTCCTGCATACACAAGTATACAAACATATATTCCTTGTACCAGAGTGACTTATTTTTGTTATTCCTAACTGAGAAATCCATATAAGTAATCTCCCACCCCATTATTTCTATCATTGAGCCATGGTTTCTCACTCATTTTTTTCCATTACATTTATCACATTTTTAAATCATGAAATTATCTTTTTTGTTTTGTTTTTTTAAATCTGCTTATCTGTCCCATATTCCAAAATGAAGTCCCATAAGAGTAGAGATTGTCTGTTTTATTTACCAGCATGAAAACATTTTTTTTTTTTTTTTTTTTTTAGCACAGTTCCTGGTACATGTGAGTTGCTCAATAAATATTTGTCCCACAATGCAATGCCTTCCACACAGTTGGCTTAACCCTTTTCTTGCAGACTACAGGTGTAGTGAGAACGATCAAAACTTGCTGCAAATCATAGCAACCTATGGCTCAAATCCCCCTCTCATCTCCCATTCTCACTCTCCATAGTCACAGGGACCTTGGATTTTATTCCTAGGACTCCCATTACACAAGTGTGGGTACCAGAAAGCATGTTTTCCTTCATACAGTGCAGTCAGTAAAGAGAAACCCTCCAGTTTATGCCACTGCTCTTCTCTAATACTGGAGCTTCTCTAAGCACCACTTTTACAGCACTCCAGTAGCTACTGACATCACAGCAGGCTCTACTCCGGGGACACCTCCAGGCCCTCTGTTTAATAACTGCACCCATATCTGCAGCCACTGTTTCTGCCTTTATTTGTCTTCACTCAATTTGTTCTGTTTCTACATGGTTCAGAAGCTCTGTACATAGATCCTTCCTAATTGCATTCTCCTTTTTAACCAAACTTATAAAATTATATATTATTCTTGTTTGGAGACTTTAAAGAATGTTATTGGGGCTGGTCCACAAAGTCTGTTTAAGTAGTAACATTGTGTTTTGTCCTCTTAGGAATCTATAATGCCCTTAAAATTTATATTTTGACTACCATTTCTGGGTATTTTTGCTATTATCCTGGTGCAACTTCTCAGGTATTGGAAAAGCTTTATCTATATTTTTGTAATTGTTTGTTAAATGTTTTGTTTTTAATCTTTTCATTCTTAATATTGGTATACTGTATGTCTGATGAAGACTGCTAAAATCCTTCATTTCCCCAGGAGAATGTAAAATCTTCAAATAAGTCTTTATTATTATAATTCATTTTGGAATTTCCTCATGTCCCTCAATTTTGAGTCCAGATCTATATTTTGGTCACGCATAACTCTTAAAAGCAGTCTCAATCCATGCTTATTGAATGAACATTGTTTTCCCTTGAATTCTGATCCAAATTTTGCCTTTGTGGATATATACATATGCTTTCAGATAGAAGGTTAAAATCCAGTATTTTTTCTCCTTTCTTTTGTTTTAAGAAAACTAAGAATAAATTTCAGTGCCATGTTGTAACTATCAATTTATCTTAAGTATTTAGAAACATTTCTTCTGTTTTCTCTAATTGTATTCCACTATGGTTAACCCCTTAATTTTTTTATTTTTTTAACCACAATGTATTTTCATGTATGGATTAATCAAAACCTCCTTGAAATGGATCAGTCATAAACTACATACACACACATACACACATGCAAGCACCACCTCCACACATACACAAATAGTTAAGAAACTAGGTCACTGGCTATAAGACAATAGTTACATTAATTGGCAGTGATACATACTTTCCTGAATAGAAACAGGGAGGTTATATATATCCTTATCACACATAAAAGAGTAACATTGCTAAAAATTAAATTGTATGTAGGCAATCATAAATACAGAGAAGACATGACCAGTTAATGGTTGAATAAATAAAAATTAATTTTAGTGCACTACATAGTAGCATTATGAAAATTGTATTTAAAAAGTAAAAAAAAATGATTTATAAGAGAAAAAGAAGGATAATTGGGGAGCTTTAAACTATACAATCTTTATCAGAGGAAAACAATGTAAAAGATTTCTAAAACCACATTTTTTTTCACTGCAATTTTTTATTTATTCATTTTTCCTCTGTGAAGGAGAGTACAAATGCAGCTGCATGATAAATCTGGGGGGAAAAAAATCTTGTTTATAGCAAGAAATTGGACAGGAACATTTTGTGAACCCAGATATGAAAGCAATCAAAGAAAACTCTCATGGTGAAGCATAAGATACCAGTTTCTCAAGGCTCTGTGAGACTCAGAATTTTCATAGGCTTTATGATCTAAAAGGATCAAAGATAAAACTATTTTTAAAAATTCTTGTGGGATATAAAACTGAAGGCAACAAATAAATAAGACAAACAAACAAAATCTCATAGGCACAGACAACAGTTTAGTGGTTACCAAAGAGTAAGTGGAAAGGGAGCAGGTGGTAGAAAACAGAAAAGGGTGTCATATATATGGTGATGGAAGGAGAACTGTCTCTGGGTGGTGAACACACAATGCAATATATAGATGATGTATTATAGAATTGTACACTTGAAACCTATATAATTGTACTAACTAATGTCACCCTAATAAATTTAATTATTATTTTTTTAATTCAAGAAGAACAAACCTCGGGTCTTATGATATTTGCCCTAATATACCTATTTAAATCAATGTTGGTAGACATAGCCAAGTACACCAAAGTCTGCATAAATTAAACTTCCAGGTGCATTCATTTGTATATGTGTGCATATATTTTAGTGGGAAAGTAGAGGGAGAGGAAGAAATCCATAATGATGTGTTATATAAATTGAGATGAGTAGAATGTGGTTAGTCATGTACACAAACGCGTGCTTGTTTTTATTTTTATTAATTCCCTGCAAGAATTTAGAGTTTAGTTCCTTTCCTGGGCCCACAATTAACTGACTTTTTCTATTCCTCCACTGCTTCATTTTCCCTTCCCACCAGAATGATTCATTGATGAACACTGTTCGTAGTGCCCAGGAGATTCACATACCAAGCTTCCTGGGATCACAGTGTCAGGAACCAGAAATGAATCAATCAACTTACTGACTGTTGTTAGTTTCTCTGAAGCAAAGTCATGCCAGCTTTATACAAATAGTCCCACATGAAACATCACTAAAGATGCTAACCTGTTATCATTATTAAAGGTACTTTATACAGAGCTTTACTAATATTTGTGACACACATACAATTTAGAAACATACACAGTTTAGAAAATTCACAGCTGTAAATTAGAATTAAAAATGGAAATGCATATATTTATATTGTCCTTCTGGCACGGTAGTGGTATGATTTTATAAGATTAAATCTCATATGGGGATGAAAAATGATAAGCCAGTGTTGTTGTTATAAACCAAACAATTACATATGGGATATAGGCCAATAGTATTACTGTAAATCAGCCTTAGAATTTCATACACCACTGAATGTCACAGTTGGAAGCTGTTATTCATTCCACCTGCTTGACGTGACGAGAGATAATGACAAAAGTTCAGAATTAAAATTAAAACGAAGACATCTCAGCATGCTTCTACTCTAATGGCTGCAATTAGTGATGTGGTGTTGCAGAGGCCAGAGATTCACATTGATCATCAGGCGATACGACAAGATGACAGTACATTAATTCTAAGGAGAAAAAAAATTAATGGGATCTATTTTATAATTTACTTGAGTAAGCAAAACGCTTATATAATCCTCCTTGTAAGGAAGATCCTAAAAAAAGAACACATGTCAGGTTTTGTGTGTGTGTATAATTTTACATTAAACCAAGTGGAAAGAAGAACTATGAATCCTTGCTACTTAACTTAGAACACTGTTTTTCATATTTCTTAAAGTTTTATGCTATGAATCCATGCTAATTGTAAAATATTCCAACAATACAGAAATTTACAAAGATAGAGTCAATGTCAATTTCTTTCCTTTTCACATGCACATACATCTAAGCCTCACCCCTCTCCTTAAAAGATCTATGTATTCATGTAAATCCATTATATATGTGTACACATATACACATGTATACGTATATATATGTATACACACACACACTTTGCTTTTGCACACATGTATTATTCTTATGCACAGAAAGGGAATTGTATTTTATATGTGCATAAATAAACACAAGCATAATTTTGTATTTATATAAGTTATGTTGTATTACATATACTTCTCTTTGACTTATTTTTTTATTCAATAATATAAACACTTTTTGATTTATGATTTTTTGAAAAGTTCTGTAGGGTATTTCTTATGAAAAAGATAAAAGCATTTATTTAACTGTTACTTTACTTAATAATTTTGTTTTATTTTAATTTTCCACTATTGTAAACAAGCCTGGAAAGAAATTATGTAGAGATATAAACATAGATAAAGCTATAGAGATATATAATGAATACACACATTAGTGTATATACACAACAGACACGCACACACACACATAGTGAGAATGTTTCCCCACTTGCTTGAATAACACAGAAAACTCCAATTGATATATAAACCTTTCATTCTCTCACTTTCACTTCTTGTCCAATGTTCTTTATGCACATTGATGCACTAGTATCTCTATGTTTTAATAGATATATGAGAAAAATTATTATTTCATTTTTTTCATAACTGTAGTTGTTATTCTTGCATTTTTATTCCTCAAGATGAACTTTGAAGTTTTGCTTGGGATTACATCTTTAGGTTACATTAAAGAACTATTAATGTTTGTCATCCAGATACCTTATATCTTTCAATAATATTTTAATTTTTTTCAGAAAACATTTGCGTACTTGTTTTCACATTTATTCTTAGGTATTTATAAGTTTTTCTGAGGTTATAAAAGTAATTTTTTTAATAATTATTTTTACCTGATTTTTGCTGGTGAATAAAATGACTTTTTATTTTTATGAATCTTGAAACTAACCAATACCTCAAATTCTCTTATTTGCTTTAAACTGAAAATGGATCAAATGACTCAGCATATTAAAGCTGTCAATTCTCTTCAAAATAATTTATGAATTTATCACAATTATAATCAACCCCTTCCCAATAGTATTTTGGTAGATGTAGACAAGCTCACTTAAAAATTTATATGGGAAGACAAATGAACTAGAATGAGAAGTAGGTTGAACAAAACAATTTTAATAAAGGAAGATTGATTTGGAGGCATAATGATACCTGAGTTTAGAACTTACTGTAAATCAATAGTAAATATGAACATATGAAATTGGTAAAGGAATAGAAACATAGATGAACAGAACAGAACAGAGTCTAGAAACAGACTTAAACAAATATGGCCAGTAATTTCTTTTTTAAAGACAAAGGCAAATAAATGGAAAAAAAATATTGTGTTTTCAACACACAATGTTGGAACAGTTGGAAATATGGAAAGAAACAAAACAAAAACCCTAAAAACCTTAAAACCTAATCCTTATACTTTATTTAAAAATTAACTCAAAATCAATCATAAATCTTAATTTAAAATATAAAACTAAAGAAATAAAAATACATTGAAGAAATCTTTATTCCCTGGGGTTAGGCAAAAACTTCTTTGACAAGCTAAAATTAAAAAAGGAAAAAATATCCTCTGCTAAAGGTGTTACTAATATAATAAAAACTATCTGATAGCAAATTTGTGTCTAGCATATATTAAAAAAAAAAAACACTCAAAATGCCACACTAAGAAAATAAACAGCTCAATTAAAAGTTGGAAGAAAGCCTTAAATAGACACTGACCAGAGAGCAAAAATGATTGTAAAATACCATAGAAAATTATATTCATCATCAATAGATATTCAAGAAATACAAATTATGGTGAGAAAATTCTATTTACCTAATAAAATCATTGAAATTAACCCAAAATACATATTGCTGACTATGGGAAGAGCTGGTGAGGATTCAGAACAATGAGAACTATCATACATTGCAAAATGATACGGTCACTCCAGAAAGAAGATTGGCAGTGTCTTAGGAATTTAAATGTATATTTACCCCATGACACAGCAATCCCACTGTTAGGAATTTACTCAAGAGGAATGAAAAACCATGTTCACACAAACAACTGTAAATTAATGTTCATAACAAGTCTATTCCCAATTTTCAAAAACTGGAAACAGTATGACTGTCTCTCACAAGTGAGTGATAAATTGTGGTACTTTCTTACATTGAACTATTCTGAAATAAAAAGTAATGAATTGTCGATACAGTAAGTTGGATGGATCTTAATGAAATTACGATAAATGAAAAAAAGCCAGTCTCAAAATGTTGTGGACTATATATTTCCATTTATTCAGTATCCTGAAAAAGACAAAACTATAACAATGGAGAAGAAGTTAGGGGTTGCCAAGGTTAAGGGGAGTTTAAGGAGAGTGTGAACTGCAAAGGGATAGCATGGGAGAGTCTTGGGGAGGCCATGGGCTTGTTCTGAACTCTGATTGTGGTAGTCATGACTGCATGAGCCTATGCGTATGTTAGAATTCATAAAACTCTACAGAAAAACCAGTGTTAATTTTCAAAAAATTAAAATAAACTCTAAGGAGAAAGGAACATGACATTCTCTTCTCTTCCATTTCAAAAGATTTCCTCCATAAGGTTTCTCGGGATGCTTGTTTCAAATACAGTAGTCTCTCCTTATCAGCAGTTTGCTTCTCACATTTTCAGTTACCTGAAGTAAGCAGTGCTCTGAAAATATTAAGTGGAAAATTTCAGAAATAAACAATTTATAAGTTTGAAATTGTGCACCATTCTGCGTAGTGTGATTACATCTCACTCCTTCCTGCTTCCACCTCCCTGGGAGGTGAGTCATCCCTTTGTCCGATGTATCTACCAAGTATACCCTCCATTAGTCTCCTAGCAGCCCTCTGTTTTCAGATTGACTGTTGTCACATCTCGATGCTTCTGTTCATGTAACACTTATTTTAATAATGGCCCCAAAGTACAAGAGTAGTAATGCTGGCAATTCGGATATGCCAAAGAGAAGCCATGAAGTGCTTCTTTTAAGTGAAAAGGTGAAAATTCTTGACTTAGTAAGGAAAGAAAGAAAAAAAAAATCATATCCTGAGGTTGTAAAGATCTAGGGCAAATAACAAATCTTCTATTGGTGAAACTGTGGAGAAGGAAAAATAAATCTGTGCTAGTTTTGCTTTTTCCCCTAAAACTGCAAAAGTTATGGCCACAGTATAGGATGAGTGTTAATTAAGATGGAAAAGGCATTACATTTTACCATAGGTATGTGTATATATAGGTAAACATGGAGTATATATAAGGTTTGGTACTAGCTGCAGTTTCAAGCATCCACTGGGGGTTCTGGGAATGTATCCCTTGCAGATAAGGGAGACTACTGTATTGCAAGCAATTTTACTTCTATCATTTGCTACACTCATAATGTTGGCAACTAAGGGGATAAGCGAATTATTTTAGCACTGTGAAAGGAGTAAAGTGAAGTGTGGATGGTGGGAAGAAGAGGTAACTAATATCCTCTGAAAGCCTACATATCGGGACCTTAAAATGAAAACGTTTCTCAGTTTCAAATAATTTAGGGCAGATCGTATTTTCCAAAAATGTCTATAATAATATCTCCCATGTCACTTGCTCTTTACCAAGGTGAACTTGCCACCCCCACGTCAAAAGATGGTATCCATCTCTCCACACCCTTAACCAAGTCTGAAAGGCCCTGTTACTGCTATTGTCAATAGAATATCACCCAAGATTGTGTGCCAATTCCAAAGACAGTCCCTCACAGCCCTGAAAGCTTCTGCTTTCTGTCCAGTAGAGCCTTCTGATAACTCTAGCCTGAGTGGCTACGTGACACAAACCCATGAAAGACCCCAAACACGAATCCTCCAGTTGAACCAAATAAGCATAGAACCCTAACTTATACTAATAAATTGTTGTTGCCACTAAGTTTTGTTAAATTGTATAAGTAACTAGAACACACTTCCTCCAAAGTAAAGCTAGACAATTCAAATATACACAACTAGTTGTGTGACCTACAGCTGACTACCCAGTTCCAGCCTATCAAATAATCTGGAAAGATCAAGAGAGAAGTTGGATGCAAAAGAGGGAATTTCAGTGGATAATTGTCAATGTACTTCCTCCTGAGCTCAAGCCTAATGAAGGGGGTTCCAAAGAGGCCATATAGAGGACTTTATCAGTATTCTCAGGAATGTGTGGGGTCCAGTAAGAAGCAAATCACAGTAGATATGTGTCTACCACAATCTTGAGCAAAATTTCTAAAGGGTGAGAAGCTTGCTGACGTGATCCATAGCAGCAGAGTGAAAGATTGTGGAAGGGAAAGAGCCGTTCTCTTGCCAAGGAAGTGAAATATTTGTGTTTCATATGAACTAACGGTCTGAATAACTGGAGGGAATAAAAGAGACACACTTTCAAATCATGAAGCATGTCCCATAAATGCCTGCCAAGCCGAGTGTGCCTTAGCTAACCACAGCAAACAAGACCTTTTATGACTATTTATCCGTGCCCTTTTCTTCACTTTGACTATGAAGGAGTGAGAAGTAATAGCTAAGAGAAGATGAGGAAGGAGCTGGCAGATTACAAGAAAAAGCCTATTTTACTCTCCCTCCACCCTCAGCCCCATTTAAATGTTTCCATTTTAAGTTCTTTCGTGAAACAAGTCTACGGTAGGAGAAGAAGATTCTAGCATTAAACTGCATGTGAACTATTATGTGCAGCATACATTTTAATTACGGAAATAAGAGTAGCCTTGCATCTTGAAAATATGAAGGTTTTGTTGTTGTTGCTTTGTATTTTTTATTATCTGAGAATGATCAGAAAATGCACAGGCCTTTCCTAGATTTTACCCAAGGAAAATGTTGTGTTGACATGGACAGAGAATAAAGTTGTTTTCTGTTCATCTATGGGTCCCACTTGTTTGAGTTTGGTTACAGGTAGGCTAGTATGTCCTAAGTACAATGAAAGTTGTTTCTGTGGTCCTGAGATGCTCCCAATAATGTAGTCATTAAGATCTTCATGAGCAAAATTGAAGATTGGGGACCTTAATGGCCAAAGTTTTGTAGTTAGAGGATAACAGGGTCACAGTCCAAGAGTGTGCTTCTGAGTCACATAGTAGGACTACTCCTTAGCTGTGATTCCTGACAAAGCCTCTCTGAGCATTTCAGGGAGAGAGGATATGGTAGATAGTGGGAATAGCCTCCTGTTTAAATTAACCTATTTGTTTTTTAGGTCTTTAATAAAATAAATACTATTGCTCTTGACAATCTTTTTCTTTTAGTGTTCCATTCATAAGACTGGTGACTTTCCTGAAATCTAGTCATTGAAATTTTAAAAAATAATAGATTTCAAAAATTAAATTTAAAGAAGTACTTTGTATTTCTTTTTTTAAACTATGGTTATTAAGTTTGGGATATTATACTTTCTTTTTGCTTATTTAGGCCTTGCTAATGTTGCATTTTTGACCTATTCTTGTTTTATGTTTAGAAATATCTTTTTCTTTTGTGTGATATATATATATATATATATATATATGATAACTTTATATTATAAAATGGCCTCTCCTCATTTATAACTTGCCATGAAATAAATTTTATTGAAGATCATGTACACCTAAGAGCCATGTGATTCCCATATGATATTTAGCCTAAGAAAACAAACAAACAAAACCTCACATACCTTGTAGCCAGAGTGACTTTAATGGTACAACTTCTTGTCACCAGACAAAGCCCTTAAAATTCTTTAAATCTCCTTTCCAAATTGGAAAGATTATTTTAATAGAAGACTTTTATTCAAAAATTAGTCATAAAGGGCCGGCCTGGTGGCTCTGGCGGTTAGAGCTCCATGCTCCTAACTCCGTAGGCTGCCGGTTGGATCCCCACATGGGCCACTGAGCTCTCAACCACAAGGTTGCCAGTTCGATTCCTCGAGTCCCGCAAGGAATGGTGGGCAGCGCCCCCTACAACTAAGATTGAACACGGCACCTTGAGCTGAGCTGCCGCTGAGCTCCCGGATGGTTCAGTTGGTTGGAGTGCGTCCTCTCAACCACAAGGTTGCCGGTTAGACTCCCATAAGGGATGGTGGGCTGTGCCCCCTGCAACTAGCAACGGCAACTGGACCTGGAGCTGAGCTGCGCCCTCCACAACTAAGACTGAAAGAACAACAACTTGAAGATGAACAGCACCCTCCACAACTAAGATTGAAAGGACAACAACTTGACTTGGAAAAAAGAAGTCCTGGAAGTACACACTGTTCCCCAATAAAGTCCTGTTCCCCTTCCCCAATAAAATCTTAAAAAAAAAAAAAAGAATACAATGAATGATTTATAAAAAAAAAAAAATAGTCATAAAAGACAAAATGCAGCTATTCCTGGAGCATTCACATTTACCCTTATTCACACATGGTATACTTGACTTCTATAAAATGCTTTTTTTGACAGCAGATTTGGAAATGGGCACATAGGTCAAAAGTAAAGCTCTGGGTAATGAAGAATAAGATACTTCCGAGAGACCAAGAAAACCTAGAAGGGGGAAGCTAGATTTTGGATATATTCAATCCAACATTTTGCTGGAAGTTTTGAAACTTTTGGTGGATAACATTAAATTTATTTTAAATATCTTCTTCCACTTTTTTACCCTCTTTTCTTTAGCTTTATTTCTCATGTTTTCTCTCTTCTTAGCATTATTTCTGTTTCTTATCTATGCCTTAGGCATGTCACTAATATTAAGTAGCCCCCCATCACTGAATTCCAGTAATTGCATCACACACATCACTAAAGCTGCTTTACAAGTTTTAATTTAATTCAAGATCTGTCAAGTGTCATGAAAAATGGACACTTGAAATTGCCCATTTCTAAAGTAGCATTACAGTGTAATCATCTTTGTTTCTCAATTATAAAATGTATGAATCTTACTTACATGCTTAATTTATCCAGTAACTTTAGATTGTTTATTTGTGATAATAGAAGAGAAGAAAAATAAGTCATCTGTGAAATGTTTTATTCTATCAACTAATTATGACACTTACTTTAAAAGGCTTAATATGCTTCTCTGTGGGATAAGATTTTACAAAATCATTTTTTCATTGACTTAATTCCAATTTTTTTTAAATGTCACATATATTTTCTTCTAACACAGCATAAGTATACTTTGTCTCCAAATGGATAAATCTAAACAATTAATAAACTCGTTCTACATAAACTAATATGTGTGACTAATTTAAGTTTGTTAAACACAAAATACAAAAATAAAGAGCATTTTTGCAATTAAAAGTTTTTAAGAACAAATGTCAAAAAGCTCTTAGCCACCATTGTCTAAAAATAGAATAAGTTCCCCTTAGATATTTTGCACATTCCTAAGCAACAATAATTAATATATTTAACATTAAGACTTGAGACAGAAAGAAAAAAAAAATCTCTGAGAATATACTATATGTCATCCCTCAAATGATTGTGTAAAAATATTATAAGAATATATGCTCTATTTAACTTTTATTGGTCAGTACTAGGGGAAAAAAAAACAAAAATGAAAAAGATTTTTCTTTTATATGAGAAGTATAAGTTAAAAGCCATGCTACATTTGTAGTGCTGAAAATGAATAAATAAAAGTCCTGATTTTGGCAGATCTGTCAGTTACTGGACAACAAGGAAACAGATTTAACCAACAGGAAAGCTAAAAATCCTTTTTATACTACATATAGCAAAACATTTGGAAAAACAGCAGTTTAAATCAAGTGAAGGCTTACAACGTCCCTACTGTGTCTGTCATTTGGGAGGAATGTGGTTGGAAAAATAGTCAACGTGTCCGCGTATGTTGGCTTCTCCTTGCTGTTTTTCACAAGGTATTCAGAAAGCAGTGAGGTAAGGGAATAAACTACCTGGTCTGCAAACAAACTGAGTATAACATAGAGAATCCAGAGCTTAAGTTCTTCCCAGGGTTGGAAAGCTAATTGTTCCTGCAGCCCACACAACAGAAATGAGACAGAAAAAGAGTTCAAACAACAAAGGATCTCTCAGAACAGTCAAAACACTCATTTCCTGAGGGTTTTGATCAAGACAAGCCCATGAAGGAACTGTCAAAGAAAGACCCTCAGCTTTGTGGCAAAATAAAATGTAAAAAATAAATAAATAAAATAAAAACACGGCCTTACCAGTCAATCTTGTGGTTTCAGATGGCTTCAAGGTAGCTGCCATTAAGCAGACAGAGAAAGGCAAAAGTGCACAATAAGCAAAGAAATAAAACAGACAAAATATATCTGTAGAAAATAACTTGAGGGGTACTTATAATTATACAGAAATGTGTGGAAGCAAAGAAGTAGAACATTATTAAGATTAAAAAAGTAAACTATTAAAGTAGACATACATATTGAAAATGAACAAATTGTAAACAAATTAATTTTAACAAAGTTTTTAAACTCCCTATATAACTAGCACTCAGTGGAAGAAAAATAATTTTACTGAACGACAGAAGTCTCCAAATCCATATTTATGTAAGTAAAATAAATACATCTTATAAAATATATCTTGGGATATGTTTTTAATAGAATCGTTTAGTATGTAGTTACTCATATCTGTCTTTTAAAAATAATTTTCTAATAGATATACTTTGAAAAGAAATGTTAAAAGTTTTATCTTGTTTGCCTTTTTGTATATAAACACATGATGTTTTGTTTAAAAGTATATTTATTTCTTTGACTAGCATGATTAGACCATTTAGACAGAATTTATAGGTATGTATTCTGTACTATAGAGCATGAGTTTATTTTATTGAATATGTATTCATTGAGTCTTCATTATTTCTTTAAAAAGCATTGAACAGAAAGTGAAAAACCAAGCTTGTTTATTTTGGGGAACTGTCGTGAGTGACCAGAGCAAAATTATTACCCTCCTAATCTTGTCATGAGCTATGGGCCATAGTTTCTCATTTCTCTGCTGTGTAGTAGAGGATTATTCCCCTGCCCTGGAATAAATTCTAAACTTGAATTGGAGTTGAATAAAATACGCTCTAATATCCCATAAACACACTTAGATTCCCTGTCTGTCTATTCAAAGTATTCTTTTTTTAAAATTTTGTTTTAAAGGTTTCTATTTGTTTCATATATACATATTAAAGTAACAACAAAAATCAAAAAGGAAATCAATTTTCTGTCATTCTATGGATCTATTAATTTAGTTATTTCCTTACATTTCAATCTTTGAGTTGTGTTAGTTTTTATGCGAAAATATTGAAAAAAATATGTTCCCATATATTTAAGTTTAAATTAATAAAACTAGAAGGATCCAATCAATACATTTAATTTTAAAATAAAAAAATCAATTCATCTTCTTATTTCTGTTTGCTTAGTTGACATGGTGAAGATTGTAACAAATTAGAGAATCAACCATCCTCTGAATAAAAGTAATTGACACTGAACAGGGTAACATGAAAGTTCCTAAATATTTTTAGAACACAAAGTAGTCACCTTTATAGTTTAGGTAAACTATTTGTTGAAATCTGGGAACTGGATCAGACGATAACTAGTTACAAGTCTTTTAATGTCTACTACAAGCAGAGAATACTTTTGGTGTGATATAAAATATAAGGGGGTAAAGCTTTAACTCTAGTGTTCCGTTGGTATTTATAACCTGTCCACTTCTCTCATCTTCTAAATGTAAAATTCTCTATGTGAAAGAAGAGTAGCAAACCTTTTATAAATGCAAGCCTGCATATTTAAAAATGGTTACCACATACTAAAATGATAACAATTAGCAGTTGTCACATTTAGTGTCACAGAAATATTAAGAAGTTCATGTATCCTTTGGTGCACTTAAATGAAACTCATATAAATACTATCAATAGGATTTTTCACTCCTCCAAACTACAAAGAAAATTTTTCGCCAGACAATTTTCACAGCTCTAATTACAGCATCACTTTTGCAACTCTATAATTAAGATTGAACTACAATTTTGCTTCCTACTCTCAGCTGTAAAAAAAAAAAAATAACAATAAAATAAAAATAAAAGTTAAAAAATGTTTTCTGAATTTAGTATGGTATTTTATTTCCTTAGTTCTTCAGCATATTTGCCTCTAAAATTTTGTTGAAATCAATTTTAATTCATCCATATATACTTCTAACTTGCAATAGATGTCAGTCTTTAAAAATGTATGTCTATCTCAAAGTGTCACCTTCCTGTAATGCCTAGGATTTTTATTAGAGTTCTATGTAATAATTTTCAGTAGTTCATGTGCATGGATCATCATGCCTACAAAAAAACTACTCAATTTCCTGCTTTTGTTCTCTTTCCAAAATGTGTGGATGTTTTTATTTTGCAATGTTATATATTTATGTTTTAGGTTAAATGCAATTACGTAAAAAAGTAAATAATGCTTCAGCTATTTTTCCAGCTAGCATCTTCGTTCATTTTGAAAATAGTTCATAGAATTATGGTTCCAGATATTAGACCACAATACAATTTATAATTTACTTTTTCTCCCCATATACTGCATGCTTTATCATACTTTAATATAACTTCCAAGTAAACATTACTCATTTAGCATGGCAATGTGGAAAATGTTTAACCATGCAGTTAGACCCATTGGAACTGCTTATGTGTACTTCACGGTCCAGGCTGACATTCATACAAAACATCAGAAAGGAAGTATTTATAGCCTCAGTTGTAGTCCTAGGAAGTTTGTGTCACTTCCTCCAAGGATGGAAAGCTGAAGAACTTTGCAGCCTATTGTTTAAGGATTCCACATGAATTGTATGTATGTTAAACCACAGAACCTTCTTTGGGTTTCCATCAACTGGGGCTCAGGGAGTCAAAAGTTTCTCTTACTTTAGTCAGACTAAGGCTACTTACCGAATACCTTTCCTGTATTTTTCCCCATTTTGCCTCCTCTATCCCATATCTGCATCTCTATTCCTCCAGAGTCTTGCCTGAATTTGTCTTCTTCTTCCATTTATTCTACCTCTTCTTCCTTTCTGTCTCCTCTTCTTTTTTTACCCATTATTATCTTTGTCTCTCTCTTTTCAGCCTTCCCTTTTTGATGGATGAGAGCATCTAGGATTGGAAGCAAAGGAAATTGGAGTGATAAAACTTTTGAGTAAAATTCTCATATCCCCTAGTACTGTAAATCTCTGAAATCAAAACTACAAAATGATGAGTACTAGAGATATAGTAACAGTAATAGTAGTAATAATCCCTTTCATTGTACTGACCATGTGTCAAGCATGTTCTAAGCACTTTACAGATATTAAATCAGTGAATCATCACGGAAACCATGCGAGGCAGATACTATCATTATCCCCATCTTACCTACGAGAAAACTGATTTACAGAGTGGTTGAGTAACTTGTCTGAGGTCAAACAGCTGGCAAACAATGAAGCAGGGATTTGGTTCTCTGGTCTATATTAAAAAAAAAAAAAAAAAAAAAAAAAAAAAAATTATTAACCCCAGAGGATTGCCTAGACTTAAACTTTGTGTCAGAATCAATGTAAATGTTAAGTATAAATCTTCCACGAAGACAATTAATTGCCCCATTGTTAAAAGACCTGTTGAAAAGTGGACTTTATAATCTTTTTTTTTTTTTTTTAGGGTTTTCTGGTATTATTTTTATTTTATTATTATTTTTCATTACAGTTGACATTCAACACTATTTTATTTTAATTTCATGTACAGCATAATATACTCTTGTAATTCCTAATTTTTTCTCTAATTAAATTAGAAGTGTTTCCATAAGTGTGAATTCTAGAAGAAATATTTATATCAGTTATTATGGACAGACTACATACAATACAAAAAAGGACTATGATAGCCAAGATGATTTCGGGACATTGTGAAGCATAAAAGTAAAAAAAAAAGAAAGAAAGAAAGGAAGAAAAACCATGAGGTTCGCTAAAAAGCTGTTTTGCAAACATCCTATCCAAAAATAAAGAAAGTTTTAGGTCATCTGAAACTATAAAAATTGGTACTTCTTAGGTTAAATGATTAGTATCAACAAATACTTGCCCTAACAAGAACATTGTACATTTTTGACACTTCTCAATATGTGAATTTATCACTATTCCTTCTAGAAGCTCTTATTATTCTCTTTATTATGATTTATTGTGTTTACCTGTGCTTGCTATTACTGATCTAATAGTCTATGATGTTTCCCTATTGGGAAGCTAAAAAATAAATGAATGTATATGTACTTCTCTGAAAATAAGCAGCTTCTCCTATTTCATTCATTAGTGTTTTCTTCTCCTTGTTAGAAGAGATGAGTGATGTTTCAATAAAGGTATCCATCTTGTCTAAATGAGAGTTCTTGCTCAAGACTGGTTATCTTAGTTTTATTCTATATAATTTTAAATATAATCAAGTGTGTTCATTTTTTCTTCTCTTTAATTTGAATAAACTAATATTTTATTGTCATGTGTAGAGAGGCAGAGTATGAGTGTTTCACTAGAAAACATTGAGTAAATTTTCTACTCAAAATCATTTGATTAAATTACCCGAAAAGCAGACTTTAGGTAAAATCCTGTTTACTTTACTGTTTGCTTCTACACTATGAATGCTGATTATATCACTGTTCGCCAAGGTGAAAGAATTTGAAATAACTGCCAGCATAGTATTATCCCTACATAGGAAACTTGTTTATATATAGAGGTATCAACTGTGATACTAAAAACTTATCAATATTTCTCTTTACAACAGCACATTGTTGTAATAATTTTATTCATTTGACTATTCAATTAATATTTATTGAGCACTAGGAATGCAGCACAAAACAAAAGACCCTGCTTTCAAATAATTCATAAATTTTAAACTGAGCACCATTCTGAGTAGTGTGACGAAATTTGGTGATACCCTTCTCTGTTCTGGGACCTCAATCATGCCTTTGTCCAGTGTATCCACATTGTATAAGCTACCTGCCCGTTAGTAGCCATCTGAGTTATTAGGCTGGTTATCAGAGAAAGAGAGACAGAGACAATATTCATATAACTTTTTATCAGAGTATATCATTATAATAGTTCTATTTTATTATTAGTCATTGTTGGTAATACCTTATTGTACCTAATTTATAACTCAAACTTTATAGTGAAAAGATATGTATAGGAAAAACCATAGCATATACAGGTTTCTCTACTATCTGTGGTTTCAGACATCTACGGGGCCGGGGGTGGGGGTCTTGGAAAGTATTCCCTACAGATATAGGGGACTACTGTAGAATACAGCTGCTACAAATATCTCTATGCAGGTTTTTGCATGGACATACGTTTTCAACTCATTTGGATAAATACCAAAGAGCCAGATTGCCAAATCATATGGTAAGAATATGTTTTATTTTATAGGAAACTATCAAACTGTCTTCCAAAGTGTCTGTATCATTTTTGGATTCTCACCAGCAATGAATGAGAGTTTCTGTTGCTCCACATCCTGGCCAGCATTTGCTATTGTCAGCATTCCATAGTTTAACCATTCTGATAGGTGCATATGGGTATGTCTTTGCTGCTTTAATTTTCAGTTCCTTGATGACAGATAATGTACAGCAACTTTTTATATGCTTATTTGCTGCCTATATATCTTTGGTGATATGTCTCTTTGGCCCATTTTTCCATTTGGGTTTTCTGTTTTTCTATTGTTGAGTTTTAAGAGTTCTTTGTGTATTTTGGATAACATTCCTTTATCAGATACGTCTTTTGGAAATATTTTCTTCCAGTCTGTGGCTTGTCTTTTCATTTTCATAACATTGTCTTTGAAGAGCAGTAGTTTTTAATTTTAATGAAGTCTGGTTTATCAATTATTTCTTATTTGGATAATGTCTTTGATGTTGTACCTAAAAAGGCATCGTCATACTCAAGGCCATCTAGTTTTACTCCTATGTTATCTTCTAAGAGTTTTATAGTTTCACATTTTATGTTTAGGTCTATGATCCATTTTGAGTTAATTTTTGTGAAAGGTGTAAGGTCTGCATCTAGATTTATTATTTTTTCTGTTTATGTCCAGTTGTTCCAGCATACTAATGTATTTTTCACGGTGCTTTGTTTAGTTATAGTTTCTACTAAAACATATTAGCAACATTTTAGGTAAGCTAATATGTACTGTTACTTTTAATAGATGGAGCGTGATTTGGTATGGATTATATGAACTAAAACGTATTTATGGCTAGTTGATAATACATATGTTTTAAAATAACTGTCGATTATACTATATATTTCTATACATTTGCACTTATACAGTGTATAATGCTTATAGTGATTTAAATATATATATGTATATATACATATATATAATGTATTTTTAAAATACACACACACACATTGGTATACACAGTATATTGCTTAGAAATATTTAAATATATTTGTGTGTATACCAAGTCTTTTTTGAAATATTTTTAGAATGTTTTAAAATTGATTTCTCCATGAACTCATTTATTTTCTTAGGAAACCTCACGCAAAGCTCTAAACTCAGGGTAGGCTCCAGGAAGGTGAATGATTAGCATCTAATTATATACTTCTGAACATTTGGATGATGCTTTCATTCTCAACATTGTTGAGAATGGGAAATATTTATTGAATTTTACTTACAAAAATTTAAATGCCACTCAGAATGTTTTTAACCTAATCTCAGATTTTTTTTTCTTTCACAATTAACAATAGAATCTAAGTCAAATAGTGGATAGCAAAATTTCTACCTATCAATCATTTCCCCAGTTTTCCACCTCATAGTGTGATTATTAAATTGGGTTATACACATGAAAACACTTTGAAAAGAGCTACACAAATGTTCATTATCATTTTCAGAAACTTCTGCTAAATTTCAGCTCTGCTACATAACTAGATGCATGATGTTTTTTGTTTTGTTTAGTTTTTTTTTTCGTTTTTTTTCAGATGTATGACATTGAAACCACTAAAGGGATTGTCTACGTCAAACCGTATTTCTTTCTTCATATGACTTACCATATTTTGTAGGTATATAATTTTTTAGTTTCTTATGGCGCTGTAATGCCCATAAGGTTGGGAACCTGCTTTGTTCACCACCTACCACTAATCACAAGGCATAGCTCAGAATATTTGCCAAATGGAGTTAATTAACTTATTTACATTAAACATCAGGCTGATGATCGGATAAGATTATTTTTGTTAAAATGATTCACAAATTTACAGAAATAAACAAATTTAAAGTGCTATAATTATATTGAGGATTTAAAGTTTAATACTTTAATTACCTCTTCTCTGCACTCCACCGACCACCCTTAATCTGACTTAATGTGAAGTACAACATGCACATAGGATATGGACCAATAAATGAGTATGTTTTATCATTCTGGTCTTTGGCTTAAAATTCCAGTGTGCAGTCATGGGAGAATACCAGGATGATGTATAGATTACCTTTCCAAAGATAAGAGCTAGGTAGATGAAAGAGAGATGAGACCTGGAATCAAAGCAAGACGGGTGGCCACAACTGCTTGTCACCCCTTGAGTTGTCAAGATTCAGGGAGGGGAGAAAAGAAAATGCCCAGAGCACAAATATCAGTTAATTGGAGCTACTTCATGCACAAATTAAACACATTCTGGTTCTTTATCATGTCTTCTCACTTGGAATTGTTTATTATACTCTTATTCAGATATGAATAACATATGTGTTTCCACTCCGACCTTGTCTGGATCATCCTCTTTGGTAGACTGCTTCTGATACCTTTGTGTGTATCATACTTATACAAAGATATAAAAATTGAAATTTTTCAATATTTGTCTATAATTGTTTAAGTCTTTGGCTTTATTGCTGAGTCTTCGTCAAAGATATACACATCAAGTATTGTTTTTCATGTTAATTATCACAGTTTTATGCCAATGCCTGAAGTCCAGAAACATCAGCTCTTCAATTACTTCTGTGAATTAACTGCTGCTGATATCTGCTACACCTAAATTTGTTTTTTCTCTATTTTACATTCATAACAGAAAGAGGGAAAATGAGAGGAATTACATAAACTATTCTGATTTTTTGGAGGCCAGGAAACAATTTATGGGATTCAGACAACAGCATTAATGAAGGCTGCACTCTTTAAGTGTAACTTCCTGTTACAATCACATGCACCATTCACTATCCTTTGTTGAACATACAGGAAGTTGTGTTTAAATTTTTATTCCTATTTATATGTTGGCAGATGTAGATATTTTAGTCAAAATTAAATGCATAATCTAAGGCAAGGAAACATAATTATATCCAAGAAAAGGAGATGTCATTTGTGGTTTGTGTAACCAAGCAATGCATGTTAGAGATGGCGAATGCTAATATTTAATCTGGACTGTCAAGAATCGTGAGATCTCACAAAGTATATATCAAAATAAGGGATATTCTAAACATGTGAAATAAGTGTCTGGTGCTTTCCTCTGGGAAAATGCAAGCATCCAATTTAATACATGAAGAAGAGTAGGAATAGAGAAGGACAAAAAGGTAATTTGAGTTGAATATGAAAGTCATTTGTATCAAGTGAAAGTGTGACATTTAAAATAAGAAACAATGGATCCATGACAGGTTTTGAGCAATTAAAACTTAGCAAAATTCATCCTACAGCTACGCATAACAGTGAGAAACAACCAGAAACAGAGATTTTTTTTGAACAGTCAAAAGATCAAGTAGTAGGGCCAGATAACAATGACTAAATCAAGAAATGTGGCTATCTAAATAAAGACGGAAAAAAATCCCCAAAGAGTTTTCATTAGGAATGTGAAGCTCAAGGTCAAATATAAGTAGAAATCAGGTTTTATAAATTTGTTGAAATATTGATGTTCCTCCTAAACAAGCATTTAAATTTTCCTCCAGCTGACAAATGATAGTAATTCAACATTTTATTAAATGAGACAAAGTCAATGCCATATTATGTTCTGAGAACAACATAATTGAAAATACACAAGAGAATGATATACAATTAATTCAGATAATATGATAAAAATTGAAACAGCTCCAAAGTGAGACTCAGGAGATAGTTTCTCACAAATCAGTAAGCTTTCCTGGACTTCAGTTCCTTATTTATATCATAGTAAGCCTGGATATGCTTTACCACACAGCTCCTACTAGTTTTCTTAATTTCTAAAATCCATGACTCAAGAATTGGGGATTTCAAACTTGGTACTCTCTAAGACTTCTCAGCTATAAAATTATATTATTGTATAAATCTATATTTTTATATGTTTTGAAATTTTAAAAATCTCCAGTTTTCTTACCTTTGATTAAATTGAACAGTAATTGGATTATCTTTAATTGACACTTCCTTGGTGGGCTACACATTCTGGGAAACTGTTTAGAGGTGAATTTTTTTCCACCATTAAGTTCAATCACTCCCCACTTTAACAGCTTTATTCTGTTATCATTGATACGCAATGAACTGCACTTATTTAAACTATCCAGTTTGATAAGTATTTATAAATCCATATACCTGTGAAACTATTATCACAACCAATATATTGAAATATCCATCAGCTTAAAAATTTCCTTGGGATCCTTTGAATGGCTTCTTCCTGTTTATGATCCTCTCTATCTCTAGACAACCTCTAAATGCCTTTCTAATGCCACAGGTGTTTCTATTTTCTAGAAATTATATAAATAAAAACAAAGTATATGCTTAATTTTAGTCTGGCTTCTTCACTCAGGATAATCATTTAGAAATGCTCATTGTTGTGTCATGTATCAAGAGCTCATTCCATTGCTGAGTAGTGTTCCATTGTATGAATATATCATGCTTTAGTTTGTATTCACCTTCTGTGGACATTTGGGTTGTTTCCAGTTTGGGGATGTTACAAATGAACCTTTTATGAATGTTTGTGTACAAGTATTTATATACATGTTGTTGCATTGTTCTCAAAAATAAATCTGATATCCTTATCTTTGTTCCTCTATGCACAATGTATCTATGTTTGGTTTCAAGATTTTCTCTTTATTAGTGGGTATATGCAGTTTTATTATGATTTACCCTGGTGTAGTTTCCATCGTATTTCCTGTGTGTGGGGCTCACTGACGGTTTTGGATCTGTGGGTTTATTGTTGTCATCAATTTGGAAAATTTTTGGTGACTACTTCTTCAAGTATTTTATTTCCTGATTCTCCTCTCTCTCTCCTTCCTTTCTGTTTCCCCAAGGACTCCAAGTACACATGTTAGGCTGCTTAAAGTTAACACACCTCAGTGGTACTGCATTTATTTTATTGTTTGTTTTTATTCTCTGTTCTCTCTTTTCCAGTTTGCATAATTTCTATTGCTATATTATCAATTTCACTAAACTTTTTTTCTACAATATGTAATCCACTATTAATGGAGTATATTTTCCACTCACACTGTGTAGTTTTTATTTCTAGAAGTTTGATTGATTGATTTTTTATCTTTCCTATAGATTCTTAAATGTTGGAAGAAACAGAATGCAATTATAATGTTGTTTCAATGCCAGTGTCTGCTAATTATAACATCTCTGTCAGTTATTGGTCAGTTTTGCTTCTATTTTCCTGTTTCTTTTCATTTTTGGTAATTTTTGAGTGGATGTCAGAAATCATTAATTTTACCTTGATGGGATTTGAACATTTTTGTATTTCTCTAAATATTCTTGATTTTCCCCCCTTGGGTCAAATTAAGTTTGTTGGAAAGAGTTTAAACATTTTATGTCTTGTTTTTAAGGTTTAATAGTTAGAGCAGTGCTGTCTAAAATTAATTATTCATTACTACTGAGGTAAAATTTTTCTGAGTATTTTACCCTCTGCACTGTGTATCATGAAGTTTTCCAATCTGCCCAGGGGAAACAGACGATCTTCTAAACACTGTGCTATCATTGTTCTCTCTAATCATTTTGGGAAACTTCCCAGTCTTGGGTACTTTTCTCATGTGCATTCAGTGACTAGTACACACTGAATACCCGAGAGGACTTTCTATAAGTGTCTGGAATTCTTTCAAATAGCAGCTTTCTACTCTCCTGCCTTCTGTTGTGAACTTTGTCTTCATCTGCTCAACTTAAGGAGTCCGCTGACTTTTGCCTGGGTCTGTCTTTCTGGTGCTCTAGCTTGTTAACTCACAGAGTAAACTAGTACAATCCTGGCAGTCAATTTTTTGTATCACTTACAGGTCACTGTCCTTCATTGTCTGATGTTCAGTTCCTGGAAACATTGTTTCATACACTTTGTCCATTTTTGTGTTAGAATGGGGGGGCCGAGGGTAAATTATGTCCATGTTTTATTCCTTGTTTGTTGGCCAAAAGCTAAATTCACTTTTTTTTTTTTTGCTTAAGCATCTCAATATCTCAGGATTAAAAAAAAAAATCAAGGGTACTCTACTTTTTAAAACTTTCTTATTTATGTAATGAAACATATTGATATGAACCTTCCAGTTGCCTAAGAGTTACAAATGTTTGTGGGGAATATTCATATAGACGCTTTAACCTATGCTTCTTCGAATTATTACATTCATGTGTTCTTGTCACCATGAAAAATTGGGTAGTGTCACCTGGGAAAAGATCACTGTTAACCAAGAGATATCTCCCTCAGATAGCAATTAACTTGAACTCAGCACTGCCTAAAGTCAGTCCCTTTACTCCAGCAACTCAGAAAATGAGTCATGTCAATATGCCTAGACATAGGGTACTTGAGATTCCCAACTTAAGCTAAAGAATTATAACATTCTACACAAAAATAAGTAAACAAACGAAACAAAAACAAAAAAAATGAAATAAACAAAAACTGATATAAACCAAAAAAAAAAAAAAAATGAAATAAACAAATATATATTGAACACCTACTATATGCCAGGCACTGTTTTAGACATTAACACTGATATGTGAAAACAAAATACTCATTTATGAATTTAGAATGAAAAATATAATTGTTACGGAGACCAAACAGTCATTTTGTTCTGACATATTTGTTCTCTTTTTATGTACAAGTAATACAAAAAGTCAGCATGCCTGGTGACTAAAAATGTATACGTAAAATATCTTTAAATCAGTTCATTGCAAATTCATTTACCATGGTAGTGTCCATTTTGAAGAACATATTACCGAATAGAATTAGTGAAGAATATAAATCTGAATTTATAAAGATAGATACAAAAGCTGCCTTGAATATTTGAAATTTCCACTATATCTTAAACATGATTTGATTTGAAAACCACTTCTCTCTATGTTAGGTTCTCGGAGGAATTTGTGCCCGTAAGATGAAGATCACTGCAAATACTGTGGGCTTTGAAATAATATTACATTCCAGCTACTAAACTGACTCCTTCAGCACATTTATAAATGTTTTACAAACCATTTTAAAGAATCTCAAAATTCTTGTTTGAGTCTTTGCACTTAGGATTTTTGTTACACAAAGAGAGCATTGAATTTGGATGACAAATATTATTATTACATTTTAGTTCAGCATTATAATTTGTAAAGCCCATTCACACTTTTCTGTATTCTATTCCACAACATTAAGGAACTCCGTAATTGTCTTAATGGGTTTGCATACATCTGCATTCCACAGTCTTTTAATGGTACTAGATTGTCCTTTCTATATTTTGAGATAATGTTACCGGATGCTAATGAGGCTTCAGAGAATTTTAAGTGTCCAGAAGATCCCTTTATACCACCCAAAACTCTGTACTGTTTCTGTAATAACAGTGCAATAGTAACAAACTAGATTGTTTTTGCTCGGGGTATCTGCCTCAGTGCTTCTTAGAGAAAATTGCTCTTATCCATTTTTTTTTTTTAAACTAACTTCCATTACGTTTTTATACTCTAAAAAGATTATCTGTGTGCTTTGAAACTGGTTTTTAAGAATTTAAACATTTACTCGATAAGAGGAAAAGAAAGAAAATGCACAACGTTTGAGAGAATGGAGTTAGCAAATGTTCAGATAATTTGCTGAAAGTTTGGAATTTTTATAAATAATTAGTTGCCCTTGTTGATGATGGTGATGATGTTATTGTGTGATAGTTATTAGATAGTATGTATTTATATATTATTTATATATTTATTTTTTGAGGAATTTAAGTTTTCATACTTCCATAAAAAATAATAGCATAATAATTTATAATAATATTGTTATAGTCGCAAGTGTTCTTTTTAAAGTTAAATTTTACAAAGACCTCTATAAATGTAAAAGTCCATATAAAATATAGTTATTGTGTTTGACTTGATTATGTTTTCATCTACAAATTTTCTTATATTTTCATTTTAAAAGCTTGAGTTAATAATTTATATCATTTTAATCTACTTATCTAAGATAACATAATAGAAGCCATGATGTTTTTTGTAAGAGATAAACAAACTGGACCTTAAAGACTGTTCTTTTCATCAAGAAACTAGAATGAGTAGAATTAGATGATTTATTATCAATATACAATGGATCATTTTGTAAATGTTGTGCTTCTGCTGGGAACTGATCACTGCATTTCTTTAAAACATTTAAAATTGTCGAATGCCACTGTGAGAGTACTCTGGATGTTGAGAGCAGCATTTTTTTTTCTTTAAACAGTTTTTTAACATAACAGATGATATTGAATAAATGGAAGAAATAATGCAGGTATAGAGACAAGCTTTTGGCTTTGTCTCGGGCTGGATCTGAGGAGACATTAACATATATGAAGGCAATACAGAAGTGTAGAATGAAGAATAGTATTAATCAAATGCTCACCTTTTAAGAGTCTACATTAGAAATACACCGGTATTGGAGTGAATATGGAAGTAATGTCTGGAAGCATCTATGATGCAACATCTCATAACTATCCCTGAAAAACCTATAAGGTAAATAGAAAAACAGTACCCACTGAAATTTAGAACTGATAATAAGCACAAGGATTTTTCATTAACTACAAAGATATCAGACCCAGTTAAGAAAAATAAGTTATCTTCCATATATGAAGATGGAGAGCTATTCTTATATGCTATGGATTACAACTCTCAGAACATTGATTCCCAGATTCCAAATCCAAGTCAGTATTGCTGTTTGCAGAACAATTAGGTTATTCTAACAGACAGGGAGAAGGGGAGTGGATGACAAGGCCTATATGTGTTTCTGTGTGCATCGGTGTGTATTGGGTGGTAGCCTTCTCATACCCAGGGGATTTCAGTCTTCAAGTGCTCCAGTATATCAAGGTGGTGGAGTACCACACAGTAGGTACAGCACAAGCACTTCAGAGCAACAGATGGAAATTAGATAAATGTCTACTGAGACCTGAACATTTTGCTAGGGGATCTGCATATTCACCTTGCCTCTACCACCTCCAGCTATATTTCTGAGAAGATAATTTAATTAGTGTACATGTGGATAATAAGGGAAGCAACAAACAGTTAATCAATAAGAAATGCTGGAATACAATACAGAAATATTGGTTGAAATATTTGTTTTATGTACACAACATTTTATATTCTTTCAAGTGATTTTTCTTGTGTGAAAGCAATACTTGGATATTCCCAGAAATACAAGGACTTTGAGAATATGTATTCTCTAAAAGAATAATACATATTTCTCTGGATGGGGGAAGAGGAAACTCAGGATTTTCATTTCATCAAAGCAAAATAACTCTAAAACTAAAAAAAAAAGAAAACAAAAACAAACAAACAAACAAAAAAACACCAACTATGATCATTAAAAGCTGTTAAATATTGATTTTTAAAATAAACTTGCAAACATGGTTAAAAATGGAAAGGAAACATAAATAATTATATTCAAAAGGAAGAAATATAATAGAAAATGTCATAATTTGGTCACAAGAATTTGGATATGACTCCAAAAGTATGTTAACAATACAGAATAAAAAGGTAAACAAGACCAAAATTAATACATCTTATATGTCTTCAAATTCATAGGTGAAGATAAATGGCAGATAGAATAACTGATGGTAAAGAAGGAGGGAGAAAAGATACATTAGAAAGTAAGAAAGAGAAAAATCCCAGTAGCCTATTCTCCCTCTTCAGATCCATGGAAAATCACATAATAACTATCTTTTAAAAGCAGTATCAGAAGTATATAATACCACCAGTAAAATAAGAGAGTGAGAATATTCTAGATGGTTTACAGAAGATGATTGTAGTCTTAGAGCAAAATCTCCTCAAAAGAACAGAACATACTACCCTAAACAGAAACCAGAAGCCAGAGACATCAAAAATAAACAAACAAATGAAAGAAAGAAAGAAAATATGAACAATAATAAAACACATTTCTCTCCTAACAGAACCCTCAAGAGAACCAGGAACAGAGAAAATGGAGGCTGGCAAACATGAGATGTGGTCAAATAAAATTAATTAAATATAACCTCTTTCTAATCTCAGAGTAGCAGACTCCAGAACCAGCTAAAGAAGTCAGCACAGCTCTTTGATGTGGGTTTCCTGACAGGACACTCCCAGAGTGAACACAAGTGCGTGCCAGGGTCTTAGAGTCAGAAGAGCGCCCATAAGTCGTCTGATGTATGCTGCTTCATACCCAGACCCTCTTCAAATAATCACTTGAGAACCTTACTATAATAAAATATATATATAACAAGGAAACTATGGCAGATAAAGAACATGACTCATTACAGTTTCAGAAATAGACTCCATTTTCCAAAAGTCTACAACTTACCTCCTTCTCCATAACATGTAGAGACAAAAGCAATCACTAGTCTTTTGACAGAAGTTTGCAACCAAATTTAAGAAACTTTTTAATATAAACAAACTAAAATTCTAAATCTACAAGAACAGAATCAATATAGAAAACACAAACAAACAAAAAAAAAACATGTTAAAACTGACAACATGGATACTCCTGGAGTAATTCAAGAAGAAATCACATTCTGAAAATAAAGCTAGATCCTCAAATCTAAAAAGAGCCAAGCCAAACAAAATATTTTTAACACATAATATTAAAATATGTTTTTTAAAGATGTTATGTCCCCAATGCATACCTTACACAACTACCATAACAGACAGAATGACAATCAAAATGTAAAAAGAAAAAAAAAGGAAACTATAAGCAACAGAGAACTTTTAGCTAAAAGTATACCCGTTTTTCATTGTTGTATTCCCAGTATGCATAAAAGTATCTGACAAAAAGTAGTAGTTTGATATTTGTTAAATGAATGAGTTATTGAATTGGTTGCATGCCTCAATTTCTGTTGGTTTTACCCCAGACTAGTTTCTTCATTACGAAACTGGAGGAGTTGAACCAGAGAATCTCTGTACTTGGGACATTTACAGTGATTAGGGTTAGAACTGAATTGAAAACAAACAAACAAAAAGGCTGTGAAAGACAAAAAATGGTGGTTACCTGAGGGGAAAAAGAGTGGGAGGAGGGCAAGGTGGGTAAAGGGGATCAAATATGAGTTTTTGGTGACAAAAAGAAGCTAGACTTCAAGTAGTGAACACACAATAGAGTATACAGATGTCAATTTATAATATTGCCCACCCGAAATTTACATAATGTTATGAACCAATTAGCCAATGTTACCCCAATGCATTTAATTAAAAAAAAAAAGTTGAGAATGTCTTTTTCAGGAATGCTAGTATCCAAATCGTTTTTTTGTGGGTTTTTTTTTTCACTACTACCATCAGATAGGAGATCGAACAATTCATGTCTGCAAAAATTGAATGTTCCCAGTGTAAAAACCTCTAAGGATTGAAATCTATGTGTCTTTCAAGGAAGAAATTGGCCTCCCTCCTCCACAACCTGATGTGAAGTCCATTGCTTTCCTGAGAGATACAATCAGATTGTTAGTGTCTCCCCCTTAAAATAAACAGACAGTTAAGGTTCACCTGACTTTTGGAGAAATCCATGTGTGAGATTCCAAAAACTAGAGAGAGACAGAGAGAGAGAGAGAAAGAGAGAAGGAGAGAGAGAAAGGGAGAGAGAGAGAGAGAGAGAGAGAGAGAGAGAGAGAGAGAGAGAGAGAGAGAGAGAGAGAGAGAAAGAAACATAGGAGGACATGGTCAATTAAAATAAAAAACTGATGGCTAATGAAACAGCACTGAGAAAATCTTAAGACAGGACAAAATGGAAAGCTTTAAGATGGTACAAAGTGGTTGAAAAGAAACCATGAGAAAACTAAAGGCTCAGTCAAGAATAACAATGTCAGAATAGTTGAGACACAATCAAACCAGCCATCCTGCCTGGGTTTGAAACCTAGATCCTCAAGTTACCAAGAAACTTACCTTACTAGTTGTAGGACACTGGGTATCAGTTACTTCATCTGATGTAAATTAGGGATAATTAATAGCATCTTCCTCACATAATTGTAAGAGATTAAATGTTACTACTAGTAAAGCTCCCAGAACAGAAACCGATATGTTATAAGTAGTATACAGTGCTTATTACCAATTGGTGTTCCTTCATACTTTCACTGACCTTCTTAATTGTCCTTGAACTGATTAGGTTTGTTGTATTTATTGTTCCTTCTGTGTGGAAGCTCCTTCACACACATTTTTTACCTAGGTACCTTTCTGACATCACTCAGTTCTGTTCAAATATCATGTCTACAGAGAGGCAGCCCTAATCATGTAGTCTAAAATATAGCCCCACATCCTCTCTAACTCTTTATCCAACTTTATTTTTATTTATAGCGTTTATTTCAGCCTGAAATTGTATTATAAATGAATTATTTGGTTATTGTATTTCTCCACAACTGGAATATATGTTCCACGATGCACAAACTTTTCTTACTGTGCTTATCCATGTATCTCCAATGTCTAGAAAAGTCCCCGGCACATAGTAGGTGCTCAATAAATATAGGTTTATCACAACACAGCATATGAGTTAAGAACTAAAGCTTTAGAATCAACCTGCCTGTGTTCAAATTCCACTCCTGCTATTTGGCACCTCTGTGGCCTTTAGCACTTCACTTAACTCTCATTCCCCTCCTTTAGCATTTTGGGATAATAATAGCACTTATTTTTAAATGTTGTGATGATTCAATATATTAAAAATAACTTTGAAGTTGTGGCACATACCATTTATAGACGTGAGCTATTGTTGCTAAAATGTGTTGAAAGAATGAAAGCATGCATGAATTTATGAATGAATAAGTGAATGAAGAGCATAGGTGAAAGGGACTTTCATTTATGCATTGCCTTGCTTAATTTTTTTTTGACCATCATGTTGTTCTTTGTTACCTTAATAATGCTGAGAAAATTAATTTTAACATTACTGGAAATAAGGCATATCTGTGTGTGTGTGTGTGTGTGTGTGTGTGTGTGTGTGTGTGTGTGTGTGTGTGTGTTCCAACAGAGAAGAAAGCATATGGCTTAAAATGTCATTCCACCTCCTCAGTTTTACCTGCCATCAAACATACTGCCCTCAACTTTGAAGTTCATTTCAGGTTACTCAAAATAAGAACAACTGTAGTGCAAACATGCCAGTTATTTTGTTACTCTCTTTTCCCCCAAAAAAAAATTTTTGAAGGTTTGCCCTTCTGTGCCCTGCTTTACAATTTGAGATACTGACCTCTGTGAACTGTGTCACCTTCGCTCTTTTGCTCTCATGGTTCCAGTTGGATTCAACAGCTAAGAGACACTCATAAAAAATCAGAGAAAAGGAGAAGAGAGAGCATGAGGAGGGTGAGCTGCATCTCCCCAATCTCTATTCACAGAACTGGCAGTGTAAGTGGCTCCATCTCTCTATGACCACAGCTCCTGTCGGGATGCCCCTCCTCTGTGCACCCAGATTCTCCTGGACTCCTCGCCCCTCTTCCTTCAGGCCTAGGGAGGCAAAAGGCTCCCTGCTATTACTCATCCCTGGGTGTCTCCCCATCCCTGGTAGATGTCTGTGACTCTGCCCACATTTCTGTAAAATGTTCCTTCATTAAATTAGTTCCAGTCAAATTGTTTTAAACATATCATATACTATTTCTTGACCCATAGTCAGAAAAGTATGTTTCGTGAGATGTCTGGGACATGTGAGAAGTCTGACAGTTATGCTGTGTCCACCATCAGCCCTCACTGCACAAAGGTAGTGACCATCAAATTAAAAAAACTGTTTGGTTTCTGCTGTATCTATAATGATCTTTATTGGTTTGAGGTGTCTTCCGCCTCTGTTTCCTGAGGTTCCTCATAATCTGTTTTTATTAGGGGAGTGAGGGTGGGTGGAAGACAGCCATTCCCACTGAGCCATTTTACAGATGAGGTCTTTCCCTGATTCAGCCCACAAAATGCTCTGCTAATGATCTCTGGAAAGAAATTAGGTTTTACTAAATTCTCATGAGTCATTTCTTTGGAATTTTGGATGATAATTTGAGACTGACAATCATAGAGGAACAACAACTTGGCATAGAAATATTAAAAAATTCCCCTATCTAGACAAATTAAGTTAGGTCTCCTGAGCATGCATTTTTAAGACGAAAATAACTACTCACTCTATCCAGTCTTCACCTTCAAAGAGGCCAAATGGGGACATTTTGTGTTCGGATTGAACTAGGCCTGTCTCTTCTTTTCACCATGTCATGTCTTCCCTGCACACCTGATCTTTTGAGGAAAATGAAAAAATGACTTTAAGAAGGAATAACTAGAAAAGAATAAAACCTGTGTCACTGACAGTTAATGTACTCTAAATAAATACATATAGAGGATGCCAAAAATGTATACACATTTTACAAAAGGAAAAAAACTGTATTAAAATTGCAATTCTCAATATATACTGATAACAAAAGATGAATACAAGTCATGTGTATACATTTTTTTGGCACCCCCTGTATTTCTGTTTTTAAGACAACTGTGTGAATTGACTTTGTAGTGAAAAACCTTTGCCTTAGGAACCAAAAAGTGAATAAAAGTATCCATATGTTTAATGATTGCTTATATTATTTTTGGTTTGTAATGTCTATTCATCCATATTCATGTTTCCTCTGGTGATGTCTTTGCAAAAATTTTAGACTCTTCTGAGTACAGATACTTAATATAATCAACCAGTAAAACTAGATTGATATACTTCTTAAATTAAGGTATAAAAGCAAACATATGTATAATTTTGCTTATTTATGGAGGTTTTATTTATTTCATCATTTAAAATGTTTCTATTTTACCTTTTCTCAATTTTGTAATTCTTTGTTAAGAAACAATAGCAATAATTTTGCTTTTGCCACATACAGCTTTCAGTACATTTGAGATATTTTTTACTGAACCGGGGAAAATGAAAATTCTATGGTTTTGTAAGTGGGTGTATAGAACATTGGGAAAGCACTTTATGAGGATTCAAAAGGGTTATTCTTTGGAACTTACCCTTGTTGGTTATTTTTCTTATCCGTCACACGATGTCTTAAAAAAAATGGACATTAAAGCACTTTTTTTTTAATTGATTGGAGTACATGGGAGAAGAGGAAACAAAATTAGAAGGATAAAAAATCCCAGGTGATGGAATGTGGCAGAACGTATAAAGAAGAAAGGAGAACATGTTGAGTCATTAGGCTTGCTATAAAAAGAAATGTGAAACAAAACAAAACACTAAAACAGAGGAGAGAACTGATCTAACAGTAGAAAATCTCCTGGAATATCCCCAAGCGTCACTGGTAAGAAGCAGGGGGTAAGGAAGCCAGTTTGGACATCTGACTCACTTTTAGCATATTTTTTTTCTAGTTTGCAATGCTGCCAGGTAATTGGGGCACGGTGGTAGGCAGACCCAAGAGAGATGATTAGAGTGGTCTCCCTATCACCCAGTTTATTCCTGGCTTCTTACAGTCCCACTCCTGCAAACATTTCATTCCTACAGCTGAAGGAAAAGCTCATCATCATCATCATAACACTTTAAGCTTCACCAAAAATATAAACGTTAGTGTGAAGGAGTTTATCCAATGCCTTCTTCAAATAAATTTTTTGACAGGCTGAGGATGGAGAAAGTAAGAAAAGAGTAGAATCCTGAGGGATTAGCGGGGCTGGAGTGGGAAGGCAGCCAGTGTGACTGGGAGAAAGGCAGGAAAAAGTACGAATATGGATGCCAGAGATAAACTTGGATTATTTTGAATTTTGCCTAAAGTGACGTGATAAAATCTTACCCTCCAGCACATGCAACATCTAACCACCTTGAGAAGAGAAATTGCTTGAAAAAGGCAAATGGATTCATGTACTAAGCCGGGTGTTATAATAACATTTCTATCATTCTACAGTTGTGAGTCTCTCTATCCTGGGGAACCATGGGGTCCTTAATTCAACCGCCTCTAGCCCCTGTTGAAAAATTCATATTACATGGCATGCTTGCAGAATCATGATTACATCCCCCAAATACTCTGACTGTGCCTCTCTGTAGAGATTTGGAGATTACCATACTAATGTAAATTCATAAAATGTACTCACCTACTCCAAGGGACATAAAGCAATGGCATTAATTCATTATGTATTCCAGAAGGAAGGAACAGCTATGAAAAACTATCCAAATCAACTAGAGTAGATGACTACGTTATCTTATATTTCAATGGTTTTATTGTTGAAACACGAGACTGAGTCTTTGAGTCTGCGGGTTAAAATCTAGTTAGTATTTTGTAATAGATTCTGGCAGTCCATAGAGGGTCTACAGAATGAATTATTACCTCCTTTTTTGTTCCACCAACCTTCCAATAATTCTGTGAAATCACCTGCTGAATTGCAATTTTCTATTTCCTCAGTGAGATAGCTGATTTCAGCTGAACTGTCTTGATGTTTTGAAATTCCAACAAGAAGAATTTGAACCTGCAATAAGTTATTGGAGGTTAGTAGGGAAGGAAAAACCTGTAGCCTTGAAACAAGACCCTTAGTTACATGCTCCGTAATGCCGTAGGAAGATGCAGGAGAATGTACTATATAAAAGGAACAGATTGAAAAATATATCAGAAGTCTTTAGCCCTAGAATCCCTTGTAAAGTCTTAAGAGAGCATGCCTCAATTACTTCCTGCAATAAGACTTATACACAGAGTAGAATATAAGCCATGGCAACCACCCCACGTCTTAAGCTTACTTCTATTCCTATACACTACGGTTTTGGTTTAGGAAACAAACATCCAACCATTTACCCAGTTTTCAAATACAGGAATTATCTTTAATTCCTTGTTTTCTTTTAATTCCCATATCTATTTAGACTAAGTTTTGCCAGTTCTGACTCCCACATATCTCTAGAATCCATTATCTTTTCTATTTTCACCTCATCTCTTAACTAGACCATTATAATAGCTTTCTAACTGGACCCCCCTCCAAGTTTCATTCTATGTCTACATAATACTCACATTGCTTACCAAATTGTTGTTTCAAAGAAAAGTTCATTGTAGTAATCTATTTTAAATGAGCCCTGAAGATAAAATTCTAAAATATAGCAAGCAAATCTAGTCCTTTCAGAATCTGGCGTGTACCTATTTTCTATAAACATCCTTTATACTCCTATATATGCCTTAACATCCCACGTTTTGCTGAATGAGTCATTTTCTCTTTTGCTGGCTCTTCTGCCTAGAAGACTTTTCTTCCTTTGTTCATTTAGCAAACATCTACTCAGTCTTCAAGATTTATCTCAGGTATCACTTCTCCAGTCAAACCTTCTCCTGAAACCTCCTTCTTCAGTCAGGTAAAAATGACCCCACCTCTTAGCTTCCCAAAAATTATGATTATGATTCTATTAAATAGTTCTCACATATTACTGAAATTTTTCACATGTAGATTTCTCTCCACCAGACTTGAGCTTATGAATTTAGAAAACACATCTTCTTGTTCTTGGGTTCTAACACAGTGCTTCATGGATAGTAAAGATGCCATAACTATGTGTTGAGAGTAATATCTGAACTGTATGCAAACTTAAGGGATTTTTGCAGGCACTATTGCGTTTTAAGCTAAATCCTCTTAATCATGTATGTTGTTTCAAATACTGTTTGGATATCCCTTATGAATTCCTACATTTTAATTTCTTGTTGCTTTAAGCTTCATAGGGATGGTAGTCCCTTAATAAGGTGAAATGTTTTGTTTACACATATCCAAAAGTAGCCCCAGACTCCTGTTGACTCTCAGAAGATGCTTGCTGAAGTATATCGACGGGGAAGTGTTAATAATTAACACTTCTATCCTCTTAAATTAGAACTAGCTCTAGAGAGAGAAATTAACTTTAAAATGATGTTTGCCTGAGAATCAACTGGTAAGAAGCCATTTCTGGAAAATAATCTGTGCTAATGAGAAAAAAAAAAAGTGGGGTGTAGGCTTTGCTATTTTCAGCTCTTTGTTTTGCTTTCAACCAGGTGTTTCTATTCCTTGCTGTGAACATTGTACATGCTGTCTGGGTCTCATGTTCTGAGAAGTGCAAATGAAATCATGCCAAGCCATGGAACATGCCATGTGTGAGAATAATAACCTAAATCATCAACCTAAACGCAATTACCTCTGGAAATAGTTCTGAAAACAAAAGGCACATTAAATTGTTTTACTATTTTAGACACACAAAGCTCTAAAAGGAACATTGCTGACTGAATAAACAAGCAAAAATACTGCAAGCCATGAACACATAATTTCAATTATTAGCCATTCTGTAGGTTCAGATCCTAGAAAAAAAAAGGTTTAGAGAACTGAAATTCTTGAACTGTCTCTGAAAAAGATTTAAAAAAAAAAGAAATGCAGCCTGGATTGATTAATAAAAATAGCAGGGAAAAGTTTTTCAGCCCAAAATACCACAAATGTTAGTCAATTGAGTGTAAAACAATTGTCACTTACAGCTTTAGTATCAAAAAAATTTCCCCTGATCAAAAACAACAACAAAACAAAACCACTCAGTATCTCCCCAATCATCTATTTACAGTTCACAAATAAATAAAAGAGTAATTATTAAAACTGCTTTAATATTTCATTTTGTACAATTTTGTTTCACTGCTCATATTCCCTACAAATAAAACACATTAAATCTAGTCTTACCTTATAAAAACTAAATAATGATAAGTATTTCTTTCATCCCCTTGCCATTTCATTTTGTGTCATAAGTGTCTGTAAATGAATACAACCCCAGAACACATTGAAACAGAGCTAACACCTCTGTATTCAGAAGCAGCCTCATCTTTTAAAACAAAGAAATAAAATTTTCTTAGCTATGTCTTCTAGAATGTCAACCCTTTCCATACTTGTAACAGAACCCCAGAGTAATTTGGAGAACTTCTTCAGTGAAATCTAGCCAAAATATTAAGACATTTTAGGTAATACTTTTTTTTCAGGTGAGGTGATCAGTTAGGATATAAGTATTACAATTTCTAGATCTGGGATGGTATTGAATACCTAAGATGTACAGTAAGTTACTAAAAATGAGGTTGTTCTTGGCTATCCTTATCTTCCTTCATGATCAAAGATACAGATCGATGCAGCAGGTATGTTGTTCTATGTTTATACCCCATGCTTTGTGAGAATAATGGATCTTCACACTCAAAAAGCCATGACAGAAATACTATTAGGCTCATGACCATTATCGCTGTACTTTGCAAAGAACATTTTTGTCCCCTTAACTACTTTGATAACCTTTACATGTCCTCTTATTAAACTTGAGGTAATAGAAATTTCTTTTTTGGTCATTCCTAATAACCAGTGTACCAGCACATATATGTAAACATATAACTGGTTCCTTGCAGATTGCAGGGTAACTGACACAGCAGTCTTGTAGGGTATATATTACTCCTGATTTGCTTTTGTTCAGATGAGAAAATTATAGCTCAGACATCACCAGGTATAGAATTGGTAAGCACAGATTTGAACAAAACTCTTTTCTTTCTCTTACGTCTACATATTCCAATATTATAACCACTAGTCACATGTGACTATTAAACATTTAATATATGGCTAATTCTAATTGATGTGTTGTGCTAAATACATATCAGATTTTGAAAACTTGAGATGAAATAAAAGATGTAAATATATCATTAATAATTTATATATTGAATGCTATTTTTATATACTAGATTAAATAAAATATATTAAAATTTTTATCCCCTGTTTATTTTTCCTTTTTTATAATGTGGCTACTAGAAATTTGAAATTTCAGATGTGGGTCACATTTTGGCTCATGTTACACTTGTTATTGTTATATTTATATTGGGCAGCATTATATTAGACCACACAGTCTACATTTCCATAGAAAAATTCTCAGTTGATTACCTACTGGCTTTTTCAGAGAAGTAAAATATATTGTAATAATTACATATGGTGTCAAATGGGTGCTAGAGTTACCAATGTGATCATATTGTAAGGTAGATAGATGCCTAATCACTTTATTATACACCTGGAACTAATATAAAATGTGTGAACTGTAATTCAAAAAAATAATAATAAGTGGATTATGAGTTCAGACTAAAAGTTACATATATGCTTCTCTTTAAATGTGTCAGTAAGCCTGATCACACTTGAAAGAAACTCACATTTCCCAAGGTTGTACTTCTCAATTTCAGCCTGGAGAAACATCACAGTCTATGTTCTGTGTGGATTTCTTTTTTCTCTGAAGGGACTGTATAGTGCTATACCTATCAAGTATCATCTGTTCTTATGAGGATTATTTGTGCTGCAAAACTTCCAATAGCTGGATGTTCTGAGTGACTGGACAGTTTCTTCAGATAATCAAAAGTGTCTGGAATTGCAGTCTCATATTGGAGGAGCGGCACAATTGGTTAGCAGCTGTTCTCACACTTTCACATACAGAAAAACATTGAGGGAAGCTGGTTAAAATGATAAATTACCAGTTTCCTATTCCAATTGATTTTTATTCAGGCAGTTTGTGTAGTAGGCAAAGATTCATTCTGTCAGACTTTCCAGGTCATTCTGATATATATATATATAGCCTATCGACCACCCTTTGGGAGACACTTCTGTAGAGAAAGGGCTGTGTATGCATTTGGAAGGTGAGAACATAAACGTCTCAACAAATGGTGTAGATGGCAGTAATCAGAATCCAGGTCTTAGTTTCATGTATTGTTTGCAAAACTATGTACATTTTTATACAATCCCAACACGAGTCAGTGTTATGCTGGGAAATAGAAACTAATCTGAAATGAAATCATTGTGGATATATACATAGGTTTTTTTCAGCATTGGGTTTGTAAAAGACAATTATTTCTTTAAATTCTTTAAATTTCAATTTGACCATAAATAAAATAAAGTAAAATCACTTTGCATCACTAGAAAATGCTGTAAAATATTAATTTTTTAAACTTTATATCCCAATCATACTTTAATTAAGTGAATATTTGATCTAGTATATACTCTTCACTGTAGCTTTTAAAAGAATACAACCTAAATGAGAGATCCATCAACACTCTGGTATTTATTATCTGATTCAGACCATATATAAGACATCTTTCAAAAAAAATTGGAATGGAATTAATATTTTGAAAATATATAACTTATCAGTGAAAATTTTTCTCTCTTTCTCACTAGATAGATAAATGAGAGAGAGAGAGAGAGAGAGAGAGAGAGAGTCTCATTATGTTTATTTTTTATTTTATTTATTTAAGTTTATTTTATATTATCCCTAAGATGGTCAATTATTGATCTTCTTGTTCTTTGGCATTTACTGATATTATTTACAAAATTCCTATGAGTGTATTTCAGAACCCAAACAATCTGACCTTGCAGTCTAGAGTCAATTATTGAAGGCTTTTTATTTATTAAGAAAGTCAATGGAATATTGAATATGCAAAGATGTGGCATGAATATGATGTAATACATGTGACTGATTTCTAATAATAAAAGATCAGTACACATAACACAGAAAAAGTAAAGTTATTGCCTTTATACTTAATAAAATCCAGAAACACATCTCCTATCCCATATTGTATTCATCATATCATAGAAAGCCAACAAATGTTAGAGTAAATCTGTTCCAGCAGTTTAGTCCCAAGAGTCATTTTCAATCAGACTGACTGATCATAATGTGTAATGCATCTTACTAAGCACATTATTACGGGAAAGTAAACATCATGTTCTATGCCTTGCAACATACAGCTTGGCAAATACAAGGCCATTTGGAATATAATCAGCATTCATTTAATAATTGATGACTAAGTAATAAATGCATTAATGAATAAACAAATGAGCAAATACAAATGGAACTAAACAACTCTAAAAATTCAGGAGTGGACAAATCACTAACTACCAATGTTTTCTTATCGGTGAATATGAAACATTTCTTCTTAGGTTTCAACAGCCTCTCCCTACGTTGCAATTAATTGTCATACACAGCTATGTAAATGTTATGCTACAGGCTGAACATTTTTGTAAATTAAAAACAGCAACAACAAAAAAAAAAACAACCCTCCATTTGCCAGCTATGGGAGTGGAGCCTGAGAAATTAGAAGATTGCACTTAGACTATCAGGTACAAAATTTTAAAAAAAACACCACTAGACCACACAAACTTCAGAATGACAAGATGCAAATCTTTAAGCAGGTAGTTTTTCACTAGTGCAGAGGTGTGACAACGCTCAATGCTTAAATTCACAAATCAGCATTAATTAATAGATATGCCCAAACCAACAAAGTCCCATGAAGAAATAACACTGACAGCTTCAGGCTAAAGCAAACAAAGAAACTGAAGAGAGGGGGTCCTGCATTTGTTGAGGGCTTGCTATGTGCCAGACCCGACCCTTTAATTCTTCTTATCTAAATTTATACTGATACCAACACTGAGAGCTAGTCATTAGTCTAATTTTCCACAATGAAAATTAAGTTCCTATATCCTCAACTACCTAACAAAGCCATATGGTAAGTAAATGATGGAGCCCAAGTGTCCACTGTAATTCTTCAATTTCCTGTACTGATTCTTCTTACTCTGGTACCCCTCAAGGAAGAATATTGCTTTCTGAATCATCGGAATCATTTTCCGGTCTTAATCTTAAGTCTCATTCTATTCACAGAGACTCTGGTGCCTTCTTACATTATATGGTATACAGAAAGAAGAAAAAATTATGAATAGCGAGATAGCCTAATGTTCATCTAAATGAACTCTGCATTCTTAAACAATGTGAAAGGTAGAAGCACAAGCAGGACAAATATATGAAATAAATAGAGAATTTTACTTATGGAGGCAGAGTTTGGAACAATCTACCAGAGGAGCCACCTACCCCACATGAATCACATTCATTTCGCCACAACAAATTAGAGAGATGAGACGGAAATAAATAATTAGCACCTTGGCCAGTTCCAATAGGTTATTCATTCTAATTATATGTATGATTTCATTCCACAGCAAGTTTGAAAGTATGAAAACAATCACTGAATCAAAAGAACACTTAGTCAGATGCCTCTGATTAATTCACATTCTATGTTCCTTTTGTGCAGGTAGTGTAGGTCTTTAAAGAAAGAACCTAATTTATGGAAATGAAAGAGAACTTTGGGATTTCACAAAGTTCCCTAGTCCATGCAGGCATTTATGTTAGAGAGGGGGAAAAGCTAATGTACTGAGAGGCCAAGTTCTAAACCAGTCTTGATTTGGACAGAGGGAAAAATGTAATTTCTAGTAACTGGTAGAAGCTAATAGAGCTCTAGGAACCCTGGAAACCCATGTGTTTGGAAAGTAGACACAGCTGTACAGCAAATAGTGAATCCATGTGGCAAGATACCTAGAAATCCTTTACCTATACGCTGAATTCAAGTGTTCTGGAACATATCAATGAGGGATAACCAGACATATAATTGGCACTCAAAAAATATTGCTAGCTAAGTGATATTTAAAACGCAGGAGGCCTTGCAAGAACCAATGATGGTATTGTAGAATGAAACAGAAATTAAGATTGATCTAATTACGTGCACCTGACATCCATAAAGAAATAAAAAGCTTAACTTACAAATTTGAAATAATTTAGAAACAATTAGAAAATATAATGGTTTTCTTTAATCTATTAATTTCACAAAGAAATTTAACACACACACACACACACACATACACACACACACAGCAAGACAACAAAATCTGTCTTCATTTTCAAGATTTCTATGTTCAAACACAAGGAATTATGATATGAGATAAAAATCTAAATTAGTTGTAATTTGCATGGGTTTACAAACCCTCATATGCAATTCCCAGAGTGTACACAGCAGCATTCCCAGTATGGGAGCATCAAGCTGATTTGGTTTCTGGGGTGTCCCAGTGTGAGTTTTGGATCAGTGCACATAAAGAGTCAGATGCATTTTAATCTCCAGCTCAGCCCACATGGTCATCCCATGAGCATTCAGAATAATTCTCAGATACCTAGTCATTCAACTCTGAAACAAAAGTATGAGCATGTCAGGTGTGTAACTTATTCATTATCTTCAGTATAGTAATTAATGAACCTCAAAGAAAATGGTACAAACTCTTCTGAAGCCTATTAGGTTCCAATTCAATTTAATAGCAAGATCAAAAGCTGCCTTTGGTCCCAGTGTGAGGGGCATGTACGGTGAGAGAATGGATACTCAGAAATGCTTTCACCACCAAGCTGGAGTATGAAGCATCCATCTGAGTAGGAGTTCAGGATCTGTTCTGTGATTTCTGTTGCTAGGCAACTGCTTCCTTTGTCTGCTTTGTTCAGAACAGTTGCTTTATTTATACTTAGTTTAAATGAAGCAGATCATAATGTGAAATCATAAAAGAAAATAGAAAAAAATATATATTAAAACTGTTCCAAAGAATTATAATTCTGTATAAAACCTAATGAATGTTGATACAAATAGAGTTCCCACAAAAAACCCAAAACCTAAAACTCAGCAGGTCTTAGCTACCTGATATTTTTTGAATAGGCTATATGATAACCTAGAGTTAATTTATAATATCATTTCTGACATACCAAAATAAAACCAAGTACCTAGTCAATAATTAAGTAATATAAAATATATCTTGAGAACAATTTGCAGAAAAAATATAACTATTTATTGTGAGATATTGAGATAATTTGGAGGAGAATAAAATGTGTTAAAGTAAAAAAAATAAAATGAGAAACAAAGAAGGCAAAATAAGTAAGAAGGTTAGGAAATAAAAGAAAGGAAAAATATATTCATAAACTTTCCAAAATTTGAAAAAACTTGAAATATTTTATATAATAAATTTTCCTGTAATTATGATCTTCATATACTATAAGAATTGAACCTAATGTAACCTTCTTGATTGACAAAAATCTCACTTTTAATCTAGCATATGTTATTTTTTTTAAATGTTTCTGAATCTATTATTTTAATGGTGATTATTAAATGAAGCAAAAACAATGGCTTTGCTCTGACCAGGTTGTCACTTAAATTTTTCCAATGCCTTACATAGTCTTTGATTTTCTCATTAGCTCGTTCTTCATTTTTTTCTTCACCCATTAATAATAATAAACATTCAGATAGGAAGAATTAACATAGTGAAAATGTCCATATTACCCAAAGCAGTCTGTAGATTCAATGAAATCCTTATCAAAATACCAATGGCATTTTTCACAGAATTAGAATAAATAATTCTAAAAATTATATGGAGCTATAAAAGACCCTGAATAGTCATGAGAATCTTGAGAAAGAATCATGCTACCTGGTATTAAACTATACTAAAAGGCTATAATAATTAAAACAGCATGGTACTGGCATTAAAAAAAAAAAAAAAAAAGAAAGACATTTAGGTCAACAGAACAGAATAGAGAGCCCAGAAGTAAAGCCACACTTTATATGATCATTTAAACTATGACAAAAGAGACAAGAATATATCATGAGGTAAAAGCAGTCTATTCAATAAATGGTATAGGGAAAACTAAACAGATATATGCAAAAAAAAAAATGGAATGGGACCACCTTCTTACTTCATACACAAGACTAAACTCAAAATGGAGTAAAGGCTTAACTATAAGACCTGAAACCATAAAACTCGTAGAAGAAAACATAGGCAATAAACAGTCTCACATTGTTTCACTATATCTATATCTATATCTATATCTATATCTATATCTATATCTATATCTATATCTATATCTATATCTATATCTATATCTATATCTATATCTATATCTATATCTATATCTATATCTATATATTTGATATATCTTCTTGGGCAAGGGAAAGAAAAGAAAAATAATTAAATGACCCTACATTAAACTAAAAAGTTTTTGCACGTGAAAGGAAACCATCAACAAAATGAACACTCAGCCTACTGAATAGGAGAAGATATTTGCCAATGATACATCTGATTAGGGGTTAGTATCCAACATTTATAAAGAACTCATACAACTCAACACCAAAAAAACAAACAATCCAATTGAAAAAATGTGTTTTCCAAAGAAAACATACAGATGGCCAACAGACATGAGAAGATGCTCAACATCACAAATCATCAAGAAATGTAAATGAAAACAATAGGCTATTACCTCACACCTGTAAGATTGGCTGTCATTAATAAATCAAAACACAAGTGTTGTCCATGATGTGGAGAAAAGGGAACACTCATGCCCTGTTGGTGGGATTGAAAATTCGTGCAGCCACTATGGAAAACAATTTGGATGTTCCTCAAAAAATTAAAAATAAAACTACCTCTGACCTAGCAATTCCACTTCTTAGCATTCATCTGAAGAAATACAAAACACTAATTTGACAAGATATATGCACTCCTATGTTCATTGCAGTGCTATTTACAAGATATGGAAACACCTACTTGCCCATCAATAGATGACTGGATAAAGAAGTGGTGCATATATACAATGGAATATTACTCAGACATTAAAAAAAGAAAAAAAAATATTACCCTTTGCAACAATGTGGATAAACCTGGAAGGTATTATGCTAAGTGAAATAATTCAGACAGAGAGAGACAAATACCGTATGATCTCACTTACATGTGGAATTTAAAGTACAAAACAAACAAACAAACAAACAAATAAAACCAGGAACAAACTCAGATACAGAGAACAAACTAATAGTTACCAAATGGAAGGGGATCCAAAGGCTGGGTGAAAAAGAGGGAAGGAGTAAGAAGTACAAATAGGTAGTTACAAAATCGTCATGGGGATGTAAAGTACAGCACAGGGAATATAGTCAATAATATGGTAATAAATATTTGGTAATAAATAAATAAATAGTGCCAGGTGTGTACTCAACTAATCAGTAGGATCATTTCATGAATTATATAAATGTCTAACCACTACTTTGTACACCTGAATCTAAAATAATCTTGAATGCCAACTATAATTTAAAAAGAAAAGAACCAGATATTTTAGCACTTACAGATGGTAATTCATTTGATCTTTAGATGGCCCTATAAAGATGCTGCTGCTGTTATCATCCCCATTGTATAGATGAGAAAAATGAAGCACAGAGGTGTAAAATAATTTTAACTTATGCAACTACTAGGTGAAAGAACAAGGATTCAAATCCACATACTCTGATATGGGTCCCACCTCCTGAGCCACTAATTTATGAACTGTATTTTCCCCCCCATGACACAATTTTGCAATTTACTACTTTCTCTCTAAATATACTCCTTTACTTAGGTATTCATAAAATAACCAATAAAAACTAAACCAATATCTTCTATTTCCATTTATTTGTGTTCTCCATGGGTTATAAAACATTTGAACTGCTGCATTCTAGTTATAACAAGCCCCATCTAAAATGTGTCCCATTTGTGTCACTATTTTTTATGCCTTTCTCACTGTTGACTACAGTATTAAATTCTCATATTGTTCTAGATGAGCTTGTTTGCATACTTATGAATTTCTTCAGGCCTTTGGTTTATCCATACGTATAAAAGTGTAAAATAAATACTAATAATAAAGGGCCAAACACAGACACAGACTATGCATGAAGTTTGACTATGGATATTGTGGCTAATGAAATTTGGGGTTTTATTAACTTAAACATTGGTCTCAGAATGATTTTTTAAAATATCCCCATAATTACAAAACCATTATCTTTTTTTTACTCTGTCTCCTTATTATTTCATAAGAAAATACTTTGACATTTTTTTCTTTTTCTTTTTTAAATTAAAGTTTATTGGGTTGACAATTCTCAGTATAGTTGCATAGATTTCAGGTGTACAATTCTGTAATACATCACCTGTATCTCACATTGTCTGTTCACCATCCAGAGTCAGTTCTCTTTCCATCACCATATGTTTGATCCCCTTTACCCTCATCTACCACCCCTTGCCCCCCTTACCACTAAAGCACTAAAGCATTAGTGGTTACTAAAGTATTGTCAGTGTCTATGTGTTTTTGTTCCTTCATTTGCTTGTCTTGTTCTTTTGTTGAGTTTCTGCTTTATATGCCACATATCAGTGAAATCATATGGTTCTCTACTTTTTCTGTTTCTTAGCTTACAATCTCAAGATACATCCATGTCGTTGCAAATGGTGCTATTTCATCTTTTCTTATGGAAAAGTAGTATTCCATTGTGTGTAGATACCACATCTTCTTTATCCAGTCATCTATTGAAGGACACTTTGGTTGTGTCTATGTCTTGACCACCGTAAATAAAGCTGCAATGGATGCTGGAATACACATATACTTACGGATAAATGTTTTCAGATTTTTGGGGTAGATACCCAAAAGAGGGATTGCTGGGTCATTTGCTAAATCTATTCATAATTTTTTGAGGAACCTCCACACTGCCTTCCATAGCAGCTGCACCAATCTGCATTCCCACCAACAGTATATAAGGGTTCCTTTTTCTCCACAGCCTCTCCAACACTTGTTACTATTTGTCTTATTGATGATAGCCACTCTAACTGGGGTGAGGTGACATCTCATTGTGATTTTTATTTGCATTTCTCTGATGATTAGTGATGTTAAGTATTTTTTTTCATATATCTATTGGCCATTTGTATGTCCTCTTTGGAGAAATGTCTATTCAGTTCCTCTGCCCATTTGTCAATTGGATTGCTTGTTTTGTTGTTGAGTTGTATGAGTTCCTTACACATTTTGGAAATTAGCCTCTTATCGGAAGCGTTGTTTGAAAAAATCTTCTTCCATTCAGTCAGTTGCCTCTTTATGTTGTCAATTGTTTCTTTTGCTGTGCAGAAGCTTTTTAGTTTGATATAGTCCCATTTATTTATTTTAGCTTTTACTTCCCTTGCCTTTGGAGTCAAATTCAAAAAATGCTCTTTGAACCCAAGGTCTATAAATTTAGTACCTGTTTTCTTCCATGCAGTTGATTGTTTCAGGTCTTATGTTTAGGTCTTTGATACATTTTGAGTTAATTTTGGTACATGGTGACAGATAGCAGTCCAGTTTCATTCTTTTGCACGTGGCTTTCCAATTCTCCCAGCACCATTTATTGAAGAGGGTGTCTTTTCTCCATTGCATGTTTTTGAGTTCTTTGTAAAAATTATCTGTTCATATTTATGTGGGTTTCTTTCTGGGTTCTCAATTCTATTCCATTGGTCTACGTGTCTGTTTTTCTGCCAATACTACACTGTTTTGATAATTGTTGTTCTGTAGTACAAGCTGAAGTCAGGGAGTGTGATACCCCCAACATTGTTAGTTTGACAAATTTTTTGAGGCTGTAATAAGTCTGGCACCACAAAAGTGTTTGTTATGTCTAAATTGACCTTGAATTTGAGAGCAATACAGTTTTTTGTTGCTCTATGCAAAGGCATTACTGAAAGGAGAGACAAGAATAGGAATTGCAGAGAGATTTTGTTGTACTGGGATTTGTTGTTTTGAGGCTAAGTTTCAGTAGACGTCCAATCTTCTTTACTCCACAGACAAGTGACCCTTGATGAAATAGTCATGCCCAAGTCAATACTTCTCAAATCTTGGGTTCCAGACCAATTGAGAAGAGAGTCTCCAGAGTACATTGTGAACACTTACTTTCTTTGTTGACTAGAAACAGAAGAGCAAGACAAAGCAATCCAAGAAATACTGGCTGGGGTGAAGGGACATTCAGTTTCCTTAAGGCTTGTAGTTTTTGTGTGATTCCATCCAATGTTGCTTTGAACCAATAATATACATACAATAAAGTTAATATTAAACATGTTATTATAATTATTTAAGTTATAAGAAAAGTGTTATTGTTCCTTAAGGGAGCTCTATTGGTCTTAGAAAATATACTGTGTGTTTTATACAGAGTAATCTTCTTCATAGTTTTCATAGCTCCTAAACAATAATATTTACAAATATTAGTAACTTCTCATACATTGAAATATATTTTTGAAATGAAATGTATAATGTTATAAAATATATAAACAAAATAGATTAAAAATAAATACACTACAATGTCAGGTCGATAATAGGACGACCCTTATGAGATCCGAATATAGAACTATAAAATGAGCTAACAACTTCAAAGATAAATGTATTTTTTTTAGTTCACTATCTTATGGAGAATACATAGGGTTCAATCAAAGAATAGAGAGGTGAAGTACAAAAGCCTACCATCACATGTTACAAAGTCTCAATATTCACTGACAAGGAGAGGCAGAGGTAAATTAGAGAACACGCAGGAAAGGAGGAATGAGGTTTGAATCTTCTTATTTTTTGTAAAGATGTTAAAGTTCTGCTTCCTGATACTTTAGAAAACTGATTTGGATGCAAGTTTCTCTCCTGAACATCACATTATAAAATTAAATGACTGCCAGGGCCACATAGGTATCAAAAGCACTTGGGTCAGGCTAGGTATTAAATAATAGGGAGTGCTAACAATTTGAATAGAGACTTTCACATCAGCTATCTGCAGTTTGATTCATAGTCAGACCACCAAACATGTGTGGAGTGGGGGATGGTCATCTCATATAACAATATGGGAAAGTTCATTTAAATAAATAATAGTAGCAACAAGGAACACTTATATAATGCTAACTTATATCAAGCGCTACTCTAAGATCTTTTCCATACATTGATTAGTTAAATCCATGTAATAACCCACAAAAAAGATACTATTCTACTCCCATTTTAGAGGTGAGGTATAGCACAGGTAAGCAATTAGTCCAAGGTCACACTGTCACTACGTACTGTAGCTAAGATTAGAACCTATGCAGTCTGGATCAAGAATCCCAGTGTTTACATTGATGTTACTTTTTTAATTTTGACTTTATATCACTTTTCTCGTCAAAGAATTAATGAGAGTTGTCTTTTTAGAAATTCTTAATTTAAATCTGTTTTTGTCTATGTCTGGGACTTGTCGAATTTTTCTTAGACATTCAAAACAGAATTCAACATGATAGCTGAGACCCATGTTCCCCAGGGATAACTTCCTACCACAAACAAGCTCCACTAGAATACAGACTACCACATTTATTCAGGAGATAGATCCACTTAAATTTAATAAAATGTGTCTATATCATCGCATAGCTTCTTGTTCAATATCAAATTATTTTTAATTTTATAAAACCAATTGGAGGTAAATGGTAGCTTAAGTTCACATGATAATGTTGACAAGAGAAAAAAAGGAAAGCGCAAGTTTATGATACAGATATTTTAGCAACATTGACTATATAATAGTGTATCTTTTATTTTCAACTGTGTGCCCTCTTATGATGTGTGTAATTAGATGTTTGAGCAGTGGGAACTGTGGAAATGCACTGCTTCTTCAGTATATAATCACTGAAGATTTATAGGTGTTATCTGAGCTTATGACTTAATTTTATATTATTTTTTTTTGGTAATTTTTGTTTGATTTATCCATATTTGCCTCCCCCCACACTTTAATACAGAGTTATAGTGAAAGTTAAGAGTACCTTGAGCAGCTGGTGATAGAATAGCTCAAGCTGGTTTTTGATCTCTGATTAATATTAGATTCCAGGATGAGGAATTAAAGTAAATGAGCTTTAGACTATAAGAAATTGTGTTCTACATAATTAAAACCACGCACTGCACCACATCATTGCAATCTATCTATACTGCAGAGAACAGAAAAACTGAAAAACTATTCCAAATGGCAAATGGATTGTGAATCTGCTATTTGTTAGTTACAATTACAAAAGAATTGAGTTTTTCACTCAAGAAACTTATATCCTAAATAACTGTAAATACTGAATCAAGTAAAGATGGCATTGCCTATTTATATTTGGAGCCATCAAAGGGCACATAATTACATGTCATGCATCATCATTTAAAACCATTTTAAGTGTTAGGTATTTAATAGTATTTTTCTAACATTGGAATGCAACATCTTTCTAATTCTAGAAAAAGGCATTCAATAGATGTATGCATTAAAACTGATAGTGTTTATTGGTCCGTAATGATGCTGTGCAAACAGGAAAAATGTCATTTGTGACAGATAATAAATTCATATTAGTTTAAATATAAGAAAAAAATCTCATGTTGGTGAGAATGATTACATTAGAAATATTGGGGTGGTTGTGAAATGTGAGCTCTCTATCAACTTTGGCCAACTCATGTTATCCCTAGTTACCACTTTTTCCCCTTCCTGGGAAAATTAGAGTTTCTACTGGTTCATTTAGAAATTTCTGGCAGTTTGCTATAGGACAAGTAGAAGAACTTCATGCTAATTTAAGTATATACCACAAATGGTTATAAAAACAAAAGTTAAAATTCAGTTCAGAAAAATCTCTTTTTTAAACACTCTTTTATAGAAACAAAGCTTTTGTTTTTGTTCACACACCAACCAATTAGACATAATTATATAGAGATCTTAGAGATAACTGAATTCCCATTTGGAACATTGCTATTCTTCTGTTGTATTCCTTAGTTATAAGCTCTGTGCCTTCAGGATTTTTAAAACTCAGTATTTAAATGCCTGTGGATTAAAACCATGGCAATTTGGCACACAGAAAAGGTTTAATGCATTACAGGAGGTATCATCACAAAGAACAGCAGGGGTGAGCTTTATTAAAGTAGTTTTGCCACCATTTGCCTATAAAGCTCAAGCTGTTCTTAAACATTAGCCCTGATGTGGGTTGTCTCCAAGAAGTTGAATTCTTTGCAAAATTTCACAGTGCAAATTCTTGCCCTGGGCATGTCGTTGTGTTAAAAAAAAAAAGAAAAAAAAAGAAAAGAAAAAAAAAAAACCCAGAAAGAAAAAAGAAAAAGAAAACAAGGAACACCAAAAAATACCCCCTCTAATTTGTTCTAAACATTCTGATAGTCTTTGTGTCTATGTTTTCCACTTTTTCTCATAAACATATGCTGCTACATTTAAATGAAAATAAATTATATTTTTAAAATGTGTGATTATATATGTGCTTTTGTCCTGTAGCATGTGTTCTGTCCATACAATTTTTTTTTTAATTTTAGCTTCATCTGGTACTTTACATTTGATAACCCCATTTGCCATAATTAGATCTGCTTTTAGGAGATGCTAAAAAGTTGGATGATAGCACCAGACAATACATCTAGTCAAATCATGGCTGGGATACGAACGATTCTTGCTAAACTTTTAGATTGATCTGGTTCTTGAACTCTGATTGTTTTGTGTATTCATCAGATTAAATTATCCTGGGTTTCTAGCTTTAGCTTTCTATACCTTATTGATTCTCACAGCATTAAAGAAACAAGTCTTTCCTTAGTAAATTGTAAATTTTCTGGTGATGTCTTTGAATGCTGCTTAATTGATAAGTGAAAAAAAAAAGTAAGAAAAGATGATCAGAGAGAGGATTATTTGTGCCAAATTCACATTTATATCTACTTTTATACAGTGTTCATGGAGCAGAGCGAGATTTGTCCTTGTGAATCCCTGCTGAAAAGCATTACATGGTCAAGAATTGAGTTTTTTATTTGCAATAGAGAGGTTAAAACGGGAGAATTGGAATGAAATAGTAGCATACGTCACTTAGATAAATTTTAAAGAATTTTATGGTCACATTTAAGTATGTTTTTAACTTTATGAGATGAAAGGCAAATTACCAATTCACGTCTCTCCCTGCCTAACCCATAAACCAAAAGAAGATGGGACTTCAATGTATTAGAAATTCTTTACCATGAACAAGTGAGATTTGGAAGCAATCTGTCATCCTATGCACTTTGGTAAAGCACATACAAGCTTAACAGAACTGACATATGATGGAAAGCATTGGCCTCAGGTTACTTACTACATTCTGCCCAGAGTTTCCCCAGTTCATTGATTTTAATCCGTATGCTGATCAAATAGCAAGAGTTCTTCTACCTTTCAACTTTAGACCTTAACATTGCCTAGTTCTGGACCATATTCCAGTTTGTTTGTTTTTCTCTTGTTTTTGTTTTTGTTTTGTTTTTTTTTGTCTTTATTGGGACATCCCTATAATGCTCACAAACTTAAATGTGGTTCTAAGTAATGCTGTTTAAATACTGAAAGACACATCATTTCCCCTTTGCCCAGCCCTAAACTTTCATCTATCAAAGTGGATCTTCTGAATGCATAAAGCTAGCCTGATTGGAATTTTTGTTTTATTTTGTTTTTTGTTTCTCTTATCCTTTTTGGTCTTAGTTTCCTTCCAAAACAGAAAAGGTCAATTGTCTTACTTCAGTGTTTCTCTCCTTCTTTTACTTACTTTTCAATCAAGCCACCATTACTCTATGGATTTCAGTACCCTGTGTGGCTTACACTGTGCCTGCCTACTGTGAGAGAAGTAATTACAGAATCTGATTGTGATTGTTTTGGTTTTTTTTTCCCTTGAAGGTTAGCAAGGGAAAGGATAATAATTATATGTTTGTGCCTTGTTATCAAAAAAAGTACCAAACCTCTATTGGTCATTTCTATCTGAAGAATAAAATAGTATGAGTATTTTATTCTTAGTTTCCCTAAGAATGACAGTATAGGAAACTAACAATAATAGGAAACCCAGAACTATTCTTAGGTATAAAGATGATAATAAGAATTAAGTCCCTTACCTTGGGGGATATGAACCAATGGTGATCAGGTAAGGAGTAAGCAGGAGGAATACTGTATGATTACTGATTCACCATATTATTACTGATTCACTATCACAGGAAGACTTATTGTAGTGCATATCTTACCCATTTACATAGCTTGAGACCTGACCCAACCTCCTTAGCTGTTCCTGGAAAAGTGACTTTGGAAAAGATCCAGAGCCATCTATACATGATTATAAAAGAGTTGAGATGTTGAATCTGTCACTGCCATATTCATTCAGAGAAAAAAAAAAGCCAGTAACATGGAGATAGCTGATCAGATTTACAATTTTCATGAATTCCCTTTGAAGATTACATACTGTGCAAATATGTTGCCCTCCTTTCAGTCACAAAACCTATGTAAAATAAAAGTATAGTTACACAAAAGGAATACATCTATAACAGCAAAGACAATGGGAAAAAAGCAGTTACCATAGAACAAGATTTTTGAAACTTCTAGAAGATATAAACAGGAGTTTGAATCATGAATGCCATGAATGTCAAAGAGGTGGGACATTTAACTATTTGTGAGAACACAGAGGATCAAGGTTCTAAATCAGCAGTTATATGAGAGTGAGGAATGGGGGATGCAATAACTTGAGGGTCTGTCTGTGGATTAACTGCAGAGTCAGGGAAGATACATTAGTCAGAACGAGTCTCAACTCCCAGCATGCTAGTGATAAACAATGTTAGCCTAATCAAAATGATGATAAATAGTCTCAAATTTCAGACCCAAATATAGACAAAGATTTAGTTGTGAATGAGGATGTAATATAACATTAATTATCTTGACAATGTAAAATTAGAAGGAATAGAGATAGTATACTGAAAGGAGGAAAACAAGAGAATTTTACAGGCACTATTATTTGCATATCCAAAACAAAGAGTCAATAAATACTGTGAAAGGCAGCTCAAACAAGAAATAAAAATGTATTATACTATCAATGTAGGTGATGTTGGATCTGCGAGCAATTTCTGAGTTTGGGCCGGGATAGTGTCTCGTGAAGCCAAAGAATGGAAACACGGACCAGGGAGAGGCAAAAAGTTTTAAAAAGAGGATAGTTTATTAGAGGCAGGAGAAGAGATTGCAGCTCCTGAGTGGGAGGGGGTCCCGAATGGGGGTGCCCCATGACTGAGGCAAAAGCTCTTACTTTTATACCTTCCCTTGCCTGCTTGGGGAAGGGGAGCTGTTTGAAGAAGGGAATTTGTTTGAAGAAGGGAACTGGCACCATCTAATGAAATTCGTCTACCAGTTTTGTTCTGCTTGCCCACCCTAAAGGAATTCACAAAGTAACCTACTCTTATCTACTAGATCTGCTTGGTTTGTCAGACCAAAAGGAATTTTATGATTAACCCCAAGGCCTTGTTACATTATGTCCTGGAGCGAAGGAATGATTTTAAAACCTGAAGTTTTAGGATATAACTGTCTTTGTTTATTCCACCAGGGACCTCCCTATCTACCTAGGCACATGATAATTCTCCTGTATCACTATTGAAAGTTACAGAAGGAATCAGTATCAAAAAAATAACAGTATAACTATCAAGCAGTGAGAGATGAAAGGACAAAAAGGGAGAAGTTTAAATGAGCTAAATCCTTAATTTTTTTACGATACAGTCAATAGATATTGTGTGAATTTGAAGAATTAAAAAAACTGAGGTAAAATGATGCTATCTATAATTATGGAAGAAATCATTAGGAGATACTAAAACAGAAAGACTATTAGAATAGAAACACTGTGGTTGGGAAGGGTGATTTTGAAGATGTGATTTAGAATTTTTACCATAAACTCTTTTATACTACTATTTGGTTGATAGTACTTATTGCTTTTTTTTTTTTAATGACAGACTAACAAAAACAGATTTATTTAACTCCTAAATTTAGATATGGCTGTAACATTTGTTCTTTCTAAGCTACAGTTTTCTGAGGTCAAAATGAGATAGCAAAGGTAAACTGTTAAGCATAATGCTTCATATATGAGAGCTCAGTAAAACATTTGTCATTAATATTTCTGTTCCCTTTGTTATTATATCATTTTCATTTTCTGGGATGGCAGAGTGGTTGGTAGAAAGGAAGATGATAAATAATTAATCATGTGGTTTTTACATTCACATTGTTCTAACTGGTAAATTGGAACTCACTACGAGGAAGTAAATCCCAGAAGTTAGCAACCTAACAGCAGGAAAGTTACATTCCCTCCATCCTGTGTAAAACTTCAAAAGAAGCTAAGGTGTTTTTGGAGTTCTCTCCCTACCCATTAACATTACAGAGTTTTGGGTTGCCCCAAGCAGTAATATTAGCTGAAGGCCAGCGTTACCACAGTGATTGTAAAGAGTCATTGCACCTCCATCAGTGTCTAACCCATTAAACTCGGTGAGGATTTAAGCCATTCTGATTCATCTCATGTAACTTTTATGCAACATTCTAACAGGAAATGATGCTTTACATATTGCTCCACATTTCAACTTGTAGTATTTATTTTAAACAGAACTTTTTTTTTTTTTTTTTTTTTTTTTACATTGCTTCCTATTTAAGTGTGGAAAGTTTTGATTGGAGTTGACATTAATAGTAAGTAAAGCTAACTTTACAGATAGATGATTATGAAATACATTGAATCACCGATTAAAAGAAAAATACACACTAAGAGGAGAATGACTATTTACTGGTCATTTGTAGACTGTGTATTCATATTTTAAATAATCATATTTAGAATACTATTCTCTTTATTAGGTAGTGCATATGTGGGTTATACTTACACTTCATTACATAATTTGAGTGATGCTAAAATATCTATATAAAGACACTGCTTATGAATGGTCCACAAGTTAAGGCTATGATTATTTCCTTTAAGTTCAGTATATTATCATTTGAATTTAGCACGGTAAGTTCCTGTTTTGTTTTTTGTTTTTTTAAACATAGTGAAGTGGTTGCATGAACTTCTTTAACCACTATATAAATGTAAAACATGTAATAAATTAAAATCCTAAGGTACTTAATATTTAAAATTCTGATTAAATAACATTAAATAATTTTTGAGGAAGTTAAAGATTTGAGAAAGATAAAACAATTCATTAGGAGGAAAGTGTGATTCTGTATATAGGTTGATAGATTAATGGACTGGTGAATATACTAAATTAGCACTACCTCCTCACAGCATATTTCAAAAGTAAGGGACAGGTTGGCACATTACCTTAATTCTCTGAACACAAGAATCTCCTGTGGAAGGAGCCATAGTGATCACATTCAAAACCTTTTGTTAAATTTGCTTTTGATAACTCCACCAGTGTTCAGGAAGTTCAAAACCTTTGCTTTAAATAGTCAACTAGACTAAGAAACTTAAACAGGAACATTAACAAACATATTCTTGAGAGGTATTATTTTTCTATTAAGATATTAAAAATGTGTGTCTACCCTTTGATAATAAATTCAACACACACACACACACACACACACACACACACACATGCAAAACACACATTCTGAACTATCTTGATAATCAACTCCTAACTGGGCACTACAAATCTTTGCAATGCCTGCCCCTCAGTTTAGGATAGATTTAAGAGCAGACAACACAGTTTTATTTGTCCTTGACTGTTGAGAAAAGAATTCAGAGAGGTGTAACTCTTAAGTTTTACAATCATGCCAAGTGAAATCCAAATGTTTCTCACAGTGCTCAGTAAGAATATGTTTTTCAATTCAATTAAAAAAAAAAAAAAACACAGAAAACACTCTTTAGAATGTCTTGGATATAACACCAGAAGCACAAGCAACAAAAGAAAGAAAAAAAAGAATTAAGTTGGAATGCATCAGAATTATAAACTATTTCATTAAATGAAACTATCAACAGAGTGAAAAGGCAACCCACAAAATTAGAGAAAATAATTGCAAATCATACAAGGTCTGACAATTAGGTTTGCAAACTCATCCTAGAAAAAGTGCTAGATACTTCATTGCTGAATATCACTATGGTCACCTTCGAAGTACTCCCCTGGGGAAGCTATGCACTGATGCCAGCACCTAGTCCACTCTTCAAACCAATTTTGGAACTCTTTTTCTGGCCATCAGAGCTGTCATCATATTACTCTTGATGTCCTGAATGTCATCAAAATATCTTCCTTTCAATATTTCCTTTATCTTTGGGTAAAGAAAGAATTCACTGGGGGCCAGATTAGGTGAGTAAGGAGGGTGTTCCAATCCAGTTATTTGTTTACTGGCCCCAGTGAATTCTTTCTTTACTGGCAACATACAGTGCCATGTGAGCTGGTGCATTGTCGTGTTGCAAGAGTCATGAATTGTTGGCGAAAAATTCAGCTCATCTAACTTTTTCATGCAGCCTTTTCAGCACTTCCAAATAGTAAACTAAGTTAACTGTTTGTCCAGTTGGTACAAATTCATAATAAATAATCCCTCTGGTATCAAAAAAGGTTAACAGCATTGCTTTGACTCTTGATTTGGACTGACGGGAAATTTTTGGTCCTGGAGAATTGGCTGACTTCCATTGTGCATTTTGACACTTTGTTTCAGGGTCATATTGGTACACCTATGTTCCATCACCAGTAATAGCACGGCCCAAAACTTCATCTTGCCTCTCCAAAAGGTCTTGGCAAACTTCGACTCTCCTTCATTTTTGTTCATTGGTGAGCTTCTGTGGGACCATTTTTGCACAGACTTTTCTCATGCCAAGATTTTCAGTTAAGATTTTCCTAACTGTTTCTCTATCAATGTTTATCTGCTATGCTTCTCACAGTCAGCTGATGGTTTTGACCCACAATTCAACAAGTTTTTGCAATGTTTTCATCAGTTCTGCTCATTACTTTTTGCTCTGACCTTTTTCATCAGTGACGTGTTCTCTCCCCTCAGAAAAACATTTAATCCATTTTTACCCTGCTGTTTTCTTCATGGCATTATCTCCATAAACTTAGACTAACATGTTCCTGATTTCACTTCCACCCTTGCCAAGTTTAACAAGAAATTTAATGTTTGTTTGTTGCTTTAATTCAAGCTCGGACATTCTTGTGACAGCACACAAAACACGCAGCAGTAATAATGAACGCCACTCAGCAAGACACCACCACATGTCGACACGAGCACAGATGTGAGACACTGATATACCAAGGTTCCTATGAAACCTTACCGAGCTGCTTGTACAGTACTGCCATGTAAGTGCACGGTGGCAAGTTTGTGAACTTAATTGTCAGATCTCATATGTTATAAGTGATTAATATCGAGAATATATTGAAATCTCCGTTAGCTTAACAACAAACAACCCAATTTAAAAAAGGAAAATGGGCTTCGATAGACATTGTTCCTAAGAAGATATAAAAATGGCAAACAAGAATATGAAAAGATGTTCTGCATCACTAATCATTAGTGAGATGGAAATAAAAACCAAAATGAAATACCACACAATGATATGCATGCCCATGGGGATGGCTTGTATTAAATAAATAAATAAATAAATAAATAAATAAATAAATAAACAAACAGAAATTAATAAGTGTTGGTGAGGATGTGGAAAATTTGTAACCCTGTGCTTTGCTGGTGGGAATGAAAAAAATAGTGCAGAAACTATGGAACGGTGTGGCTCCTCAAAAAAATTAAACACAGAATTACCATATGATACAGCAATTCTACTTCTGGGTATATACTGAAAAGAATTAAAAGCAGATGTTGAGCAGATATTTGTATACCAATATTCACAGAAGCATGATCCTTAATAGTGAAAATGTGGAAGCAATCCAAGAGTCTATTGACAGATGAATAGACAGAACAAAATGTTGTCTATGCACATAATGAAATACTGTTGAGCTTGAAAATGGAAGGAAATTCTCATACATGCTACAACACGAATACATTTTGAAGACATTATACTAAGTGAAATAAACCAGTCACAAAAGGACAAACATTGAATGATTCCACTTTATAAGGTGCTTAGAATAGCCAAATTCATGGAGATGATACAAGTAGAGTGGTGGTGGCCAGGGGTGGGATAAGGGAGAATGGCTAGTCATTGTTTAATGGGCATGATGTTTCAGTTTGGGAAGATGAGAAAGTTCTGAAAATAGATGGTTATACAAAAACGTGAATGTAATTAATGTCACTGAAACATTGTAAATTGTTAAATGATAAAGTCTATGCTATGCATAATTTACCATAATTAAAAAAATAGTAAAATTAAAAATTGAAAAAAGAACTGTGTAGAGGCTATCTAAAGATTGCAAACATCAAATCAAGGAGACTTCTCTAAGAGGATTATTTCTTAAAATATGACACTTTAATTATTGTTTAGGGGGTGGGATTTGCTATTGGTTATAACAACCATTAATATTGTAGTTAACACAAAATGGAAAATGTTTTGCAGAACATACAAAAAAGAGTTGAAATTGACCTTCTCAGAGGCTATTCTTATTTTAAAATGTTATGCATTTCTTGGCATAGAATTCATTAAAACTGAGGAAGACATATTTGCACAGTCCAAAAAATTAGATAGAAAGGCATAGCAAATGCACAATCTAGGATAGACATTTATAACTCTCAGAACGCCAAACTTCTAGAATAATTTTCTTTTGTCTTTTCTCTCTGCTAGGACTCAGATTGAGACCCCCAGGAGCTTTAAATCGCTTCTATTTTTCTGAGCACTCCTCTGTTTTATAATCTGAAAGAAATCTGTTCTGGTTGATAGCATTTCTTTCAAAACTTTTCTATCTTATATCTGGATGAAACAAAGAGCACACTAAGCAGCTACATTTATTTTCTAGTATGATAACATCTCCTGAAACAAATGATTGAACTTTATATTGCTCATATAAACAATAGTGAATCACACTTTTGTGAAAATACATTATTGAAGTATAAATTGTATTATATAAATTGAACCCATTTTGAGTGCACAGTTTAATAGAATGTGACAGAAATGCAAGTGGCATTAAAGAGAGAGACCCCTCTCTCAGACAGCAGAGAAATGAGGCCCTTAGTTCTTTAGCCACAGAAACTCAATTGTATCATGAATGAGCTTAGAAGCATATATTCTCCCCCAGATAAGAACACAGGGAAGCCAACATACTGATTTTGGCCTTGTGAGACCTAGGGCAGAGGAATCAGTTGACTTACCTGGGTTTCTGATCTACATAATTGTAAGATAATGTGAGTGGCTTTAAGCTGCTAAGTTTGTGGTGATTTATTACAGCAGCAATAGAAAACAAAAGCAATATATAAAGTGGGGTGGGGGGAGAGAACTAACAGTGATTGCAGGAATAATTAAAATAGAAAAGGACAAAAAATAAATACAAAACAATGAAAAACCAAGGCTCTTCGAAAACACCTACGAAAAACATATCAAGACTGACTAAGAAAACAAGAAATCTTCTAAAAGATTATAGAAAGTTAAATATAACAATGTTAAAGACTCACACTACTGAATAGCCAGATTTATTCAATATTATTTTATTTAAGGCAAGGTGATTTTTGACATAAATTTAGAAAAATAAATCATTGGGACAGAATACACTCTCTATACAGTGATATGATTTATAACAAAAAAAAAAAAAACCTACTGCAAATCATGGAGAATGACTAGTCTTTATCAAAAAATTAATGTTCAGTCAATTGAACATTGGTTTTATCTTTAAGCCTAATTGTTAAAGATTAAACAACTGGCTACTAGAGAAAAATCTAGGGCAATAAGTTCTTGACCTTGGGATAACAACGCATTTTTTTAAACAAGACACAGAAAGTACTAACCATAAAAAACCAACAACAACAACAACAAAAACCTGATTTATTAAATTACAGTAATAAAAGACTGAAAAGTCACAGACTTGCAATAAACATACTTGAATAAAATATATCCATAAATTCTCCAGCATGCATATAAAAATATGTGCAACATCATTAGTCATCAGGAAAATGCAAACTGAAACTAGGAGATAATTATACCCCATAAGAATGGCTATAATTAAAAGGACAAATAATACCAAGAGTGTGCCAAGGCTGTAGGTCTAGAGCCCTCATACATTTCTGGCAAGAGTTTAAATCGATTCAACCACTTGGAAAATTAGGTGCATCTATATGTAAAAATTAATCCAGTAGTGTATAGTGTGTATATGATTAGTGTGTATGTTATTCTTCACTAAAAGTTAAAAAAAAAGTAATGTAGAAATAAAAAAGATATAACTAAAGACAGTCATTATAAGAAAGTACAATAAACTATATTATAAAAATACATTTTAAAATTATATCTTTAATTAATCCAAAATATTATTCATTTTTAAGAATGATTCAAGAAGATATTTTTGTCAATGCAATTAATTAGTGGAAGACATGATGCTTAATAATTGAAAGGTGATAATAAAACTTAAGATAGAATTTTAAACACAGAAATCCAAAAACAATTAACAAAAAATCATGAAAATTCATGAGCAGTTTCAGCAATATTGTAAACTCTAAAAATCTATATACAAAATTGCTATAATTTCATACACCAGGAACTAGTTACATAATATATTTTTAAAATTATATTTTAACTATTTAAATTGCTGTAACATATCGACAAATAAGGACATCAAATGTTGTTCAACATCTTAAATTAATAAAATGTTATTAAAGAGCCTGAAAGAAAACTTAAGAATGAGAAATATCATGTTTCATGGAAAAGTTCAACACTGGAAGACAATAATTCTCTCCAACTTAACTAGTAAATTTAACATATCTCCAAAAAAATCAGCAAAACTTTTAATAAAAATTATCAAACTATTTAAAAGGCTTATAAAAGACTATAAGAGTAGTCATTACTTATTTTGAAAAGCAATAAGTAACAGGAACTTGTCCATGAGATTTACAAATTTATTGACTAATTAAAACTATGTGATTTCAGCATAGTGTTAACCTGTCGCCACGCAGCAGCTTAACCGTTTGTTTCCTTGAACCTGCCTCCAAAGAAAGGAGAGTCTGTAAGATGGATCCTTTCAGGAACTTTGCTAAACCTTTGTGTTTGCACCTTATGCCTCCCTGTTTGGTCCCAGAAAGATGACTGGACAGTCAATGATGAGTAAGATTCCTCACGGAAGGAACAACTCAAGCCAGATGCAGTTGTGTGGGGACCAACAGAAAACCCACGGGGTTCACAGAGGTGGGCACAGCCCCCCACCTTCCTCAGGCTAAGGAAAGCCTCTGCCTCTGTGGCTGCATTCCTTCCCAAAACCTGCAAGGGAAGTGATTCAATGAGGTGCTCTCCATCTATTCATATGCATATAGGTTTTATCCCTTGGGGAAGTTGAGACTTACGGTCCAGCTGTCTGCAGGCAAGGGTGATCAACTTAAATAGGTTTCCTATTATGATGTATAGGATTCACAGATCTTGAGATTGACAAGCTTTATCTCCTTTACTTCCCCACCTAACTAATAAAAGCTGATGTGAAGCCCAATTCGGGGCTTCCAGTCCTTGAGACTGGGGGTCCCTTGGTCTGCTTAAACTCTATTCATGACTACTGTCTTTTCTTAACACTGTGCCTCCCTCCTCGCTCCCCACAACTCTCAGTCGCGAGGGGACGCGACATTAACCGACTATGTATTTATGCTACAAAATAGAGAGATAGTAAAAGACACAAAAAATCCATGGAAATGTGACATAAACAGACCTCTGAGTATATTGGAAGGTGATTCTGACAGAAGAAGTGCTAAGCATCAACAAGCAAATAATGCAATCTTCCTATAAATGATGCTAGGACAAGTGGCTCTCCATATGGAGAGTGAAAAATTAGACGCCTACCTCATACCACACTCAAAAATAAGTTCCAGATGGGTTAACTACCTATATGTGAAAAACAAAACATCACATTTGTAAGAAAATATGCAAAAGCATCATTATGACATCAATGCAGAGAGATTAAAAAACACACACACACAAAAAAAACAAGACAACAACATTATCCCTATAAAGTTAAGAGGAAATCCACAGTCTGAGAAAAATATTTGCAATTCATATAACTAATGCAATTTTGGTAGCTATTTTCCTTCTGGAAACACAACATGTACACAAGGAGAGTGCTAAAGGATGTGGAACACTTTGAAATAGTTTAAAAAAAAAAATGAAATTGGGAAATAATAAACATACGCACACATACTTACATATAAATGTGTATAGACATAGTTATTTTAAGATGTTGCATTTTCCACTTATAATACAGTGTTTATAGAGTGCGAAGTTATATCCTTTCCCTATATTTGAGTATCAAGAATGCTCAATTATTTACTATGGAAGCTCAACTTTAAAACTGCTATGGAATTTGCTACAAATTTTGGTCCTCTGATGTTTTATTGCAGGAAATAAGGTTGGGTTAATCAACCTCCTCAATGGTGGGCCCAGAAGAGACAGCACAGGAGGAGCTCCACCCCCCAGGAAGCCCCCAGGCATTACTCCTTGCTTGCCTCCTGAGGTTCTGAGCTTGACAATGTGGGGGCTGCAGGCTTCCCAGCTCTTGCTGCTGATGTTCAGAATCTTCTCTGCAATCTGATTCTGTCAAGCAGTTGATGATTTCGTTACACTTGTCAAGAATCTTCTGCATCTCATTGATTTGCCTTGAAATTTTGCATCTTGAACAGTTGCTTTCATGTTGAATGAATAGGATTCAAGTGAATTCTTGGAAAACACCTTGTGACGCTGCTTCTCTTTAGGTTTGTACTTCTCAGCTTCCTGGACCATGCGCTTGATGTCTTCCTTGCTCTTATAGGTACACATGTGCGTATATATGCTCTTTGTTGAAGTGAATATAGGATAAACATATATGTATGTATGTGTATATATATATATATATATATATATATATATATATATATATATATATATATGCATCCACATATATAAGTATATTCATTTATACATACCAGGGGTGCCAAAAAATATATACAGATTTTAAGATATGTTATCTATGCTCAAGCAGTAGTTCACCGTAATCAGAAGTGTCTGGACACTGATGGTAACCCCTTTGAGCACCTCTTTAGTTACAGAAGTGAAACATGACTTGTATTCATCTTTTGTTATCGGTATATATTGAGTATTACAATTAATACAGGTTTTTTTTTTTTTTCTTAAAATGTGTATACATTTTTTTGGCACCCTCTGTATTTGTTGTATAGTCTTAAGTGGAATACTGTATGAGTTAACTAATCTGATTTTTATAATACTCATGTCTAAAAGGATACTAAATACATAATAAATACTAAATACAACAGCATTGTGAAGAGAAAAAGAACAGATTTCAAATACATGAGTTCCACTTAAATTAAAAAATTCAAACAAAATTGTACATGAACATTTGACAAATCTTCCTGGGGAATACATGGATTGAGTTATATTTTATTCTGTATTTTATCACTTTTATAGTTATTAATTTCCAATAAATACACCAATAAAATACTTTGAGAGACATGTTACATCTCATAATTAATGTCTCTTTTTTATTAAAATGTATTGGGGTGACAATGGTCAACAAAACTACATAGGTTTCAAGTGTACATTTCTATAATACATCATCTATATATTGCATTATGTGTTCATCACCCAGAAACAGTTCTCCTTCCATCACCATATATATGACCCCCTTAATCCTAGAAACAAATGAAGAAATTAGTATCCCCTTTATATATTAAATTTTGTAGTTTCCACTTCAAGCATAACTATATGTAAAGGGTCTATTCTGTGCAACTTTATTTACAAGGAATAGAAAATATATATAAAATATTTTCTTCATTATCAACCAATACCACATCATTATAAGTGATAAATGTCCTGGCATGAAATACAAATGTAATAAGACAGAAGGCGTAAACATAAGTGACGACAATGTAAATGTAAAAAAAAATCGTAATCTCAAATGGGCCTCAAAAAATCAGAATTTGGAAAGAAAAAGCAAGTGTAATACAAGCAAAAGAAACAAGATAAATCAGCAAAGTGGATATTACTAGGGTCTATTGAAGGTGAATGATCTAAATGGAGCAGATTTTATATTCTGGGACAAAGTGAGCGCAAACCAGGGATTTGGAAGATGGTGTTAGATTATGATGGGCCTTGAAATTAATCAGAGTCATTAATAGTTGATTTGTATATATTTCCTACATGAAACCAATTTATAATTAGAGTTTATTTGGTTGGTTCCACATTGGGTGTGTCTAGCTATCTCCTAGGGAAGGTGATCCTGGTATCAAATGATTGTTCTCCAGCTGCTAAAGAATGATCACAGTTTCCGGAAGGAGGATAATGATGCTTCTACTCTTCAATGGTATAACTCCTGCCTAAATTTCACTCCCCAAACCTCTTCTCCTAACAAACAAAATATATATCTCAATGGAAATTTAATAATTTCCTGATTAAAGGAGCTGGAGATTATGCCAAAACAGTAGCATGTTGGTGAGTTGATAAAGTGGGGTCACCTAGTGCTCTGGATTTTCTGATCTTTTCTTTTTCCTGGCATTTTCTGAGTTTATAGCGGACTTGGACACTCCTCAGGACTTCCGAAATTCTCCCACATAGTCTTCCCTAATTCCCTCACTTCCCACCGTCTTTCTGATTTATATTTGTAGTGAATATTTTCTTCTTTTCATATAACTTTGACTCTATATCTTCTAAAGAAAGTTGTTAATATTTTTTTCTCTGAAACCAGACTCTTTGGTTTGGAATATGAGTTCTGTTACTATCCATATATCCTATGGCAAGTAAATACATTCTTGGATTCACTGTTTCCTCAATATAGGAGAATATATATTTCATAGGATTTTTCTGAATATTAAGTAAATTAATACCTATTAAGCATAAATAATAGGGCCTGTCAGATGATAAGTGCCAGAATATTTAACTGTTTGCTGTTTTGTTAGCTGATATTTACTTCACTTCTTTTCCTGTAAGTTCCCACTGACACCCTTTCAGGAGTACCAACAGTCTATGTGCTTCTCCAGTGTTAGATTCTATCACTCATGGCTACTCTTGATAATAATAACATCAAGCAGGGCTTTTTACTAGAGAGCAGGTTAGCTACCTCAGAGACGATATCCAACCCTGAAGAAGAAGTGAGCCACTTGATCACCATTCAGTGACAGTTGATACATTAGGCATCATTCTTACTTTAACCTATAAGAAAACTTTCAGTTAATGATTTAAAAAAAAAGTAGGAATTTCATAAGAGGTAGTCTGTTACCATAGTCATGTATAATAAAGCTCCAAGACTCTTGATTATTAGAACACAAGAGACAGGGAATGGTTTTTAGTACAAAGAAGTAGAAGAAGGAAAATCTCTATGGTAAATCTGTCCAACTACAGAGAGAGAGAATCAGAGATTCCACAATGTCCAATTTAACAAATTGATATGTGCAGAGAAGATTCAACAGAAAGGTGATCTTAAATATGTGTCTGGCTACTGCTCAGTGAAAAGATTACCTTCCCCTTGTAATAAAAACAGTTAATTATTATTTATTTTCTCTACCTGATCACAGTTTTATGTATACTAACATTGAATCTTGCAGATTAAAGCAAAATGGAAAAACAATTTTAAGTTAAATTTGGTTTTAGAGTATCCATTTCTTTAAAAAAACGTATTTTGCTCTTCATTAAATTTTAAAGAGATGTTAGAAAGCTCTCTATCTCTTATGTTGTTAAGTTGTAAAGGAAGTCTAAAATTATAAAACATTAAATAATCAGTTTTAAGAATCCTAATAATAAAATGCAAATACTGATTTAAAAATTTAAATAATAAAAATATGTATAGCATAACTGTCCCAAAGCATTTAGTACGTCGTGATTGTTCCTGATATTATTATTATTATTTTTTAAGATTTTATTGGGGAAGGGGAACAGGACTTTATTAGGGAACAGTGTGTACTTCCAGGACTTTTTTCCAAGTCAAGTTGTCCTTTCAATCTTAGTTGTGGAGGGTGCCATTCAGCTTCAAGTTGTTGTCCTTTCAATCTTAGTTGTGGAGGGTGCAGCTCAGCTCCAGGTCCAGTTGCCGTTGCTAGTTACAGGGGGCGGAGCCCACCATCCCTTGTGGGACTTGAGGAGTTGAACTGGCAACCTTGTGGTTGAGAGCCTGCTGGCCCATGTGCGAATTGAACCAGCAACCTTCGGAGTTAGGAGCGCGGAGCTCCAACCTCCTGAGCCACTGGGCCGGCCCCTGTTCCTGATATTATATAAGGCCTTGACAATAATCAAGCATCTTTAGTTACAAAAACATCCATTATATTGTTCTTTCCCAAAGGATACAAAAATGCATAATCTACTTTTAGAATTCTCTTCAGTCTGGAATACAATTGGTGATTGGCTAGAATTATAAATAAGGAACGAGAAAAGCTATATCAAATTCCAGTGATCAGAAACACCTTTCCCAATTTTGTAAGAACTATGGTTATTTTAATTTAATATATTTAAGTCATATTTATATTTATTGAAGTGTAACATGGGTTATATAAAAAAAAAAACAAAAGAAAAACTTTTTGTAAGCATATAGTTCAGTAAGTTTTGCCAAATGAATGCAGTAGTGAAACCACATCAAAGTCAAGATATATTTCTATTAACTCAAAGATTTCGTGATGAACTTTGTAGTAAATTCCTACCACCCATCCCAAACCTCTGGAAATAACTGATCTAATTTCTTTCCTTATATATATATATTTTTTCCTATTCCATAATGTCGTATAAATGCCAACATAAAATATGCAGCCTTGTAAATCTGGTTTCTTTCACACAGCATAATTATTTATTGATTCATCTATATTGTTGCATACATTAATAGTTCATTCCTTTGGATTACTGAGAAGTATTCCATTGTATAGAAATACCACATTTATTTTTCTGTGTACATGTTGACGGTCATTTGGATTGTTACAAGTTTAGGACAATTATGAATAACACTGTTATAATTATTTGTGTACAGGTCTTTTTGTAGACATATGTTTTCATTTCTTTTGAGTAAATATCCAAAAGTGGAATTGTTCGTGCATATGTTCAGTGTATAATTAACTTTATAAGAAATTGCCAAACTGTTTTCCGAGTGTTGTCCAATACTGCATTTCCAAAACACTGTAGGAGAGGGCCAGTTGCTCTTCATCTTCACCAGGATTTGCAATGATCAGTATTTCTAAATGTAAGCATTATAACAAGTGTGTAGAGTTTAATTTGCATTTCCTCTATGACTAACGATGCTCAGTATCTTTATTTCCTATCTATATATGTTCTTTTGTTCACATCTTTATCCCTATAATTTATTGGAGTGTTTTTTATTCTTATTGTTGAGTTGTAAGAGCTCTTCATATAATTTGGATACAAGACCTTTACCAGATATGTGTTTTGCCAATCCATACCTTACATTTTTAATTTTTTTACAGTGCTTTCTTAAGAGCAGACATTTGAAAATTTGATGAACTTTAATGTATTCATGTTTTCCTTTATGGTTCATGCTCTTTTTGTTCTAAGAAATTTTTGCATAATCCAAGGTCCAAAAATTTTCTCTTGTCTTAATTAAAATTGTTACAGCTTTAGGTTTACTTTTATGTCTATTTCTTTAAGTTAATTTTGTATGTAATATGATATAAGGGTAAAGGTTCATTTTTTACATATGGAAGTTCAATAATCAATAAATTTACACAGATCAATCTATTTCTGGACTTCGTATAATATTTCATTGATATTTATGTTTTTTTCTTTTCCAAAAATACACTGCCTTGAATTCTCTCAGCTTTTTTTCCCCCTGAAAATGTATTCATGTAAGAAATCTTGACATCTGATTGTGTTGTACAGTTTCTTTTATTCTTTGTTTAGAAATTGTGTTGGTTTTCCTGGTGCTTTTCCATTTAAATTTTATAATTGAGTGATCAATTTTTCAAAAAAAAAAAAAAATCAGGAAATGTATTGAAATTATATTGATTCTAGTGTATTGATTCATTTTGGAAAAGATGCAAAACCTGAACATATTTCTTCTTCTTCAGATCCTCAAATATTATTCATGTTTCCATTTACTTAGGTCAGACATATATATTCCATAAATAAATAAATAACCTCAACCTATAGCTCATACCTTATATGAACCTTATAAAAACTGACTCAAAGTGAATCATGGACATAAGTACAAAACAAAACTTTACAACTTCTAGGTAAAAAACATAACACAAATTCTTTGGGTCTATTGCAAGGCAAAATGTTTTTAGACTTGACATAAAAAACAAGATCCATAAAAGAAATTGATAAATAGAACTTCATCAAAATTAAGAACTTTGTTCTGCAAAGGCCCATGTAAAAAGAATGAAAAACAACATACAAACTAAAGAAAATATTTGCAAATCTCATATTACTAGGTCTACTATCTGAGGCAGGATAGGAAGCCTAGGAAATTGACAATCCCCTCCAGGATACTTGAGATGTCTCACTGGTTACACAAGTAGCAAGTGACTGTATTCATCATCTGCAGCTGGAGAAGAACAAGAACCTGGTTCATCCAGCAAGGCTAATCCTTATGACTGGGGACCTGATCTTTAGCTAATTTTAATGTCATTATAATCTCATTCACATTGCTGTTACTAAGAGTCCCATCTTGCCCATCATGCATCTGACACCAGAGGTGCCAAATAAGGATGAAAGAGTGGGAAACAGAGGGTCCCACCCAGGGGGTGGAGATGAATGAATCATTTCAATGGGACATCACCAGTTCCCACCCCAGGAGGGATAAATACCACTGACCAGACTTCCTCAATGAAACCAATCTATTAGTTTGCCTGCACTTCCCTTTTAAGTGTGTACTTTCTCTTCAAGACGTCTCTTTCACTTTCCTGCATCTGTCTCTCTCTTAAATTCTTTCTTGCTTACAGACAAGAGCGTGGTAACTGCTGCTCCAAGTTGAATTCTCTTTCAGACGTCCCTGTAAGCCTCTGGTGACATCTCTAGTGTATACAATATAAAGAACTCTCAAAAATCAGCTGTCAAAAAACAAGTAATTCAATTTGAAAATGGGCAAGGAAATGAAAAAAACCTTGTACATAGGGCATATACAAATGGAAAATAAGTACATGAAGAGATATTTAATATCATTAACCATTAGGAAATAAAAATTAAGTGTTCAATGATACATCACTACACACCTATCAGGATGACTAAAATAAAAAGAAAAGTGACAAATTCAAATGCTGATGAGAAATTTTAGAGAACTCATATACTGCTAATAGGAATGTAAATGACTACAACCTCTCTGTAACATTGTTTAACAGTTCCTTAAGAAAAAACTAAACATGTAACTACTATATGACCCAAAAATTTTACTCCTAGGCAATTATCCCAGAGGAAAAAACATCGTGCTCACACAGGAATCTGCACACATTCATAGCAATTTTATTCATAATAGCTGAAAACTAGAAACAACTAAGAAGTGCTTCAAGGAGTGAATAAAGTGTGTCACATTCATATATGGAATACCATTCAGCAATAAAAGGAACAAACTTTTGATATGTACAACAACTTGAATAAATTTCCACAGAATTCTGAATGTAAACAAAAAATAAAAACCAATCCCAAAGTTACATACTCTATATTTCCATTTATAACATTTTGTGATGACAAAGTTATAGAAATGGACAGATTAGTGGTTATCAGTGGTCGTGGATGTGGTGTGGCTCTAAAAGGACAACATGAAGTATCCTTATGGTGATGGAAATGTTCTGCATCTTGACTATATGAATGAAATTAATATCATGCACTTCAAAACTTCAAAATATATTAATAGCATCCATTTATTGAAGATGTATATATATGTATATCCATATATATATATATATATATATATATATATATATATAATTTATATTTTTCTCTATTTCAAGGATAAATTGAACAAGTATAAATTTTGTTGGACAGCAAAGCTATTTGTCTTATAGATACTTTACAATGTTATTGCAAGGCTTAGAGGTTTAAAGTGCTAGTTGTTTGTGACATTGCTAATATTGTTAATAATATAATTTATATTAATAATAGTTTTAATAAACATTTATTTTTCCAACTACTGTTACTAATATTAATATTTATTTGATGAATACCCCTCTCCATATTTATTCCTGATTTCTTTCGTACATTTTATTTGATGTATTCCCACAAAGAAAATTGCTTAGGGGATAAGTATGTTTTAATTTTTAAAATACATTGCAAAATTGCCCTCCAGAAAGGCTCTGTCATACAACCCTCCCATCCAAAGTGTGTGAATATTGCCATTTCTCTCATGTTAATTGACCTTGAGAAATGGCCACTAGCCAGGAAACCCTCACTTTGAAAAGCCCAGTGCAAAATTGCTAGCTATTATTGTGATAGAAGCTAGGACGTATTCAAGTAGTGAAGACTTTTGTTCAAGTTTGAATAACACAGAGTAAAACAGAAAGATGGAAAGAGAGAATTAACACTGTTTACCCATTTAAGAAGGAATTCAAACCAAAATGATGTAAAATAAATAGAGTTCATAACAAGGTTGTTTTCTACAAACAACAAATGATTGTATTGCTTCAGATAAATTAATACAACAAAAAAATATTCCATGTGTTATTGTCTCAAATTAACAATGTATTATACATTTCCGCCATAATTTTGGGAACATAATGTTGATAAATTTAATTTTAGTGCCAAATGATGCAGCTGCCAGTTTATATGGACCGTGTCCCTCTTCATTCCTCCTAGAACTGTCTACATGTCTCTGTGGTGCTTATATCCTGCTTTGCTCCACTTTACACAGGAGACATTTTCTGAAAGCCAAGAGATTTTGAAAGGTATAGGAAAAAAACAAAAAAAAAAAAAACAGCTCAATATATTATATAACTGGTTTTCCTATAAGAACTTGCCACAAGAACCTATTCCATTAGTATGAAGTAGCCACAGAGAGTTAAAGTGAAAAAGGGAAACATAGCCACTGTTAGTGACTAAATCATACAACTGTGCTAGAGAAATATCAGTATTAGCTAATATTTATTAACACGGTTTAATGCATAATATTTCTAATATTTAGCATTATCTAATGCTCTGTGTCCTTGGAAATGTTCTAAAAACTTTACATGGATTTACCTAATGAATCTATAAGTGCTATGATTATCTTCATTTTATATATGAGGGAAGTGAGACAGAGACATTCCTTAGCTGGCCCAGGATATACAGAAAATAAGTGATGGAGCAGAGATTCAAACCAGGCAGAGTTGCTTTAAAGGTCTGTTTCCAGTCACAACACTATATCGCTTTATAATTGACTGCAGCGTCACAAGATTTTGACTCAGCTTGTTTCTCGGATTGTCTCATGAACAGTTGGTGAGTCCAACAGGAGTTACTTGCAAGAGGGATTTTTTTAGCCTGAAAAAGACAAATTAGGGAAAATAATTCTGTGTAGGTGCCTGGGAGAATTAGCAAGGACTGCCAAAGATAGCATGGTGCCTGTCTTGGGTAATAATTCCCCAGCAGGGGAAATGAACTTGTATCTGAGGATTAAGGACAGAGGAACTCTAGCCTGAATATAAAAAGCTGTTTTTACAAGAGGCACAAGGCATAAACAACTCTCAGAGCTCCAGGAGACAAAAGTGGGGAGATTAGCATTTACCTTCCTCCTGCACAGAGCACAGCATGGACTTGGCCTCTCAGTACTAGAAGGCTGTGCTTCTAAAACTGTAACGTACATAGGATGTACCTGTGAACATGCAGCTTCTCATTCAGTAGATCTAGGATGGGCATGAGATTCTGTGACTTCATCCCCACGTAATCAGCAAGAGCAATCAATAAAACCAAACTTTTATAAACTTTCAATTATTTCATAAATGCAAACATCCAAGTCACTAAGATAACTACTGAATCTTGTCTTGAGATCTCACTGTACTTTGAGGTCTAACAACCAGAAAGGAAAGTTGTTGGCTATTGTTAAATTTAGTAATAGAAAGCAGTTGTGATTTCTCTTGGGTAGAGGTATTGATTTAGAGATTATATTTACAATTGTACTTTGAAGCCTACGTTTGGAAGACTCACTCCGCTTTTCTCTTCTTTTTCATTGACACAGTGAGGTAAGACCATATCTCTTTTTTTTTTATTTTGCTAATCAAAGATCACAAATACTTTTCCTACTGTTACAACTTGATTACAACATCATAATGAGCAATAGACTCATACGTTTAATGCAGTATGGTTTAATACAAAAAATTCTCTAGATGCTACATACTATTAATAGCTCAGTATGCACAATATCAATTAACCTTCATGACCTAAATGGAAAAAGGAATACAGGTTATTTCAACTGCTAGAACAATGCAAAAGACTATGCAAGAATGCCAGCCAATAAGATGGTTATAGGAGGGGAAAAAATAGACATTGAAAAAAAGAAAAGAAAACACATTATAATTGCCAGAGTAAAATCACAACACAATGTGTCTTTGAAGAAGACTAAATAACCGCCATCTCATGAACAGTAAATAAATATTTCTGCATTCTCTTTCCCAGCATTAACTTATTATTAGGATAGCAATACAGATATTCACCTAAGTCAGTAAAAGACTATCTGATATATCTCAATGCCTATTTCTGAAAATCCCTGATATCAGACCGCTGGATTTTTGTACGGAGCAGGTCAGAATATGCTCTGTTGGAATGCTGGAGAGTAAACCGCACTGCTACAGAAATCTTTACCTAAAAATCTCTTATTCCAGCTCCCAGCTTTGCCCTTGGTCTTTCTTTTCACTAGGAAAAAATTCTACCCGTGTTATCTTTGCCTCAGAGGACAAATAATAGGACACACCATCCATTTGTTATTTATCCCTTGGACTTCTTGACAATAGGTGCTCTGTAGCGCTGAGCCCCTAATCTACGTTAACATCATTCACTTCAAAAACAACCAGACTTCAACAATAGTAGTCTGGAAAAAATAAGAGAGACAAGGGAAGAAAAAAATTTAGGAGAACAGATTGGGGGAAGCATGCTATAAGTGAGGATAAATTGGAAGGTAAGAAATGAGGTGACAAAAATGCAAGAAATGGAAGGTTGAGAAATAATGAAACCATTAAAAATATAAGGGCTACTATTGAGAACAGGTTCTCCAGGACCTTGTGGCTCTTGATTTGTCTTCCTGACTCAATAAATCTAAGCTCAATAAAACTCTGTCCACAAATGCTGTTACCCAATAAGATTAGGAAGTATTCTCTTTGATGTTTCCATTTGGGTTTGATAATTGACCTTTGACAATTTTGTAAAAAAAATGCATTCAATGAAAGTTAGACAAATACACAAACAAACATGAGGTTAATAAAGCAAGTTAATCACACCAAATTGACATCTGATCTTTGTCATTTATCCAAAGCGATATAGTAAAATACTCTAGTCACTATTTCTGTTTTATTTTCAGTTCTGTTTATGAAACTTAATATAGTTCTTTTATTGTATTTCCATTTCTGACAGAGTACACATTCTCATTGTATTTACATTGTGGTACTTCATACGGTTTATTCTCATTTTGTTGGTTGCTTGGGAGAACAATTTTCTTTCTTTTTTTCTTTTCTTTCTTTCTTTCTTTTCTTTTTTTAACTTCATAAGGTACAATGTCAATGTGTCGTGCTCCCTGATTTTTTTTTGAAGCTCATATATTTTTTCCAAATATATTTATTCTCCGAACTTAGTAATTAGCTATAAAATACCCCATCTTGTGAGAAGCAGAGAGTGTCCAGAGACTCAGCCAAAGCAAAAACCACCCACACCATGTGGCAGGGCTATGCTGGTTAGCCTAAGAATGGAGACTAATTCTAGGTACAGCTCAGAACTATCCATCCACTTAATACAAGCTAACATAAGTTATGTAAAAAAACAAAAACAAAAAACTGACACCTTGCCCTGCCTCCACTTAGAGTGAGCAGTCCATCAGAACCCATGTCAAATAAAAAAAAAGAAAAAGAACTTTAGTATCTCAAATAAATAAATATAAATAAATAAATAAATAAATAACCTTCTCCCCAAATCAGAGTCATCTCATCTTCACTTAGTTACATTCTTCTAAATAAATGACACTTTGAGCTTTACGGTAAACTTCCCCTAAGGAAAAACAAACAAACACCTTTTCCTTATTGGAGGGCTCATCTCTGAAAACCTATGACAAGCCTTACAAATATAATTATCACATGGAGAAATAGGAGCTTGCCATCAACGAATGGTTTCCATCAATAACCTTGCAATTCTTGATTTTTTTTTCTTAAGTCCCTGAGATATGTTTATTTGGTGAACCAGTACCTCCCTTGCAGGCTTTGTGAGTAAACTTTTTTTTTTCATTTTTCTATTATATCTGAGTCTTACTTGAAATTTATTATTTCATGGGTGAGCAAGGGTTACAAAATATGTATGGACACTGTTGAAATTATAAGGATGATTACATTCTATTACTCTAGGAAATCCTGTCAGTTATCTTCCAGTATATTCAGAATAGAACTACTTATCACTCAAGCCACAGCTATCTCCCAGATATTCTGTCAGCATCTCTTGTCTGGATTATTGCAAATGCCTCCTGAATGGTCCGCCTGAGTTGTTCATGACCCTTAACAATCCATTTTCTACACAGCAGCCCAGGTGATGATGTTACAATGTAAATGAGATCCATACAACTTTTTTGCTCAAAATATTCTCAATAACTTCTCACTTTTCACTCCATGGCAGTGAGTCCAAAGTCATTAAAATATTCCACACATCTTTACACATCTTCCACTCACCACCACCTCTCATTACCTCACTGACTTCATCTCACACTTCCCCCTCATCCCTAGCTAATTTGCCCTTGTTTCTTGAAAGCAAATTACTAAACACACTCAGTCCTTGAGAATATATTCATTTTCTGAAGTGCTTTCCTCTCAGAATTTCTGAGAATGTCTTCTGGTCTTTATTCATATGTTACTATCTCAGGAATATCTTGTGTCCCCACGCTAGCACTTTTTATCATCCTTGTCCACCTTTTTCTGTATGTTATTTGTTACTGTCTGCAGATATTTTATTTGTTTTATTTATTGTTATATTCCTACACTATAATATAAGCTCCATGAGAAAATCTTTTTGTTTCTTTGGGGTATTTTGTCTTTTCTTGTAATATCTATTTGTTTAGTAAATACATTTATTCCATTCATTGAGCATGTACTTCCCTGCATTGGAAGAGTATTGGTCATGCTCCTTAATGCCTCTGTGTGTCAATATCTTCATTTTCAATTTGAGGGTAATAATTGCACTTATTCCATTAAATGTTGGTAAAGGTTAAAATAAAGAAAATGTACATGAAAGGGTTGTCATTATGCGGAGCACCTCGTAAAGGTTCCATAAATAACAACTAGGAAAATGATGATGGTAATGAATGATTTGCTATGTGAGTCAGAGAATATGAGTACTTGGTTGGATTTGGTTTCTTAAAATACAAAACTCAAAACCAATACCTTACTACATAGTTCTTAGAGCTTGGACAACTAAAATCTGATTAGCCAGAGAAGACTCACATTCTCATAAGTTTATTAGTACTTCCCTGCCGTCCTATGCTCACCAAGGCAGTCATTTCAAACCTATAATTTCATCTCTTTTTCCATCTTTTTGCTTCACTTCATTATAATTTTCCTTCCTTTATATACTGTCAAAACAAAACAAAAAATTATCTTTTGAAACAAGTGATTCTCCTTTCACCTGTTCCGTTATTCAAGCTGTGCAGTCCAAAACATACAGGCAAACATTTGATCTTCCTAAGGCTTTGATTCTCAATGGCAACTGCAGCTTCCTGCCCCTGTTACCAAATCATTTCACTTCTTAACATAACTCCTATTTACAGGTTTTCCATTTTCGCTGAATAACATACCACTTTCCCGTCTACATTATTGGAATGTTACTTATATATATCCACTCATTCTTGTTGTGATTTTCAATTGCATGTTTTTGCTCCTTTTGCTGCATTGCCTAAAACATCATTCCCTAGAGAACTGGATACAATTATACCAACAATTTAGTGATACTATTATTACTTCATCAAATAGGTTTAAGAATACAAATTTCAGAATTACTTAGTATTTTTACTGTTCTGCAGTCAGCTTTATCCAAAGAGCATACTGATTTTCAGGAACACTGCAAATAAAAGACATTGTCTTAAATATATTCCATATCAATTTTTCTATTGAATTTTGCAAATTAAATTTTCAATGTCAGATTTAAAAATTGAACTCAGAAGCTGAAACATGTAGTTTCAACAATTTCACTCAATGCAGTTTGAATAGAAATCCCCTAAAAATTTACCTTGTTTTTACCCAGAAAAATGAAGATTTTAATGGCCATGATCAAAGATCGTTTTACTTTGAAGAAAAATAAACTCTAGTGAAATACACATCACTCTTACTTGTACTTTGAAATTTTAATCATGCTTTGACCTTAAAACAAAAAGATATTTGTAGATAAGTCAATTTTAAGAGTTCTTGCTGTTTGAAAACAATTACTGAATTCAATGATTGGGTGGACTTATATGCATAAGCTAATAGTCATGCTACTTCTGTAGAAAAATATTTTAAGGGGTAATGAAAAACTTAAAATGTATAGAAATAATTATTTGATTCATTATCCTCTTTTGATAAAGTCATTATTATAGTCTAAATAAATAGAAACTATCCCAAAAATTCAAAACAAAGGAGATAAATAACATTTTGCTTTTGGAAACGGTGATGTTTAATCTGTGAATGTGTGTAAAATTTGCTATCTTCTTGGAGGGCACTTTTATGGACAACACAATACCACTTTCTTTTTTGCTGAGCTTTTATAAGTTCTTATCAAAGTAAGTGTGTTGAAATTTTTAACTTTTAGATTGCGAGGTGGTGTTGTGGTGGTAGTTATTTATTTTTTTTTACTTACACAGGGAGGCTACAGGATAAAGCTACATAAGTCTGGTTATTCCACTAACTGGTTGCGGACACAATTTTTAAAACCATCTATGGTATCTGTTGTTAGTCTTTGTGAAAATGCCTATAGGAAGTTAATTAAAATAAGCTTTTTTTTTTTTTTTTTAATAGACTATTATGCTTTTAGGATTAGTCCACATCTTATTTGTAGTCTACTGCCTTTATTTTAATTGCTTTCTAAGATTCAGTTGTATAGACTTACCACAATTTATTTTTCCTTTCTATTGTTAAAGGATATTTGGGTGTTTTTGATATTTCAACATTGTGGAGAATGCTATTGTGAATATTCTTTTACATGTATCCTAGTATAAATGTACCTGACTTTCACTAGTGTATATATACAGGAATGAAAATGCTGACTATAGATCTAGATATTTTTACCTTTAGTACACAAGGCCATACTTTCCTATGAGTTTTTCCTTATAAAAATAAATGAAATAAATGTTCTTTACATCACTTTGCCTGCAAAGTAAACCCAAATTCTCAACTCTATTAAAACACAATGCAGGACCATTTAAGTTACATATTTCTGATTAATATTTCTGTCTTTTTCGGTTTGGCTATACTTCTATGTTTGATTTTTTGAAAATAATTTTATTTAAATTTAAAATTTTATTATATTTATCTCACATTTTTCATAGAGGAGGATTTAAAAAGCAGAAAAAATAGTAAAATAAAAAATGAATAAACACACAAGTAAACAGAAAAGGTACATATTTATAATTGATATTAGGAAGGGAAACTATTAATTTAAGGAGAAATAGAAATTACCTTTCCCAATTACTGCTATACAGATTTTTTCCCCCCGTAAAAGTTTCACTTAACATCATGGGTAAAATCTGACTCAGAGGTATATATCTTTTCTTCATGTCATTTTAGAAATTTTGACACTTTTTTAGAACTAAATAAAAATGTCTGGTGAGCTACCTGGAGGTTTTTGTGGAATCCTACACATCTGATATTTTCTAAACATGGAGAAAATAGCAGCGGACATAATCTGGCGGTTTCCTCCTGGACTAGAATTTGGGGAATGTCTCTACCTGGTCAGATTGTTAAACTCTATTCAGAATTGTCAGTCTCCAAAGCAGACAGAAGACAATCCCTCATATGATCCCCATCTCCTGGTATTAATGCCTTTATGTAATCTCCACTCTTAAGAGACGGCAAGACCTGTGGTTTGCTTAAATGGGATTTTGTGGCAAAGGTGGTGGGATTTGGATAGTTACACATACATAACACAAAAAAGAGTGGCACCTGTTTCTTTCTCCATTGCTCACTTCAAGAAGCAAGCTGCCATGAATCCTACAGGCGCTAGGAAGTATTTCTTATTTATCTCTATCATATGGCTTCTAAGCAGTAGGGTTATTATAATTGCATAACTTAATTATTATTCAAAGGTAAGCAGGCCCATGTATTTCTCACCCTGGAATATATGGGCCAGTTTAATTAGACTTTACCAGGAATATAGCACTCAGCAACTATACTGCATATTTTATGTTAGAAACTACCATTGTGTTGGATATGAAAGGAATGCAGATTAAGGAAGAGTTTAATGGGCTTGTTTCTAAAACCTTCTGCAAAATGTTTGGTACAGTAATTACACACCATTATTCCCTGAAGAATGTGTCTCCTTGTACCATAGTTCTGGAAGAGAATCTGATGTAATTCAATACCCAATATATCCTCACTGGCGTGGGACTAACTTCTATTTGGAAGATGACTATGAAAGAGGGAATGGTTCTCATTTGGCAAATAAGGTGTTATTTGTTTACTGAAAAGAATTACAAACAATCAAGCCACAGCGTGAAGTAAGCTGTTTGAACAATCCAGATTATTTACATAGAGGCCTGGTTTAACCCAGAGTCGATGAATTTTATCTATTATAATTAGTTACCTCCTGTAGACTCAACTGAAATCATTCTATGTACTGAGTGTCTCATTTATAGATAAATATGAAAGTGGTCCTACTAATTCATTAAAAAATCATTTTATTTGTTTTTCTTATCCTCCTACCACTGACATATTTATTTTGAGATCACTTATATATGTGAGTGCAAACATCTAAATAATAATTGTAGTTTCTTCCCTCTCAAAACAAAAGCATAATTTTCACATCAAATTCAGGGAATATGCATAAATACATGTACACCAAAGCCTGTTTAAGTCATTTATCATTTTGGAACTAAGATCTAGTTATTTTCATGCATTAAATAGTCAAAAATTGTAACACTAATTAAAGGAAGTACTTGGCTAGTGATCTGGCAATTTAGGGTTTTTATTTTTATTTATTTATTTATTTTTTGAAACTGAGTTTGGCTGATTATTATTTTTCTTATTGCCAGGCTTCTCAGTGTTGTTTCTGTTTTTTTTTTTTTTTTTTATCAAATCAGCTGTCAGTAAGCATACTGAGTACTCAGGTAAGCCCAGGAATAAATATCTTCCAAGAGAGACTCTAAATGAAAAAATTTTCCTGACATAAAATTGAAAATGAACCTGTTAATAAGGCTAAAATATTTACCATGTTTATTTAATTTTTCTCTGACATAAACTGAGTTAGATGGTGAGATTGAATGGAGGTGGGTATATGTCTTAACCTGACCAAACTACTCAGAGAATGCACTGTATTCTGGAGTTCTACGTATTCCCATTGTTCTAGATATTGATTAAACTTATCAATTAAATTCAGTTACATTCAATTTCTATTGACATTCTGAATGAAATGCATGATTTTGGAGACACCAAGATATATACCACTGATTGACTATGCTTTCATTTCTCTTTCCATAGACATGGGAAATTAACTACAATAAATTAAATTGTGAAGGAGTAACTCTGATTTACATTAAAAGGAGTATCTCATCAAAGCTTTCACAGTCGCAGTGATGTAAATATATGGGGTTTATCTATTATGAATATCAGTCCACCAGTGTTCTACAGTGATGGGTCACGATGCTGAATTTTGTTAGCAGTCATCTCTACTAAGTTTGGAGCTCCTTTCCTTTTATTACCTTCCATATGTGTTGCTTTCTGAAACTGAGGCATCACTTCAGCAGTGAAGAGGGGAAAGAGATAAAAGTTGATGAAAAAAGAAAAGGAAAAACAACAACAACAAAAAAAACCACAACACAATAATTTAGTAACCTTTAATAAGAAAGGAAGCCATAAATCTCTTTAGACTTCACAAGTCCTTTTTATAACAACGGTATACTGGGTAGAAGACATGCTATCAGCTTTCATTTCAAAAAAAGAAGTCCACATCTTAATCCCTGAAACCAATGAACATGTTATCTTACTTGGCAAAAGGGACTGGCGTGTGTAATTAAATTAAGGACCTGGAGTTGGGGGGGGGGGTATCTTGGATTATATCAGTGGGCCCAATGTTATCACAATGGTTCTTAAAAGTGGAAGAGGAAGGTAGGAGAGTCAGTACCAAATGTGACTATGGAAGAAAGACACATACAACTTCACTGGCTTTGATGATGGAAGGAGAGGACAATGAGCCAAAGAATGTGGGTGGCCTCTGGAAAATGGAAAGATCAAGGAAATGAAATCTTTTCATAAGCCTCCAGAAAACACACACACACACACACACACACACACACACACACACACACACACACAAAACGCAGCCCTTGTGACACACAGATTTTGGCCTAGAAAGAATTAATGTCAGACATCGACCTACAGACTGTAAGATAACAAATTTGCATTATTTATGCTTCTAAATCTGTTGTAATTTATTACAACAGTGATAAAAAAATATGATTAACCTAGCCTTCCTTTTCAAAGTAGCAGGTTAAATATAAACATTTATCCCTGCTGCTACCCAAAATGCCGAAACAAGGACAGTAGCAAAAATAACTCATTGAAAGTCTGTTTGAAAGGCATACTTTCCTTTGTTCTATTTAACTCAACTTGTTGGTTGCCTGTTTCACACCTTGGCAGAAAACCAAAGGTTTATTTTTGGATGTGGGTGAAACATTATTTAGAATATAGGATCCTGCACAATTGAAGATGAAGATTCTGTTTTCACACTGAGGATAGTCTTTCCCTGATCCAGGTGGCTCTAAGAGCACTGGCAGCCAGGTATTAGGTTGGTGCAAAGGTAACTGTGGTTTAAAAGTTAAAAAAATAAATAAATGCAAAAACGCAATTACTTTTATACCAAAGTAATACCTCCTTTGTAGGAAGGAGATTAAAAGCTTTAATTGGGTAATATTATTGACCTTAAATAAGAACTCTAAAGGTACTAATTTAAGGTTAATAATCCAAGCATGTCACTAAACAGTGAAGACTATGGTTGAATTTATCCCATATATTTAGACGAGTCTCAGTAATTATGTAATTGACCCACTAGAAAATATACTCAAAATTATATGCATTGAGAGGTACTAGAAACAAATAGAATGCTGGGAGAAGAAACATTTAAAATATACTATCATTGATAATTTGAAAGAGTTAAGATTCTTCTTCCATGATATAAGAAAAAGACCCCTTAAAAAAACAAACATTTAGAGAACCAAAAAAAGTTACTGAAAATTAAACTATTACAGAAGAAATGAACATCTTGGAAGATAAAAATCAAAATAAATGCACATAAACTGAAAGTCATAAAAATAAGATGAAGAAAGTTTCCAAGAATGTAGAGACAAATAAAAAAAATAACAAATAAGAGAGGAACTATTAGAATATTAGACAATAATTTCAAGATTTCCAACATCCAAATAATGGAAATTCCAGAAAGACAGAATAGAGGAAAATGGGGGAATTAAACAAAGAAACAATTTAAAAAAAAGTTTCCTGAAGTACATGAGTTTTCAGATTGAAAAGGCACAGCAAAATGGATTAAAATGGGTTTACAATTAGGGAGAACATATTGAAATTTTAGAACACTGGGGAAGGTTAGATTATCTAAAAGCTTTAAGGAGAAAAATCAGTTTACAAAAAATGGCATCAGATAGCTCAATAGCAACATTGGAAGATAGGAAAAAAAAGTAACAATGTCACTGAAATTTCGAAGAAAGTAATCTCTATGCTAGGCCAAACTATTAATATTAATCATGAGGGGCAGATTAGTTTATTTTAAAAAATCTCAAAAAGTGTACTACTACTATATATATAGTATACATATATAGTATAGTATATTATGTGTGTGTGTGTTCGCACGTGCGAGCGTGTGTTTTCCTGAGAAACTCCTGGAAAATGTGCTTCAAGAAACAAAAGAGTAAACCAAGAAAGATGAAAACATATGTCCCATGAAACAGGGTTTCTACACTAAGAATGCCATGATCAGAATCCCCCAGTGTGATGATTAAGGGAGATCTCAAGACAACAGCTGTACAGTAGACTTAAAGCAATTTACATAATTGAGCAGATCAGAATAATTTGATAGATAGTTCTTCAAGAAGATAAAATTGTTCAAATATCTAATGTGTTTGATGAATTAATGGGAATGTATTTATAACTGGGAAAGACACTTTGGCTGAGTTAATCATACGTATATGTATAAATAAGCAAAGAAAAAAGTTATCAAGACTAAAAGGGGAAAAGCTGTGAAGGGTGAGAAAAATAATTAAAACACATTGGATCGATTGTCATAGCACTTAATGAAAACTGATAATTAATCTATTAAATATAAGAAGACAAGATTGGAAATTTAGGGTAAGGTGGATGTGGTGGAGGTGTAGTAGATAGCAAGACTTGAAAGAAAACCAGATCTTCATCTACCTCAGTTAATAGCAAATAGAGAATGCCCCCAAATGGAAAATCAAGAAGCAATTTAAGAATGGTTAGGGATTTGCATGTAAATAACAGTAGAACCTTCCAAGAGGGCAGGGACTACTCATGTTTGTGGATTTAACTTAATTAAAAGCAGAGTAAACAGCGTTTCTGAAAATTAGCCTTTTTTTTCCTAGTGTAAAATGAAGATAATCTCTACCATATAGAGTTTATTATGAAGAGTCAAATAATGTGTGTAAATCACCATGCAAATGATTGGCATGTGTAGCTGGGAAAGGATAAGCAGGAGTGATGGATGTGATTCTCAGTGAGCAATGAGGAGATAATTGGCCCTGCCATATTTATTGTCTATAGTACCCATTGCTCATACACAGCCCAAATATTCTGAGACAGCCATGATTTCAAGACAACTTTTCAGGTAAGAAATCAGAATTTAGAAAAAAGAACATTCTACTAAATGATCAGGACCATTTTCTTTTAACTCCCCTTGGCCGGAAGCTGCAGGAACTTGGCTTTTTGAATTAATTCTGAGAGGTGCCAGGAAGTTGGGCACATTACATAACTGGTCCAGTCCAAAATTAGGAACACACATTTTCTATGAAACTCTTTTAAGAAAAGTAACTGAACCCTTTTAAAATGGTGATTTGACATTTAAGCAAGATTAGGAAAACTATTATATGTATTTGCTTGTTGTACTTTCCATGGCTTTTGAAACACTGGCTCAGCAAAGGAGATGGTCATGAAGATGCCTCAAAAAAAATGCACGGCTCTAATAATCTGCATTATTATGTTCAGGTTCCATGTTTCTGAAATGTCTCCCCAATAAGGATTCAAAATAAGTAATCTTCAAGGGATGAATTGTGACGGATTAAATAATTGCCTCTTAGAAGTTAAGAATCTTATGATAAACAAACTGAATCAAGGAATATGAGTAATTAACTGGGGGGAAGTGGAAAAATGATGAGAACACTTTAAAAATTAAACCCAATCATATTTTGAAATTTTAATATAGATTTTATAAAACTTGAGTTCATATTTTTGTAAATGACCTTGTATATTTAAATAATTTTAAATTGTGTGCCAGACAATGCAATTAGTTTGATGCTAATTTGAATAAATATAATGTAAATCAAGCACAGATACTGAAGTAGAGCTCACAGAAGTGCTGTGTAGTCAAGTGAACTCTTTTCATAACATGAAATGGTAGAGAATCTCATAATAGAAATAGAATGTAAGACACCTTCCCGTAATCCCACTCTTCCTCCCATAGAAATAATCCATTATTGTTTCATCTTTTCAGGACAAAGTGGTTCTTTTTTTTTTTTTTTTTTTTTAAGATTTTATTGGGGAAGGGGAACAGGACTTTATTGGGGAACAGTGTGCACTTTCAGGACTTTTCTCCAAGTCAAGTTGTTGTCCTTTTCAATCTTAGTTGTGGAGGGTTCTGTTCAGCTTCAAGTTGTTGTTCTTTTCCGTCTTAGTTGTGGAGGGCGCAGCTCAGCTCCAGGTCCAGTTGCCGTTGCTAGTTTCAGGGGGCATAGCCCACCATCCCTTGCGGGAGTCGAACCGGCAACCTTGTGGTTGAGAGGACATACTCCAACCAACTGAGCCATCTAGGAGCTCAGCGGCAGCTCAGCTCAAGGTGCCATGTTCAATTTTAGTTGCAGGGGGCGCTGCCCACCATCCCTTGCAGGACTCGAGGAATTGAACTGGCAACCTTGTGGTTGGGAGTCCACTGGCCCATGTGGGAATCGAACCGGCAGCCTTTAGAGTTAGGAGCACGGAGCTCTAACCGCCTGAGCCACAGGGGCCGGCCCCAAAGTGGTTCTTGAGTACTGAGACAACTAAATGCTTTTTACAGTATTTAAAGCCATATACGGATGAATTTAAAATAGCATAAAATTTTTTTCAGAAATAATTAATGATAAAATATCCTTATTTTTAATTTGGTAAGTATTTACAAAAGTGAATTCACACGTTCCTGAGAAAGATGAATATTTAAATTGAAGGTGAGCATTTTTTAAAAATGTATTTCTTTTACTTATATCATTTGGATAACTGGAATGAAGTATTTTACCACGACAGGAGCCATACCATAAAAATCCCATAAGAACAAATTTGTTTGCAGTTGTTAGTTATTCAGTTCAATGAATACATTACATTTTGCTTTCCACTAGTCACCACACTGGTGGTCTGAAAATTACCTTGGCTTAAGTTGACTTTTACTCTCTTTGATTTGAACTTTTAAAATTTCCTGAAATGGAACTACCAGAGGTTTATTTTTCATTCAGTCAATAAAACGAGTAACTTTTCACTGCTGACAAAACATGATGTCAGGTACAGATTGAACAAATGTTATACAAAATCACTTTGATCAGAAGTCCTCCAGGTTAAAACATATGAAACTGAGATGATTTTGTTTGAAATGATCAGTGTCAACAAAAAAAAAGTCAGCAAAGGAGAATAAAAGCAATTCTTTATTTTTATCCAAATATATCAGACTTTATAATTTAGTTAGTTTCAACAAAAACGTAGAGTTCACCATATATCATCCAAACCTGAACACTCTAAAAGTGAAAAGGAATGCTGTTAATAATTACACAGGTACAACAGGAAAAACTGGAACTCTCCCGGGTAAACTGGGACCGATGATCAACTTAGTAATAGGGGTTAAACTGCAATTATATGCAGAAATCACATCTTTCCTATACATATGTGGTAAAAATACAGGAAGAGCATTCACTAAGAAAAATGAATTTTGGCAAGTGTTTTTTTTTCCCCTCATTATACAGATCTCTTTAAATTTCACGCCCTCTGTTAACAGTTACCTCTTTTAAAATAATCAATTCTTATTCCACCCAGCCTTTTTTCATGTGACCATTTTCCTTTACTTCACTAATATTTTGACTGTCTGAAATCATCTGGTTTTGTCTGTCTCAGTGTGCCCTCCCCACTCTCCTACAGACATGCAGTGTTCAAATGGGCAGTGACCTCCCTGACGTAGTCACAGCCAGATCCCCAGGAGTTAGAAATGCCTAGGACATAAAAGAGATACAAAATTTTTGTTGAATGAATGAGTGAATACATTCAGAGAGTATTTTTGGCCCCATGTTCTGCTTGGTACCAAAGACAAGTTAAAATAACTCTCCAAATTAAATTATGGCTCTATTTAGTATTAAGTCATTGGATTAAATGATCTATGCAGTTTCTTCCACTGATAATAAATATACTATGCCCCCTGGACTCCCTCCTTTTTATGTTATTATTTCATGTCCTATACCCAGCAAATAAGCAAGTTTGGAGATCAAACGGCAGGGCAGCTAGTTATATTCACAGTGGATCTATGCTCTAGGTTGATCATTTTTTTCCGGTAATAATTCCCTGGTATATGTTTGCACCTACAGAATTTGGTTGATACAGAGGTAGCCAGAAGATACGGTTGTAGTCAATGATAGAATTGTTGATGTAGTAATTTTCCAATAAGGAAATTATCATATGATTGCTAAAAATGGGAAATGATGAGTGCCCAATCCAGTCATTAAAGATTTACATATTAATGAGGAGAAAGAGATTAATTCTGGGCAGATGTAGATTGCAAAGTCCAAAATAGTATTATAGGAAAATCCATGATATTCTGATAAGGAGCACTTGTAAATTTTAATAAAAATCTCTGCATTCCAAATCTTTATTTTTGCAGGTGTTCTACTGAGCAATAGTTTTGATTCCCTAGCGAATCATAAATATAAAATCTTAGGGTTAAAAATATAGTACTGCTAAGTTTATTTTGGTAGGCCGGGGATCCAATACACCAATAAAATCAGTGTTTAACCAAACAAACTACCATCGCCACCAACAAAAGACACATGGGTAAAATATTTCCAGTCATCTAATTTTAAATTCTCTCAGGTATATACAAAACATTCCTCTTGAACTGCGTGATGACAGGTCTGGAATGGAATAGGTTCCCCAGGTGAGAAAAAAAAAGTCTGTCCTGTTACAACAAATGCCACAAACAAAAGAAAGGCATAAGAAAAAGAGACTCGATTAGACATATGTACTTTTAAGCATAAATATTTATCATCTGTTTCATTGTATTATTGTTTCTCCTCAAGGATAAATCAGTAGTTTTTAAAATGACAGAAGTTTCAGAAGAAAAGTGAAAATGTTACCAATTAACTCAGTTTGAAACAGGGACCATTAATTATGTAATTTCACACAGATTCTGATATATTCAATATAACTTGGCTCCTGACTATCACAATGATTCAGCATTTGTTCAGAATTCATATTTGTATTAGATCATACACAAAAGAGATTTTCAGATTTTAATTAGTCCAGGAGAGGACTGATTCTCAAATTAATCTGTTTCTTTTCCCCCAGTATCAGCAACTTTTAAAAATCATAAGGAATCTTCAGTGTCTTGATGTGCTCTAAAATTTACAAGTTAAATATATAATGGTTATATTTTCGCAGGGCCATAAATAGCACAGACTTATGTGATTCCCTCATATAAAGTACAATTGAAAATCTTCCAGGACCTTAAACAGCAGAAAACATTAAATTAGATTTTAAAATGACAAATAATTTAAGGCTAAAATATTTGGTATTAATAATTAATGCCAGTAGCCTTCCTAGCCTAATAAATTAAACATGCACAAGAACTACAACTTTGAACAAAACATCACAATTTTATCAGATATATATGTATGTGCATGTGTGTGTGTGTATATATGTATACACACACACACACACAGTTACATATATATGCACACATATATATAGTTTTATCACCCTGAAAGGTCCACTCATGTTTGGCTTAATACATATGTTAGAAATGTCATGGAGAGTACCACCCCTTTAAATATATATATATATATATATATCTTTTTTCAGAATGTACAATATAAATATACCATATATAAATCATGCCATAAAACTAAATGCAAAATTTGCACATTATTGCATGCACGATGTGATAATACATGCCCGTTAATAAGAACTTCCTTATGATGTCCTCCGTTCACAACTTTTGCTTTCTGCACATTAGCAACAGTTGGAATAAGGGTTCTCAAATATGCATATATGACTGGGGGGAAAATGTACCTGTCAGATTCCTTAGAGAGGATTACCTCATCAGCCAAATATTGGACCATTAGTAAATCAAAACAGTAAATAATGCCTAAGGAGGTGTTTTGTTATGTGAATCGGTCAGAGTTCATTTTTCTTAATTTGGCTGGAAGATTCCCTTCCATCCTGGCTGCTCCCCCAGCCATCTTTTGAAGCTTTGGTGGCAAATCAGCCACTGACTGGCTCATGGGATCAGACAGCATCTTGGTGGTTTTAGAGACCAGTTTTTCTTCTGAGTTGCCAGGAACTGAGCTTATTCGTTGAAGTTTCATGGGCAAATCTCCCAAGCTGTAGGCCTTTTCTGAAGTTGTAGAACTCATCCTCAAGAGTTTTTTGGGAAAGTCTTCTCTTCCAGTAATTTTCTGCAGCTTAGACGGAAATTTTGTACTAATGTCATCTAATCCATCTAAGCATTCCACAGAATTATGTCTTTCTTTGCTGTTAGTTATGGCTGGTGCTATTAAAGGGGATGACATAAGAAGCATTTCCTCTTGTTCTTTTACACTGTAAGGTGGGGTGGGGACTTCAAATGTTGCATGGAACTGGGAGTAATCAACTTTAAAGAATCCTTCTTCTAAGGAAATTACAGGGAAAAAACGATGACCCCAAAGAACTTCATCTTCAGTGTATGATGTTCGAGCTTGACAAGTCATCCCTACAACAAAAAGAAAGTCCTCGATAAGTTATGCATAGCAGAAGCACAAGCAAGCCAGTTTGATCTAAAGAATGAATTTTGCTTTCTTATAAGGTTTGGAGTCTTGATCTGAGTAGACTGAGCAATAAAATACGTTAAAAGTTTTAATATAAGATGATAAGGATACATACTTTCTTCCAACAAACACAAGGCACCGTTACTTTCATGTTTAGAGGGTAATACATCAAAGCATAACTGATTGGTTATTATCCATAAACCAAAATAAAAGGGCACTGAATAATTTTTGACATATGTGTCTCTATAAGGAGTTAAGTGCAGAAATCACATAATACTGGGGTTGCCAAAAAAAAATGTATACAAGTGGACACTTTGGTCAACGTTGCTTAAGCAGTAGTTCGCCATAATTAGAAGTATTCAGAGGCTGATGGTAACCATTTTGAGCACCTCTTGTAATTGCAGAAGTCAAACATGACTTGTATTCATCTTTTTTTTATTGGTATATATTGAGTATTACAATTTTAATAGTTTTTTTCATTTCTTAAAATGCATATACATTTTTTGGCACCCTCTGTAATTTTCCATCATTCAAGAAGTAATATAATATATGAAACAAACCTGGCTTTGAATCCGAACATTACCACTATGTAAACTTAAGAAAGATACTTAACCGTGCATCACTTTCCTATTCTGTTGAGTAGAGCATGGAAAATAACACCTGTCCCACAGGACTGCTATGAGCATGAAATAAAATAACGTGCAGAAATGTAAAATGTGTTGTATAATGTCTACAAATAGTTTTTTTCTTAATAAATGACAGTAAAGATAACTATCCGAAGTATTTGCTAAATGAATAAAAGTTGGAAATATTTCTATGTTGGATAATGGGAACTCATTGTGGTGGGCTCATTCTTCTGGATATTTAAGGCCAGAGTAAACTTTTGCTCAAATTTTAGAAATCCATTTGCTAAAATCAATAAGCTGGGTCATGTGATATTTCAAGTTCTATTCCTTCTATAAGAATCTCTGACATTGGGTGCTGGATATAAAATGTCAAATTTTGCTATTTATTTATTATGTGGCTTGCTTATTTATATCATGCTAGTCTGATTTACTAAATTGTAGTCTCTTCATAAATCATATATTTAGACTGAGTTGCTTTTAAATCAGTCAACCTCTGAATATTCATTGTGTGAAGACTGGAAGTCCATGAATAAATTAAAACCAAATATCAAATTCAGTCTTGCATCAGTCAAAAGATACAATTTCTGTAAGTTGCAAAATCCACTGCTTTCCTTAACCTTTACTATCACACTTCTATTAGAGGCTATTACAATGTAAAATGATGAATTTTAAAAATGCCCCTCTTCAATAATTAAGTATAATTCAAAGAAGCAATGACAGTCTTTCTTCTAACATTTCCATTCTACCTCTGTCATTGTATCCATAATTTCTACTGTGTTTAAGCCTGGGATAATTTGGATAAAGGGATATCCTGTCTTTTCCCCCCAACTAGTAATTCCACACACGATACTTAGAATTAGGATAAAATGCATAATTAAAAAGTTCACTGTAGCATTATTCATGGTGGCCAAGACATGGAAACAACCTAAGTGTCCTTCAATAGATGATTAGATAAGGAAAATGCGGTATATGTATCACAATGGAGTATTACTCAGCCATAAGAAAACATGAAATACTGTAATTTGCAACAACATGGTTGGATCTTGGGATTATCATGCTCAGTGAAATAATTTATACAGAAAAAGTCGAGAACCATATGAATTTACTCATGTGTGGAATATAAAACTGAAAACAACAAATGAATTAAGACAAACAAACATGCAAAAATTCATTGACACAGACAACAGTTTAGTGGTTACCAAAGAGTAATGGGGAGAGGGGTGTGGTAGAAGATGGTAAAGAGGGTCAAATATATGGTGATGGAAGGAGAACTAACTCGGGGTGGTGAATACACAGTGTGATATATACATGACATATTACAGAAATGTACTCTTGAAACATATACAATTTTACTAATGTCACCCCAATAAATTTAATTTTAAAAAATGTCACCCCAATAAATTTAATTTAAAAAAATATCACCCCAATAAATTTAATTTTAAAAAAGGGAAAAAAAAAGAAGGAAATCATCCAGCTAATAACAAATTTTGTTGATCCAAATCCAAGATTTCCCTAAAAGACTCAAGGAAATAAACAAGTTATATTCATGAAAAAAAAACACAAAAACAAACAAACAAACAAAAAAAAACAACAACACCCATATTAAAAATAAATACTTCACTGAATCATTCCAAAATCTTGCCTTTTATTCTTTTACCAGCTACATGTTACCAGGGAATCAGTTGTTACCACTTACATAGTGACATTTTTCAGAAAGTTTTTAAAGAATCTTATGTAGAAAATAAATGCCTATAGTATCTCAGGTACTGTGTTAAGTGCTCTCTCTATATTATTTCTAATCTTCAGTATCATCTTGATAAGAAAATATTATTCTGTCTGCTTTAAAAATACAGAATATAGTGCTCAGAGAGATTAAATTTTTTGAACTTTTTTGGGTACAGACCGAGGAAGCTGTAGAAAAAATATATGTCAGTATTATTAAAATTTCTGGGGTTATTGCTATTTTTATTTTGCCATGATGTCTCTCTTTTTTTTTTTTTTTTTTTTTTTTTCAGATAGGAACCTGATAAATTGATAAACAATTTATCTATTTAGCTGTCATGACAGAAATCTGGTAGTGACTGCATATCAGTCTTCCTAATCAATACTATATCAGGAATAGCCCTAGAAGCATTTATGTATAAAGTTAACAAAATTAGTTTTAAAAGTACTTTTAAGTTTTAAAGACATGCATCCTGTATTTACGAACAATTTCACAGACATGCATTCTATACTTATAATTTTCTAGCTTCTGACTAAATATTTCATGAGAAAAAGTTACAGATCAACACTTATTCAGAAATATATATATATATATATATATACACGCACATATATATGTGTGTGTGTATATATATATATATATATATATATATATATATATATATATATATATATATTTCCTGATATCTAGTTGTTTTTATTTTGAGACTTTTAAAGATCCAGCAAAGTACCTAGAATAAAGAACAGATATGTAGGTTTCTATCCATTAAGATACGACATAATACAACAAATAAGTACCCTTTATTTGTTAGTTAAAGAAGTATCCTTTAATTTCTCTCCAAAAGCAATCACTCTCATGAATTCTTTATGTATATTTCCAGTGCAGGATATTAACTTAAATTTAAGAAAAAAGATCATAACTATATACTTATTGTTAAGTAATGATACTTCCTTTACAACCCCATTTTAATTAAAAAAAAAAACTCACTGCATTGAAAATTGAAGGTGGGTAAAATTATCGGCAGTGAGACACACAGTCACTGTAACTCAGTGTTTACCTTTGTAACAGGTTTGTAAGTTTGTTCTTTGATCACTATAAATGTAAATATATATTAACAATTGAGTAAATTCAGATTATGAACTTTGTTCAATTGTTTCTAACAACAATAAACACTGAAACAAAATTTGATTACTATTGCCATCATAACCCATTTTATTTCAGTTGCTTTATATTTACATTAGGAGAGAAATATGAAATTAAAAATCATAATTCTGTCCCTATTATTTAACATACCACATCGCTAATCTACAATGCCTAACCTGATTTGTTTCCTATGTGATTGTCAGAAACGATAGAAAAGAACTAGAGAAACTTAGATGGAGGGAAAAATTGGGGGAAATAAAATCTTATAAAAATTTCACTTTGGGGAAATAAGTCATTGATTGTTATGGGTCTTAAGGTACAATGACACCTACAACGGAAACAAGTTTTTTCAAATATTTGCTCACATAAAAATACCTGTAGGCATTGTTATAACACTAAAGTGTCAGTGGATAATTGTGACTAAAAAGTAAGGTGGAGATTGCATTCTACTATGTAAAATTACCTTTACTTCCTTCCATAACAAACTAATACTGGTGAGGCAACATCCATCTTTATGTAATTGAAAAGTATATGAATTTGGCTGCTTAATTCCACTACCGAATAGCTTGTGAATATTACCAGAAGCTCTCTGAGCCTCAGTTTTCTCTTTTACAAAGTAGACATAGCAATAAGCTCTCTTACAAAGCTGTTGAAAATCTGAAGTGAACAGAACAGTGTTCGGTATTTAAGCAACGCCCAAGAATATCTGCTGTTCTGATCATTTTGTAGTGGTCACTTGCATTTCTTGTTCTTCCTGTAAATTAGCTATTCTACATTAATATGGGAAATTTTGACATATTAGTCATTTGTCCCATATTAGAAATAGAGAAAATTAAATGTAAAAATCACTAGCAATTCTCTTTTGGGAAATGGTCAATTAAACATTCAAAACATTTTAAAATATAGGAAAAGAAACATTCCTCATATTCTCAACATTTAGAATTTCTCAACATTGTCCACCTAAGTATCTCTAACAGCTGGAGAGACTGTGTGAAAACTTGGGTGTATTAAAAAGGCCTGCAGCAAGGTGAGTGACTAAATCCATTACAATACTTTGGTAATTATATCAGGAACATTTGCTTCCACCTTAACCTTTGTTCTTCTGCTGTTCCTTTTACACTTTCATTAGTGTAGGGACACAAGTATCAGACATTTCCACTTCAACAACATCACATTTTTCAAATATGGTTTTACCTTAGAATACTAATGTGCAATCAACATATAGATGATGGTAGAAAGCATTAGAAGTTGGATAATAGGAAAATGTCTATGATGATAAATGTGCAGTTAGGCAATGTGTTAACATAAGATGTAACTGAGAGACTACTTCTTTTTACAAAAGTTATCCCAAAATGGTGTTGGAATAAAACTAAAACACAGATTTCGATTGAGAAGATTTAAAGTAAATATAATTATGTTTTCTAACAGTGTGTATGTATCATAGTATTCTTCCTTCTAGAATACATTATATTATGGTATTTCTTACTCTAATCCAAATTATTTTAAATAATCCATTCTTAGATTCATAATTGCAAATGCCATTTGAGTCACAATTAATTCAGGTGAAAGCATTTTGAGTAGGGTACTATATGATTGTACCTCTTAACTAGCAATGCAACTGTTTGCATGTTTTAACCAGACTCCAGACTTGAACAAATGTGATGAAAATCAACACGAGCTCATCTCTGTGGAAACTGGCAAAGCAACAGATGTTGCTACTGGAAATAGCTGGGGCTTTTGAATCCTTAGGTGAAAAACATTTTGTGGGGAAATAAAAGAAAAAAGATTTATTCTGTGAATTGATTAATGAATAAAACAGCTATATATTATTGTTTAATCTAATTTATTCCAGCATCAGCATTTCAATCTAAGATAATAGAAGCAATGTAGTCTACCCTCTTTATTTTTGACTTTTTTCCTTTCTTTCCTGTAAAGGTAATTCTGCCTTTACACCGTGCTATTAAGTTCATCTCTTTAACTGAATTTGATGTTCATTAAAATAAGAAGTCTGAAAGCTTTTAAGTGAAAATGGCCAAGTGAATTGTTATTTACAAGTCCTTAATTAAACTCTAAGTCAGTTATTCTCTATTTTTCCTCCTGGTCCGAGATGATACCTGTGTTGTCTACATGATGTGGGTAGGATATGGATAAACCTATATAACCACAGGCCAAGGGGAATGTGTGAATGCTGTGGCACAGAAACTATCAATTGATGAATACCTTCTGCACAGAGGCTTTATCTTAACCTTAATATAAAACTTGCTGAGAGAGATGTAGAGATCGAGGGTAGGGGGAGACAGGTAGGACGGGCAGGGGGAGTGAGAGAGAAAGAGAGGGAATTCTATAATGGTGGTTATGTTCATTATGTGTGCACCAAATAAAAAGGGGGGAAAAAGCAAATTTCCTTCAATGAAGCCATATAATAATACCTAGATAATATCTCTATAAGGCTCACTATGTGCCAAGTGTCTTTCTAAGCACTTTTCAACATGGTATCTCAAATTCTCACAACTCTTCTGTAAATTAAGTTCCTCTCTACTATTTTCACATGGATACTGTGATTAAATAAAAGTAGGTAATATATATAAATTGCATGCACAAAAATATTGGTCATTTTCTTTCATAAGTGTCCCTAAATACAGGCTATATGACTACTCTACAAATTTAATTTATACACACACACACACGACTGCAAAAATATTGTTTTTCTTCTTTATCCTCTTTGTATTTTCCTTCAAATTGGCAGTGGTTTTTATAACTGAATTGACTAATAGTTCAGCATGCATAGCATGTGGCATATCATAAAGTAATTTCCTAGACTGAGCTATGTATTGGTCTGAGGATTATTGAATAAGGTCTGTGAGTGTTTCTTCCTTAAAGTACTTCCAAAATTTCACGCATCCCCAAAGATATAATAATTATAAAGCTTACTTGGCATTCTCTGAATGGTCTCTATTGTGTTGCACTGAGCTAAACCAAGTTTTAAACAATAAACTTTCTGAGGAAACATAGGATTCTTGTTTTTTAAATCTTATTTATAAAACATAAAAACACTGTATACAACTGTTCAGTAGTCATATTTAGGTTACGGTGTCAGGCTTCTCTGGGATATAGGTTGCAAAGCTATTAAGACTATATAAATTGCTTCCAGAAACTGCAGTTATCATATAGATAGAATCCCTTTAAAGCTCAACATATTCTGCTCAGACAGACTTTGAGAGAGAAGTAGAAGTCAACCCAGTATTATCGTCTACTATTTAAAGCACTTGGTTTTACAATATGTGCTCAATGTCAGTTTGCCATTATTGCTTAAGCTAGGTCAAAGAATTCTAAAACATTAAAAAAATAAAAAAGAAGAAAAACTCAATTATATTTTATAGAAAATAAAGTGGCAATAAAGAATAAGCAACAAAGATTTCAAATGGAATGTTTTAAGTTTCTATGTTCCCAAAAGATCCCAGAGGAACAAACAAAACAGAACAAAACAAAACAAAACAAAACAAAACAAATAAAAGAGGAAAACAGATTTTCAACCTTGACCACGAGAACAAGATGTTAGACTCCCCAAAAGTACATAAGTACAGATGCTAAGGGTCAATGGCAGATAGAAAATATGACAGAGGATTCATGATCGCATTGGAACATTATATTTAAGAGACTCAAGGGTAACATTGAGAAAAAGAGCATGGGCTTTGACTATAAACTTGAGAGTGTTGCTGTTTTAACCATACACTATTATTAAGACCTTGGGCATATTATTTATATGATAATGAACCTTGACTGCCATAAAATATGGATAGTAGTAAGGGATAACAATATGTAGTTTACACAGTTAACAGTTCAAAATTATGTTATCTATTTAATGGGACTATCATATTGCCTACTGAATAATAATGGTTTAATAACTGATAGCTATGATCAGTTTTTTTATTGGGGTTCCAATTAGTTAAAAGGTCATCTTAGATATATTTCCATTCCTTATTGATCATCTCATTTCTCACAATCAACTCAAGGCAAATGAATAATTTTTAGCTTGTTAAGTTCTATTAATTTGATATAGACCATGTTATCTATACTTATCTGGAGTATAAGGAAATGCCTATTGTTACACACTGTCATGCAGGGTGGTGTCATGCAGGGTGGCATGCGGGGTCTCTGGTCCCGCTCCCCACACAAGAAGGCAGGATATGGTAAGGCCAAAAAGGCACATCCACAGAGCCAAGATAGGGGAGTCATACCACTATAATCTCGCTGGTGGCTGGGATGGAGACATAAGGAGCAGGAGCCACACGATCTGCAACCTGCCGTCCGCTTTCCTGCCAACCAACCTCACTTGCTAGCTGCAATCTGCCTCTCTGCAATCCGTAATCCACACTCCACCACACCATGCCACGCCAGGACGCCACACCACCATGCCACTATACTACTTTGCTAGCTTAGCCACGGCAGTTATACCAGGGACTAATGGCTAACCAGTAACAGCTGATGGCCAACTAGTCACAGCTGATGACCGTCTACTACCTGAGCCAGCACCTTTCTATGTGAGGCTGAGAACCTGGAAACTACTCTCTGGGGTTCTGTCCCCACACACACATTATGGACAGAATCAAGTCCAGCCTTGTCAACCTGAATTTGCCCTGCACAGATGTGACTGACTTTACTGTAGCAACTGTTTCCCCCAAAATACAATTAAGTTCAGTTGTGTTGACAAGGCCCTCACTACCTTCAGCTTTCCACCCTCACTTCATATAGAAGCATGGCAGAATTTGCCCAGTACATCATCAACTTAAGCTAACAATAAAAATATGCCATTCTTCATACATCATTTTCTTTGTTCTTCATGGTACCCATTAAAACATTTTTCCTTGCACTGACAATTATAGAATCAGCACAATTAGCTATCTAAATCCATTCATGTTATTGTTTTCTCCTGTTAAGATACTATTTTTGCTTCCAGACTGATGAGTATAATGTAACCCAATAACTGCTGGGGGCTACTCTGTACTATAAGACTGACATCAGAAAACACATTTTTCAATAGGAAAATGTAATACATTTCTAGCTTAAGAGGAAACAAAACATGTTTCAAATAATGCTGAAATTTAATTATTTTGGAGGACAAAATAATTATTCCTACTAAGCAATAATTATTTCCAGAGAAGAAATCTTTTGAAATACTGTCTGAAACAATAACACACATGTCAAATTAAAAAAAAAAAAATGTTAATACAAATTCCAATACTTAAATGCTTAGGTTAATCCCTGATTTTTAAAGATATTCCTAAAACTTTGCTTTAACATATCATTTATAACCACTTTGTATGGTCTTATGGACTGACGGTTTGTGTCCCCGTAAAATTCACAGGTTCAAATCTTAACCCCTAATGTGATGACATTAGAAGGTGGGACCCAGTAACTTCTGAACTATGTGATGTTTAAACAAAATAAAAAAAAATAAATTTAAACACGAAATAAAACATAAATCCCCAAATTATTAGCATGCCTGCCTAGTCCCTTCAGGATCTACTCCTAAATTATCATTACAGTTTTATCTCTGTCGTGGGGGGCATCTGTGGGGACAGAGCCCCAGAAAGCAGTTTCCAGCCTCTCGGCCACACATAGAAAGGTGTTGGCTCAGGTAGTAAATGGCCATCAACTGTGACTGGATGGCCATCAGCTGTGGCTAGTTGGCCGTCAGCTGTAACCAGTGAGCCATTGGCCACTAATATAACTGCTGTGGCTACGCTAGCAGAAAATGGGGGGCTAGCAAGAAGATGGTGGATGAGCTAACAAGAGTGGATTGCAGAGAGGCGGATGCCGCCAGAGAGAATATAGTGATATGACTCCCCTACTTATGGCTCCGTGGGTGTTCATTTTTGGCCTCACCATATCCTGCGTTCTCTTGTGGGGAGCGGGAGCGGAGACCCCGCTGGACGCCCTGCACGACATGGTGCTGGCCAAGGCTCTCCGAAGAGTGGTGGAGCAGTTTGTGTGTATAAACACTCAGTCTCTGGAAGACCAGGAGGAGCAGCTGCCGGAGAGCTGGACCCCCATGGAAGGGTGGGAGGACGTGGACGGTTCCCCAACCAGCACAGGCCGGAGAAAGCAAAGGTCGTTGCGGCCCTGTGGGCTGGGAAGTGCTTGCTGAGGCAGCCCGGATGCAGGACTTGTAGTCCCAGGAGGAAAGGCTTGCTGAGTCCTCCGTGGGAGATGCGGGTGAGGTCAAGGTCATCCCTCACCCCCAGGACAGCCCTGGCGAATGAGTATGGACTATGGGGAATTGCCTTCCATCCCTAATTTAATGGACTGCTTGACTGTTTGCTTGGGAACATACCACCATGTAGTGGAATTGGCAGATGTTTGCTTTTGTGTCTTGACTGGCCGCCATGGAGAATATGTAAGCACCTTGACTGTGAGCCGCTGTTGTTCCAGCACGGTGTTGTTCCTGAGAGGCCTAGAGAGAGTGGCAGTGCCCTGAGAGCCCTGGCTGAGTCCAGGAAGTCTGGCTGTGCCCAGAGAGAGTGGCAGTGCCCTGAGAAGCCCTGACTGAGTCCAGGAAGTCTGGCTGTGTCCAGAGAGAGTGGCAGTGCCCTGAGAGGTCCTGGCTGTGCCCGGGGAGACTAGTGGTACCCTAAGAAGCCCAGGAAGTCTGGCTATGCCCAGAAGCACTGGTGGTGCCCCGAGAAACCCTGGCTGTGCCTGGAGAGATTGGTGGTACCCTAAGAAGCCCAAGAAGTCTGGCTGTGCCCAGAAGTACTGGTGGTGCCCTGAGAAACCCTGGCTGTGTCCGGGAAGACTAGTGGTACCCTAAGAAGCCCAGTAAGTCTGGCTGTGCCCAGAAGAGCTGGTGGTGCCCCAAGAAACCCTGGCTGTGTCCAGAGAGCGTGGCTGTGTCCAGGATATTGCATTCACCTCCAGGATCCTCGCTCAGGGCCCTTCGCAGGAGACGCTTGTCGCATAGATTGTGAGGCGAGAGCCTGTAGGGGTGGAGTGTGGGGACAGAGCCCCAGAAAGCAGTTTCCAGGCTCTCAGCCTCACATAGAAAGGTGTTGGCTCAGGTAGTAAATGGCCATCAACTGTGATTGGATGGCCATCAGCTGTAACCAGTGAGCCATTGGCCACTAATATAACTGCTGTGGCCACGCTAGCAGAAAATGGGGGGCTAGCAAGAAGATGGTGGCTGAGCTAACAAAAGCGGATTGCAGAGAGGCAGATGTCGCCAGAGAGAATATAGTGATATGACTCCCCTACTTATGGCTCCGTGGGTGTTCCTTTTTGGCCTCACCATATCCTGCATTCTCTTGTGGGGAGCGGGAGCAGAGACCCCGCCGGACGCCCTGCACGACAGCATCCGACGGGATCTCTGCTCCCGCTCCCTACATAAGAACTCAGGATATGGTTAGGCCAAAAAGGAACACTCACAGAGCCATAGATAGGGGAGTCATATTACTATATTCTCACTGGTGACTGGGCCAGAGACACAGGAAGCAGGATCCACACTGTCCACAACCTGCCATCCTAACTGCAATCCGCGCTTGCCAGCCAGCCACCATCTTCTTGCTAGCCCCCATTTTTCTGCTAACATAGCCACAGCAGTTATATTAGTGGCCAATGGCTCACTGGTTACAGCTGACGGCCAACTAGCCACAGCTGATGGCCATCCAATCACAGTTGACGGCCATTTACTACCTGAGCCAGCACCTTTCTTTTTCTTTTTCTTTTTTTTTTTTTTTGATTTTATACCATTTATTATGGCTGATCTTAAGAATAAAAATTAAACAATTTATCATTGGATACATTTAAAATATCTTTAATCCAAATGCATTTTTATATATTAGAGCTCCTTAAAAAAAGCATTTCGTCTGAACGTCACACTGGCTGGTTGGTGTGAGAAGGCCTGCTGGACACTCCAGGAGAATGGGCGCTACCTGCCGCTTGTGTTCAGAGAGCAGCTCTGTTCCCAGCTCTCTATCCCTCCTGGGATGGCAGTGTGAGCCAGCACCTTTCTATGTGAGGCCGAGAGCCTGGAAATTGCTCTCTGGGGCTCTGTCCCACAATCTCTTTAAAAACTATTAACAATATTAGCAAACATAGTAAAAAAAAATGTCAGACTCTAAGTTTTCTACTATGTATATGATCATGTTTCTCCCCACCACTCTATGAAGTCGTGGGGACAGACAACAGTTTCCAGGCTCTCCGCCTCAAGTGGAAAGTTGCTGGCTTGGGTAGTAGATGGCCATCAGCTGTGACTAGTTGGCCATCAGCTGTTACCGGTTAGCCATTAGCCACTGATATAACTGCCATGGCTAAGCTAGCCAGTGAGGAGTGCAGTTAGCATGGCGGATTGCAGTTAGCAAGGGGTTGGTTGGTTGGCAGAGAAGCGGACGGCAGATTGCAGCTAGCAAGTGGGGTTAGGAAGCGTGGATGGTGGATTGTGGCTTGTGTGGATCCTACTTCCTGTGTCTCACCCAGGTGCCAGCAAGACTGGGTGCAGGAAGATTTCCTGTTGGGGTACTGGTGGATGTTTGCTTTTGTGTCTTGACCAGCCACCATTGAGAATATAGTAGTACGACTTCCCTATCTATGGCTCTGTTGGTGTTCCTTTTTGGCCTCACCATATCCTGTGATCTTATAAGGGGAGCGGGAGCTGAGACCCCCACATGACACCCCACATGACACAAGTATATACTGTTCTTGTTCTCATATGACAGCAATATTGACATATCAGGAATGGAAATAGTTTGTCCAATGTCACATGACAATAGATAGTTTTAGTTAGGAAATAAACTCAAACCCTCCAATTCCAGAGCCAGTATTTTTAACCTCTATGTTACTCTGCCCCAATGTTCTTGAATGGATGACTTTCCCATTAGTAATTATTGTTTTCTGAGCATATTACTTGGTCCGTGCTGTTTCAACTGCTTGAAATGTCCTCTTCCATCTTTGTACCTGTTGACATAATTCCTCATAGTCAAAGCTCAGATCAAATGCCATTAATTTTATGAAATTAATTTTTCTATTAAATTAATTTAATTAAATTTCTATTAAATTAAATTAATTTTTCTATTTTAATTTATTACCTTTTAAATACATTCTATTTTCACACACACAGGCACACAAGTACAGGCACCCCCCCCACACACACATTCCTTGCCAACTAGGTACTGTACATATCTCAATGACATATATAATTAACTTCAATCAGTAATAATACTTAACATTTATTAATGTATGAAACACCTCTTTACTGCCACTTTTCTAGGTGCTGAATTTTAAGGTGCTATGGCAATGGAGTAAAGGGTGAACTCTCTCTCCATGTTTAAACCCACTCTTGGAAATTACTAGTAGTTTGCCACAAAGTCCATATTGACCATGTGAGAAAAACACATTCTTGGGTGGGTGGGGAAAGACATTTGCACACACTCCATTGCGCAAAGGTACTATCAGTTGTATGTGAACTTAAGATACAGTTCTTATTTGTTCATTCATTGCAGTTACAGAAAAAGCCACATTAGAATCAGCTTCTTAATGGAGCTCTTATTCATCTGTGCATCTCTAGTATCCAACACTTTTAGAGATTCGGTGCTCAATGCATTCTTGTGGAGAGACAGTTGGAGGAATGGAGGAAGAAGAAGAATGGGAAGGTTAAAAATCTCTGTGCAGAAGTCAACTTTTTGAATGAATCAGAACTTCCACACCCATTAGTAATATATTCACCACAAGTATCAATTGTCACTGACAAAAATGCAAGGGATATAACCATTCATGAAACAGATTTCTGCAATATGTCAATCTTGATTATGTTCTGCTTTTAAGATGATGATCTATTAATCAGTTCATTTCGTGAACTCCAAAATTGATTCTGAGACATCTATACTGAAAGCTTACTTTGATTAGTGAAGTAGGGGGAAAATATCACAAAAAATTATATATAATCACTATATAAAATATGAATTACTCTTGCACAGAGAAGTAAGGTGCTTTTGCTGTAAATCACATTCAATGATAACCAGTTAGTTTACAATTTCACTTTTGTAAAATTATACACCAATAGATGTATGTCTAGATGCATATACTAGAGGTTAGATTTATCTGTATTAAAACATATGATAATTTAACTGAATATTTTAATACACTTGAATACTTGACCTGTAGTTACATTTAAAGTTTTAAGAAATTTATACACCTCATGCAACTATAACTGATCACCTTATAAAATATAGTATATCCATTTTTAACTGACAATTTAAAACTTGTTTTCCCCCTAGTTTATGAGACTTACTTTTTATATACACTGCTACATCATTTTCAGTCACAAACTATAGCTATTTTTTAACATCTCCTTTGGCAGAAATTCAAATACATTTTGTTTGCTTGCAGGCTCAGAACAGAGCCTGAATAAATATTTGCAGTTCAGCAGTTGTTCTGGTTCTGTGCTTTGCAGTAAAAGGTCAGAGAATTTTGGGTCTAATTTTGCTGTTATGTTATTTATAGAGCCTAAGTGAAAACTAAAGTCCCTATAATTTTATAGCAACTATTACTGAGTGTCTTTTATTTTAGCTGTGAAAAGCCACATCACAGTAATAATCACAAATATATGATATTTTAGGATATGCATTTTAGAACAAAAATAAATAATTGGTTTGAACATGCATATTCAAGTCTTATGAATACATAAACATGTATTTAAAAGTCAAATTATTATTATTTTATTTTATTTTTTATTAAAATGTATTGTAGTAACAATTGTTAGCAAAGTTACATAGATTTCATGTGAAAAATCAAGTCAAAAAGTTTCCCTAAATTACATTATTTCTCATCTCCTTAGATAGTATTTTAATTTATTTCCATGTAAAAAAAATCACAAAGAAAAAAGTCAAAGAAATAAAAACACTGAGGTAAATAGCCTATGAGATAGAAACAATAAGTTTCTTAAAATTGACATTTGCAAAAAGGAAATGATAAACTTTGTAAGTTTATGCTGAAATATAGCTCAACTCCTAAGGCAGCCTAGATTTTCTTCAGGTTTTAAATAATAAATGTTCTGTCAACAAGCATTCTGTTGATGTAGAGATCCAGGGTCTAAGGGCTAAATTTTCAAGCAGCCTGGCTACCATTTGGGAAAATTTTATCATTTATATCTTTGCAGACTGTTATGACATTTATGAGCAGAATTATTTACATCATGTAAATTATGCTAACATATCTACATATCTAACATATCTACAAAGCTGCCTAATATTCAAAGGCTTATTATTATAAAACAATATAGCCTAGACCTATAATAGGAAAGGGGAAAAGAGGAAAGGCAATGAGTTAATCCACTTGGAATATTGAAAATGAAGCTCTCTGGCCAGATTCACACTTAAGAATCATAAGCGAGAATTAACAATTGGTAAAGAAGAGATTTATTATTTTGTGGCCACATATATCCACAGATATTAATCTTTGTGTCATTTATAATAAAAATCTACATTCTTATATATTCTACCAATTTTAATAGACTTTGAGCTAGTAATGTTTATCCTTAGATATATCACTCTTTGATATCACAACACAAACAAGGATTAGAAAATAGCTTAATGTCATAGTTATTTTATTTGAAGTAATGCTTTACTCTGCTTGATAAACATTCCAGAAGTTAACAAAGTAATATTTCATTTGATTAATCTGCAAAATACATGACTGTGTATGATTAAATTTCACATATATTGACATAAAAGTATCCAAGATTATTCTGAGACTTGTTCGTTCACTGATTCATGTCTTTATTTAACCAAATTGTCATCGACAAAAATGACAGAAATTTGTCTGAATTTAGGGAATGAGTCAAGAATTGCAGAAATAAAATGAAATAAACAAATATAAAGAAAAAATATTTGAGGAAATGATTTCAAAAATGGGAATGAAAGTTGAATGATAGGGTGGGTTAGGGAGTAAGTTTTGTTTCAGACATATTGTTATAAATTAATGTAGATAATAATAATATCATCTAATATTTACCATTACATATATTACAGAGTCTATGCTACGATACTTAAATGAATTATTTAATTTCAAATTTTCTGTGGAATAGTTACTATCTTCCTTTTCAGATGATGTACCTAAAAAACAGTCAAAAGATCTGAACAGACACTTCATCAAAGATATACAAATGACAATTTATCATATGGAAAGATGCTTTTCATCATATGTCATCAGGGAACTGAAAATTAAAACAACAAGATACCACTAATATGGAACACTGACAACAACACATGTTGGTGAGATGTGGAACAATAACAACTCTGATTCACTGTTGGTGTAAATGCAAAATGGTACAGCCATTTAAAAAGAAATTTTGGTGGTTTCTTACAAAACTAAACATACTGTTACCATACAATATAGCAATTGAGCTCTTTGGAATTTACCCAAATGAAGTGAAAATTTATGTTCACATAAAAATCTAAATACAGATGTTTATAGCAATTTTATGCATACTTGCCAAAACTGGAAGCAATCAAAATAGCCTTCAATAGGTCAATGGGTAAGCAAACTGGTGCATATATATACAATGGACTGTTATTCAGTGTTAAAAAGAATGAGCTATCAAGCCACGAAAAAGACATGCAGTAAACTTCAATGCATATTACTAAGTGAAAGAAGCAAATTTGAAAAGGTTACATACTGCACGATTCCATCTATGTGACATTCTGGAAAAGACAACTATGGAGACAGTAACAAGATCACCGATTACCAAGGTTTTGGGATAAATAGGTGAAAACACTGGAGATTTTTAGGGCAGTGAAAGTATTCTGTATGATACTATAATGGTTGATACATGTCATTACACATTTGCCAAAACTTAGAATGTACAACTGAAAGAGTAAACCCTAATTGTAAACTATGGACTTAGGTTAATAATGATGTGTACTTATTGGTTCATTGATGTGACAAATGCACCATATGGGGTGTGACATCATGGTGAGCCTTTCTGTATGGGGGGGAGGGTCCATGGGTAGGGGCAGGGAGTGTATAGGAACTCTTTACTTCTTGCACAATTTTACTCTGAACCTAAAACAGCTTTGAAAAATAAAGACTATTGATAAAAACTGTAAATTAAAAAGTTAAGAAAAAAGAGCCAGTCTCTAAGAGAGGTTAAGTAATGCGCAGAAGGCCTCATAGCTTGTTTAAGTGATAGAACCAGGTTGCTCCTGTTTTTGGAGTTAACTCTTCTACCTCTCAAGAGCTCTTATCTAGGCTTATGAGCTACATTTCAATCATTTCACTATGCCATAAAGATGAGCTTATAGATCATGATGCATATGGTGAAAACAAAACAAACCAAAAAAATTATTATATAGATCTATCAACAAATCTGTTTTCTTCTCTAACAATTTCTAAATTTTGATTATTATAATTCACAAAGCCATATATAAAAGGTTTTTTAAAACTTCTAAAAATTAAGAAATTACGTTTGTTTTGTTTTTTAATTAAAGTTTATTGGGGTGACAATGGTGAGTAAAGTTATATAGGTTTTAGGTGTATAATTCTGTAATACATCACTTACATATCACATTGCATGTTTACTGACCCAGAGTCAGTTCTCCTTCCATCACCATATATTTATTTGATCCCTTTTACTCTCATCTACCACCCCTCTGCCCCCTTCCCCTCTGGTAATCACTAAACTATTGTTTGTGTCTATGAGTTTTTGTTTCTTCACTTTTTGTCTTGTTTTTGTTATTTTCTGTTTTATATCCCACATATTAGTAAAATCATATGGTTCTCGACTTTTTCTGACTTACTTCACTTAGCATAATAATGTAAACATCCATCAATGTTGTTGCAAATGGCACTATTTCATCTTTTCTTATGGAAGAATAGTATTCCATTGTGTATAAGAAATTACTTTTAAGGGAGGAATGAGAAGTCACCCTATTTTGTTTTTCTTAAATTTGTATATTCTAAACACCTTGCTCAACACATTAGGTATATATATCTATTCACATAAGTGTAAATAGGCATATCTGTTTGCTGTGCCTATCTCCACAAAACGAATGGGGGCAAGAAATAGGTGTATTTTCTATGTAGTCTAAGCTAATTTCCAAAATCGAAGTCTAATGTCAAAGTTTCCACAAATATAAAATTATGTAATCATTATTTAAAAACATAAAGAAAATTATCCCTCTGTAATTTGAAATCATCATTATTGCTTATACCATCTACAAGGGTTCCATTCCCTCTGATGTTGACATTGCCTAATTATTTATAGTATATCATGCTCTTTTTAATTTGCTTCTTCCCTCAAGTAATAATAGTGCTCTTAATCATTCTTTGTATATCATCAATTTTTTAAGTGCATATAATATCTAATAAATGGTGGAAGAAGTAGAGCTTACAATAAAGTACTATCATATAAGATTATATAATATTTAAGTCTAGAACTGTTATAAGCATATTCTAGGATCTTAATGCAGAAATGTTCCTATCATAAAAGAAAAGGAGAAATGCATAGACTCTTTTGCAAGAGAAACAGAAAGTAAACATTCAAAACTTCAATCTGCCAGAATATCAATTTAACACGGTATTTATGAAGCTTACGCTCCAGGAGCTTTCACTAACACGGGTCCTTTTTCTTTTCATACATTTGAATTCATAACGTTGTATTCATTTTTTCTTAAAGAGAACTCCTTAAATCATGGAAGTGTCTACCCCTACTTAGATTTGATCCCGAAGAGTGTAATAACATGTAATAAAGAAAGGTTCACAAATTAGACTGCATGCACAATTTAAAAGATTTGCCATTACCTTGGTGATATTGTTTTTATAATTCATCTCTTTTTTGATATTGATTAACTTTGGAAAGAGATTACACACTCTGCATTTTTACAGGCTTTCCATATATCTCACCTTACGTCCACCTCCCATCCATACAAATTGGCCCTTGAACACTGTTTCTTAACTCCCCCACCCAAAAGCTAGTCCAGAAAACAGCCTTCCATAGCACATGGCAATTATCCTGACTAAGGACTCGTCCTCACAATTATTCCCTTTTACGGAGCACTCAACAAACATTGGCTACTATTAATATTTTAATATTTACTTTCAGGAACCAAGATCTTATTAAACAAAACTATTTCCATAGTGAAAATTTAACCTTTTCCATTTTCTTGGAATTCTAAAGAACCTTTATCAGATAAGGAGTATTTGGTGCTGTATATTGAAAGGAAATTATACTTATCATCTGAAAAATGTGTTTCTCTATTCGGTGGGGAATAATTGACCTGTTTTATCAAAGGCTGTGCCAATGTCTGATAGTGTTTTGTAGAAATCACCTTGACTGCTCTGTGGAGAAAAGATATGATTAGGGAAAGACTGAAGCAAATACAGCAGTTGGAAAGCTGTGGTAAAAGACAATGGTCATATACGTGGCTGTGAAGCTACATCAAAAATAGATTTACTTAAGAGGCAGATTTCACAGGACTTGAAAACCGATTGGATTTAGAAGGTGAGAAAGACTGGCAACCAACAATTTATTATTAGAATGATGAAGATGGACATGCCCTGAAATTTTTCTTGTAGTTCTTGTAAGAAAAGGAAGATAAAAATAGTAAATTAAAATCATACCTTTTATTTTCTGAACTTTCAGAGTAAATTTGTCAGACAGTTTTGTACTTTCAGGCCTGCCAATTTATACTCTTAGCATCCAGTAGCATGAGAAAAATAGCCATCTTAATCTAATCATTAAGAACAATTACTGCATCCTAACCTGTCTCTCCATTCTGCTAAGCTCAAAGGAAATGTTATGACTGAAATGTCACCTCAAATCTCATTTCTATATCTGGTATTAATTTCATTAATTATAGCTTCTTTGTTTTATTCTTGATCTACTGACAAAGTGCTGGCTGGGTCTCAGCTAACTAATCAGATTAAAGAAATACATGAGGTGCATCTTAATGCAATTGTTTCCTTTACGGCTCCTTTCTGAACAAATATGTATCCATAATCTTACAGTGATGTCAAAAACTACTTTAAATGGAAGCCATTAACTTTCATATAATGAATAGGAATTTATTGGAATACAGCCATAATTCACTGCTTTTTTTCCAGAAATATAAGAGCAACGTAGGCAAAGAAAACGTATTTTATTAAGAACTCTGATGAGACAAAGATTTATGTCTATTGTAAGCTGAAGAACCTTGTGGCCTGAATAGTGCAATTAAATAAACTCAAAATAATTTGAGCTAGAGAGACCTTAGGAAATATAACCTAAACAACCAACATGTATCACAGAGGGATACTGAGGTACAGAGGAATTAACCACTTGTACATGTGCCAACATGACCTTTTTGTCATTTAACAGAATTTGGTTTATAAGTGTTGTCAATACCAGAAAACTGAAGTGGAAATGTGGGCTCAATGACCAGACAGTTTGAACACAACCTATTAGGTTGGTGCAAAAGTAATTGCTGTTAAAAACGTTAAAAATAATTGCAAAAACCGCAATTACTTTTGCACCAACCTAATAAATCTTTGCTTTAAAATTAAGAGAGTCGTGATCTTATCTAAATTATCTAGATTAATTTGTTGCAGTATAGGTTTAATTACATTCTGAATGCTCCATTATTTTAATTAACAGTTCATTTGTTATTAGAATGTGTGAAGAGAAGAGCCATCTGTCTCTTTCTCTACTGTCATTTAAAAAATAACATTTGTATTTCAGGCCTTCAGTCTTAGTTTATGACCTGTTCTGAAGTCCTATCAGCTACTTGCAACCTTAACTAGGCTAAGGAGGCAAGTAACAGAGCTAAGATGGTGGATAAAAAGACACTATTAAGTAGAGGATTTTTTTCAGTTTATTAATGTAGATCTAAATATAATATAAAATATATTATATATGTGAGCATACCTGGCTTAACACTTTTTTTTTTTTTTTGGTATAGTGAATTGGTTAAGTAAATTTTATTTTTCCACTGTCTTTTATTTCAAAAACTTAAGCTAAATATTTTATCCCTAAGTATATCTATCTAGCAATACAGAGTAAAAGTCCTTGATTTTGAAATAATATAAGATTTTACACATCCAAATTCATGAACTGGAAGAGAGAATAACAAGAGATTTCCCACCTCAGCCAGTGGAGCATTGTTCCAGGCAGCAGCTTGCGTGTGAAACCTATGCCCTAACCTTGTGCTTCACATTAGAACAGAATAGTCCTGTTTTACCTGAGCTGAGTCTATGTTAACTGTTATTCTCATTGCCATCCCCATGTTGACATCTCTCAAACTTGATGGTATTAAAATCCACTGATTACTTCAAATCCCCTAATGTGTCTTGACAAATCACTACCCAGAAATGCCAACACTCCACCCCCATCCAATAAACTGATGACCTTGAACCTATTGGAAACTGCTTAACAGATCTTTTCCACTCCCAGCATTTTGGAATCCACTTTTCCCTGCCTTGGTTGTCCTTGCCTGTGGGAGGTGAGCAAGGCTGAGATTATTGAGGGTCCCTGTAGGTTATCCAAAGCTTTCAGCATGTATTCAAAACGTTTGGGTAGGTTTTCTAAGGTCCAGATGCATGGGTTTTTCATATGATGGCTCTTTTCAGTAAAACCTACACATCCTGTGATCTTGTGGAAATCATGCTTTATGATTTTTTAGTGTAGATGATAACAACTAAGTAGTTAGTAGTGATTTTTAAGAATCGAGTTACTATAGGATGATTTATTTAATCTTCCAGGACTTCTTTTTAGCATAACTACAATACACATGTCAAACATCTGTCACCTATTTAATATAAAGGTAATAACAGAGTATAGAAATGCATTAAATAGGCATCTCACATACTATGAGACTATACTAACAAACAACATACATTAGCATATATGTGTGCTATGTAAATGCTATGTATATAGTGCATAACATATAAAAAATAACATACTAACATACTATTAGACTTTGGACAGCATCTGCTTATATTTTCTAAAACCTGAATACCGTGTTTCCTCGAAAATAAGACCTAGCCAGACCATCAGCTCTAATGCGTCTTTTGGAGCAAAAATTCATATAAGACCTGGTCTTATTTTAATATAATATAAAACTGGGTCTAATATAATATAACATAACATAATATAATACCGGGTCTTATATTAATTTTTGCTCCAAAAGACACATTAGAGCTGATGGTCGGCTAGGTCTTATTTTGGGGGAAACATAAGACCAGAAAATATATTGTAAGTTACAGAAAATATATTGCTCTCTCCAGAATCTGACCATTAGCTTTATTAAGAGTTATACTAGAGAACAAAATTGTTTATTATGTTTACAATACACTGGATGACTATAAAATGTGCTTACATTTATAAATGTCTGTTAAGGAGTTCTAGATTAGAATATATTACACGGGATACAGCTAACAGTCAGGTGACCCAACTAAGTATCTGTGGGGGATTGGCTCCAGGGTCCCTACATACACCAATGTGTAGAGAGGCTCAAGCCCCTTATATGAAATGGTGTTGTATTTGCATATAACCTATGCATATTCTCCCATATACTTTAAATCATCTTTAGATTACTTATAACATCTAACACAGTGTAAATTCTATGTAAATAGTTGTTACACTATATTGTGTAGGAAATAGTAACAAGAAAAAAAAGTCTGTACATGTTCAGTACAGATGCAACCAGCATAGGCCTAACTACAAAGTACACATAAGCAACAATATAACATTTATTTTTTTAGAATATTTTCTACCTGTGGTTGGTTGAGTCCGCAGATGCGGAACTCGTGTATATGGAAGGCCGACTGTATGATAAAAGCCTAGATAAGAATGACACATTTTAAATGTACATGCTTAAATAAAATTGATAATTTTCTGAACATCTATGGAAAGCATCTATACAAGTCTGCCTTCAATTTGTTTACCTCTCCCCATCCATCCTGTGCCCTCCAAATATCACTACCTTTCAAGACTCCTAGAGGTTTAGATCCTGCTATAAACTGTATTTCAAGCATAGGTCATCATGGAGCAATGATTTTTTCATAGTTACCAAACAGAGACAGTCTCATTAACATTGAACATCTATTTAGTAGAACATACGCTACACTGATTTAGGAAAAATATCACCTTTTAAAAGTTTTAAGGGAAATTTCTGGGTTACAGTACTGAGCCACAGAATAGTGATGGATTTTATCAACATACAAGTCAAAAGGAATGAGGATCCCTTTTGAGTGATTCTCTGATGGAAATAACACACACACACACACACACACACAGGGTGCTGAAAAAAGCTACACACATTTTAAGAAAGGAAAAAAACTATTAAAAATTGTAATACTCAATATATACAGATAACAAAAGATGAATACAAGTCACATTTGACTTCTGGAATTACAAGAAGTGCTCAAAGTGGATACCATCAGTGTAATTTTAATAGAGTTTTTTCCTTTCTTAAAATGGGTATCTCTCTCTCTCTCTCTCTCTCTCTCTGTGTGTGTGTGTGTGTGTGTGTGTGTGTGTGTACAGCCGTTCTGCTTGCCATCCCCATGTTGACATCTCTCAAACTTGATGATATATATCAAGCCGAAAACTAAGAAGCCAAAGAAGTCTATAACTCTTTGTCTCCAGAAGTTAGGTTTTTCTCAGCAAATCAAAGAGGATGTACATTAAAATGTGCTATGTTATCCTATAAAAATGAGAAAATGAAGCAAAATAAAGCAGATTTATTAAGCTGGAAGGAGTGAAGGATTTAATTTGGCAAAAGGTTGCCATCTTAGAAGACAGACTGTACCAATAAGAAAGGAAAATGTGGATCTTGGAGGTAGAGCTAAACAGACACATAAAAGAAATGGAGATACACACTACACACACTCTAACCTGCTCTCGATCATGAAAGTGAGACGCCCAGAGGCCCCCAAACCACGTATGCTGTTTTTCAACAGTAACTACCGTACACATATACGTTAATTTATTAAATTCAAAATTATATTAAATGCATTGTGCTTGCTTCAAATTAAAATGAAATTGAAGAAAATATCCCCTTACACAAACATACATAACTATACAGATAGGTTTATCCAAAAAATCAAATGTCTGGTTAAAATACATATGACAGAATTGGTGTTTTCTGGATTCACTGTGCCATATATTACGGCATTTGGAGCAGGCTGTGCTGCCCACATTTATAATATCCAGTCTATATACCCTGCTTATCAGGATGCTCTTTTCAAAGAGAAGCAAGAATTCAATAGTACTCACATATACTTATTTCTAGTTCAATATAAAGTTAGTTTTAACCTTATGTCTACAAAGCAAATGTTAGTGACAATTCTTAACAATATATCTATGTAGAAATAGTAAAAGTTTTTCCCACATTAAATTAGCAACAATACATGAACTGACACTGTAAATAACTAATATCCTCACTGAATCTCCATTCACGTAAGGGGAAAAGAAAAAAAACATATGGGTTAAAAATTCTTTAAACACTTATAAGAATCTAAAATTTTTCAGATAGCGTGTTTAAGATTTCAGAAAAAAAAGCTAAAGCTGTAGTTGGCTAAAATGCTATATCCTGTGAACTGTTCTTTATGGTGATTTTCACATACACCATTGGGAAAAGACTACTTCTTATTTGTCTGTGCCTTTTCTAATAATTATTTGAGTCTAGTGCATTCTTGGCCTTTAATAAATAATTCTTGAGTAGTAAGTTACCGAGTAATCATGGACAACAGGGGACGTCAGTCAGAGCCTCAGTCTTCTTTCTCCCTCAGTCTCCCCTCTAAATTAAATAAATATGCACCATGCCTGTCCTAGAATACCAATAAATACAAGAAAAGTATTACTGAAAAAATTTTCAACAAAACAAATGGGGAATTCATGTTAGGCAATTTTACCACTGATCTTTGACTGTATTAAAATTTCTGTCCCAGTCCTGTGTTCTTGGCGGAGGGCAAATGTACAATTAAACTCTTCTGTAATAAGTGGTCACTAAAAAAAAAAAAAAAAAAAAAAAATCTTCCATGGGTTTGGAGCCCTGATCCTTCATTCCTGTGCCTAACTCCTTGAAATCGCTACCTGCTACTTGATGTGTCTCCAGATATTTTAGTTACATCATTAATACATCCATACACATAGTTAGGTATTGAAAACCATACTAAACACTGAATATAAATTGGTGAGTAAAACACTCTAATGGATGCATGGGTCTAATGAAGAATAGATTTTTAAACACACATTTCATCAAAGTGTGATCAATCCACCCCAGGCCCTTCTGGAACACAAAGCTGATGCATCCGCCCTGGTCATTAAAGGTCAGGGAAAGTGAGGAGGCTTCCCAAGGTAGGTATTACACAGAAGAAAATAATAAAGAAAGGATAAGTTAGGGGGAAAAAAAATCTGTTCCAGGGCAAGGGATCTGCATACTAGAATGCCAGGAGGGGAAGCCAGAAAACACGTCAAGTATACTGAAGAAAACCGTTATGGACAAAGAAAGCATAGACTACTAAAAAGAAGCATGGAACGAGACATCAAAAAAGCAGAGTGACCAGATCAAAAGAAACCATGAAGTCATAGTAAGCAGACCGAACATTAAGAGAAACACATGGGGCGGCCTGATGGCTCAGTTGGTTAGAGCGCGAGCTCCTAACAAGGTTGCCGGCTCGATTCCCACATGGGCCAGTGAACTGCGCCCTCTACAACTAGATTGAAAACAACAGCTTGAACTTGGAGCTGAGCATCTGGTATTTTCCAGTTTTGCTCAGTGGTTAGAGCGCAGTCCTCTTAACACCAAGGTCGCTCGTTCAAGTCCCACATGGGCCAGTGAGCTACGCCCTCCACAACTAGATTGAAAACAACTTGAGTTGGAGCTGAGCTGTGCCCTCTATAACTAGATTGAAAACCAACGACTTGACTTGGAGCTAAGCTGTGCCCCCCACAACTAGATTGAAAAAGGAAGACTTGACATGGAGCTGATGGGTCCTGGAAAAACATACTGTTCCCCAATATTCCCCAATTAAAAACAAAAACTTTAAAAAAAGGAACATAAACATCGACAGATGTTAAATGTATCACATATTTACGTAGCAAGTGATCACTTCACTTTCGGATTTGTTTTGTTTCCTTTTAGAGCACAACTAGTAGCAAATAAATCACATGAGTCTTTTCCCATTGAGGGGTTTCACAGGTGCTTCACTGTATCCTTTTGTGAAGACTGTTGTTACAGTAGCAGCTTTGGCTTGCATCCCCTAAAAGGTTAGCTAGTAATGCATTTCTTATATAAGCTATCTTCTAGTTACACAATTCCTCATATGATTCTTGCAACATCCTTTTCTTGTGGTGTATTCTGCTTTGTGATTTTCAAACATGAAAATCTGTATTTATGGTCTATTTCACATGATTTAAAAATACACACTGTTTCCCTATTTTGTAAATGCATTCACATTTTTTTTTCTCAATAGAAAGAAAATCACTGCAAGCAAGAGGTGTATCTTAAACTTCTTACAGATTACCCACTGCCTTTATTTCAGTGGTAGACCCTCAGCGAACACTTGACTTTTAAATTACATTGCAAGGACTAGAATTTGGTTCAGTGTGACTTTGAAATTTTAGGCACTCAAACCTTTGTTGAAATGAAGGGCTGATATTTAATGTGTAAGAACACTGGCATGAGTGTATCAATAAATAAATATTAATACAAATAATATTACAGTAATATACTCTCAAGTGTAGGGTAACTTAAGGCAAAACAGACTTTTCTCAGATTCACATCACTTTAAAAACCAAACTGAAGAAGCCAAATACTGCCTACCAATAAGCTTTACTTCAAAGAGGTGGCAGCCCTTCAAATAATCTGCTCATTCATTCAACAATTATATGAGTATTTCCTTTATGACAAACATTAAAAAGTAATGAGACCAGAGATGAAAAAATGACACAAAACCCCTGCCTGCATTGAGATCACAGCCTTATACAGAGGACAAAATTATAAATAAATACCTCACAAAAAAGTAATAATTAATAAAACAAAAATATATGTATATTGAGATAAGAGAAAGGGAACTAATCAATACTGGGCATTGTGGATGAGATGAGGGACACCGTTGATGAGGAGGCAATATGTTAATTAAGCTTGAAATACACATGCAACTTATAAGACAAGGGCAATATAAGACACGGAATTGGATATATTCAAAAGCTAATGCAGGCAGTGAAATTAGAGACACATTACACATGAGAAATGTAGGCATTAGGATCTATGAGATTACCGCATTAGACACTTGAAAAATATTTGTTGATTGAGGGAAGAAAGACTGAATAAATAAAACCATGTGCTATCGCTGAACTTTGGTCATTAACAAGATGTGGGAAGAGAAAACGTAGAAAGTTTCTATAGCATCTCACGTCTCTTTACCCTGACTTTTTTTTCCTTTCTATGTTCTAATTCTGTATGAACATTAACTGTTCCTTGTTGTATCATTTTCTTTTTATCTTTCAATTATTATTCATATCATTACATTAATGTATGCATATAGTAGTAAGTGGGTAAAAGTCAACTCAGTGCTGCATATGCATGATTTATACACTGTACTTTTTGTTAGTATCAATATTATTTTGCTATATAAATTATTAGAAACAGCTGTTAATGTTCCAAGTATCAAAAAATGAATATAATGATATCATGTACTTCATTAAAATGACATCCTTCATGTTAGAAAAATAATTCCAACCTTTAATATTTTCACAAAATATCCAATTCCAAGTTTACCTTAAAGACTCAACTTCCACTTAGGCTAAAAACATCTATAATTATAGTACTACAAGCTGTTTTGCTATCTATTACACCAGATTATTTAATCTTACTGTTTATTGGTATACTGTAGACTCAAGTGTGGATACTTCTAGAAAATATATTTTGGTTTAATAATTTGAGCATTTCAAAAATATATTTTAAAATACCTTGTTAGCCTAATAATTAAAACAATGATTTATTTACTTGGAGCAATTAGAACTTGACTCTTGTAATCTAACAGGTGTGTACTGTTTTCTTTCAAACACAGGGTCCATTATTACAGCAAAATGCTCAGAAATTGTCCTACATAAAGTATCAGCTACACTGGCTAAACTGCTTGCAGTTCATCTTGTCAAAAAAGCAAAGGCAAATGGAAAGATACCTATTTTCTGGAAAGAATGAATGGATGATTCATCATAGATCCGATTTTTCTAGTATATGCCACACACACTGTTTCATTTTGTCAATGAGGGAAACTGAACACAACATTTAAATGTTACTTTAGGTTAATTAGAGCTGCTGAAATGCCCCAGTGGTTCAAGATAATTATGAGGTATGCAGATTGGAGATCAGGCATTATGAATACCTCCTTTAGTATTATAATTTTAATTTCACATATTAAATATGTGATTATTGATTAATGACTTATTTCACCTCAGATATTTGAAAACCTGGTCAGTTTCATTTGCAAATATCTGTAGATATCATACTCTAAACCTAAAAGTTGAGTAAGAAAAATATTACACTGCTACCGTTTTTTATGTTTTCATGAAGAACAACATCATTAAGTTTGACAAGTATACTGTAGGTAGTGAACAGTAACAGTGGCATGCTGAGGTCTGCTATGTCCAAAAATAAGAAAGCATTCTGACTGCAGCCTTTGGTGTAGTTTTGCTGTCAGACAGATGCACACTTGTTTGAGAAAATTAGCATATTCTCTATTTTCTTTTTTGAAAAGGTCTTGGTGTTAACATTGCTATTTAGTCTCTGTAGGCTTCTGAGGCAGGTTTTGCTTTCTTGAGATTAGCAAAGCATCCCTAGGAAGGTGCAGTGATATTTCATAACTAATGAAATCTTACTTAAATGTGCAAAAATTATTTGTAGATAACTTGATTTGGAAGGGATACAGAGGAAAAGATAGATAGATAGATAGATAGATAGATAGATAGATAGATAGATAGATAGATAGATAGATATTTTATTTTCAACTTTGAAACCTTTGCAGTAGATTATTTTTTAATAGTCATTAGCCTAGTAATCAGCCCATAAGAAGAATGTCCTTCAAGGAAATAGTGTCCATGTTTTCGACTCTTACATCCAGGCTATGATTTCTCAGTATAATTTCCACACATGTACACACAAACGATCTTGGGATTTCTGAAGAATTGGATCGTTCCTGCTCTTGAATAAGAAAGCACAAGATGAGACTCTGACTTCTTGTTGTGATGAAAAACAAGAAACTGTCAGACTCTAATGGGGTTGTATAAAAAGGACACAGGAACGAGGTTGATCTGGCTAGTACTGATGAGAGATGGGTAATTTCAGAATGAAAAAAAAAAAAATGAGTATAATAATAGAAACACAGAATGTATAAAACATCCATGAGCTCATGACACTTAAAAACATATCTCTCTAAGGACATATAAGTAGGTATAGGTGTAGACAGATATAGACATAGATATAGATATAAAGAGAGGGAAAGTTCTCAAACAAAATAAGACAGAAAAATAAAATATCTGGTTTTCATTAGAGGTGGGTGGAATATCAACTTTACTATAAATGTTTTTAATTAAAGAGAGAAAATTAAATTTCAGATTGAACTACATCTCCTCAAAATTCATGTATTAAAAACCCTAACTCCTAGTACCTTAGAATGTGACTTTATTTGGAGACAAGGCTTTTAAGGAGGCAATTAAGGTTAAATAAGTTCATAAGCATGGGTCCTTAAGCCAATATGACTGCTAGTCTTATAAGAAGAGGAAGAGAAAGCAGGGATTTATGAGCACAGAGGAAAGGTCATGTGAGGACAGTGAGAAGACTGCCATTTGCAACTCAAGGAGAGAGAGACCTTAGGAGAAACCAAACTTGCTGACATCTTGCTGTTCGACTTCCAGCCTCCAAAACTGTGACAAATACATTTTTAAGAGTGTTTTAAGCCACTCAGTTTGGGGTAATTTGTTACGGTAGCCCTAGCTAACTAATACACAGTATAACTAATCAACTAGTTGTTAAAGATATTTTTTTTCTTTACAGTGTGATTCCAAATAATAAATGGTAAAAGAAACAATAAAATTAAAAAATTGTCACTATTTTGCAATCCCAAATAAGATTATTGATTCAGGCAATAATTATCAGTGGATAATAAAATCATAAGGAGAAAACTTAATAGAAAAATTTACAGTGTAAGAACCTGGCCATCCCTCAATCTATTTTCATCACTAAAATGGAACAAGTGAATAGTATGTGTGTCCTGATGTTGTAGAACATTAAGCATACAGCATTTAGGTCAAAGAAGGTAAGCCTATACCAAATCAAACCTTTTTATCTAAATTCAAGTGTTCAGGAAATACACTGGATCCAGGTACATATTTCATAACACCGTAACAGCAGTCAGACAAGTTCAGGATGTAGGACTTTCTACCCATCAATTGCTTTGGGTTCTTTATTTAGCCTACGAGGGGGAGGGGTGGCTGAAGTGGACTGTATATACCATAAGTGGCCCTTTGGATCCTGGAAAAAAATATACGCTGATATATATAAACCCTGATAAACATATAAAACTCTGATAAAATTGAAATAAAGTATGTACTGTAGTTAAAAATATTGTAACAATACTAATTCCTTCATTTTGTTCACTGTACTATGGATATGTAATAGGGTAACATTAAGGGAAGGTGATTGATGGCTATTGTACAACTCTGGACTATTTTTACAATGTTTCAGTAACTCTAAAATTATTTCAAATTTATTTTTTTAAGAGAGAAACACAAATGCAAAATGCACAACATATTTTGTTTCTGATTTGAACATACCGACTATAAGGAGACTTTTTAAAGACGATCTGGGAAATTCAAATATGAATTCACTATTAGATAGGCTTAATTTTGTAGGTATGATAATGACATCATGGTTATCGAAGAAAAACTTCATATTTTGAAAAGAAGCAAATATAGATTTGTTTAGTGATAAATGTCATGATGTTAAGAATTTGACTTTAAAATTCTATAGGATATGTGTGTGTGTGTGTGTGTATCACTGATTAGTTTTCACTGGTATTGGTTTATTTATTCTGGGGATGGGTATATGGGAGTTCATTATAACATCCTTTCCATATTCGTGTTTGTTTGCAAGCTTTGACAATAAAACTCTACTATAAAGTTTCTGTTCCACAACTTTTGCTTGCCTGTGCTACTAGCACAGAGTTCTGGGCTCATCCTCAGCATCTGTCCACGTGGTTCACGCCATATACACCACTGAGGGCAACAACTGCTTCATGACCTTGCTGTTATGACAGCTGACATGCAGTCACTGTGCCTACTCTTAGGCCTGCAGGAGCATCTCACAAGATGATAAAGCAAGGATTTTTCAACTAAAGCCCAAGTGCTATAGAATTTCTATTATATAGAGCATGCCACTCACTTCTAACAAAACAAACAATATGTCAAATGCCTTCATCGTGTTTTGTCCACAATTACGATTTTTAAATGATTTGAAAATTCCACGCTTATAATCACAAAGCAATTAGAGAAGAAATGTAGTTTTTTAAATGTCTACACATTTAGTCAGTATTACTTTAAAAAGAAAAACACTTAAAAATAAGTACAGAATGGCAGCATAGCATTGTCATTGAAAGCAGGATTTAGAGTCAGCCACTTACTGGGTGCATCATTTCCTTAGACTCAATCTAAGCTTCAGTTGTTGTATCTGGTACATGAGGATAAAAACAGCACTTAGAATTATGTGAAATAACTGACAGTGAATGTATGCAACTTTGCAAAATGTCTGATGCAAAATAACTACTAACTAAAATTAAATAATAATGATGCTATGTCAATTTTGTTCTCCACATGGAGAAGCAGACATTCTTATTGAAACAATGTTGGTCATATGATAGGACATAAAAGGCTAATATACGAGGTCGGACAATTAAGTTTGCGAATTTATCCTAGTAAAAGTGCTACATATCTCATTGCTGAATATCACTGTGGTCACCTTTGAAGTACTCCCCTTGGGAAGCTATGCACCAATGCCAGCGCCTAGTCCATCCTTCAAAGCAATTTTGGAACTCTTTTTCTGGAATGGCCATCAGAGCTGTTTTCCTATTACCCTCGATGTCCTGAATGTCATCAAAATGTCTTCCTTTCAATATTTCCTTTATCTTCAGGTAAAGAAAGAAGTCATTGAGGGCCAGATCAGGTGAGTAGGGAGGGTGTTCCAATACACTTATTTGTTTATTGGCTAAAACCTCCCTCACATACAGTGCCATGTGAGCTGGTGCATTGTCGTGATGCAAGAGCCATGAATTTGTGGCAAAATTTCAGGTTGTCTAATTTTTTCACGCAACCTTTTCAGCACTTCCAAATAGTAAACTTGGTTAACTGTTTGTCCAGTTGGTACAGATTCATAATGAATAATCCCTCTGATATCAAAAAAAGGTTAGCAACATCGTTGCAACAAGTTCGCAAACCTAATTGTCAAACTTCGTATGTCCATTTAAAAAAAATATATCTAGTTTCCCTCAATAGCCATCTCTGGGAAAATATTTTCAAAGTTAATTCTAACCCAGGATCCATGATTCAGGAGGATTTCTGAGACTGAGGAAGGATATGTTGTTCCCTCATAAGTTATAGGGGCCATATTCATACATGGTATGATAAAAGCATACTCTATTTGTCTTAGTCTGCTTGGGCTTGCACAACAAAGTACCACAGAGTGAGTGGTTTAACCAAAATAAATTTATTTTCTCACATTCTGGAGGCTGGAAGTCCTAGATCAGCTAATTGTGTTCCTGAGGAGAGCTCTTCCTAGTCTTCAGACAGTCACCTTTTCCACAGGGCCTCCCATGGCCTTTCTTCTGAGAGTCTCCGATCCTATTGGATTAGGGCCCCACCCTCACAACCTCATTTAACCTCAATTACCTCCTAAAGGCCTATATCCAAATAATCACACTGGGGTTTGGATTTCAACATATGAATTTAGGGGAAGGGGCACAATTCAGTCCACAGCATATATCAGTGTAATATTTGTTCTAAATCTTCCTCCATCACAAATTGGGTACAAACATTTCTAAATGATTACATGTAGCTCAGCATTTTAATATTACTACATGAGGAGGAGACAATTATTTAAAAACAACTATCTCAGTTTCTAAAAGACATGCAAACAGGGGATTTCTTAATTGATTAACAAATATGACTTTGACCAAGTTTTTAACCTTTCATAGGTTTTCTTGTTGCCCACATTTTGAAACTCAATTCGATTAATGTAAAACTTATTTGAGATGTGGGTTGTATATAAGATATAGAAACGAATGATAAGTAAAACAAAGGCTAAAATAAGAGAAATGCATGAAATTAAAGAAGAAGGATCTAGCAAATACGAAGTACTTTCCAATTATAAATTTATTAGAGCAGGGAAAGTTCTCCTGGGGGAAGTATAGAGGTCTTATGGACCAAGTCATTTCAAATAGACTAGACAAAGTAATCAAAAATGGCATTAAGTGCACAGTCCCTCAAGAGAGAAACAGGGGTAGGAGGTTGATGAGATAATCTAATAGAGCTATTTCATCTTTAAATTTGCATGATTCTAAAATTCTGTAAGTCTTTCAGATAGTTTGATCACCCAGTAGAGAGACTTCAATTTCATTTTTTATGACATTATCTACTAGGTGAACAGCAGCGATCATGGAGGCTTTGCCTGGGTTGCTGCCTGGGGCTTGGATTTGTGACACAGTGCTAACTACAGCTCTAACACTAACCTCAGTGAAACCAATAATTACTAAGTAATCCCTGTGCAGAATTTCCATCAGACATCTAAGGCTCATATCAGCACTGTTAACGTAAAATTATTGAAATTTAAATCAGAAGTGTTTATCCAACACTGTGATGAGATAAAGTGATTTGAGACTGTTTATCATGATTAAGGTTGCAGACTGCAGGTTATTATTAGAATGAAAAAGAAATATGAAATTGATGTGAAGAAAACCAAACATAGGTTCTTACTATCAAGGGGAAGACAAAGATTGTATCTTGAATGCAATGAATGGCACTAAAATGGTTGTGATATTCTCTTGCTTCCTCAAATTAATCAGTTTCATAACTGAGGCCATGTATTGATATGACGTAAGGCCTCATGGAAAACGACTTAACAGGAGAACAAAATAAAGTCCTAAGCTGTTCAAAATATCTCACAAGACTTTGTCTTTTATATATAAAACTATTGTTAGTAACTAAAGAAAAGATAAATGAGAAATTGTAATAAGGGTGAAAGGGCTAACTCTGAACTATACTTTAAATCCATCTTTCAGAACATTTCTACAGAATCATTATTCACACTTATATGAAAATATCCCAGGGAAATTTGTTTTTTTCTACGACTTACATAAAATAAAAGTTTAATAGTAAAAGTTATTTACTATGATATTTGTTGATGTATTCAAAATTTCTTATTTATTACCTTATAACCCAAAGTTGTAAAATATACTATTTTGATAGTATATCAATACATAATTATTTACACTTATTAAACATCATGTGTATAACTTATTATAGTCAAGTTTTAGTGCTGTTAAGTTTTTAAGAGTTCGCATATCTTTAACAATATTTGTAGGTGTACTTTTATTTCCAACTAGAAAATTACCTCCTTCAACTTAGCTATCTCATTTATCCAAACACCACATTGTGACATATACAGATGGTGCCAAACAAATTTATATACATTTTTAGAAAGGAAAAAACTATTGAAATTGTAATAATATATATCTATAACAAAAGATGAATACAAGTCACGTTTGACTTCTGCAATTACAAGAGGTGTTCAAAGTGGTTACCATCAGCGTCCAGACACTTCTGATTACGGCAAATGACTGCTTGAGCAACACTGATCAAAGTGTCCACTTGTATACATTGTTTTGCCACCCCCGGTATATACATATATATACATATATATATACATATATATATACATATATATATACATATATATATATATGTATATTTTATGTGTATATATATATGTAATATATATATATCTGGTATCTATCTGATATATATATATATATATATATCTATCTATCTATCTATATATATATATATATATCAGACATTCTAAAATATATTTTATATGAAGAGAAAAAATAAAAAACAAGTCAAAATAAAAAACAAACTATGATTTTTTTTTAATCAGTGTCAACCACACTGCAGTGTGAAAATGATTTTTATAAATGTACAAAATTTTAAAAGCTTTGATTAATTCCCATCAATATTCCCTTTTATATAGTATTATGTCTAGCAAATTTTACTTAGTTTCTACAGTACTTTTATAAGGGAATTTTTTGTTTGATTATGTTAAGTAATTTACTTCCTCCCATTAAAACTATTCTGAATTTCTCATAAAGGATTCTTCCATTATTTCAATTATCAATAATTTTGAGAAATTACTGTGCTAGGCAAACTCTCATGAAATTTACATTCTAATGGGGTGAGAGACAAAAAAATAAACAAATAGTTGAATAACATCATGTTAAGCAGTGGTAAGTTCTCTGAAGAATAATACAGCAGTGTGGTGGGTTATGCATGCACACTAGGTGTCAAGAAACACCTCCCTGATGGGCAGAGGAGTAAATGAAGTAAACAAAGGAAACCTTGAAAATAGCAGCAGAATAGGGTATCAGCAAAAGGACAGTGAATGCAAAGCCCTAAGGTGGGTGCAAACTTGGCGGGTATGAGCAACAACAGAGAGCTCAGCGCAGAGAGTAAGGCAGGGAACAGAGTCCGGGAGTCTGCTGATGTGGGCCGTGTGGACTGAAGAAAGGAGATACTGGGTATAAGGAAGACAGGAAAGGGCATCTCTCCCTAGTCAAAATGCATGAGCGCTTCATGCAGAAGCCTATGAGGAAGTACACTTAAGGTCAATGCTGGGATGACTCATACATTTTCCATCTATTCAGCATTGATTCTTTCTGGTGAACAGGAGCATGCGTAATAAACCTATAAATAAATTACAAAGGGCACTGTTGAAAGCTGACTATACAATCAATATTAATGTCTAATGCAGTTTTAAAAAGAAAAAAATAAAGAGGAGGTAAAAATAAAGAACTGAATGAAATACAGGAAAAGCTGTTTGCTATTACCCATTATTAACATAGATATTTGGAACAGAATTAGCGTTCAAGGCTTTCTAAAATCCTGTGTATTCTCTACAGCAGAATTAATAACTGTATGGTCACCTTTCTAAAAATGAGTTAAATTTAAAACATATATTGAAGAAGCTGAGAAGAAAAAAAAAGATTCAGAAAAATAATTTATATAGAAATATGGTTTATAGGAAATATTTATACTGAATAGAAATCAAACAAATTAGGCAGTTCATACTTTCATGTCTTGCTAACTCTTGGGGGCAGCAGTAGCTATTCCTGCACATTCCATATGGCATAAATAGACAAGCCTTGCTTCTGTGGAAGTCACGGTGCCTGCTTTAACTGTCTTACCTATTTCTGGCTGTGATCTTTTCCAGAATTGCTTTCTAGCTCTGAAAGCATTTTGTTTAATTACCCATCTTACATTAAATCCTTTTGTTACATTATTCTTAGGATTTAACAAAGATCTTAAAATGTTCCTGGGTGGCCAAACTTCACAATAATGCACGTAACATATCATTGACTATTAATTTTCACCTCAAAGCCTTGGAATACCTTTCTACTGAGATAATTTTAAAAGAAAAAGATTGAAAAGTGAGAAGTAATTTTAGCAACTTAATATACTGAGGAATTTCCTCCCTTAACATACTTTGTTTTTATACTCGACAAATGCACAGTGACTTATAGTATCATTATACCTGTATACTTTATTAGGCACTATATATTTGAAAGCCTTGCTGGCAATTCATAGCATTACAGTGTCCCCTGAGAATGGAGCTGTGTGGTCGAAAGTCACATAGGTAGAAAACAAGAGAAATCACTAGATTTAGGTTTAAAAAGAAGAAAGCTCCATATTTTTAAAAAATGTGATTTAGGCAATAATCTTGACAGACGTTTTGGAAAAGTAATGAGAGGGTAGGAGAGAGTGTGATGAAACTAGAATTGATCGCATTGTTTAGTTAAAGAGACATGTAGTAATCGCACAGTGAGTCACAGATACATAGACAGCACACTCATTTGATTAATATACACATTTTAAAATCTACAAGTTGTGACTATTTACCTGGGGCATGTAAGCACAACCTTATAACATAATATTATAGGGATAATATACTCGTATTTATCTCTGACTCAGTAGGAGTATAACACATTGTTCTTTATATGTCAGGAAGATGCCAGCTGACACCATCAGAGTTTGTAACTCAAGCCCTCCCCCATTCTTAACATTTTGTCACTAGGGCAAAGTGGTTGAATTTGCAAGATCAATAGCAAGAGTTATATATTTCACTCTCTAATATAAAATTTGATTCAGCCTACTGGGTGATATCAATATCAAGTGTATATTACTTCATATTTTATGAGCAAAGTATAAAACTGATCTTAAATAATAACAAATATGTCTTGAACAGTGATGAATTAGTATGGCTATCTAAACCCATGCTCTACCAGAATTCACTGAAGTAGGTGAAAACATATGAGAAAAAGGGAAAACATGAATAAACTTTGAATCCTAATAAAAGTAATGTCTGCCAAATAGAAAGTGGAAAGGATCAGACCATGGAAAGGCAAGTCTAATCCATAATTCCCTGTATGCTGAAAAAAGCCTGTTTGGGAAACAAGTGGAGCTGATCTCAGAGGACCATGAATACATGCTCTATCTCAGAGAAGCCATGGGTAGTCACTTCCTATCAGGACTCTTCAAGTAGAGGCTTCAGAGAGGTTCTGTGGTTTGCACTTGAAAGAGACCTCTGTGCCAGGAAGAAAGTGGGGCACGGCTGCAAGCTGGTTAGTAATGAGGGCAAATAGACTAGAACAAAAACCACCACAAAAAACCCAAAAGAAAAAAAAAGGCAAGACTGCCCCTGCTGACCACTAAATATATGAAAGAAACTCTTTAGCCATCCAACACAGTTCTTAGGAGTGTGAGTTTTAGCTACTTACTAGCTGTGTAACCTGGGTTAATAAGTTCACATCAATTCCTTCATCAGAAAAAACAGGTATCATAATACTAATACTTTGTGGATGCTCCTTGGATTAGTGGAGATACTGAATGTAAAGCACTCACATATATGAGAAACACAGGAAATGCTCAATAAATGTTAAATTATTATTAATAGCCATAAAATACATCCTGAAGCTTTCGTTGCTTTTTCCCAGCTTCACTCACTGACTATGTCATATGTCAGGCAATCTGACATATGACTTGGCAAAGCAAATTATTGACTATTTCAGTATCTCTTCACCTGGTTATGAAAGTCACAGTAAATCAAAACCAAATTGTGTAGAGCCCACGTCAACTCCCAATATTGTGTCCTGCTTATAAGAATGAGAAAACAGAAGAATTCCCCAGACTTTTTTTTTTTTAAAGATTCTTTAGTCTTAAAAATACCACAAGTCTCTCTACAGCACACCTGTAATTCCCCTCATCCTATCCCATTTCATTAAGATGGGTGAAAAGCACACTAAAAATTGCTTCTTACCTGGATGTTTCTGAAGATGGAAGGCTTGCTAGAGCAACTCCTGGTGGTAGGACAAGAAGGGACAGTGGTATGGTGGGGTGGGCGCTCATGGTTAGCTGCTAGGGGCCAAAAGGAGACAAATCTGCCTCTCCGGAAGGAAGGAAGTGATGGGAGGGCTTGAAATAAGGTTGAAAAATGTCCCCCAAACACTCTTTTCTTTCTTAATGAAGCTACTTCATTGGCAGAGGCTCCAAAAGCATATTGAATCAGTTTAAAGCCACCACCTTCTCATCTTTATCACATTTAACACAACCTGTCATTTAACACCTAGCGCAACTGCCATCTCTTGTTTGACCTTGCATTCCAGAAGATTTAGAAGGGTGGGGGAGGAGATATCCCCAGACCATACTTCTTCCTCACAGAACTATGAATGAGTACACCACAGCATTTCCCCACTCAGGTCCCTCACCTGAAACCAGGTGTCAATCAAGCTATGGCTGAGTTTAAGTGAGTTATTATTTATAGTGTGCTTAGAGTAGTGCTTCATACATATTCAGTATACAATAAATATAGTAAATATGGAAAGGTGGAGAAAGGCTTTATGTCACAGAGGAACACACCCAGTCATCTTATTTCCACTCGGGACAAAAGAATGCAAGAGACATCACAACAAAATACTCTAAAAAAAACCTCTCTAACTTGGAATAGTAAAAGGAGTATCCATAAGTAGTGGCAAATAAAATGTCTTTATTCTGACAGAATTTTATGAGTTTGAGACCAAGCACTTGCTAGGAAAAAAAAGTTTTAAGTATTTAGATCTCAGTCTTTACCTATTATAGTTTTGTGTTTTTGTTTGTTTGTTTTTTAAATTTAGTAGGGTGACAATTGTTAGTAAAGTTACATAGATTTCAGGTGTACAATTCTGTAGTACATCATCTATATATCACATTTTTCACCACCCGGAGTCAGTTTTCTTTTTACTGATCTAATAAATAACTTTGCTGTATTGAACTCAAATATATATTTAAATCATATTTCCATCTAGTTAACTTGAGTTTAATTTTTATTTTTTGATTCAAATGGCCTTTAATTTAGGATAGTTTTGAATATTTTTCAAACAGTAAACCAAGTGTTATAGTATCATTTAACGATTCAAAAAATAAAAAATGATTTGAAAAGCCAAGTGTACGATACGCTGGATCTATTTCTGGGTCCTCTGCTTTGATTAACCGTTCTGTCTATTCTTATGACAGTATAATTTCTCTTAATTTCATAAATTGCTTTAATAATTGGCCCTTATGGTATCCTATCTGGTAGGATATGTTTTTAAATATGCCCTTGTCTTGCCTGTTTTTCTTATTCCATGACCTAATGTAGAGAAAAAGTCTTAATCATCTTTAAAGCCACATTTAGTGCTCTGCATTTATAAATGCTCCATATATGTGGTACTAAAATAAATTTTGGATAAAATATAAGTAAAATAAATGTGCACATGCATGTTGTGTGTATATCCATATATAATATAATGTATTATATTTGGTCTGACAATTAAGTTCGTGAACTCATCCTAGAAAAAGTGCTACATTCCTCATTGCTGAATATCACTGCAGTCACCTTCGAAGTACTCCCCTTGGGAAGCTCTGCACCAATGCCACTGCCTAGTCCACCCTTCAATGAAATTTTGGGACTCTTTTTCTGGAATGGCCATCAGAGCTGTCATGAATGCCACCAAAATGTCTTCCTTTCAACATTTCCTTTACCTTCAGGTAAAGAAAAAAGTCATTGGGGGCCAGATCAGGTGAGTAGGCAGGGTGTTCCAATACAGTTATTTGTTTACTGGCTAAAAACACCCTCAGAGACAACGCCGTGTGAACTGACACATTGTTGTGATGCAAGAGCGATGGATTGTTGGCTAAAAGTTCAGGTCTTTTTCATCTAACTTTTTCATGCACCCTTTCAGCATGTCCAAATAGTAAACATGGTTAACTGTTTGTCCAGTTGGTACAAATTCATAATGAACAATCCCTCTGATATCAACAAATGGTTAGTAATATCATTGTAACAAGTTTGTGAACTTAATTGTCAGACCATGTGAGTGTGTGTGTGTGTGTGTGTGTGTGTGTGTGTGTGTGTGTGTATGTATGTGATTTTCAATGATGTGGAATTTCATTTGCGTTATGTGAAACAGGTAATATGTTATTTATTTATAAAGATTCACACAAAGGCATAAAAATTTGTACAAACTACGGTATACATATAATGCTGGCTCTTTGAATATTAGGCAAAAATAACATCATTATGGATAAGATACTACTTCACAAAGTGTTACTACTCTAAATGAGTACATAATCAAGATGGTTTTAAGTTTCAGTTTAAAGTTCATAAACAGACACACTTCACCCTTTATTTCTGATGTAAAACCAGTGAATAAACGAAAACTCTCAAGCCAAGGCTTTCTATGGTAGAATTTGGTGAAACAAAAACCTGACTACTTTTTTTCAGTCCAAAGTCATTTAGTCTCAGCTTTGTATGAGTGTTTCTGATAATTGCTTTTGTAGACAATTCATTTTGTCTCTCAATTCGGAAATAAACCTGATTATCTTATATAATTACCTAACACCCTAGCCTAGCCATTTTCACAGCACTGTTGTAGATGAGATCATTCCGTCTTATTCCCAGATTTCTATTGAAAGGAAGTTCTCATCGCTCTGAGGTAGTGGAGAATTCCTCTCACCCAGTCTTACTTATCTGACATGTGAGATCAAGAGAAAGTATAGAGTGATTTACCAGGACTTGCAGGTTTTCTTCCTGCTGCCCCTCCTCTGCTATGCGGTAAGGTGTCCACTCCTGGATGAGGTTACCTGCAGTGTCTAGGATTGCTTATATCTGGGGAAATAAGCTGGCAGGGGAGCATTAAGCTATTGCCATCCCAATCTGATCAGCCAACCCCACTGGCTGACTTTTACAGATTCACCTTCTGACAATTGTGGACCTTTTTTCATAAGACAATGGTGCACATTTTGTCATAAAGGCCAACAGTCAAGGTATTGGATGACCATTTCATTCATCTTTTCATTCTCAAATTCTGGTGTCATTAAGAATGTCATGGTCTTTTAAAAAATCTGAAAAAGATTTCTGACTCCACCTCTCTTACCCTCTCCTAATCTACACACCTTAATAAAGGCAGTTTGGTCACTAACATGGTAGTTTTCCCAAACAGTTCATCTTTTCTTGGCCATCTCCTGAGTAGTGATCAAAATCACAAAGTTTAGGAATTATATGGACCTATTTTGAAACTTAGGAATTCCATTTTTCCATTCCAGGCCATGATGCCCCTTTATTTACCCCCAAAATAAAATAGCCTCAGGCCAGCCTAGCATGGTAACCTGGCTAACAGGTAGTTTATGGAGTTCAAATTTAATTCTGGTTCAGGCACCTAAATCTCACGTTGAGTCAATATGGTCCTCAGGCCATAAAGATAATAATCACTTGGTGGAGTACACTGATCTCTGAGTCCATGACAGAAACCATATGAGGCAAGGTGATGGGTATAATGCATCTCAATACATTTTGTTAAAATGTCCTCATCCTTCTTGTATCTGACACTCTAGGTGAAAGCTCTGGATGCATAGAAAGGATGATTGGAGAAAAAGTGAAATTATAGCTACTAGAATGGGGTATATTAATTTTGTGGGAGTATAGGGAGAGTAACAACTCTGACCTTTAAAACCCAGGAGGTACAGAGCAGAGTGGGACATGAATGATCTTTTGTCTTTCAGAGCCACTATGGAGAAAAACATCCCAGTACACTCTACCAGAGGGTACTAAACGGCTTAAATTTAAATGACTTCTGGATCTGCCATTCCTCCACTAAATGGTGGTGACCAGGAGTTGACTGCCAGTCTCTATAACTTTATCCAGAAGTCAATCAGAAACTTTGGGGGGCTCTCAGCTCTTGAAGCACCCAAGAAAAATGCCTTTCAGTACCTTTAAATGCCTTCCTACCTCTATTCCTATCTCTATCACTGGGTCATTCCATGGGATGGATGAGTGCCACCTGGCAGGTAGTGAAGACAAATTCTATAGGTCATAGTGACTGCCCTCAGGCAATCCCTGTGAATACACAGGCTGCACTGGAATTGGTGATGTATGAGCTGGCCAGGAGGCCACATTAGAGGTACTTGTGTCCCCTCACTGATGTTTAGGTGATACTTGGAGTGAACAACAATCACCAGAAATTGTTATGGGAAATAGCATGATACTACACATCCCTCTTGCATACTAACGTGAAACTTGTGTAATCATTAACACACCTCTGTACCTGTATTAACTGCTCTGAAAAAGTGGAAAGGTCAATGCAGAAAATTAAAGAGAAAGTCATGTGTCTTTCTAAAGTATATACCCTGATGTTTATGGAGTTTTTTCAGCTGACTTAGTCTAGGACCGTGGGAGTCATGGTTGAAGTAAATTCTACAGGTTGGCTCCAACCTGCTGCTTGGAATCTTACAGATATTAGCTTTAATTAAACGTTATATGAGACAAATTGAACTGATATACTGTATTTAGCCGAAAATAAGACTGGTTCTTATATTAATTTTTGCTCCAAAAGACGCATTAGGGCTTATTTTCAGGGGATGTCTTATTTTTTTATGGACAACAATCTACATTTATTCATGTACAACAATGTACATTTATTCAAATACAGTCACGTCATCTTCTTCTGGAACATCATCATAACTCTCTAAACCCCGAATTTTGGCTTGAATTTCTTGCAACTCCATTTCTTGTAGAACCACTGGCCCAATCTCTCATGTCCAGCAACAGAGCTCCCCTTAAATGAGCACTTCTTGTCCATGTAGCTGCTCATACTACATTGGCAACACAACTGTCAGTGATTTTGTCCCACAAATTCTTCATCCAAGTCACGACCTCTTGCAGGTTAGGCTTCATAAAATTTCCACACTGATTTCTCTCCATTCTAAATTCAATGTAGTCATTGATTTCCATGTGCAAATTGTCCTTGAATGGCTTGTTTATTGCAATATCAAGAGTCTGGATGGAGGTAGGCAGTCATTCTTGAGGGAATCATGATTTGATCTATTCTTTTATCTGTGAAGAAGTTCTTCAGGCCTTTAGTGCGGTGAGTGCTGGCTGAATCTGACTAGCAGACCTCTTTAGAAACCTTGCAAAACAAGTGGCAGCATTAAATCGACCCACTTCCTTATAACTGCTTATGTGCACCATGCTTTTACGGTTTCAAGAACATAAATGCCTGAAACACATTCAACCTTATCTTTCTTGCCTTTAGTGATGAGTAGAGGTAGGGCTTTCTTTCCATCCAGATGAATTGCCAAAATACAGGTAACACATGCACTTTGGTAACCAGTGGAGGGAATATAGATTGATGAGGCAATATCTGAACAATTGTCATTTGAGATCCTTGGCCCATAAACACTGCAATTTCATCCATAACAATGATGTTGGGGAGTTGGTATTTAGAAAAGTCAATGCCATCAACAAAAGGACTTGAATACAAGTGCACGTTTAATAACTTCAGTATCTTCCAGCTTGAACAGTGCTGTCGATCTTAGAGACAGTTCATATCGCTGAAAGAAGCCATCCAGCAGTATTGTGATGTTTTGAATTCTTCTGGAGATATTTCTAACTGTGGTGCCATTGCAAGGGCAAATGCTTGAACATCAGCCCTGCGCACAACCAAAGCCTTTGCTCTCCTGTCAGTAATCCATTCACAGATGATGTCTTCCAGCTCAGGAAATAATGGTTGCCATCCTGATGCACACTTGTGCTTCTTAGCATTTGCCTTGTGCACCAGTTGATTGAGGTTATCGTACTTTGCTCGCCATTTTTGGACCATTTGGAAATCCAACTTCTTCTCTTTGCAGAAAGCTGTAAGATTCTCGCCCAGGGAGTCCTCTATGATTCCTTTCTCCTACTCGATGGAATAGCTCTTTCTTTTAGCACTCATCTTGTCTGGGGGGTTCAACATAGTATTCTCTTTAAATCTACCATTAAATCAAGTGTCAATTGAAGACTTACAAGACAGGAGTGGCAGCAAAAATGATGACAGTTAAGAATGATGGTCCACACAAAAGTGATGAAAAATTGCAGGCATCAAAATTCAGAAAACGTTTCTTTATTTCACTCTAGTGCATTAAGTACGTCCGTTACAACACCCAACATATTGAATTATGAAGATTCGTATTAGACACAGCTGCGTCCGTTCGTTATCAAGTGTACACATTATTCATGTGTTATGTCTGTACTCCGATTGGTCATTCGACAATAAGTTTAGAATTCATCTGTTTACATAGGCGTTTACCTCTCATCCAAAGGTGCCCGCTTGGGTATTTACAAATATTTAACTATAATTTATATTATCATTTATTTTAAGTATTAATGTCAATAACATTATTTATTTATATTTAATTATATGTTAATATTATTATTTTATAATTCAATATGTCCGTTGCGTGTTGCAACGGACGTACTAAATGCTTCCGCCTGGCTGACGATCTAACTGGGGCCTATTTTGGGGGTAGGGTCTATATTACAAGCACCCTGAAAAATCATGCTAGGGCTTATTTTCTGGTTAGGTCTTATTTTCAGGGAAATACAGTATGTCTGGTCTCTGTTGATAAAATTAATCAGAGTGGGCCACAGAGTGGCACACTTATGTGAAAATTTGAGTTCAGCTAAGAATTTGTAGAGCTAAGGGGTGGTTTTTGGACAATGTGCCAGGGCTCTGAGCTTCCCTGCATATTCTTGCTGAATGTGCTAGACTGCAAAGTTCATCCATCTCCTGATACCCAGCAGTTGTACTAGCTAATCACATAAGCAATTAAGCAGGCCAAATCCATCAGAGTGTGACAACCATGCAACTGCTTGCTCTCCAGTGAAAGGGATATCTGTGTTTCTTTTTTCCATTTGATATAATGTTTACTGTTTGCTCAAAAAGTGCTTTGCCCTGGGTTTTTCAGCTGTGAAATAAACCCACTACCTGTGCAGCATCTATCTAGGCCCACTGTATGGCCCTAGCAGGACTTGGGAGGCAAGGAGGACAGAGAAATATGCTGATGCTCATGCTATTTGCTGTGCCATGAGTAATGAAGTCCTTTGTCCCTGACCCAAGAGTCTTGTGTCTTCTGCCAGCATGCATGTAATGGGAGCCAGCTGACTTGTTGGCTTGTAAGTAGGATAACATCACATCTCAGAACCCTCACAGTTCTTGAGAAAAACAATATTCATTTTGAATGGTATATAATTGTATTCTATTTAAGCATCTCTTAACCATCTTCTAAATTTTTTAAAAATATATTATACTTTAAAAAAGACACACTAGCTCAGGGCCGGCCTGATGGCTCAGGCGGTTAGAGCTCCATGCTCCTGACTCCAAAGGCTGCCAGTTCGATTCCCACATGGGCCAGTGGGCTCTCAACCACAAGGTTGCCAGTTCAATTCCTCGAATCCCGCAAGGGATGGTGGGCTCTGCCCCCTGCAACTAAGATTGCACACGGCACCTTGAGCTGAGCTGCCTCCCAGATGGCTCAGTTGTTGGTTGGAGCACGGGCTCTCAACCACAAGGTTGCTGGTTCGACTCCCGCAAGGGATGGTGGGCTGTGCCCCCTGCAACTAGCAATGGCAACTGGACCTGGAGCTGAGCTGCACCCTCCACAACTAAGATTGAAAGGACAACCACTTGAAGCTGAACGGCACCCTCCACAACTAAGATTGAAAGGACAACAACTTGACTTGGTAAAAAGTCCTGGAAGTACACACTGTTCCCCAATAAAGTCCTGTTCCCCTTCCCCAATAATAAAATCTTAAAAAAAAAAAAAAAAGGAAAGAAAAAGACACACTAGCTAGAAAGTAACTGGATGATTTGAACTATGCAGTATGAATGCAGAGCGTGTTGTTAACTACTCTCCTATCCCTCTTTATATGTTAATGTATTTTAAAAGAATTGGAATAGTTTGCATTTTATTTAGTCAATTTATCATGTCTTTTTTATGTAATTGTGTATAACTCATTATATATCAAATATTTCAAAGTTCTATTTTCTAAATGAGTAATCTAAATTTGACAAATCTGATCATCATTCTCTTTAATTTACATATGAAAATAAACATTTTCAAAACAAACTATTTAATTGTAACATGCTCATGTTTCACATCATAATCTATCTCTTGACTATAACAAACAGTTAAAAAGAGATTGATTCAATAATAAAAATAATTTATAGTAAGTTTTATATCAGAGCTCTTTAATTGAAAAATTCCAGAAATACTTCTTGTCAAGATGGAGGAATAGGTAAATGCTGTGCTTGCCTCCGCTCATGACATCAAAATTACAGCTAAACTACAGAACAACCATCATTTAGAATTGCCTGAAGTCAAGCTGAACTGAAGTCTTATCCTAAGGACCTACAGAGGAGGCCATCTCAAGACCAGTAGGAAGGACAGAGACACAAAACTGGCTGGTTCCGCACCCTCTTGTGACTGTTAAAAATTGGGAGGATATCTCGGCTGTGGAGGTCCCAGCCCCACACCAGGCTCCCCAGCCTAGGGTTGCAGTGCCAGGAAAAAAGTCCCCACAATTTATGGCTGTGAAAACCAGCAGAGATTGTGGTTGAGTGAGATGGAGGCAGCTAGAGTGCCAGGCATTCCTCTTAAAGGGCCAGAATATGGACTTACTCGCTGATGGACTCACACACTCTGAGATCCAGTGCTCGGGCAGCAGTTCCAAAGGCGCCAGGGACATACAGGGAGGAACTGCATTGTCTGACTTAGGGCAAGGGCTGGAAGGGCAGATTTCTCCCAGATAGAAGTGTTAGCAGAATCCATTGTTTCTTTGTTGGGCCCTCCTCCCTCCCAACGTAAGACACAAGTGACTGTCATATCTGAGTCTCTATCAACTTGGCTGCACTATCTTTCTACCTTGGTGATTCTGTGAGATCCCGCCATCCACCCAATTTTTGAGCCCACTCAAGCCATTTTCAAGAAAAAAAAGAAAACCGGACTGTCTTGGCTTATGCTGTGCTTTCCTAAAAATCTCTCAAAGGTTCACAAACCACAAACAAGCAGCATCTGGCCTCAGCATGTCCTGTACCCCTGGCTGAGCAGCCCCAAACCCAGCACTAGCAGCAGCCAGCCTCAGTTCATGGCTTGGCCTCCTGAAGCACCTCCAAGCCCAGTGCAGGCAGCAGCCATCTGCAGATTCCTTGGTGTTTCATGGCAAATGGCTCCAGGCAGGGCACAGGAGGAGACTGAACTTGGTTTGCAGAGGGGCTCTTCTCAGAAGACTGTGGGGCTGGCACTCCTGGTGACTGGCTTTAGGACAAACCACAGCCTCACCCAGCTGCCTCTAAGCACAACACATCAAAAGGGCAGAATGGGCAGGCACCAAAGTCCTGTTAAGTGAATCCTGCTCTGTAGGATCATCACTCGCACTACATCTCCTCCACTGTAACCATAGCCAGTCCTCTCAACCAATCAGCCCGAGGGTCAATCCCCACCATTGATGTGCAAAATAGCAACCAAGGCTCAACTACAACACAAAGGACACACCTGGAGCACCCAGCTCAGGTGACAAGGGAGACTGAGCCACTGGTCCCACAGCACACCTATTACATAAGGCCACCCTTCTAAGACCTGGAGACACAGCAGCCCTACCTAATACATAGAAACAACCACTGGAAGGTAGCAAAAATGGGGAGACAAAGAAACATGTCCCAAATAAAAGAACAGAACAAAGCTCCAAAAAAAATCACTAAACAAAATGGAGACAAGCTATCTACCAAATGCAGAGTTCCAAACACTGGTTATAAGGATGCTCAGTGATCTCAGAGAGAACTTCAACATAGAGATAGGAAACATAAAAATGAAGATAGAAAACGTTAAAAAGAACCAGTGAGAAGTAGAGATTCCAATAACTAAAATGAAGAATACATTAGAGGGAATCAACAGATTAGATGAAGCAGAGGATTGAATCAGCAATTTTGAAGATTAGGTAGCAGAAAACACCCAATCAGAAGAGCAAAAAGAAAAAAGATTCCAAAAAAAGGATAGTCTAAAGCGCCTCTGAAGCAACATCAAGCCCACCAACATTCACATTGTAGGAGTACCAGAAGGAGACAAGAGTGAACAAGGGATTGAAAACCGATTTGAAGAAATAATGACGGGAAACTTCCCTAATTTGGTGAAGGAAATATATATACTAGTACAGGAAGCACAGAGTCCCAAGCAAGATGAACCCAAAGAGACCCACACCAAGACACATCATAATTAAAATGCCAAAGGTTAAACACAAACTAAGTATCTTAAAACCAGCAAAAGAAAGGCAATTAGTTACCTAAAAAGGAACTTCCACAATACTGTCACTTGATTTATTAACAGAAACTTTGCAGGCCAGAAGAGATGGGCATGAAATACTTAAAGTGATGAAAAGCATGGACCTACATCCAAGATTACTCTACTCAGCAAAGCTATAATTTAGAATGGAAGGATAGATAAGGAGCTTCCGAGACAAGAAAAAGCTAAAGGAGTTCTTCACCATCAAACCAGTATTAAAAGGGACTTCTATAAGACAAAAAAAAAAAAAAAAGAGAGAGAGAGATAAAAATAAGAATAATAAAATAGCAATAACTACATTTCTATCAAAATTTACTTTAAATGTAAATGTATTAAATGCTCCAATGAAAAGATAGGGTGGCTGAATGAATAAGAAAACAAGTCCCTTACATATGCTGCCTACCAGAGACTCACTTCAGATCGAAAGGCAAACAGTCTGAAAGTAAAGGGAGAGAAAAGCTGTTTCATGAAAAAGGAAAACAAACAAAAACACCTGGTGTAGCAATACATATACCAGACTAAACGGACTTTAGAAAAATGGTTATAAGAGAAAAAGTAAGACCCAGTAATGTCACTTCTGGGTATTAACCGTAAAAAACCCCAAAATGCTACTTCAAAGGGATGCATCCATATGTGCATTGCAACATTGTTTACAATGGCCAAGATGTGGAGGCCGCCTGGGTGTCTGCTGATGGATGAATTACTCGAGTAGGTGGTACATACAGACAATGGAATATTCCTTGGCCATGGAAGGAAATGGGTTCTTGCCACCTGAGGTGGCATGGATGGACCTGGAGGGTATTGTGCTGAGTGCAGTGTGTTAGAGAAAGACAGATGCAATGTGATTTAGATTATATGTGGAATCCATAGAACAAAATAAAGAAACAAAACAGAAACAAGCTCAAAGATGAACAGAGAACATTTTCATGGTTGCCAGATGGAAGGGAGTTTGGGAGGGTGGGTGAGAAAGGGGAAAGGATTAAGAAGTATAAATTGGTTGTTACAAAGTAATCACAGGGATGTAAAGTAAAGCACAGGGAACATAGTCAATAATATGGTAATAATTATGTATAGTGCCAGGTCAGTACTAGACTAGCAGGGTATCACTTTTTAAATTATATAAATGTCTAACCACTGTGCTGTATACCTGAAATTAATCTAAAATATTATTGAACATTGACTGTAATTGAAAAATTTAAAAAGGGTAGAAAAAGATGAAAGGGAATAAGAGATTCAGATTTCCAGGTATAAAACAACTAAGTCATAGAGATGTAATGTACATACAGCACAGTGAATACAGTCAATAACGTGATAGCGTGGTACTGTGTCAGATGGTCGCTGGACTTATGGTGATCACTTCTCTATGTACATGTTGAATAACTATGGTTTACCCCTGAAAGTAATATAATATTGTATGTTAGCTATATTTCAAGAAAAATCTTAGAAAAGAAGAGTTCCAGAAATCTAGAGGCAAGAATTTAGAAAGTAAAAATATATGTAAGTTACTTTGTTCCAAATTGTAATTCACAGGATGTGCTGACTTTGAAATTATCCCTGTAGTACCATTCTCTAATTAACCTGGAAGAGAAAGAGTCAAATTTAAAATCATTTCAAAGTGTTATTGAAATGTTTTATGAAACATAAAAAGAAAAGAGTATTCCAGATACCCTATATATGAGTAAAAGGAAGTCAACTTTGCAAGCCTTCTGCTTCACCTTAGCCCAAGTTTGTTCTGCCCCTTCTAAAGTTTCTGCTTCTATCCAGTGATTTACACCATTTCAACAATTCAGGTAGCATGAGACTGAAGGCACCAGTTGTTGAACACATGAAAGATACCCTGCCCCGAATTTTCCTCACTTCCATTTAGCCCTCTCTTTAGTCTGTTAGGTAACTATACAAAATACCACACATTCACACCTATTTAAAATTTTTTCACCAGTTATTAAATCCACCTGTTTTGTATACACTTATACATGCATTCCAACTGTTGAATGGACATCTTAGGAAAACTGTTTGCTCTTCTCAGGATTCCATTTGCTAGTCTTGAAAACACTCAGTAGATTCCTATTTAGAGTTTAATATATTTTTATCTTTCTCTTTATTTCCTTCTAATTATATTTGCTATTGGTCAACTTTAAAGCCAATTTTAAATTGTATTTCTTAGCCTCATGTTCTAAAATCTAATTTGGAAATAAACTTTTGAAGCATAATTCATTTGTAACTTGGGATTTCCTAGAATTTTATATTAAAATATAGAAAAACCTCAAATGATGCAACAGTGAAAATTGATAATGAGTAAATATTCCATATTACAGACTATTAAGTCTAATGTTCAAAAAGATTAGGAACATGTCAAACATTGGCATGTCAAGCATTCTCTCTGTTGAGAACATGGTTTTGAGTCAAACTGACCCAGCCTTCAACCTCAACACCATTATTTTTTAGTATGAAAATACAGATAAACTCTTTAACTCCCTCCATCTTATGTTATTCAACATTAAAATATGGATAGCACCTACTTCACAGGGTTGGATACTATATAAATGGCACCTTGCATGGTACCTGGCACTTACTTGTCACAGTGCATCAATCTGAGGTATTATCTGACAAAAAATGTAGAAGAAAATTTATCGTGAGACTATGGTAGAATATGGTTCCTCCTTCACAATTACTCACTTGACCACTTTTCCACATTACAACAATGTGAAAAATCTGCTAGACAACCATGAAATAACAGAATTTTTGCAGATATGGACAATGGAGGAAAACAAAGCTTGTGACTGATAAGCAAAGCAAATGACAGTATCAAAAACAGCTCTACAGTCAATTTACTGCTTTAGAGTTTTAGCTAACACTGGCGCTTTTCAGTTAAGTTGAAACCCTATCATTGTTTCCTTAGAGATATCCCATATGCCTGTGCCCCTGGATTAAATGTTTATTAACCTTCATTGGGATCTCTTCTGAGCTACACACTGTGCTGTGCTATTTTTCATGTATTATCTTTCACTGTCTGAAAAATTATTCCTTGCAATAGGTATTATTTTTACATTTTATAAATAAAACCAATGCTCAAAAAATAAAACGTCTTGAGAAAAATCATGACTAATAAGATTTGAGGCCTCTGAATTTTGAAATAGCCATCAGAGGGCTAAGATCTTTCTTAGAAATATAAAAGCTTTTAAAAAAATAAGCTTGACTACCTTAATATAGAATGCACTGAAATAAGATACTATCACAACTCTTAGATTTGTTACCTTTCTTATGCTGCTTTTAATTTTGTTTCCTTCAGTTCAAAAATAATACTTAAAATAGCATGATTTTCTGTAGCAAGAACATCGTTATTATTCACCTACAACCTAATTAGCATAATTTACTCGTCGTGCATTACACTTCAGCTCAAATTTAGTTTTAATCTTGACTACATTTCATTTCCATGCTACACTGTATCTTTATTTTTATATGCATCTTGTCAACAAGAAGTTCTAATTAACTTTCTTCATTCTGATTTCAAATCCATGGCAGAGGAAAAAAGTTAGCACTTCCACGTGAAAGTATTAGGTTAGTAGCTAGAATTTAACCCTATGTTTTTAAAGTTATGATTAAAGAGTGACAATAATTTAATCCAAGGATGAAGGAAAAATCATGATTAAGAGCATGCAATCTAGATTTTCTCGGTCCTTCTCCAAAGCTCTCCATTGGCTCAAAAACACTATGGAGACACACAATTGCAAAAACTGGCAATATTAAACCAGACTATACGTGAGATAAGAGAACCAAGTCTTGTCAGAGACCAGAACACTAGGCAGCCAGAACCCTGCTCAGGATCCTTCATCTAAGCCTCCCCACGTGGTGGCCACCTCTCTTCTGTCCCCTCCAGCACTTTTACTTCACTGTAGACAAACAGAGAGACAAGAATCCTAGAGGCACACACAGTATAACAGGAGAGCTGTTGTCAAAAACAAAACAAAACAAACTAAACCAAACAAAAAACTTCAAACCACTGGAAATATCACATAATGGTTACCGGCTTCTTTCATCAAAGACATGTAAACAGAACATTACTTCTGACTCTGAATTCCAGTCAGAATCAAAGTGCCAGAGCAGAAGAAAAATCCCAAAGCAGGAGCTCTACAGATCTAAAGTACAATAATACATACTAAGAAAATGGCTCTGACGCTATTTGTTTGTTTGTTTGTTTCATTTCTGGGTGTAATATGAAAGGGGGAATATTTCAGCAGCATAGGAAAATTGAGGCAGGTAAACACAATGTCTTCCTGGTACCAAAAACAACTGATATATGGGTTTTCTTTTAAAGTTTAGTAAACAGAAACACATAAATACAAACTATGGGATCTATGAGTAATAGTAAATGAAATGAAGGATAAATTGGCTAAATATTTACATATTTCTTACTATTTGCCAATCATTCTTTAAAATATTTAATAGATCTTGACTTATTTAATCCTAATGTATAGTCAGTGGCATTTTTATTTCCATTTCATAGGTCAGGAAAATGCAGCCCAAATAATTTACTAGGTTAAGCTAGTGAGTTGTCCTGGGCCATTCAGTTCAAAGTGGGATTTAAACTGAGGCATTGGGCTATCGACACAGGCTTAATACTACATTTTACATTTTACCTTGTATACCTGAAGCTTTTTTTAAAAAAAGAAGTGAGAATGTCTAAGGAAGATTCTAAAACTCCTGCTGGGCACCTCCTCCAGGTCAGGTGGGAGCCTGACAGCAGAAGGCAGTTGGGGACCCAAAGGCCCTGGAGCTTGAGCCTCTGAGAAGAATGGTGCTGCTTACATTCCACACCATCTTCCAATGAGACTTTTATGCATTTTATTTCAAACATAATCTACATTACAAGGCAAAGTTTTCTCTCACGGCACCATGAAAAAGCACAATAGTAAAGAATATTTTAGAAATAGGATTCAAACTACATTTTGGAAAATAATTGTTTGGTGACATCAGAGAGTTGCCGAGCTCTACAGAACAAGAAAATGGGATATAAGGAGAAGACAAGCTAAGATAAAAAAAGATATCATAAAGAAGTTGGAGATATAAGGAGCAAGGCAAAAAAAATTCTAAATGTTGACGCTCAATTAAAATCCACATTGAAGGCAGTAAAAAGCAGAATTAACAACTGAAAATTAGTGATGTAGAGGATAAATATAAAAAGTGTTCTGAAAACAGAGAAGAAAGTCACTTAGAGAAAAGCTACTAAAATACGAAGAGGTGGGGGGGCAGAGAATGGAGGGCAAATGCACACATCCACTCGTATTCCTTCATTCGAGATATACATACATACATACATACATACATATATATTTTCCCCCCCATTAGGACTGCTTAAAACCAAAATCCTCTTAACTCTAAACTCATGTCCATATTTTTATAGAATTCATAAACTGAAAGAAGCCGACCTCTTACCTTCATTATGTTTAAATTTTAGTGGAATTCCAAGTATTCCCATAGAAGTTAGAACAAACTAAGCCATATTCAAAGGTATTAACAGGAAACTTTCCAGAGCTGGGGGTGGAGAAAACCCAAATCTCTAGATAACATAAATCACTGAAGACCAGACATATATACACAAATGAACCAATAGGGACATATACTCTTGACATTTTTTTCTTTTTTTGAGTTTTAAGGGTAATGCAAATAAACATTTTACTGTAGATTCAACATATTTGCACTGCTAATTCATTTATCCCACCTATTTGGCACAAATGTCACCTCATTGATTCTGTGCTAGCTATCCTATTAAAAAGTACAACCTACTCCAATTTATCCTACTTTGTTCTATTTTTATAAATCTTTAGTCCTTAGCATCTATTAAAGTACTACCTATGAAATTTCTTATATATTATGACTAGAATGTAAGCACCATAAGAGATGGAACTCTTTCATGTTACTCAGTGATAAACCTCAAGACCAGAGAACAGTGCCTGATGGATATTAGGAGTCAATTAAGTGTTAGTTTTGTTAAGTAGTTAAGTGCCCAGGAAGGGAACAGAGGGCAGGTTACACACACAGGAAGAAATATCAGGCCTCAAGAACCTGCACTTGAAGAAGAACCAGATGTATTGTTGGAATGACAGACTGAAGTCAAATAATCACTATTTTCAATCCAACCAGCAGGGCATTAAACAACTCAAAGTCTAAATCCTATTGTGTCTAGAATTGTCTCCAGACTTCTTAGAATAAAAATCCCTTTGTCATTATTTGATGCCAGTCTACCATTCCAACCACAATTCTGGTTTTCCAAGTGGGAGGAAAGGAGAAGCCAATGGTCTAGATTTTGAGCTGCTCAAGGTAACAGAAAATAGGGTAATTGAATCACTGAAACCATTGGTTTCTCCTTTCCTCCTCCTTTCCCCACCACCCTCTGACAAATTTGTAGAATCATGTATAAAATACACAGACTCACCATCTCACCATCTTACATATGTAGCCCAGTTTTTCTCCCATCCCAAAAAAGATACACACACACACACACACACACACACACACACACAGCCACACATCACATACACACTGTCTGTTCTTCAGCCATTCTGCTCACTACAATGTCACATATAAGATGCATGGTTAAACTTCAAAGGTTCCTAGAGAAAAGATTTAATACTTTAAATATTCTTCCCAAATATATCTAAAATTCAGTGCAATCTCAATCAAAATCTCAACAGGTTTTTTTCTTCCTCAAACATGTCAAGTTGAATCTAAAGTCCATCTGGAAGAAACACTGTGCAAGAACAGCCAAGATATTTCAAAGAAAGAAGAAGAATAAGGGAGGACTATCTTTTTTGATATCAAAACATACAAAAAGTTGCATTAATTAATATAGTGTATTTTCAGTGTAGAAATCAATCAGTAAAAAAGAAGAAAGTTTGTGAATATTGGAAACTGAGCATTGGAATAAGTGAACCATAACATTTGCTGCAACTTAGTATTTTTTTTTAAAGTAGAGATAGCTTGCATGTTTAATCTAAGGGGATGGTTAAATAAATCATCGTATATGCCATAAAATATGGTATATATGAAAAAATGACTACAATTCAACTTTCAGGAAAATAGCAAGTTATATTGTGGTATACCGTGCTTCCCTAAAAATAAGACCTAGCCAGACAATCAATTCTAATGCGTCTTTTGGAACAAAAATTAATATAAGACCCAGTCTTATTTTACTATACTATAAGACCTGGTCTTATATAACATTATAATATAATATAATATAATATAATATAATACAATATAATACCAGGTCTTATATTAATTTTTGCTCCAAAAGATGATTTAGAGCTGATTGTCCGGCTAGGTCTTATTTTTGGGGAAGCACGGTATGTGTCCCAGCCTTTCGGTTAGTGATGCTACAATAGAATGCGCTCGAGAATGGTTCTAGAATAGAAAGGACTCAGCAAGCTAGAATCACAAATTCTGAAGCAAGTATTTTGAAAAAAAAAATCTTTCTACCTTTAAAAAATAGTTTACACAATTGAATTTATATATTGTGTGACAACAATGTTCCCATGCAAATTGAAAGTAATAAACAGTACTAAAACTAATAAAGTAATCCCATGGTAAGCTCATTTAAATGGTGTCTGCATCAAGCCATTCAACTCTGTTATATAGTATCTTTTTTCATAATTATTAGCCCAAAGGAAACTTTAAAACATAATCTGAATTCAATGACTCAAAAATTAATGACCAACACGACTTCTCTATCAGTTTTCCAAATGGTGAATGTTTTGCCTGCATTCGATGGGAAAACATACACCAGAATCCTCAACTCAGTAATGACCAAAAGGTGTCACTTGATTGAGCAAGATGGTTGGTGTTTAGAGATACAAAACAAATAATTACGTCAATATATCAGTGAAGTCACTGAAAGAAAATAATAAACACAGGTAATTGGAATACTTATCTGTTGTCTAGATAAGATAATTGGAAAACTGCATGTTTCACTTTTATATGAAGATACTTTGAGGGATACTTTATGTCCACAGAAATCTGCAGAAGTTCTACTGAGTTTCTAACTTCGACTGTGTGTCTACCTGACTTGACTTCTTTTCTGACTGTATCCCCTGAGTGCCATTTCTAGAATAAGTCCCTCTATTGTAGATCTTGTACCTTAAAGATAGACTTCAATTCCTTCAGATAACCACACACCACTATGTTATTTAGCACTGCATCACAGCCTTTGTTAAGACTTGACATAGTTTGCTGTTTAATCTACCACCCATGTTACGCAAGTGATAGTAGGAGAAAGGCCGATGGGGAAAAAAAAGTGTGATTTAGTGAAAAATAACAATGGTCCAGGGTTTTGTAAATTAGTCTGCAAGGATACTTACTTACTCTAAAGGATGTCCTTCTCTTAGAGTCTGAGTTACTCTCATTCACTCTCCAATGGGAAAATCAAATTCCTCAAAATCCAATTTCCCAGGTAGAAATCCAATTCTCTAAGTCTTTCTTTGCTTACTCTGTAACGATCATTTGGGCTCCACACTGATTTAACAGGGAGGATAAAAAGGAAAATACCTCATAAAGAAATATAAAAATAAAACACCAGATAGTCTTTTATGACACCCAAAAGGTCTGCTTTTCAAATGAATATAAGAGAAAGTACTCATAATTTATTTCATCTAGACATTTAGATAGCAAATCAATATTAAGCACTAAAAGAAAGACTTTTAGCCTATTACATTGGCTCTAGAATACTACATAAAAATGTATGTAGTAAGTTAAAAAGCTTGAAAAATTTAAATAGGAAAAAAGTCATGCTTGAATAGAGTAAAAAATTAGTTTTAGTATTTAATGTTTCTGAAACATTTATAAAATGTATAATAAATAATATTATTACATTAGCGAAATAGCCATAAGGAATTAATTTTAACTATTAATTGCCCATGAAAGGTTACATATATATATATATATATATATATATATTTGTTATATATATACATATATATATTAATTGCCCATGAAATGAAAGGTTATATACATATACACACACATATGTATATATGTATGAATGTATGCATATATATGTATGTATATATATGTATATGCACACATACATGCATCTATATGAATACACATATGCATATATATGTATATTACGCATGTAAATAAAAATATGTATATATACACATTCATTATATATTCATTATATATGCATATACACACATGTATGCATATATATGTATATTATGCATATACATAATATATATGTATATATATACACATTCATTATATATTTGTTATATATATATATATATATACACACACACACACATATAAATTGACCATGAAATGAAAGTTTATATATATACATATGTATATATATGAATGTATACATATATATGTATGTATATATACGTATATGCACACATACATGCATATATATGAATACATATATAATATACATACATAATATAAGCAATAAAATATAATTTCAGCTTCAAAGTGATAATTTTACTTGATTTTTGTTTTTCTAGGGGAGAGAGTACAGATTTATGATCTCTAATTTCATAAAACACTGCTTTTCCTCTAAGACTGTGGAAAATAGATCAGAATTGTACACTAAGCCCTTTTAAATGAGGAATGAAAAGTTAACATAATAGGTTTCCTTAGGCATAGAACATAAGAAGGAAAAAAATTAACAAAATTGAAACAGGTTCTGCATAGAGGAAACATATATATGTATATATATAGGTATATGTATATATATGTATACATGTATATATAATATTGTAAGTCTGAATATAATCTAGTAAAGATTAATGAAGTCAAAGTTATTTACTGAAGGGCATTGGTTTGTGATGAGAGACATGCAGTTGCTGTTCAACAATGCATATTCACTTGCTAAATTTAATATATAGGCCTCACAAAGAAGATAAAAGGAAATTATGGTTGTTGAAAAGGTAGATTCTTCAAAACAGCAGTTTCAGTCCGATTAGTCCAAGATATTTGCAAATGTTCCTAAGAGGACAGCCTTCCTCTCTGAAGTTTCTTGAGTGTCCTCTGCACCATTTCTCTCTTAGTATTACCTATTTGTACCCCTTACTTACTATGAGTTTCCAGATGGCTACAAATATATATATAGTAATTGTTCTTTGATAGGGAACGTACTACACATCTTTTTATGGATGCTCAATATTTCATCATTCACTCACATTTACTGAATATGTACTATGCTTCACATAAATGGAAATAATCATCAAAAGTAATGATCCCACTTGCACATAAATGAAATTCACTATGACTTCGAGGGCAAGATGTCATTTGGTGGGTTAATTCCCTTTGCTGGGGAAATGAAAAGAGAGAATTTAGCTGAGAGTATGCATCTAGATATATTTATTCCTGGATCTCTCTCTCTCCTCCACTCAGTCATACTGCAACATATTGCACACTGCTTTAACTTGGAACAAACACCAACCTCAAAATTCAATTTGCAGAACATTAAAAATAGACTGAACATATCATGACAAATCAAACATTTTGAAATAACACTGTTGGTAAGGTGGCTTTTACTTAAAACTGAAAATGCTAACATTTTGCAAGAAGGTGAATTATTTTTCTTGGCAGATATGTTTTAAAGAACATTGAAAGGAAATACTGAATAAGAACAAAAGTTTCTAAAGCAAGATCAGTTCTCTTAAAGGAAATAAAAACATCAAAGAGAAGTGACAACAAAATATATATTATTTCCCATCTGACAAAAACAACTCTATCTGAACAAGAGCTTTCTAGCAATAAAGCAATAGAAATTCTTACACAATAGTCCAAGATGTAAAATTATAGACTATATTAATCTGATTCTTCTAGTTAGATTTGAAATGTCAGCTACCAATTCAGCAAAACCGAACTTTCCGTACAGATCGGCTTTGAGGAGTTTCCAGTCATCTCCACTTCACACCGCTGAAAGCGAACACAAAACAGTCCCAGAAAATAGGAAATAAAAACATCAAAGAGAAGTGAGAACAAAATATATATTATTTCCCATCTGAGAAAAACAACTCTATCTGAACAACAGCTTTCTAGCAATAAAGCAATAGAAAGTCTTACTCAATAGCCCAAGATATAAAATTATAGACTATATTTATCTGATTCTTCTAGTTAGATTTGAAATGTCAGCTACCAATTCAGCAAAACCGAACTTTTCCGCATAGATCGGCTTTGAGGAGTTTCCAGTCATCTCCACTTCACACTGCTGAAAGCGAACACAAAACAGTCCCAGAAAATAGGCATTTGCTTCAAGGGGAAAAAAAAAAAAAAAAAATTACCGTAATGTTTGGGCTTAGAATCAACAATATAAGTACCTAGAGGTATTAAATCCAATTACCTATATTCAACCCAAAGCCATTTCTTGTGGTTCTATCAGCCATGCTTTATTTGTTCAGTGTTGGGCATCTTTTACTAGTTGCTGAGTCATATCAATTAAAGCTTAGTCATCTGTCTCTGGAAACTTAAATCCCAGCCCTGCCTGTCTGTGTGTGTGTGTTTAAAATAACTACAAGTAGCCAATACTTGGCAAACCTAAAATTTGAGAATCTTAAGATGATAGATATTATATGATGCAATGCTTTCATTCAGATGTCTGTTTATAGATTCTAAATCGTGATATGACATCACTTTAAAGAGCTTTATGTATATAAAGAATACTAAAAAGATTGAGGATGATATAATCATGGTAAGTCATGTCACACAATCATATTTTTCTGAACTTTTGTGGTATAGTATAGTCCTGGAAATCGTACTTTAAAAAATATGTTAAAAGGCAAAGCACTCAAATGCTGCAGTGCTCCTGGTTTTCATCTGTTCAGATATATGCCTGCAGTTTCCAGCTTCCACCATAAATTGATAAGTATGTGCCTAGAAGGCACAATCCTGCCAGAGTTTATGCAGTTGTCTTTAATTACTCAAAGCGATTCAATGTCATCAGGGGATATTTACCAGTGAGCAAAAAAAGGGGGTGAAGAGTAAATTACGGGTATTGGACTTCTTCAAAGAGGGAAAGTACAGGGCAAACTCACCAGTAAAATAGAATTATTAGGGCATGGACTCATTAACTCACTTATTTCCCCCAAAACTTGAAGTCTGTTGCTTTCAAGCACCATGGTATAAATTCTCAGAAACTATATTCTGGGGAAAAACAAATCTTGAATCAGCCTGGTGCCTAAGTTTATTCTGTTCTCATAGAACCGACCATTTTAAGATGGTCGAACTTTCCAATATTCTATTTACTACAACTCTGGGTTTTCATTGCAAATAAAACTTTTATTTTTAATTCCTTTCTGAAGATGTATACTAGGGGTTTGTGGCAAAGATGTCCTTTTCCTTTTTCCTAAATCCATGATATTTATTGGTAATCATAAAAGACAACTTTGTTCAGGAGACATTTTTCTACTCGAGTGGGTTGAAGTGTGGGTGACAGCTAGATAAACTAAGTTAACATATTTAGGTAGGATAGTTGTGTCTCTGAAAACACACAAACAACTAAAAGAGAAATAAATCAACAAGGACAACCATTCTGCGAGGACACAAAAAAATCTGTCTTTGGCCTTGGCTGTGATCAAAATACAGAATGATTCTCCAGGCCAATACAACCACTTATTAATGATTGACCGATTTAAACAAAATCTGCATTCCTCCTAATAGGATTTGGTTGGAGTTTTACACCACTTATAAATTAGTCTGATTATGAGGAGGAGAGCTAGCAGCAGGAGAATTCCCACTAAAATAACTATATAAGCTAATAAATTGCCTGTCACAGCTCCATGGATTCTCACAGAGACATAGCACTGTGTCCCCTTGGATCAGGGACAATGAACTTTATTACTCACAGCAAACTGAGAAGCAGAAGTATCAGCATACTTGTTGAACTAGGATAGCTGGTTCCCTGAGACCCAAATCCCAGAGTGTAACCCAAAGATATACGTGGAGCTTGCAAGTGCCATGGAAGATGTTACCTGAGAGAAACCCTGAGCTTAGAGAATCCGCTTTTTTGTTTTTATTTTTTATTAAAGTTTATTGGGATGACAATTGTTAGTAAAGTTACATAGGTTTCAGGAGTAGAATTCTGAAACCCGCTCCTTTTACAGAAAGTATAATAGTAAGCGAGCTATTGTTCTGCCCAGAGAGAGACCAAGAATAGCTAAGGACTAAATGATGCAGTCCTGGGATGCATTTCTTTACTTTTCCAAACGTAAACAATCTCGAGAAACGGCACATTAAGGAATGGTTTGGCACACTCCACACAACACGTGGACTGCCTTGCAACAGATCTGAAAATTGTCTGGTATGTACTCAAAGTTGGGAAGTTCTATCTGTGCTCCTAACTAGACACACGAAAAAAGCAGTAAAAGAACAAACCACTTCCATTTTCACTTTGCCTTCTGAAGAACGTCCATGAAGATAGGGGCCTTTACGTGCTTTTTGAACTAATGTAATCTCAGGGCCTAAGACAGAACGTGGCCCATAAGAGGGGTTTAATATATTTTTTTTCCTTGAATGAATAAATGAATTCTGTCTGCCAGTGCACTTGTCCCATTCAATTAAGCATCTTGCTGATTAACCACTTGGATCTGGTGTACTTTGTGCTTGAATTGAGATTCTTTGCTGTAAAAAAAAAAAATGTTCAAAGATTCTGTAAACTAATACTAACAGCTTTCTAGTCTCTGCTTTGATGCCCTTGTTCCCAGACACTTGTTTTAACTGCCTGCCCTTTATCTATTTCAAAGGTATTGTATCACTAGCCCATTTCTGCGCTGCACAGTCATGTACACTTATTTCCTTTCCTATCAATTCTGACCCCGGTCCGTATTGGTTAAAAGGGTAGATTTCTTAATCAGAAGTCAGTTTCAAAATCTGGCTTAGCCATCCACTAGCTAGCTGTGTGAGCTCATACAGGTTTCGTAATCTCTCTTGAACTCATTCTTTAAAATGGTAAATAATAATAATAGAATCCACTTCATGAGAATTAAATAAAGCATGTGTAACCAGTTTTGAGAACCAGTTCGACTCAGAAGAATTCTAAAAGGAATTAAAAACTTTATTTTTTTTTAAACAGTATATCCCTCTAAAACCAACTTTGGAGTAGCCTTTCTCCCCTTCCCTAGATAAAATTTGGGGCATACCCTTTAGATTTATAATCACTTTCAGAAATTAATTAACAAGTAGTCCTTATGTATTTAAGCTGCTAAAACTTTAATCTTAACCAATTAAAAATTTAATACTTCTTTAGTTCAGGCATGACCAACAAATTCCAAAGGCGGACAGTGGGGGCAGGACTTACCTTTTTATTCTGGTATTCTTTCCCTCCGATTCTAAGCCCCACCCCCTCCACTAAGAACTACCTTCTCCTCTTAGCACCTATCCCTAAACATCTTCTGCCTCCTCAGATTGGAGGAGAGGAAGAGGAATGTGAGGATAAGAGAAAGTCTTATTTAAAGCTGTTGAAAGCCAAATACTAGTAATCTCTATCGTGAGCTATTTAAAGATCACTTTCTTCCCTCACTGAGGTCTTGCAATACCCCATTCCTCCGCAGAAGGGTCAAAGCCTCCTTGGCAGACCCCTCAGATCTCTCACTTAACTCCTGCTGTACATTTTATACAGCTTCTTTTTGCTGTGTAGGATCACCTCACCCATGGGAGGTACATACATTTGAAAACATATGTCTTCTAATTGGAAACACTTCCAAAAAATAAAAATAAAAACCCAAATCTTAGTCATCAAAAATAAGGAAGCAATCTTACATCTTATGATAAACTTTATAAACCTGTTTGATTTTTTTAGAGAAGCAACTTTCTTCAAAGCATTTAACCTCACACACCCACACAAAAAACCTACAGTGAGAAATAAGACACAAGCAAAATAGTTAAACATCAGTATATCTAGAATCGTACCTTACTCATCATTCATTTGAGAAGTATCAGAGTAATTTGAGAGTGTCAGGTTCAGGACAAGTATGTAAGAGGAATAATGAAAGGAAGCGGAGGAGATAATTATATTTAATGTAGATATATAATTAGGAAATCATCAAAAGTGTCAAAAGTGTTATGTTTGGTGTCTGCTGCTCTATTTCCACAGTAATTTGGTTGTCAGAATAAGATTTCTTCAAGTTAAAGTTTGTTCTACACACGATTGCATTATCTGTGGTGGTAAAATAGATATCCTAACACATCTTTTTTAGCTCTCTGTATTACTTTCAATAATCTGGCAAACCTATCGTGAAAGTTGTGCTATTTTGGGGGATTTTTGCTAAAATAGTAATGATATCTGTCTGTCTATCTGTCTGCAAAGGGGGCCCCGATCATGCCCTCCAATGACAGTGGCATTTATGAAACATACCCCAGCAGTTGCCTTCTTCTTTTCCTACACATAATAAAACAGCTGCTTGTGATCAATCAGATTTGATGGAACTTGATTTCTGTGATTTTTTCCAAACATTAGCAAGTATTATTAATACTATTCTTCTTGGAGAACTCTGATCACATTAGTGTTCATTTTGCTCCAAATGTTCTTTGTTGCAAATCATTCTCTCCATCACACCCTCTTTAAACTTTCTTCATATATCTACCTATTTATTTCTGAATATCCAAAGTCTTTCCTGTTTGGGTACTTTAGAATCAAAATTACACATTTATTCACAGAATGTCCACAAAGATTTTAGATGCTAGATGACAATTTGAAACTCCTGGGTGAAAACACACACCTATATTGTTGAGAACAGAGGATAAAAGAAATAACTTTAATTTTTCTATATATCTTTCATGGCTACAATTTTGCCATGCCAGAAAGAGTTTATGTTTTAATAGACTAACAATATCTAACATTTGAAATATACAAAAAATATATGCTTTGTATGATTCAAGCACTTTTGAATGTGTTATCTCAGTAATCAGAGTGGGCTTCTACACCTATTTGATTAAGTATATTAAGAGCATAACATGTAGACTAGTTAGTATTTTCCATGAAAGTAACTCCAGTTTCCGAGCTCCCTTAGCAACTCTAGCTAGCTCCTATTAAAGCCTTCCATAAAGCAAACGTACACAATTCAGATTCCTAGATAAAGCAAATATCCTTGGTGTTTTCCTCATATAAAAGCCCTATGATATTCTAACAAATAAAATAAATTCAAAGAGATACTGGGTTTAATTTCCCCTGGGGCCACTGTCTTCACTTCAAGCTTAGCCTGATTACTATTAGGCCCTAGGTACATGGTAACTTCTGAGCTCATTGGTGAGAAAAAATAACCCTAATTCTCAAAGAACCTTGTGCTTTTTCTTATTGCAATATTATACAACTAAGAAAAATATCAGCCTCCAAATATCTGAACCTTAAGCAAATTAAGGTCTATGAAATCAATATAACATGGCAACTAATAATGGCAAAAGTTAATACTCATATCAACACATTTTTGACCTCCTGGTGAAGGTTTCTCAAAGCCTAAAACTGAACTTCAGAGGTGAGAAATACAAATAATTCTGAATCATGAGAAGATATCATAGTTTTGTTTAGAATTCTCATATTCACAACAAGGCATATTTTGGATAATTTTTTCTTCTTCATATTCTACGTTTTCATACAGCATGCTACTTTACTTCTTAAAAATTATCTTTTAAGTATGTGCGACTAGTAGTCTTCTCACTTGAGTTGAAAAACACCTCAAACTCACATAGTGCTAGTTTTTCATCCATTTTAAGCAACGTTAGCAGCAGAAAACATAAATATATTTGAACTCAATATTTTAAAGATAGGAAAAATATGAGATCATGCAAAACACATGCACATAATAACTGTTATTAACCATTTAAAAATGTCCTATCAATATTTATTTAAAAAACTTTTTTTTTAGTAGACAAGCAGTATTAAGTATCAAAAGAATAAGAGAAAATGACAGAGTATCCATTTAGACACAAGAAAACTCTATCCAATAAATTGCTTCTGCAAAATGAAAAGAATGCCATTTTTTCAAGTGTAGCAGTACAGAACCTAAATTCAAATTCTAGAACACCCAAGTCTGCGGTATACACTGTAACCATTTGAGTTTATATTTAAGCAACCCCTATATACCAAAAAGCAAGCAGATATACAATTTGCAGTGATTTTGCTAATGTCTTTATTATATCTTCTCAATTTTTCCATTTTTTTCCAGGAACACATTTTAGATGATATTCATGCAGATTATATTTACTTTATATATCAATAAAGAATATAGATATATGTGTGCTGCTTCTTACTTTCTCTGATTGGCCTCCCTTTCTGTTCTTAGCTATTGTGTTACCTTCAAGGCTCTGTCAAAGCACCTGGTCTCATCTCACTGTTCAAAATTTCCAAACTGATGAAATGGATGTAGATGAATACCTACTCTTTGCCTGAATAGTCCTCTCTCCACTCAAGGAGTTGTTTTTTTTTATTTTTTTATTTTGTTTGTTTGTTTTTATTCAATATTCTTGTATATTAGTTTCAGGTGCACAGCTCAGTGGTTTGACTTTTATATAATGTATGCAGTGATCCCCCCTATTAGTGTAGTACCCACATGGCACTATACATCACTCAAGAAATTTTCGGCCAATTCACACAAGTGTATGTTGGATTATGTTACAAGAAAGGGTAAGATTGTTGTCATAGAAAAAAAAAAAAATGAGTCTCATTTAGTTGGAAAGTGCCAGGGAATAGTTGGAATACTTGAGATGACTATAGCTTTTCAAAAGGCAGAGATGGAAGAAGCTGTGTTCCACTTAGGGGGAGAATCATTTTAAAAAATGTGTGAATGCAGAAGGACACAGGGTAGGATTAAAAAACCTGACCATTACAGATTGAATAGTGAGTGAGGTAAGTATGCCATGCTTACCTACATCTAAATCCTATATATGGCTTTTCTATCTATTAACTTCTACTTATGAGAATTGGACTTGGGGATATTTGAGACAACAGAAAGAGTAACAACGGGTAAATGAAACCATCTGTAATGCTTGGAGCAATCATATTCTATCTTGATCCTGGTGCCCTGGGTTTCAAAGAGGTACCCAGTGGTTGCTTTGTTGGGGGTGGGGGTAGGGCACATAGAGTTGGCTTAATCCCTGGTGCAGAAGAAGCTCCATAAAGATATGTTGAAATTCTATCAGTATGTATTCAAAAACAGAGGATGAAAATATCAAAAAAGAAAAAAAAAAGATATATAGAAAGCCATTTTATTTTAGAATGTTAGCAGAAAGAACCGCTAGTGAATGGTGAAGCTGGAAGAGCTATGAGAGGATGAGAATGTAGTGTCAATAATACCTAATATTACAGAAAACACAAGGAATGAAATGGAATCTTAATTCCAAATACAAATATAAAAAAATGATTTCCTTCATTTCTCAATTATAAAAGTATATATTTTTTTCATTTCAATATACATTTAAACTGCTTTTAAGTTGACATTCTTTCCAGTGGCAGAAAAATAAAAACATATTGGACACTTCCAACAAAAAAAGCCAAGCAATATATATCATCCATGAACATCTTCCCACTTGATATTTCAAAGATTCCTCTAAGTTTCATAGTAAATTAAATTTGAAAATAAATTAATATTATCTGGTTTACATTGCCAAACATAATGGTTAAATCTTCTGATCCCCTGTAACATGAAAATTATCCTCTGATATACCTTGGCTAATTCATTCTGGGTGAGCTCTTCAATTAAAAACAATAAATTTCATAACTCAGTTTTTGGCAAATATTGTATGAAGCAAAGGAGTATATATACTTTCTTGTTTTTTTCTCAGTTGACTACAATGAAATTATTTTTATGATAATACCTTTTATTAATGATGCACAGCAATCCTGAGGTCATCAGAACACGTTTTGTTTTGTTTTGGCCAGGGGCAACAGGAGTCTTGAAAAAAATTATATATATATATCTCCACATCTCAATAATACAAAATACAATAGTATTGAGTATTAAGAAACAATTTGACTCACTAAAAGTAACATGGGGAAAGGCATTTCATTCCTCACATATATGGTGTGCAACAACCACTTGTTAATTATATTTCTTTGGTGGATAACACTATTGATTCTGAAAAACATTTCTCATGCCCATGGTGTAATACCCCATAAATGAGTGAAATAGTTATAAATTTCAGGTTCCCCCCCACCCCGAGGGATTTCCTGGCCTTCACTGTCTCCTATTTTCCCAAGGGTCTATGAAGGGAAACTTCTATTAGCTTCTTCTCTCAGTTTTCAAAGTGAGAGTAAAAAGTTCATCAGAAATTGAGGTCAAAATAAATGGAATAACAAATTTTCTACTGCATGGCAATTTCAGTTCTACATATATGAAGTCAAAACTGTATTTCATATGTTTCTATCAGATTTGGACCCCTTAAAATAGCTTAAACCTGAGTGAGCACAGTGGTTATTATAATTAATCCATTTCCTTAGGAGATGACATTCACATCATAATCCAAAAAGATAGGCACATATCAATTTCAAAACTGAGACATAAAAAGAGATGATGACATTTCACAGTTGATCCAGACATTTAGTCACTGGTCTTAAATTAATTTTCCACAGATATGACTGTGAGGGGCTGAACTGTGTTTCTCCCATAATTCATACGTGGAAGCTCTACCCCAGCACCTCAGAATATGATGATACATGAAGATAAGGACTTCAAATAACTAAATAACTTAAAATGAGGTCATTAGAGTGGTCCCTAACCCAATCTGACTTATGTCCTTATATGAAAAGGAAATTTGGACACAGAAAGCCACACCAGGGGGGAGCTCAGACAGAGGAAATACTATGTGAGGACACAGTGAAAAAGTGGCCACCTGCAGGCCAACGAGAAAGACCTCAGAAGACACTAAACCTGCTGACACCTTCATCTTGGACTTCTAGTACCCAGAACTGTGAGAAAATAAATCCCCATGGTTTATGCTACTCAGACTGTGGCATTGTGTTACGGCAGCCATAGCAAACTAATATAATGATTTTACTACATATATAAAGTCACACAAATACACACACACACACACACACACACACACACACGAGGTCTTACAATTACATTCGCAAACTTGTTGCAATGATGTCGTTAACCTTTTTTGACATCAGAGGGATAATTCATTATGAATTTGTACCAACTGGACAAATAGTTAACCAAGTTTACAATGTGGAAGTAAAGCTGAAAAGGCTGCATGAAAGAGTTAGATGACCTGAACTTTTCACCAACAATTCATGGCTCTTGCATCACGACAATGCACCAGCTCACACAGCACTGCCTGTGAGGGAGTTTTTAGCCATTAAACAAATAACTGTATTGGAACACCCTCCCTACTCACCTGACCTGGCCCCCAATGACTTGTTTCTTTATGCAAAGATAAAGGAAATATTGAAAGGAAGACATTTTGATGACATTCAGGACATCAAAGGTAATATGACAACAGCTTTGATGGCCATTCCAGAAAGAGTTCCAAAATTGCTTTGAAGGGTGGACTAGGTGCTGGCGTCGGTGCACAGCTTCCCAAGGGGAGTACTCCGAAGGTGACCATAGTTATATTCAGCAATGAGGTATGTGGCACTTTTTCTAGTATGAGTTCGTGAACTTAACAGTCAGCCCTCGTGTGTGTGTGTGTGTGTGTGTGTGTGTGTTTCTCTATGAGGATATAGTTGACAGCAACATTTGGAGTAATATTTCATTTACGAAATGTTGCCCTGTCTTATCTGCTGTTTAGCACACTTAGATCACAATCCAGTAAAGACTTCCTCCTCCTCTTCCACACCACCGTCATCCCAACAACAAAATCTAACTCTTATTGAGTGCATAGTATGTTGTAGGCATTTACTCAAAATGCTTTACATATTAAATACTTTAATTCTCATCATTCTAGAAGGTAGCTTCTATTACTATGCTCATTTTATCAATTGGGGAATAGACACAGAGAGAAGTAGGTAACTTGACCAAAGATGCAGAGTAGGATACAAACCAAGGCAGCTCCACCCTGACCATTCTTTAACCATTATGGTTATAGCATTTAAAATAGTACTCTGACTTTTAGAAAGTGAAACTGTCTTCATTTTGGCCCAGTTATTTTCGTTGGTTAACCTGAATCTTTATTACAAAAATCATGTCCACTCACAAGTTTTTCTCTTTTACATAATGCCAGTAGCTTTTTGGTTGAGACAGATAAGCTAAATCTAAATTTTGTCAAATTTTGAAATAGTCATAAATAATACTTCTGTGATACATGAGAACTTTTAAGTATTACATATTGTTTGAAAATCTTGGTAACATTACCAATCGAAAATTTATCCTTTCCACAATTATTGCTGTATTATTAAAGTAATACCTTCAAATCTAAATGAGATATATTACAACCTTTGAATTTTATTTCCCAGCAAGAAAATTTTAAGAATTAGATTTGTGTTTGAAGCTTATAAAATACAAACAGCAACATACTCTTCCATCATTCTCTCCTGAATCAATGTTGAATTTCATTATGATATATGTTTGAGAAACTATTTTCTGTACCTAATCCAGTCAAAGGGCCGTAATTTAAATACATTTTATGGTTGCAGCATAGATATAATTTAAACTGGGCATTTTTTAAAGAAAATAAAATAATGGAAATAATTACCACTGAATTTCTTGTACAGAGAAGAAACACTGTCTCTTGTAATTCAGAAAGAGAATATAAGGTGGTTACCTGGGTTCAAATTTCACTCTACATTTTATAGCTATGAGATCTTGGGCAATATATCACCTCTTTGTGCTTTAGTCTTCTCTATGGGAATACTTAGAATGTCTACCTTAGGGATTTTATGAAGATTTAACAAGTTAATATTAATAAGTCATTTAAAACTGTTATTTGGTCATAGTATCTTCTATTATGTAAGCTTTTAAAAATTTTTTTCAAGTAAAAATAAGACATGGAATATTACCATTTTGTGGTTATCCCAGGATGTTAGTGTAGCAGAAACACATGTAATAAAGAGACTTCTCTTACTATGTCATGTGAAACTATATCCCCATGTTTCCTTGTCTCTGTCTCATTCCAAGCAAAACAAACAATCCATCAAGGAATAGACCAGTGAACATTACTATAAAGCTCATTAAAAAAACTTAGTCATGTAAAATGCACTGGGTGACGCAGATAAAAGTATTTTAACACCCTTGACTATTCCAACACTATTAAAATCTAAGCCACTTTTTCTTGCTCCAGTGTCCCCTCTGAGTGTTTCCTCACCAAAACATAATAAAAGTACTCTTTCACGATTTAAATGCAAAACTTTTTCATTCAAACGAAATATGAAATTTTGTCTTAAGTAATGGAATTTAACCCTTATACTCCTTTTGTATCCTTACTGAGATAGTAAGCATACAAAGGGAGAATAAGTAAGGATCAACTGAGAAAGTAAACAAAATAGCAATGGGATTCTCTGTACTTTGATCTGACTAGAACACTGCAAATAAACCCTATCTCTCTTCCAAATCTTTTCACTGAGGCAGATTGCAAGGGAACACTATTATTCCCATGCATGACACCAGACAAGCAGTTGTGGATCTGGTTTTATTAGTAGATGTTTTATCAAGTCATTTTGCCTCCATTTTCTGATCTACAAAATGCATTTTTTGCTGGAGGTAAAAGTGTGTGTGTACGTGGCTTTGTAGAAATATAAATACATACACTATGTTTCATAACAGTTTAAAATGTATCTTTCACTTGTTTTCCATCACATGTAAATAATTATAGCTAACATTATTTAGCACTTACTATGAGCCAGTCACTGTACTGAATACCATAATTATATTAACTCGTTTCATCCTTTTAACAATTTTATGAGGTACTATTATCATCCCCATTTACACATAAGGAAACTGAGGCATAGAGAAGATAAGGAACTTGTCCAGTATTACATGGTGAGCCGGTAGTGGAACTATCCAGGTATCCTTTCTCCACAGTTCTTCTTAAGTACTACAGTGCTTTTTTAAACTACCTCATCAAATAACGGTTCTCAATAATCGCCATGCACATGAGCAAGATTAACCTTTAAAACAGCACAGATAAAATAACATTTTTACCTACTTCGATATCATTGACAGACCAAATAATCACAAGAACAGCTTAAAAGTCACAAAGAATATGTACCCACTTTGCAACATTTCTCAGCACTCAAAGCCACTGAATATTCTGCCCGGCAGTATAGATCAGTTCACCATTTGTCGGCCAGACCTAATTAAAACACCGAATAAAAGCGATTGAATTCATTAAGTCCCCACTGAGCTCCTACTAAACGTGAGGTAGGCATAGTGGGAGAAACGAAGTCACAGATGTACCCTACATTTACATCATTAATCTCTATATGCATTAGATACAGCTATAGTTAATATATTAAATAGTTCAAGCAAGTAAGAAGTATCCAAATGTTGCTTTTTCCCCCCTGTAAGATTTTTATGTTACTATATCATCAGTAGCCAAGAAGCAAGCCATTCTGAAGCCAAGATCTTGTATGCTATTGAATTCTACTATAATTTCAGTAATTAAAATGCACATAATTTAAGTACAAATTTCTACTCCTCTTGGTTAATTCCTGCATCTGTACTTTTGTTTTATTGTGTACAGTCTCCTTTTTTTCTCTTATTTTTTCTTTTCAGACTTTTTTGTGTGTGTTTTTTTCCTATCAGTGAAAGACTAAAATTCAATGCTAAGGCATCTTTAGAAAGGTTGTAGATGATGGTTTGGCACTAATGTATCCGTTGTAATCTTCATATAAAGAATTTAGCATAAGATGGTAGAGGAAAAGTTTTAGTCATAAGACTCATTCATGTTCCAGAAGTGAATAAATTTCTTAGTGATGCTGTAACGAAATACTACGAATTTAGTAGTTTAAATTTATTACCTTCAATTTCTGTAAATCAGAAATCTGAAGTGGGTCTCTGGGCTAAAATCAAGGCTTTGGCTGCGCTGCATTCCTTTCTAGAGGCTCTAGGGGAAAATCCATTCCTTTGCTTTTTGCACCTTCTTAAGACTGCTTTCCTTCCTTGGCCCATTGGTCCCTTCCATTTTCAAAGTCAGCATCTGCTGGCTGAATCTTTCTCACATCTCATCACTGACACTAACTCTTCTGTTTTTCTCTTCCATATATAAGGATCTCTGTGATTACATTGCGCCCACCCAGATATTTCAGGATACTTTCCCTAATTTAATGTCAGCTCATTAGCAATCTTAATTCTATCTACTACTTTAATTCCCCTTTGCTATGTAGTGTGACATAATTAGAAGTCCTGGGGGTGATATGTAAACATCATCTGGGGGGCCATTATTCTGCCTACCACAAGATGCCATTCTTTCTTGATGTTTAGAAATTATTCACATCAATCTTTCTGTTCAATAAAAAAGAAAAACCTGAGGGATAGTTTCTAAATACATGTGTATAATATACATGTATAACATATGTGTATGCATAATACATATTATAAAACAAGAATATTGTAACTACAGATGTCCTGTACCCTATACATGAGAGACAAGGTAGAACTCAGGTGCCCATCACTGGGCCCACCCTGCCCACCCCAGCTAAGACCCTTCACTAACAGTTAGGTTCCTCTGCTCCAGCTCCACCACAATCGCCTTGAGCTGAACTTCATCTCTTTTTTGCCTGGCCTAATCCTATTGGCTATTGCCAGTCATTCCCTCTTCTAATAGCCTTCATACTGATGACAGTCAATTTCTGTGATGTTAATCGTTTTATTTTTCCCTTTTATTAAAATTGCTGCATGTTTCTTCATCACCTACAAGATAAAATTAAGTCATTTGAGAAAGGTACCTGTCTCAATATCCAGCAGTCCTATCACCCAAAACACACAATCTTTTCTCTAACATCATGTATGTGCGTGCACACACACACACACACACACACACACACACACACACCCTTCTCTGTCCATAATTAAATATTTATTGTTCCCAGAATGTGTTAGGCTGTCTCCTACCTTTATGACATTTTTTTTTTCCCCTTTGATAAAATTCCTTCTTTGTGTGCCTCAAAACTCTGGTTCAGAATTCACTTGAAATATTTCCTCATGAGTAAATTCTTACTTGGTCCTTCCAAGGTAGGATATTTCCTTCTCTGTATTCCTTTATGTAAAATGATATTTTATTCTATCAGTGAATTTATTACATTCATCTTGAATATATGTTCTCACATCTTTCTCTGCCACACACATAAACACCCTTCCCTTTCTACCCTTCTGCTTTCCTCCCCTCCCGTCCGATCCCCTCCCATGTCTCTTCTCCTCTTCTCTCATTTCCCTTCCTCTCTGACTAGTATTTGATCCCTTCAGTGGCAAGCATGGTTCAACTATCATATTGGAATCTATTCAACATGTAACGAGAGCTTTTCGGTAGCACTTAATAAAAATTTGTGAAATAAAATTTATTATTTCATTGTTATATAATGCTACATATTATATATTTAATTTATGATTATTATTATAATTTATTATTGGTTTGCCTATCACAAGAAAACTGACCTTTTCCTCCTAAGACAACAGTGCTAGGGCATATTAAACCAAAGAAAATAAAATTCCAAAACTTCCTCATAATCCTAAACTAAAAGAGTACATGAAAGAGTCAAATTTTTTGGAAATCTGACTTTGGGGGCTACTTTGGGAATATCCTAACCAGTGCATTATTGAAATGTCACATTTTATATCAGCCCTAAGACCTGGCTTGATGAGTCGTCAAGTATTTATGTCCATTGGGTTGCTTGTGAGAGCTCCCATATTAGAGAAGCAAGTATATTGAATAACTTTAGGTTCCTAAGCATCACTTAGTGTGGTGTCTTATCAATAATTATTTAGCACGAGGTCTGCAGAAATCACTTCCAGGTTAGAGGTAAGTAACTCCAAACTAATGTAATTAAACTTCTCAAATTGTTCTGCTTTAAATCAATCCCCAAACTATACAACGCAATAAATGGTCAACATATTGTGTTTTCCCTGTACTGCACAAGAATAATTAGTAATAAACTTTCTTTCATTTCAGATGAAAAAGTAATGCATTTCCATTATGTACCTGCTATTTGCTAAGCATGCTCGTATGGGATTTACACATATATGTATTTATTCCTTATGATACCTCACTGAGAAGAGTATTATTATCTCAATTTCACACAGAAAGAAACTAAAGTTTAGGGTGTTACACTAGCCCCTATTGCTAAAGGCACGAGGCTCCACACGTCTTCCATGACTAAAACCATGTTCTTAAACTGCGTACTTTTTAACTGTATATTTTTTAACATGAACCTGAGGAAAAATAAATAGATAGACCTCTCCCTGAACACAGGAAAGCAAGAGAAAGGAGAATATTCCCCAATCTCAAATACATGGGCAGATTATTGATTCCTAAAAGAGGCCTAGTGTGTGTGTGTATGCGTGTGTATAATGATTAAATAAATCAATAATACTAATTAAATAAAATCATCTCAGTTCCTAAAGCTATTATATTGTTGACATGTTTACATAGTACTTAACTATCTTAAGGAAAAACTACCCATGTCTAACTCTGATAAATCCCATTATAATGTAATAAGCTAAAAGTTTGAAAGAAACAATGTTATAAATCAACAAAACAACACTCTTTGAGTGATACTGTAGAAAAAACTTTCTGTTCTAGAGATTTCAGTCTACTAGGCAAAAATTACCAAAAAGAAATGTCATTTATCCTTGGAAGAGTCTCAAAGGACAATTTAATGTATTGTTTTGCTTTGGCCTTGAAGACTCTCAATTCCATAGAGTAACCTTGGTAATAGCATACTGACCTGAAGCTGTGATTGATCATTAACTGTTTTGGGGGAAAAAAAAAAAAAACTAAATGAATTATTTTTTAACAATTTTTTGAAAGTTATTTCTTTCAAAATATAGTTCCTTCAGGGAAAATACAAAGCATTAATAAGTCTTTAGCTGCGAAAATTTTGGAGAAACCTTTCAAGTTTAAATAGTCAAATTGTATAGGCAGACCAAAAGGTTCTTCATTAAAGATTTAAAAGACAACAAAATTTGACAGGTATTGCGCCTAGTATCTTTCCTTTTATAACATCTGGCTATTCCTCTTCTTTGTGAAGAATAATTAAGAGACAATAAATCAGTGAACAAATAAGGAATATTCAGTACTTGACATACAATGAACAGAATTTGTGGATGAAGTTGCCTCTTGAGTTAGTTTTTGGTTCTCTACCATTAAGGTTCTATCATTAAAGCTCCATATTTAAGTTCATGTTTTATTTCCTAATGGCTACCATAACTCCAATCTCCTTTCTCCTTTCAGTTTTCTTTTGTCAACTTAGTCTGTAAATTAATGTAGGTCAATTGACTCAGAGTAGCTAAAATTGAAAAATTCAGCAGGTTTGCATTATATTAAAAACTCTTTAAAGCCTTTGAAAAAGCATCACTGAAAAATGCACTTCAAAAGAGAGATTCAAAAATTTAAAACACTCCAAAAGTCCCATATATTTAAATAGAATGTATCAAACAGTGGGGGTGGGGAGAGGGTGATTACTGATTCAACTAATAATAGTACCAATTTCCAATGTCCTGTATCATGCAGAGTTATAAGAAGTACCAGTTCACTGGTAGAGAATAGGAGAGAGGAAAAATGTTAAATAAAGGCAAAACAAAACAAAAAAGAAATAAAGAAAATTTGACAAAATGACAGAAAATAAGGAAGATAAATTGTGAATTTCATAGGATTGTTGCTGGCTATACAACTTACACTGGGTCAGTAATTTTTGACAGCAGAGAAAGTCAATCTGGCTAAACCAAGAAATACATTGCTGTCACGCAGCAGCCTACCAGTCTGTCCCCTCGTACCTGCCCCTAAAGAAAGGAGAGTCTGTGAGACAGACAGATCCTTTCAGGGACTTTGCTTCACCTTTGTGCTTGCACCTTATGTCTCCCTGTTTGGCCCCAGAAAGATAGCTGGTCAGCCAATGACAGGTATGACTCCCCACGGTGGGGGCAACCCAAGCCAGACGGAGCCACATGGGGACCAACAGGAGAACTCGCCTGTTCGATAGAGGTGGGCACAGCCCACCCCCGCCCCGGCTAAGGAAGACTGTGCCTCTGTGGCTGCATTCCTACCCACAACCTGCAGGGGAAGAGATTCAATGATGTGCTTTCCATCTCTTCATATGCATAAGGGTTTTGTCCCTTGGGGAAGTACATACATCCTGAGACTTATGGTTCAGCTGCCTGCAGGCAAGGGTGATTGGCTTTAGTCAGTTTCCTATTATAATGCATGGGATTCACAGATCTTGAGATTGACAAGCTTTATCTCCTTTACTTCCTCACCTAATTAATAAAATTTATGGGTTGGCCGGGATTCGGGGCTCAGTCCTTGAGGCTGCAGTCCCTTGGCCCCACATGAACTCTATTCTTGGCTACTGTCTTAACTACGCGCCGCCCTCCTCGCTCCCCACAACTCTCGTTGCATGGGCCGCGACAATACACAAAAGAAAAAGTTAAAAGAAAAATTTGTTTAAGTTTGATACGCATACACGTGCACACACACACCCACCGCACACACATACATACTTTCAAAAACCAAGCCTAGGAATATGAAGTAGTCACAAGAAAACAAGGCCTATTGCGATTCAATCCACGCATTCTCAGTGAAAAGTGTTTGAAAAGACTCTAGTTACAAAAAGTGTATTTATTCATGTGTATTATGTATGAAGAGGTGTTTTCAGGCTGGATTTACTATTTTGATCCATCAGACAAATTTAGCTCATGTCCCAAATGCATCTTTCCAATTCATGATTTATTTATTTATTTATTTATAGTGTGTGTAAGGGAAAATTAGTTGAAGAGACTTCTGGAAAATTTTATTTGGAAAATTTAGGAACTGAGTGATGGTATGAGTGATGCCATTTTATCATAGAACACTAAAACATAATTCCACTTTTCTGAAATTCTTATTTTTAAATATGTAAGTTTTTCTATTTATTGCCAATGTATCGCTAAGAAATATGAAAATACAAGACAAAAGGTAATACATTATGAATAATTTTGTGGAACATTGTTAAAATTAGAATACTGTTATCTTTTACTTAGATTATCGTCATTTAGCTATTGTAATTTTTTTTACTGACATTGTAGATATGTATCTTGACTTCAGTGGGCTAAGATATTAATTCAACATAATCAATAATAACTTTTTAAAGTACTTATCTGTCTTTACAGAATTATACTATAGAGATATAATCATATATTAAAAGAATGTTTCCTATATTAGTTTTCAAGAATGGAATAGACCTGTTTTACTAAATATTGTGGTTTGAAAATTACCTTAAAATGGTTGCAATTTTCAGCTTCAAATGCACTAAATTTAAGTAAATTGTTTATAAATTACTTCGTTAGTATGTATTTCAACATATTGTTGTACTTATAGGTCTTTATCACAACCAATAGAGAGCAACTACTTTTGTTCAAGTTCCTTTGCCATCTATTCTCCAAACTTCCAGGCAGATAGGGAGGAGGAGAAAGGGATATATTAGAGTGAAAGAGCAGAAGCACTGAGAACTCCTTTTCGTGAATTCCTTTTAAAAATGACCATGCTCTGAAAAATAAAGATGCTATTATGAGCTGACAAATAAAATAAGAGCAAGCTCAGTATGTTGGAAGGAATTTTTGTCTGCCTCATAGACAAGTCAAGTTTACCTAAAGTCTGTCATCTCCCTCCTTCCTGGTACTTTTTTGATCTCCCAAGGTTGCCCTGGTCCAAGGTCTTGTCCTTTTAATGCTCTATTTAATTACTTATGCCCAAATCATTTAGCAGAGAAGTTTTGTAAAATTCCAAATGAACATATGCTGAATTTTCTTGATTCTAAAATGCATGCCATGTTACATAATGACATTTATAAAAATGTGTTTTAAATTCAATTAGTATATTTAACAACATAGCATTATTTGATAGCTTTTGATGTTTACTTGTCTCATCAAATATGTTGTAAATTCAATCTTTTATATTTTAGCAGTATGAGACATTTAGGAAAGAAAAAAAAATGAAAGAACTTTATTAAGGAAACAGCCAACTAGAAAAAGAGATACTAAATTCTGTGAAGTAGATAACACTATAATACAGGAATATGTTACAAATAACATAGATGAGTAGTTTAGCCAAAGCTCTTCTGCAGAATACTAGTTCCTGAGTAGCACAATAACTTGGCCAAGCTTCTTTGAAGTGAGTTTTAATAATGTTATCCAATGGAAAGATATATAATTTTCTGTGATAGTCAATAAAAATTATAAAGAAGGCAATTACTTTATCACAAAAAAGACAAAGGTTAGCAAAAATAAAATTAAGAGAGATTTTTTCAAAGTTAGAGGAATAGCTGCATGGGGTTAACTGAATCTTTTGTTTGTTTGAATTATTTTTATTTAAAAATAGTTTTCAATTAGCATTGACATACAATATTGTATTAGTTTCAGGTATACAAGATAGTGATTAGACATTTATATAACTTATGAAATGACCACCCCAATAAGCCTAGTACCCGTCTGACACTATACATATTATTATAGTATTATTGACTACATTCCCTATGCTGTACTTTACATCCCCAGGATTGTTTTTATAATTGGCAATTTGTACAACTTAATCCCTTTCCCTTTTTCATCCTTCCCCTTCAACCCCCCTCCCAATTGTCAACCATGAATTTGTTCTCTGTATCTATGAGCTTGTTTCTGTTTTGTTTGTTCATTTATTTTGTTTTTAGATTCTACATGTAAGTGAAATCATATGGCACTTATTTGTCTTACTCTGTCTGAATTTAAATAAAAAGTGCCCAATTATTATATTGTCATTATAAAAGCTAAAAATAAGTGGCATCTTAACCATCATTTAAAAAAATTAACTTTGCATTTGCCTTTTCCCCTTTGCTAACATTTTCAGAATCTAAGTTTTTTTCCACGTGTTACAGAATTACTTTTACCAATTACTTATAAAACTGATAATTTTAAATGGAGAGGTTGGTTTCCATCAACTGTTAATTATAGTGTTCTTACCATTTCATCACAATACTTGTCCCTTTATAACAACAGTTATTGTTTGAACCACCAACAACGCATTTCTGCTTTAAAAATATTTCCCATATGAAGTTAGATAATTGAATCTTAATATAAGTCAAATATGTTGCAAGAAATTGTAACTTCAGTTCTGAATATGAAACACTAAGCCAATCAACTATCTTACTCTGTTTATTTGTATTATTGGGGTATAATAAAGATTATAATATATATATATATATTATATGCATTTGATGCAAAAATTAAACTCACCCCTAGGGCTATAAACTATTACACTGAAATACTGAAGCAAGTGATCAAGAGGCATATATTAGTGAGGCCTTCATCATCCAAGTGCTGTTAAACCAGTCTTGGAGATGAAATGAAGTAGAGTTTGCAGGCACGGACATTAGTTTCTATTTGAGAAAATTAGTTCTACTGTATAAAATTTCCTTTAAAGAATTTGTCCTGGACTAGTGAGTTCTTGTTGTTGTTTTGTTTTTGTTTTGTTTGATATGTGTCATTTCAAAAATCATGATAGAAGCAAATTATGACTGGCAAATGATAGTTGATCTACTTAGAAGAGATTCAAGTATTAAAGTATCACTGACAACATTTTTTTTTTTTTAAATAAAATAGGAGACCAATATCCATCCTTGGCCAACTTAACATGTCAAAACTACATTTGATGATCTTTTTTGCAGGTCACGGGGATGCCATAAATGGAAATGTGAACTCTTAGGAAAAGCAGAATTAAAGAAAAAAACACTCTAGCAATTATGCATTGGTGGTATTAATAATTACAAGTATCAGAATAGCTGAAGACTAATGATTTTGTATGTAAAAACAATCATTCTCTGACAAAGTGTTAAAGAAATAATATAGTATCTCATAATGACTACACATTAGCAGGTATAATGTACATATTAAGACATGTGCTCAAGTATAAATATTAGACATACAATCACTTTAATAACTTAAAAACTTCTAAAAGTGCTTAAAGGAAAAATGTTCAACTGAAAAAGGGATAGGACTGAATTATTAATAAAACATTAAAATACAGAATACTAGTGATATCCAAGTCAGAAAGAAAAGGCATTAACGAAACACAACTTCACATGACTCTAGCTCAACAGTGCTTGACATGTGGGAGAGAAAGTTAATTTGGCAGCACTATGGATCTGCTTAAAATTGAAAAGTATTCCAAAGGAGTTTATTTCTGGACCATAAAACCTGTCCCCAAATCCTGGATACCTTATATGCTAATGCTGCCCTTAAACTACCTCCAAACTCCTATTTTCAGAATTGCACTTAAGCCAACCACTTAGCAAAATAGCCCATGGTGCGAAGATATGACCGATTTAACAACCGCCCCTGAGGCACTCTCTTAAAATTCCTAGTTTGGTGCTAATCTCAGCAGTTATTAAAAAAGAAAGCAATCCCATGGTGTCAGGCTTAGGGAAAATACAGTAAACCATTCAAGAAGGTGTTTCTTTATTAAAAGCAAAGACTAAATACATTAAAATAATTGAAGTAACATAAATTAAAAGTTAATGTCAATAGTTAAAATATGCCATTTTACCCATATTAAATATGATTCCTTTTAATTGAGGGTCTCTTCCTAGGTTCCATCCTTAATTCACTTACCTGCTCAGTCCCAGTGTATTCACTGAAATATGCCTCCCTACTTCCTAAGGGCTGATAAATTATATATCAGGAATCACTAAATATTCCAATAATTTTCACAGAACAATAAAGTAAATTTAAACATGGAAATGCTATTTTAATACAATATTGAGCTAGTAAAATTATTTTTTGAGGAAAAAATATTTATCATACGTGGCTAACTGCTCAGCTTGAGTAATTAAAAGCCTTGTAAGCATTTTAGACACAGATTGGTAAAGGTAAGTAAGTCTTGAAAAGATTGTCACTACCCTCAGAATTAGGCTTTCAAGAAATGACCTCTGAAAAACAGAAGTTTAAGGATAAGTCAGAATAATTCTCAGTGTTCAGATTGCTCTGATTTTCTGAGTTAATTTAAAAATCAAATATTTTAGACAAGTTTTACAAGCTGCAATATATTTTCTTTCCCACCAATTCAGAGAAAGTAGCCAGGAAAGTAAAAGGTTAAGATGATCATGTAGCATGCGTGGTAGAGTCAAAAATCATATTTAAGAAGAAAAACAACTGAAAAAATAAATTTTATATTATTTGTATTTCAACCATTCCTAATTCTATTATGCATTCTTAATACCCACCAATTGCATATGAGAACTTTCTTTATTCCAGCAGTATGCGACAAATTAAAAATGAACTGAAATAAGAGTAACTATTAGCCATAGTCATTCTCAGCTTTTATCTCTTGTTCTCTCTCTCTTTTTAAATGTACTATCCCAGTGGGAAAATAAAGGTAAGGAGATAGGTATAGAGGAATGAGAGTGATCCGTGAAGTATATTATTCAGTATACAAAATGCAAAAAAATAATAATAAATAAATAAATAAATAAATAAATAATCCTGCATCTTTGCAAATAATTAGAAAAACATTTATGTCTGTTTAGATTTTTCTCTAAATTCAAATTTTCATTACAGATGATTTTCATTACAGTTAAGGTCAATGTTGGCTTATGGCCTCACTCAAAACCAGATATCTTTCTCAGCATTAATTTGTATATTTTCAACATGTTAAAACACCAGATCTTTTCTCCATTTCCATCTCTCCATCTGTCTCCAGCACGCGTGGGACTAAATGTCCACAACCCCATATGGTTTCTCTGATTAATCCCAAACGTAAACAAGAGGAATTAAACTAGTATATTTCTCTGATACCTAGTAACAAGTCACCCTTTGGGTGAAGCAATCATTAACATTGTCCTCCAAGTTCCTTATCTAGTAACTTGCATAGCCCACCTTGCTCTTATCAATTCTTCTTCTAAGGATTAGAAGAGTCTAACCCCTGATCTCAACCTAAGGCTATGATCTTGCCATTTTTCAACATAGTCTAGTATCTAGAGTTTACTTGTCTCTTGAACAGTGTTTGTTCCTTTTCTAGTGGACTCAGAATATTCTAACCATCTGAAAATAGCTCATATAAACTATAATAGACACCAACTGATTGAAAACTGGCCCAAGGTATAATGAGTTCTACCTTTCGGAATGCACTACATCTCAACTCCTATGGTTAGGTCTGTCCTATTCTGGCCCCTACCTTTATCTTACAGCTATCCCTCCCTAGTAGCTCCAAACTTTTCTATAGATTCCTTCTCACTGCCATTAAATTTGTTTTCCACAGTATCACTCCATGATTATAAAGTAATTCCCCAATATTTTTATCTAATATTTTCATGCTTTCATTTTTAAGATTTGAATATTTGGTATCTTTGCAATTCATCTCATGCATTTAAGGGAAGATACAAATTTATTTCCTTTTCCAGAGGACTATTTTCTTGTCCCAATGTCATTTATCAAAAAGCCCTGTTTTTTTTGTGGGGGATAGAATTACTAGCTTTGTGTTTTTTTTGTTTTTTTTTTGTTTTGTTTTCTTTTCTTTTTTTTATCTTCTGAACAAAAATTACTTTTAACAAGTAACCTTTAAAATTATCTTCTTAAGACTTACTTTTTATGAAAGGAAATTTAATATTCAAACTATCACAATTTGATCACATAATCAATTTCTATTGGCATGTTGGCACCTTCAAAATGATGGTTTCGGTATTTTACTCTAAGAGGGCTCTCATCCAGAGACTAAAGTAAGGGTTCACAAAATCGTTTCTAATAGATGAATTAATAAAATTCACGGGATCTTTATGGATCCTTTTGATTCCTATCCTACCTCTAATTCATTACAATAATCTATATTAACAATAACAAAAACACTATTTTAAAAATAATCAGCAGTCGAATGAATGAATTAGACAAAAGATAAATTGCTTAAATCAGAAAATCATCTAATTATCAATGGCACAAAATGATCAAGATACTATACAATAATATATTTTTAAAATACTGCTGACAAGAAAGAAAGAAAACGAAAAAAAAATAGAGACGAAAAATTCCTATTCATCAGTTCTTTCAATCTTCCAAATATAATGTTTCCAGTTTCCAAGAACTGTGCTGGAACAAAATTTAGGACTAGGAAGATTTCCACAACATGAATTTTACTCATTTTCCCAAGAAATCTCAGTGGTACAAATTTTTAACAAATTAGTTTATGCATATCTGGAATTTCAAACAGGCTGTTGAGAAAGCAGTGAAGTATATAGATATGAACTGAGGAGAGGGAATGAGAAAGCAAAAAAAGCTCAGTACTATTTTTTGTAAATATGTCTGATACTGAGAATTGCACATTGTTGAATTTCCCCTAAATGACATACTTATCTCCTCAGGTAAGTTGTGAAACTCATTTTGAAATGTAATCTATTTTTGTAGTACTTTTCCAGAACTAGGAATAATACAAGTCTGAAGATATAATCACCTTACTGAAGAAATCTTTTAAAAGGCTTGAATTTATTACTGGAAATTTCTGCCTTAAAACCATCAATGGAGAAATTATAATAATAATCAAAGTTTATTAATAGTTTCAGGATTCATAAAGCTTTCCTTTTACACATCTCTCCAGTAATTCATACAACCACAGAATGTTGGGATTGGCATATAGAGTCCACTATAAATGTAAAGAATGTCCCAGCAATTAAATAGTATTTATATTGTCAGCTAAAATAAATTTGATTTAATTATAATGTTTTTATGCAATTTATGGCACAATTTAGTGAAAATTATTGAAAAAAGAAAAGCAAGGAGATTAGGAATTTAATGAAAAGTCATAGTTAAAGCTTATTCCAAGTAGATTCTTATAAGAGCCTTATCTAGTACAGCCAAGATATCAATAACCTCTGAGGAGCTTAGTAACCCTCTGGCAGATACAATGATAAGGTCTAACACATACTGAAGATAACAGTTTTAGCTTTAACAGGCAGAGAGCCCCTGTGAAAATAAAAAAACATAAATGATAATGAATTGTTTTTACTGAAATGTCTTCTTTCTATTTTGAATAACCTAAAAAATCCTCTAAAATCAATCTTATTTTCTTTGAGGATTGAGCTTCAGCGTAATGGCAGAATAAAACCTGCAGCCTATCTCAATTTAAGTTTCTTATATATCCTTTCACATATCACAGTGATGAATCATGTCAGAAATACATGACAGATCTCTGAAAATATGTTACTGCATATATAAGGAACCAGAAATTAGTGTCTATTAAAATGTTTAGAACGGAAATGGTTAAATTGGCTAAATGCAGAGATTTCCGAGCTTTCTATCTTCCTACTGTCTCAGTAAATTTTGTCATTAGTATCTTTGCCAAAAGAAATATCTGCTTGTTGTATTAATTAAGGAGTTAGGATCAAACAACTTACTAATAATTTACATCCTTAACAACTTGGTAGTCATTTTAATAACTACTAACACAAATCAAACCAAAACTAATACTTTAGTTCACCTTAACTAACCAGTTACTTACGAATGGTATGTACGTACATGTTTGGCACCATAGCATTTCTCAAATCCTGGAAACAGGTTGAACATTATTACCCCCATTTTCTGCTCCACACTAATTTTTCTTAGGGTAGTTGCTTTGTATCATAGCAACTGTTAGAAACCTAGCTTCACAAAGATAGAATATCATGAAAAGTAACAGAACGCAATCTAATGTTGAAACTGAACTAACAAGCTAGTATTATAATTTGCAGGGTGTATGGCAAATGTTACCATATTTTCCTTGAAAAAATAAATAAATAAAATATCCTGCGGCTTCTGTGTGTTCTCTGGGACACCTTGGTACACGGTTTGGAAATCACAGGGTAAAGATTATTTCAATGACAATAACAAAATAATGTCAGGATTCTAATGATCACAAATAATAACTAATTTCAAAAATATTAATTTTATATCATAGGAAATACAGAGAACCAAAATCAAAGGTCATTAATTTTACAAATGCATATTGGGTACCAGCTATATGCAAGGCAGTGTGCTGGGCACTGGAATTACAATGTGGAACCAAACAACAAAGTCATTTTCTTCCTGAAATTTACATCCTAGCAAGAACAAATAATGTAAAATATATAAATAAATGTTCATCCTGTTATTTTATTTGTGATAAGTGCTACAATGGAAACTGATAAGACAAAGAGGATTGGCTGATTTCAGGATAGAGTGGAGGTAACCATGGGATTTTCGTGGATAGGTCTTCCAGAATAAGGAAATAATATTTGCAGTAAGCTCTAAACTACTGATCCTTAACTGAGGATGAGTTTGCCCCCTCGAGACATCTGGCAGAGTTTGGAGACATTCTGGTTGTCATGACTGGGAGGGATGCCATAGACATGCCCAGTGGGTAGAGTCCACGGATGCTAACATCCCGCAATGCATAGGGCAGCCCATGCACCTGTCCAAAATGTTAATAGTGCTGAGAAGGATTGAAATACGTGTGTATGTGGGTGTGTGTTTAAGGGTAGGGGGCATCAGTGGGTATTCCAAGAAAAGGGAACAGCATGTGCAAAGACTGTTTTTTTTGTTTTGTTTTGTTTTTTGTTTGTTTTTTAATTTCAGGTGTACAAACCAATGTAATAGTTAGACATTTACACCCCTCACAAAGTGATAACCCATCAATCTACTACCCCTCTGACATCAAATACAGCTGTTACAATTCCATTGACTATATTCCCTATGCTGTACTCCACCTCCTGTGGCTATATAAAGACTCTGAAATGGTAAAAACATAGTGCACCGAACGAACCAAGAGAGGGCCAGTGTGTAGATAGAGGCCAGTGTAGACAATTGCGATACATTCTCAAAACTCATTCAAGGGTAAATTAGAAGAAAATGTAAACAAAAAGGAGATTCTGCCTAAATAATCATCAGGATAAAAGGAAGTTATTTTAATTATTCAAACAAATGCCAGGCTATACAAGTATGAACTTTTCCTTCTATTGTAAAATGTGACACAGCAAGGAAAGTAAGTGATCTACACGAAGAGCTACACAGGATTTAAATGGTTGCATCATGGCTTGTATTGGACACTAAGCAGCTGGGAGATTCTGCAGGTTGAACAAGTACAACTTGATCAAACCCAAAAATCTAAAGGGGAAAGAGAGAAGGGCATTTTATAAGCAGAGATGTTTTCATCCCTTAGCTTCCATTATAAATTAATACTTTCATTAGTCTTCACATTGACATTTCTTTTAGCCCAGAATATAACAGACAGTTACAGCATTTTTCATACTTAAACAAGTCAATGATGCAGTAAGCTGGCAACGAACATTGAGGTCACAACTGGGGACAAAGAGAATAGCTCGTTATTTGAATGATAACTTTGGATAATTCAGATGAAATACCCATACACCAGTTGTATCTTAAACTATAAAGCACTAGACAGAGGCTATGAGAAGCAGCATACACTCTTTAAAAATACTCCTACTAAGATTAACAGCGGCACAAAGGAGGGGACAAAAGGAAGGGATGTGGTTTTTATTAAACACCTAGTTTTTCTATGTGAGGTTTCAACCAAAATCTTTTCACTTGCTTATATTCAGCCTCTCAAATATCCTCAGTTTAAAGAACAGAAAAGTAATGCTACACAAGGAAAAGTCACTTGTCCAAATCCAACATCTAACACAGGTAAAAACCTGAGCCAGGGTTTCATTTGGTTTTCCAATATACGGGCTCCTACTATGCCACACTTCCCTGCAGTTTTCAGAACAGGAAAATAGCAAACAAAACAAGCTTTCCTCTTTGTAATCTGACCTTCCTCCTGGGTTCCAACCCGTTGGTGCCCCCCCACCCCCTACCCCCCCCAGCTGCTGGGCAGCCCCTGATGTGAGCACCTACTTCCAAATCTTTAGCTCTTTCTTTTGCAACAGAAGTCTATCCTACTCTATGTCCCAAACCAGGTGATCAGCAGCTAAATATGATCACTACTATCCAGGTTCTCCAGAATACCAACAGCAGAAGAAATCACTGAGATGAATACAGATGTATGTTGGTGAGAAACACTGGTATTCCTAGCATCCCACGCCTGTGAAGAACCACCTGAAAAGGATAAAAATCAGAGCACTGTATTGAGTAAATACAAATGGTGGGGTGAGGGCCAAAGATTCCATTTACTTCTCCTCCCTACTACACTAGCTTTTAAGCCTTATTAGGCAGCCACAAGCAAGGGACTACATTCATTCTGGTAGCAGTACATAAAACAAACTGCAAAGGTATAGTAACATATTCGAACTTTTAACAATAATAGGTGAAATTCTCACAAAAGCAACTGTCAGAAATTTGAATCCCAAGTTACACATATACTGGATGGGGTGAGCATTTTATTTATATTACTTTATTTCATCATCACAACAACTCTGCAAAGTCTTGGAATTGTCTTCGTGTTACAGATGAAGAAACTAAGGCTTGGAGAAATTAAATAACCAGCCTAAACGATAACTTATGGTATAATGAAGAATTAATTTCACTTTCCAGCAGACCAGCTGCAAGCACTGTTCCCCTATCCCCTATCCCCTCTATGCTGCCCCATACCCACCCCTTTCTTTCTCTAGGGCAAATAGTTTAAAGCTTTACAGTCCTCTCAATAAGTAGTGGAAGTTACTTACAATATGTTCAAGTAAACAGCCAATGTAATGTAATGGCTAGAGTTAGAAAGAATCTTATCCATTTTGATTATTAATTTATTTCCTCTCTCTGATACTATTTTCCTTTGTGTAGGCCTCGGGGAGTGGAATTGTCATGCAGGGCGGCCTGCCGGGTCTCTGCTCCCACTCCCCACATAATAACTCAAGATATGGTGAGGCCAAAAAGGAACACCCACGGAGCCATAGATAGGGGAGTCATACCACTATATTCTTGCTGGCGGCTGGGTTGAAGACAGAGGAAGCAGGAGCCACACTGTCCGCAACCTGCCATCCTAACTGCAGTCCGCTCTTGTCAGCCACCATCTTCTTGCTAGCCCCCATTTTCTGCTAGCGGAGCCACAGCAGTTATATCAGTGGCCAATGGCTCACTGGTTACAGCTGACAGCCAACTAGCCACAGCTGATGGCCATTCAATCACAGTTGATGGACATTTACTACCTGAGCCAGCACCTTTCCACGTGAGGGCGAGAGCCTGGAAACTGCTTTCTGGAACTCTGACCCCACACTCCACCCCTACAGGGTCTTTCCTCACAATCTATGTGACAAGCATCTTTCACGAGGGGCCCTGTCTGAGTAGCCTGGAGGTGAATGCAATATCCTGGACACAGCTAGGCTTTCTGGGCACAGCCCGGGTTTCTCAGGGCACCGTCAGTCCTTCTGGGCACAGCCAGACTTACTGGGCTTCTTAGGATAACACCAGTCTCCCCAGGCACAGCCAAGACCTCTCAGGGCACTGCCACTCTCTCTGGGCACAGCCAGTCTTTCTCACATATTCTCTACGGCGGCTGGTCGAGACAAAAGAAAACATTTGCCAGTTCCACTACATGATGGTACATTCCCAAGCAAAGTCAAGCTGTCCATTAAATTAGGGATGGAGCCCCTTCCCCATAGTCCACAGTCATTCACCAGGGCTGTCCGTTAGCCTAACAATGTGTGCCCTCTCCTCAAGGTGAGGGCTCCAAGTCCTCCCCAACCTGTGGGTGAGGGCCTCAGCAAGCACTTCCCAGCCCACAGGGCCGCAACGACCTTCGCTTTCTCTGGCCTATGCTGCTTGGCTAACCATCCATGTCTTTCCACCCATCCAACGGGGTCCAGCTCTCCGGCAGCTGCTCGTCCTGGTCTTCCTGAGACTGAGTGTTCATACACACAAACTGCTCCACCATCCTTCGGAGAGCTTTGGTCGGCACCGTACCCTGCTCGCTGCGCCATGTGTCATGCGGAGCCATCTGTGGGGTCTTTGCTCCCGCTCCCCACATAAGAACGCAGGACACGGTGAGGCCAAAAAGGAACACCCACAGAGCCATAGGTAGGGGAGTCATACCACTGTAGTCTCGCTGGCGGCTGGGTTGGAGACACAGGAAGCAGGAGCCACACTGTCCACAACCTGCCATCCCAACTACAATCCACGCTTGCCAGCCACCATCTTCTTGCTAGCCCCCATTTTCTGCTAGCGGAGCCACAGCAGTTATATTAGTTATATTAATGGCTCACTGGTTACAGCTGACGGCCAACTAGCCACAGCTGATGGCCATTCAATCAGAGTTGATGGCCATTTACTACCTGAGCCAGCACCTTTCCATGTGAGGCCAAGAGCCCAGAAACTACCCTCCTGGCTCTGTCCCCACAGGAGTCTTTCCTACCATCTCCCTCTGTATAGCACTTGACAGCTTACATATAAGATCTTGTTTGTTTCTTCCAACAACCCCTGGAGATAGGAGATATTATCAAAACAGAAAGAAAGACAAGAAGAAGGGAACCAAGTTCCCAACAGGTGACTTGGCTTTGCTGGTTGTGGGGACAGAGCCCCTGAAAGCAGTTTCCAGGCTCTCGGCCTCACATAGAAAGGTGCTGGCTCAGGTACTAGATGGTCATCAGCTGTGACTAGTTGGCCATCGGCTGTTACCGGTTAGCCATTAGCCACTGATATAACTGCCGTGGCTAAGCTAGCAAGGTGTGGCATGTTGGTGTGGCATCCTGGGGTGGCGTGGCATGGTGTGGCGTGGCGTGGTGGGGCAGGGCATGGATTACGGATTGTACAGAGGTGGATTGCAGCTAGCAAGTGAGGTTGGTTGGCAGAGACAAGTGGACGGCAGGTTGCGATTCGTGTGGCTCCTGCCTCCTGTGTCTCCAACCCAGTCGCCAGTGAGAATATAGTGGTATGACTCCCCTACCTATGGCTCCGTGGGTGTCCCTTTTTGGCCTCACCATGTCCTGCTTTCCTATGTGGGTACCAGGACCAGAGACCCCGCCTGCCACCTGCATGACACTGGTAGCACTTTTGTAAATAAGTGATTATCAAGTCTTCAAATGTATGGTCCAGAACCCCTTATTTAAATGACTGCCTCCCTTATCTACAACCAAGTTTCAGTCTTGCCCCACTCTGAGGAGAAGGAACTATAGGTCCATTATGGGTACACAATTGGTAAGACTGAAGATCATGTAGGCCTCCACTTCTAAAACAAACTCACTAAAATAAAATAAAAAATGAAAACTTTTTATAGACACAACATTTGCTATTTGAAACATAATATTAAAGGCACTGCCTCACTCTAATCAGATCAGAGCTCTGCAAAGCAATTTCATCAGGTGTATTCGTTTCCTACTTTTGCAGTAACAAATAACCACAAATACAGTGGCTTAAATCAATAAACATTTATTATCTTACATGTCTGGAAGTCAGAGATATAAAACTATTGGTAGGACTGCATTCCTTCTAGGGGGTCTTGAGGAGAATACATCACTTGCCTTTTCCAACCTCTAGAGACTACCTTTGTCTTGCGGCCACATAACCCAGCCTCTACTTCCACCAGTTACAACTCTTTCTCTGCCTCCTACTTCCATCCTACTTCCTCCTCCTACTTATAAGAACCCTTGTGATAACATTGGGTCCGCCTAGATAATCCAAGATAATCTCCCCATCTCAAGATCATTAATATATACACCTGCAAATCTTTTTGCTATATATTCACAGGTTCTGGTGATTATGGTCACCCATCTTTGAGGGGCCATTTTTTTCTGCCTACCACAAAAGATACATTTTAAAAAGCAAGTATCACAAATAATCACATTTTACATAATTGTCTCAGGCTCTGAGATAGTCATTTCAAGAAATGAAAAAAAAAATACTAATCTGATACATATTTAATAGCTAAAAATTAAAACTATCCCATTTAAATTACAGAATATGAATGTTAATGAATAACATCTATTTTATCCCATATGCATGGGTGTCCTAGAAAGCATAATAAGAAACATATCAGGATAGGGAGATTATGAAGATTGCAAATCTCCACAAATAAGTATTATGAAGATTGCAAAAATCGAAAAATTCAATGAAATTCCAATCAGCATTCCAGTTAAGTCTTTTTTTCTAGGGCTTGATAAGCTGATCCTCAAATTATATGGAAGATCAAACTATAAGGGTGATGGTGTACTTTTCAAGATCTAAAAATTTAGTTTATTTTTCGTTCCTTTTATTTTTTTAATTTTTTCCTTCCCTTCTACCTGATTTAACACCTTTGTTTTCTTGAGTCTACATGCATCCCTAGTTAATCTGATTAATTGGCAGAACGCTGACTTGGAAGAAACTAATTCAGCCCTCAGACATCTGGACGCAGATTCAGGGAACCAGAGTGTAATTGTAGACTGCAATTTTCTGTCAGATGATGTATGAATCACCCCTATAACCGGGTTCGAAGTAACCATCATGCAACAAACAGGACCCCAGGAGATGTTTTCCTGGACATCAGCACTAAGGAGTCTAGCATTAACCCCCTCTTTCCTTTGTTCTGCCTCTTCTTGTATCTCTATCGTGTTTCCCCCAAAATAAGACCAGGTCTTATATTAAGTTTTGCTCCAAAAGACACATTAAAGACTATGTTCAGTGGATGTCATCCTGAAAAATCATGCTAGGGCTTATTTTCTGGTTAGGTCTTGTGGGGACAGAGTCCCAGAGAGCAGTTTCCAGGCTCTTGGCCTTAAGTGGAAAGGTGCTGGCTCTCTTATTACATGGCCATCGGCAGCTGTAATCAGATGACCATCCGCTGTGGCTGGGTGGCCATCAGTTGTTACTGGTTAGTCATTAGCTACTAATATAACAGCTGGCTATACTAGGGGGTTGGTTGGTTAAGAAATGGAGGGCAGATTGCGGCTAGCAAGTGGGGTTAGCAAGCATGGATGGCGGCTTGCGGATTGTGTGGATCCTACTTCCTGTGTCTCCCCCGGCTGCCAGCAAGACTGGGGTGCAGGAAGACCCCTTGTTGGGGTACTGGCAGGTGTTTGCTTTTGTGTCTCAGCCAGCTGCCATCAAGAATACAGTGGCCCCTATCTGTGGCTCCGTTGTTGTTCCTTTTGTGGCTTCACCATATCCTGCATTCTTGTGCGGAGAGCAGGACCTGAGACCCTGCAGGACAGGTCTTATTTTCAGGGAAACACGGTATAAACCCCTTGACCACTGTAGGTGCGGGGAAGGTGGACCTTGTAACAGCAGTCCACCCTCTATCCAGAATGCTGGCATTTTTAATAAACTTACTTTTCTGAACTCCACCAACACTTGTCTCTTGAACATTGGCTCACATGCGACAAGCATCCAAACCTGAGTTTGGTAGCAAAACAACCAAAAATAATTAAATGGACTCTCTCTAAGATGTCATGTTTTTTTTTAATCTCTAATAATTAGAATCATGGGATATTGGTACAGGGATAGACACATCTCTGAAATAAAGTAACAGCCTAAAAACAGATGCAGGTATAAACAGAAACTTGCGAAGGTAGAAGTGGCATTTTTATTAGGTAGAAAAAAATATGTGCTGTTTCTTCCATTAAAGCTAGCTATCCACATGAAAAAAAAAAGATGAAGTTAAACCATTACCTCATATAATATAGATAAACAAATCCAAAAGGGGTTACAGATCAAAAAGGAAAAATAAAACTTTACGACATTTAGGAAAATAGAAGAGAATACCCTTAGAGTATTAGATTAAGAACAACATCCTAAAATACAATCAAACTAATTTTAAAGAAAAAGACCAATACATTTAATAATAAACTGAAATCTACTGTATAACAAAATCTCTTCCATAAATGTTTAAAGCCAAAATCTTGAAGGAAATAGTTATAAAACACATATCTCATAAAAGGGTATATCCAAAATAATCAAAGAATGCCTACAAATCAATAAATAATAGGTAATTTCACAGAAAATCAAATAACTAATAATCTTATGAGAAAAGGTTAAATTTGACAAGGACCAGGAAAATATAAATTGAAACAATGACAAGATAAAATGTCTAAGTCACTAGAGAGACCCGGAATTTTAAGAGTCTAATAACACTGAATGTCATTTAGGATGTGTTTTTTTATAGAGTTCATAAAGAGGTGCTAAGAGTATAAATTCAAGCAATGCTTTGGAGAGGAATTTGCCAATGTGTTACAGTACTTAGAAAATCCGTTAATGTATATTCCCTGCCACCCAGCATTTCTTGTAATGGTAGCCTTGCAAAACTCTTGTCTCACCTAAAGAAACTTCTAAAATGATATTCATTTCAGCAAGGCTTGTAGAACTAAAAATTGGAAACAATCCATCAGTAAAATACTGATGCATAAATACTTTATTCATACTATAGAAAACATTAGAGCGGTTAAATGCATGAACAAAATCTAAGTTTTTCAAAACAAACAATGAAGTTAAAAATAAAAACAAGTTGAAAATATAATTTACCTACATTTTAAAAATAGAAAAATCAGTATTTATTTTATGGAGGCATACAAATATGAGTGAAAATAAAAAACTGTGCATAGTACCAATACATGTCATTTTAGAATAATAATTTCCTTGGGGGAGGGAAGAAGTAGAAAGAAAAGTAGTTAGGTCTTAGGGACTTGTATTTTTAAAACACCAAATCTTAAACAGATAATGTCCAAATGTAAATAACTTAAATTTTAGATAGTGGATATGCAAATGTTTTTTTTTTCTTAGCCATATGTTTCAATTAGTTTATAAATAAAATTAAATCAAAATCAATATGAAGAAGATCCTTTAGATACATTGCAAAAACAACCAGCTTAAATGGCAAATAAGGGGAATTCTACAACCACATTGATATCAAAAACACAACGCACAATGTGATATATAGATGATTACAGAATTGTATACCTGAAACCTATGTAACTTCACTAACCATTGTCACCCCAAATGCCACATTCTTCTAGTGAATCTGAAACAGTCCAAACACAAGACTGAGGGGTCTGTTCAACTACACAAAGGACTAAGAATTGACATTAGTGCCCTAGCACTGTGGGTTTGTTCCAAGGTCCAATCCAATTTCACACAAACCTGTGTACTTTACAGCTGTGAGACTCTCTGTGGATTGGCTACAGACACGAACATTATAAAAGGGCATTTAATGGATGGATTAGAAGCACCATCTGTTCATGAGTCAGCAAAACCAGAAAATTTCCACCATCCATTTTAATTCTTTGCTTATGAAAGTTGTTTTACTCTTGTCAGAGGTTTCTAGGGCAAACCCAAGACCAATCAACAGTGGAAGCTGCAAACTTGAAATCACTAAGCATAATGCCCTAGAGGAAAAGCTAAAAGAAATGCTGTCACAACAAATACTTGAGAAGCACCCTTTTCCTTTAAATTGGACTCCCAAGTAGTTCAACTGTCCTCCTCTATACTCACTTTATTATTTAGTCCAATAAAGAGATCAGCATTTGTCAAAAAAGAAATTTACATTTTACCTGTTGTCCAAGATTGTAATTCCTCCAGCAACATCCAACATTAGTATTCAAACGTATTTGTTTAGGCACAGCGCTTACATTAAGACCCAGTGTGCTTTACGTCTTTAATTTGCACTCAGCTGCATTTAGTCTGACACTTCTCTGGCTTGGTATAAATTCTGAACAATTTTGCTGATCAAGTGCCATTCTCACCACGCTAAAAACAATCCCTGTTCCAGGATTTGGAGAAATTCTCCACCGAAAGCTCAACAGTCGTAGAAAACGACTGTTTAGAGATTCTCTATTGTTAAAGGATTTATAAAAATGCCTGAGATTAAGAAAATTTAGTCATGTTATGTTCAATAAGATTGAAATGCTCAGTATATCTCCAAATTTAAAGACAGACTTTTTAAAGATACCATCAAAATCAGAGATTAAAACTAAACTTACAAATAGAGTGAGGTATCCAAATCTTTTTTTCTACCTCATACTACATAATAAGATTCATGTGGAGGGGGAAAAAAACACAAAATGTGCACATTTGTAAAGTTGGGAGATATAGAGAAGAATATAAGGAAGGAAAATTGGCTAAGTTTACTTGGTTGAGTGAAAACTGTATTTTAAGCTCTTGTTCCTACTTTTGATAGTCTAGAAGCACTATTTCTGATAAGGGAACAGCCTGAACCAGCTGTCGCAATACTAAACTTTCCTCCCAAAAATATTCACTTCACTTATTCTACTGCTCAGAAATACAAAATCAGCAGCTTTCTTTGGTTGCTCATTTAGAAAGAGTGGAGAGAGAGAGAGAGAGAGAGAGAGAGAGAGAGAGAGAGAGAGAGAGAGAGAGACTGAGAGAGCGAGAGGGGAAAGAACATTCTGTTCCATTCAAATATGCCATGGCCATGATTTATAATACTTTATTTAATATGTCATATTTCACTCTGAAAAAAATCTACTTGCTGTGAAAATATCTGTATAATGCTTTGACATTTAAAGGTAACTTTTAAATTCATTATTAATGTATTTCTAATGGCCTGTGAAGTTGCTGTCATCATTTTTCTTTTTACCTATTTAACTTCAAAGGATACAGAAACGTAAAGCTGTTAAGCTCTATCATTTTTTCAAGATCATATAGTTCCCCAGAGTAGATCTGAGTCAAAATCCTCTCAAATATATCTTCTGCTTTTTGTACTATAAATTTCATGGATGTTAAAATTCAAAACTTACCTTTGTCCTAAATAGTACATTGTACTATTCCTAAATATTACATTGGAAAGGAAGAGCTTCGCTTTTTATAACACATTCCACATTTAATGAAAATGGCACTATGAAAATATAACTACTTATAGCACCAGTTTTATAGAAATCTAATATATAGATTTCAAATATATAAAAAATAATTGTTTTGATATGCACTGAATTATCAAACATGAGCTATAATTAGGCTAGAGAATATCAGCTCTTGAGTATATAGAACAGTGATGTTTTAAAAATAAAATGACATGCGTAAATTGTTAAGATAGAACTTTGTATATAGGAGGTAATTAATATACATATATCACAATTGCTACAATCACCATCATTATTATTTATATATACTTATAGGTGATAGCTAACTCTCTTTGATACTTGTATCAAGTCTTATTTTATGCATACAAAATTTTTTAAAAAGCATGAAATTTGTAGAATAGAGGTAGCATCTATATCTGAACATGAAATTCCTATTGATCTGACATGAGGAAGACAGAATTTAGATTCTAGGATCAGTCAAATAGCACTAATAAAAAAGCATGTACCAGGTATTCTGTTTATGTAAAGATATAAACCAGCCTGGAAATTCAGTAACCATAAGGTAAAATGCTGAAAACTATCAAAATCCAAACGGTATAATCTATCATACTAACTTTAGATGGAATTATTTGTTTTATTTTCAACTTCCCTTTTCTGTAACCTCATTTCTATGTAAACTTAGAAGCACTGAAGTACATGCTAGTCTATATTCCATACCAAACAATAAGAAAAAGCAGGTTTGTGAGAAAAATGTGAATGAGAACCTTAGGCCAAAATGTCTATTTGCCCTTACAGGTTTTATGAACGTAAAATGATGACCATGGTGAGAAACAATCAAGTATACTGTAATAAAGACAAACATTATTTGAATCTGAATACTTTCTATAGCCACATGTATTCAGAAGGATTCTTATTTTGTGGGCATGAATTTCTTAGGCAGAATAATGTTTGTAAATGCATAATATATCAGGTTAAATAAAACAAATAATTGGACATTTAGCAACAAAACTCTAAAAATAAACTTATGCTACAAATCTTGTCAGAATTAAAAATAGGTAATATTTTGAGTTTAATGAAAAATCAAGAATTAGTAATCTAACTTTTCATCTCAAGAAGCTAGGGAAATATAATAAATCAACCTCAAGTAGAAGAAGAAGGTAAAAAGAATGTTAATAAGAAATCAATGACAAAGATGCATACAATAGGGAATCTCAATAAAGTTAAAAGTTTATTTTTTGAAAAACTTTAAAAATGTTTCAAAATTTCAAGCAAGATTGATGAACAAAAAAGGGAGAAAAATATGCATTACCAATTATAGGAATGAATAAAGAGGCATCATTATAGATCTTACAGATATTACAAAGATATCACAAACAACTTTGAATCAATAAATTTAACAAAATAGACAAATTCCATGGAAACACAAATGATGAAAACCAATATAAGAAAAAAAAAAAAGACAATCTGAATAAAGAAATGCCTGATAAAAAAATTAGACTTTCAATCAAAACCTGCTACAACCTAATGTCCTTCAACGAATGAGTAGGTGAAAAAATGGGTTTGTGTATGTAGATGTAAATATAGTTATAGATATATAGATCTATCTATATATAGATATAGGGAATATTATTCAGTCATACTAAAGAAGAAAATTCTGTTATTTGCAACAACATGGATGAACCTAGGAGGAACTATGCTAAATACTGAAATAAGCCAATTTCACAGAAACAGAAACTAAAATGGTAGTTGCCGGGAACTAGGGGGAGGGGGAAATTTGTTGATGTAGGTCAAAGGGCACAGATTTACAGTTATAAGACTTAGTTTCGAGGATCTAATATACAGCGTGGTGACTACAATTAATAATATGGTAGTGTATATTTGAAAGTTGCTGAGAGAAGATCTAAACATTCTCAACATAGGAAAAAAAGATAACAAATTATAGAATAATACGGTTTATAAAAATAAATGAAAAGTCCTAAGTAAATTCCAAGTCAAATTCATCATTATATAAAAAAGATAATATAGCACATATTAAATTATTTATTAAAGACAAGTTTATTCAAGGGTTTAAAAGTATGATTAAACACCTAAAAATCTTTACAGTGGCCAAGACATGGAAACAACCAAAATGTCCTTCGATAGATGAATGGATAAAGAAGTTGTGGTATATATACACAATGGGATACTATTCGGCGGTAAGAAAAGATGATATAGGAACATTTGTGACAACATGGATGGATCTTGAGAGTGTAATGCTGAGCGAAATAAGTCAGACAGAAAAAGCAGAGAACCATGTGATTTCACTGATATGTGGTATATAAACCAAAAACAGCAAAAGAACAAGACAAACAAATGAGAAAGAAAAACTCATAGACACAGACAATAGTTTAGTGGTTACCAGAGGGTAAGGGGGGTGGGGGGTGGGAGATGAGGGTAAGGGGAATCGAATATATGGTGATGGAAGGAGAACTGACTCTGGGTGATGAACATACAATGGGATTTATAGATGATGTAATACAGAATTGTACACCTGAAATCTATGTAATTTTACTAACAATTGTCACTCCAATAAATTTAATAAAATAAAATTAAAAAAAAAAAACACCTAAAAATCACCTAATGACTTTGTACATTAATAGAATTAGAAAAAATATGGATTATTGCAGAAATAGTATTTTATTAATTGTTGAAATTCTATAAATCCAGCACTATTCTAAAATGAAAGTTTATTTTTATAAAAGATGTTAGTGGGAAAACTGGCAAAATTCAAATAAGGTGTGTAAGAAAGAATTATTGAGTTAATACTATTTTCCTGGTCTTGACAATTATACTATAGTCATTAAAGACACTAACAACAAGAGAACCTAGGTGAAGTATAAGTGGGAATTCTCTATATTACTCATCTAATTTTTCTGTAAATATAACATTATTACAAAATACTTTTTTAAAAAAAACGATAAGGCAAATTTTATGGCTAAATGAGCATCTATGTATCACATAGATGAAGTAAATATATATTTTTAAAATATTATCTGAATAATGTTAAAAATGTCATGTATTAATGCCAAATCTCTTTCCTCTCCCCAAACCCTACAGTAGTGTCTGAAAGTCTTTTCTACCTCCATTCTTTCAGAGTTGTCAGATGCACTATATTTTCAAATTTTAATTTTAAAACTGTTACTAAAATCCATTGACTTGGTTAAAGCAACCCCTCACCCCCACCCCCCCAAAAAAAACTACACTCTAGAATGTAGCTTGCTAAATTAAAATAAATATGAGGGAAAAAATATTCCCACTGGAAATTAAAATTTAGGTAAAGGATAAGGCATTTATGCTTCAGTGCTAAGATCTGGAACAAATTCTAAAATCAAGATGACTTCTTACCATCTTAAATCTGGGTAAAGGCAACAATAAACAAACAACAAATGAAATAAAGGAGACATGTTTCCTAATGTTAGTGTCAACACAATTTTAATAAGCAACATGCCATGCTGTTTCTAAATGGCTTCAAGTCAGAAATGCTGCTATTAGTAAACATTACTACAGTTCATTTATGGGGGAGTATAAGAGGTATAACCTTCATTGAAACCAAGGGGGAGATGTCATATTATTGGCCTTTGACCTCATAATTATAGTTTTCGCAATCCATTACAAAGAAATATTTCAATAGCTCAAAACAAGCTTGCTGAAAAAAAAAAAGAAAAAAAAAGAAAGGTCATTACCTTATAATTCATTAGACAAAATTTGTGTCGAATAAGAGAGGACTTAGGGTCTTCACCAGATGTCAATAATAATACAAATCAAACAGAATTGCTCTCTTAGGACAATGACTCTTACATAAAAAATACTTAAAATTACTTCTATTAAACTGTCTCATATACTGATTGGTTATAGCTATTAAATGTTTTAGATATTATAATTTGTTATATGTCATATATGTTTTCTTTCTGGCTTCTATTCATCTTTTCATTCTAGTCATGGTGTTTTTATGTTACAAAGACTTTAATTTGCATCTAGTTATATTATTAACACCTTCCTTATTTCCAGTTCTATATTCTTTATGTTCAATAGTTTAGAAGAATCCCAAACTTCCTAACAATTCATATCTTACTAGAACAATTATTATCACAATTTTACAGTTCAGGAGACCAAGATATAGAGAGGTACAAAGGTTTACATACAATATTACAAACAGTAAATATGCATATTTTAGAAATGTTTGAATTTAACAAATAATACATATTTGATAAAGTCTAGTAACTTACAGATAGTAAATATTCAGAAAAGGCTAGTGCTTAGCTATTACTGTGATCATCATTATCATCAAATAAAATTTCATATTCCCTATCCCCAAAGTTAAGGATGTGACAAATAGATTATTTTTAGTAAACTAGTATTTTACATCATAGAGCTTAGTTTCTTTTTCAGTTATAGTTGACATACAATATTATTTCAGCTATACAAAATAGTGATTTGACATTTATGTAACTTGCAAAGTGGTCACCCCAATAAGTCTACTATTCAACTGACATCATATTTAGTTATTACCATATTATTGACTATATCCCCTATGCTGTATTTTACATCTCTATGACTTTTTTTATAACTAGCAATTTGTACTTTTTAATCCCTTCACCTTTTTCATCCATCCTCCCAACCAAAGAGTTTAGTTTTAACTAGAAATGTGTCTCTTTACATTTCTTCAAGTTTTTAATATTCTTCTATAAAGCTTCATGCTTTTTGTGTATCTTTCTCATTTCTTCTTAGATTTATTCAAATGTATTTTGTAGTTTGTGTGGTAGTTTATGTTTTTATTATGAATTAATTTGATTTTTCCCATCACATTTCCTAATCAGTTATTGCTGTTGCAAAGGAAAACTACTGATTTTTGTTGTAATACTTTTATAATGACAATAGTATATTTTTTTTTAAAAAAAGCAGACTCTATTTGAGTATACCAAGATATATTTTCTGTATTCAAGAATATGCTTCGTTCTGTACTCAGGATAACACCAAGGCATTTCGCTTGTATGGACAGTTATGAGGAGGAATTAACTGAAATGAAAATAAAATAAGCTGGATTTCTTTAAATGAGTACAAAGTAATTTAATAGATATTATTAGCTGAATTGTGCCCCCCACCTTCCCAAATCCATATGTTGAAGTCCTAAATAGCCCCTAACACCTCATGATTTGACTGTATTGGGAGATTCAGTCTTTAAAGGGGTGAGAAAGTTAAAACAAGATCATGGGTAGGCCCTGCTCCTACATGACTGATGTCATAGAAAGAGGAAATAGGGCAGGCGGACACAGAAGGAAGACCCTGTGAACCCACAGAGAAAAGACGCCCATCTACAAGGCGAGGAAAGGGAATACAGAAGAAACTGATTCTAACCCGGCTAACACCTTGATCTTGGTCTTCTAGCCTCCAGAACTGTGAGAAAATAAATTTCTGTTGCTTCAGACACACAGCGTGTGGTAGTTTGTTAAGGCAGTCCTAGCAAACTAATATAATAGAAGCAAACAACTATCTTATCTTTTTCTGAAATATATAATTCTATGATTTTATTACATATTAGGAGAGATCATTTTAGTCTTTCAGCCACTTGCAGTGAAATGTAATAAACACAGAAATGAGCACATAATAAATATGTGTATTATTGCCCAATGGATGCAAACCACACAAGGGTATATTCTTTGCCTACAAAGCAAATTAAGGTAGATAGATAGTAATAACAAAGTTTAAATAGAAATGTCACATATTTGGGTAAATTATAAAATAAAGTTCTAAATAATCCAGCATAAAAATGGTAATTAGAAAGTACTTTCTTTATATTTAATGAAAAACTGCATTATCCAAATTTGTGAGAGAGAGTTAAAGCTTTCCTTAGAGGGAAGTTTGTACCTTAGAGTGAAATTTATAACATATATCAGGAAAAAAAAAAAAAAAAAGATGAATGTCAACAGGCTAAACTATCTCAAAAAATTTGAAAAATAAAATTTTATCCAAGTGTTATAATTTTAAAGCAATATGAATAATGCGGATTTTTGCCATTATAATGATCACGTACAAAGCTCAAGTTGCCAAGTCCCAAATACAAATTTTCAAAGATTATTTGAAGGAAAATAATTCCTTATCACGGAAGGCAAAAGTGAAAAATATTCACTTCTGACTAGAAAATATATGCAATTATGAAGATTTTTGTTGTCACTCTAACTACACAACTTATACCTTTTTTCATTCTATTCATGATCTATAGAGGAAAAAGTTGCAATGAAGGGGAAACTAGCAAAATCTCTGTTTAATAACAAATCCAAAAATGTAAATCAAAGCCATGTCTTTAATTAGTTCTATCTTATAATAAAGTTTCACAAGAGTCACAAGCAGCTATGAGATTGAGGATAAATTGATAGCATAGTGTTTTAGTTGTTGTTCATATGTCTGTCTATTCGTTTATGCCAGGCTGACATGAAACAAGGGAATTAGACCACAGTTCAGAACCCATTGCAATAAATGGTATAATTTCAAGATAGGAATTTATAGAAATTCATATACAAATAATTCTAATCAGTTTTGAAATAAGTCACCATTGTATTAAGTAATGACAAAACATTACATTTGTAACATTTCCATAATTTACATAAATTTGTTTTACCCAAAAGTTTGTTCAGTATAGATATTTCAATTGTATTAGTAATATTTAGTACTACAATATTACTGTGAATTAACAAAGCTTACGACCCCACCGTATAGATAATGAAGCTAAAATGAAAGCTTTGTGAAGTAATCACCTGATTAAACTTAGCAGTAAACATAAGGATTTCTTTACATGGACCTATTTCATTTATATGTTGCCCATAATATTTATATAGGTCTATTGTTTAATATTGTTCAAAGGCAGAAATATGAGAAAAATATTAATTACTTCTGAAAAGATAGCATCTTAATTGGAGAGCATTATTTTCACAATTTTGAGTCTGTACAAATGTGAGTGAATATTACTAAGTGGTTAATATATACTTACCACCACTTTCTCAGAAATAACCTGTTACCATTTTACAGATGAGAGAAATAAGTATCAGAGAAATCATGTTACTTTTCCAAGGTCATAAAACTAAGTGAGAAAACCAGTATTCAAGCACAGTTTAAAACACAGAAAAGCAAAAGATAAAATATCTTGGGTTACAAACCTCTGAGATTAGTTACATGCTCATAGAGTTCAAGGATTAAAAGTTCTATTCATGTAACATGATGACAATCAGATGCAACCCAGAACTGTTTTTGCTTATTTGTCCACAACATTCCTATAAAATGTTGAGGTTGACATAGAACTGGGTTACCATCCTAGGGGTTGGTAAGTTAACTATTTTCATGAACCATGATGAAGCAAAACTATAACTTTTGAGCAAATACAACTCTCCCGTGGACATGTAGATGAGCCTATTACAAATGTACATATTTGACAAAACTAATTTTGGGGGATAAATTACTATTAACTACATGTATGTAAATGGTCTCTTTTTGGTCAGTGAATCTATTATTTAGTATTCAGTGGCTAAATTCCTAAATGATAATTTACACAAAATTAATAGCTTCTATAAGAACAGCTTGACTTCTATGTTGACACAATTCACCCTACCACTCCCCATTCTAACAAACAATAAAAGCAATCATTCTCATTATGCAGGACATATGGTGACTTTTAAAAATGAAATGGGAATGATTCCTGCTAATGTTGGATAATGAAAATATTAAAAGTTCTCTATTGCAGTGAGGCTGGTCTTCTGAAACTTACAAAGTGCTTTGGAAAGCCACTTCGTTTATCATGAACACATTAAGGGAAAGTCAAGTAGCTGACAGATAATTGTTAATATGTCCCTATTTGTAGTACATTTATCAAATGTCTAATTTCCTAAAATCACATGAAACAATTTGTATGTCCTAGTATGTCTATCAGTCTTCTCACTGACAGTTTTATTTCAAATGAAAGAAAAATTTAGATTTTATCACTGCCTCTTGAGCATGTAATTTAGTACATAAGTTATTACTTATTCTCATTTCCTAATACAACCGAATGAAGAAAACTATAGGTCTCTAAACAATTTGTCCATCACTGTATGACTGACAATTTTCAATTAACTTATGTTTATTCTAAATGAGGTCTTACAACTGGATAAGTTTGGTTCCAAAGCATAGGACAAAGGCTACCAGGCATCCTAGAAATGTCACACACAATTGCTTCCTCATCTGCTCTCACTAGACAACATCATACCCCAATTTGAAAGGAAAAAACAGCCTGTAACAACCACAAAGAACTTTCTACTTTTCAGTCCTTAAAGGGGATAGTCAAGGTGATTAATCACACTCTAAGATGCCAACATAGTTTTGTTTTTCACAGTAGTTTTATTTGAAAGTCTACTATCTCTCGAACACATAAAAGAGAAAGAGGGAAAAAAAATCAGGAAATCAAACTATTTTTAAATTGGTTTAAAAATTGAAGTCACATTATTTTTAAAGGATATTGCTGAATAAATACATGTGTAATAAGAATGAATTTGGTTCACGAATGGCATTCAAGTAGAAAACAAGTAACGTTTCATACCTTTTTCAAAAATAAAAAAATGAAACTTTTTCAACAATCTAACATGGTTTATCTTCTATTGTCACACAGGGATGACAAGAAATTTTAACTTTGTTATGTATTGTATTTTAGGGCGGGAGGTGGTAGAGGCAAGGACACCAAATGATTTCTAGGGATTTGCTAGAGTCCCATGAAGGCATATTTGTTCAGAAAACTTAAAGAAAAAATTTGGGTTTAGTGAGACTTGGTTACTATGAAAATGCTCCTTGACCAAGCCCATGTAGTTCATTCGAAGATGAACTGCTTTCCGACCCTGGGCACGGGAATCTTTCACCAATTTCCCAAAGTCATGGTTCTCGGTATTTGGCTCCCAGTAGCCACGCATCACTCCATCAAAAGTCTGGCCTTCCTTTGGAGCTTCATAGAGTTCTAGCCTCAAAGTTTTGCCATTTCTGAGACTTATGAGCTCTAAGCTCATTTCTCTTTAGAAATCACTTCATGTTGCGTTACTTGTTCTTTTGAAATTAAAGTGATAACCTCTCCTGTCTCTTATCTGGAACAGGCATGAAATTGTGAAGCTATTTACTTGTAGTGAGGGCAGATGTGTGTACTGTAAGGAGAGCTCAGAGTTTTAGAAACATTAATATCGTGCCCCACCATCCTACTCCATCCTATACATGTAAATATGTATATGTATATATGTATATGTATACACACACGACACACACGTATATACATATATATAAGCAAAACTTAAAGTAGAATACTAATTACATTTTCACAATTTCTGTCTCAAGAATTCTTTAGCTTATCTCTTGCACTTCTATTTTGCAAATAATTCCACAAGAACTAGAGACTGTTGCCTTAATCACACTGATACACAAGTGAAAGAAATAACTGTTAACAGCTCAAAAGGCATACATTTTATGGCAAATATTAATACAGACTTCTCAAGAGAGGTTTTCATTTCAATTCACTTCTCACCTAATAGACTACAAAGTACAACTCTAAAGTGCTTTATGCAATGAAAAAGTGCTGCAAGTTCGGTAGGCACCACCTATTGTACAAAAGTAATGACCTGGGGCTTCCCTGTTCTTTCAATAGCAACAGCAGGAAGTAGTTTCCCTGTTAGAAGCTTGCCCTGTCATTTTTCAACAGGCAGACTAGATTTTATTGCTGAGATCCAAGCAATGTGCTGTAACTGCTCATTTAGATAAAAGCATTGTCAATTTCATTGTGGTGTCATAAGTTAGGGAATACATTTCATAAATGATTTTCCAGGAAGTTACAGCAAGAAAATATCAAGGAAAGAGTCCGGTGCCTATTAATTCCTTATGTAACTGTAAGAGTCTTTATGAACTTTCTTTTGGTTACTGTGATTCTTTTTAAAAATAAGTAAATAAATAAATTTCAAATACATATATATTATATGTATGTATGTATGTATGTATGTATGTACGCGTATCTTTACTACCAGTAATGACAGAATACTTGCTCAGAAAACTAGGAAGGATTTAGAACTCAAAACATTATCAACCAACAGGATCTAATCAACATTTACGGAATATTCCACCAAGCAGCATCAGAATATGTATTTATTTCAAGTACCCATGGAACAAGTACCAAGATAGATCATACACTGGGCCGTAAAACAAACCTCATCAAATATAAGAGATTTCAAATCATTAAGCACGTGTTCACTAACCACAATGGAACCAAACCAGAAATCAGTGACAGAAAGATAAAAGGGAAATCGCCAAACAGTTGAAAATGTATTCACATCAGAAAATAAATAATAATAATTAATAAAATTGTTCTTGTTCACAGTCGACATGATTTCCTATGTAAAAAAAAAAAAAAAAAAAAAAATTCAACGAATCTACCAAAAATAAATAAATAAAATAAAAAACCTCTTAGAACTAAATGAGCTCAGCAAGGTTACAGGTAGGTCTTAGTCCATTCAGGCTGTGATACCAGAACTACCACACACTGAGGGACTTATGACAAACAGAAATACATTTCTCACAACTCTGGAAGCTGGGAAGAGAAAGATTAAGGCATCAACAGATTCATTGCCTGGTGAGAGCCTGCTTCCTTGTTCGTAGATGGCCATTTTTCCACTGTGTCCTCACATTGCAGAAAGCAAGGGAGCTCTCAGGAGTGTCTTTTATAAGGGTATGGATCCCTTTCATGAGGGCTCCACTTTTATGACCTCTTCACCTTGCAAAGTCTCCACCTCCAAATACCATCACACTGGGGATTGGGTCTCATCATATTACTTTGGGAAGACACAAACATTTTGTGTATAGCAAGACAGAATATAAATACTTAAAAATCAATTTTATGTTTCTATACTAGCAATGAACACATGGCAACTCAAATAAAAAACAGAATACCATTTACATTCACTAAAAAAAATACTTAGGAGTAAATCTAACAAAACATATACAGGCTTTGTAGGTTGAAAATTATAAACGCTGATGGAAGAAAGCACAGAAAAAAATACATGGAAGAAAGCAGAGAAAATAAAATACATAAAATGGGGAGACATGCATTGTTCCTTGACTAGAAGACTGAAAATAATAAAGATGAATTCTCCTCTAAATTTATCTATAGGTTTAGAGCAATCTGTACCAAAATTCCAGCAAAATGTCTTATAGATATGATAAGATTATTTTAAAATTTATATGAAAAGGCAAAGAAACTAGAATAGCTAAAATGACACTAAAAAGGGAAAATAAGGTAGAAGAATCTATCTACCTGATTTCAAGTCTTATTATATAGCTATAATAACAAGACTTTTTGGTATTGTCAAAGGGACAGACACATACTCGTACTCATAGATCAATGGAACAGAACAGAGAATCCACACAAACAGACCCACACAAATATGAGTAACTGACTTTTCACAAAGGTACAAAAGCAATTCAATGGGGGAATCATGGCCCAGGAGAATTTACTTGGAATCTAGGTCTAGGGAGAGTTCTTAGACTTGACACCAGAAGTGAAATTCATAGAAGAAAAAGTTGATAAATTAAACCTCATCAAAATTAAAAACTTTTGCTCTATGAAAGCCTCTGTGAAGAGAATAAAAAGATTAGCTACAGACTGGGTAAGAATATTTGCAAACCACATGTCCAACAAAAGACTAGTATCTAGAATATATAAAGAACTTATAATACAAAACTCAACAATTTCAAAAATACAATGAGAATGTGGGAGAGGAAATTAATAGATATTTCACTGAAAATATAGATGTACCTGTGGCAAATAAGCCCAAGAAAACAGTCAATTATCATTAGCCCTTAGGGAAATGCCAATTAAAACCACAATGAGACACCTAGTATAGGAATGGTTACAATAAAAAAAAATTGTGTCAAGACCAATACTACAGCAAGGATGCAGAGACTGGATCACTCACATATTTCTGGTGGGAATGTAAATGGTACATTTTGGAAAATGGTTTGGCATTTTCTTAAAAAAACTAAACATACAATTACCATACATCCCACCACATACACTCTTGGTCATCCAGAGAAATGAAAACTTATAATCATACATAAACTTGTACAGGAATGTTTATAGCTTTATATGTAATAAGCAAAAAGTAAAAACAAACCAGATATTATTGAAAGGGCAAATGGTTAAACTAATTAAATATATAATATATAACATATAGTATACATATATATACTATATAATACAATTATATTATATATATATAATACTTACGTAAATTATAGGCATACTTACACTATTATATATCTATTTATGATATGTATGTTCATTGTTATAAAAATCCAGACACTTTTATTGTCATATGCATAAGCCTATATTTCTGGATGCATACTTTGTATAGTCCACTTTAGCAAAAATAAAAGTATTCTAGAAATATACTACAAATAATTATAAAATATAGTTATAAATAATTTAATGCACCCAGAAACTTTGTTTCATGACAAATACAAATAAAAAATTCCAATCTGTAATGGGAATGTATTCAAGTACTTTTCATTAAAGCAATGTTATATTAGAAAACATATGTCATTTATTTTAAAACACTTTGAAGTCAGTTAAATAGAACCAACATGTGACATATATACGTCATATCTTATGAGTAGCAAGCCTCAATTTTACAATCTAATATGCATTTTCATCTTTATTTATTTGTTATCAACATTGCTGTTCACTTTTAGTCTCCAAGAGCCATTTGTACAGTATGTTCTCTCCCTTCTCTCTCTCTGTCTCTCTGTCTCTCTCTCTCAAGTAGACTCATCAATCATTTGTCAAATTTCTTGCCCATTTGAACAAATCAGATTTGGGGTTAATTGTTCCTCCTACTTTAGGGGTGAGGGGTTTAATTAATAAATTTCTGTTTTACTCTAACAGTTTCATTTACTTCTATAGTTTTATTTCATTGTTCTTTTTGTATTTTAAGTTCAATTTTGTCTTTTTTTACTTGCTAATAGATATCATTAAGGCTATAAATTTTATACCACATAAGATTCAATTTGTGGGATTCTTTGTCATTTTGAATCAAATTTGTGAATTCAGTTTGAATTATTTTTAACTCAAAATTTCTTAAAATGAATTATTGCTTGTTTAATTTTATATTTCCTAATTTTTAAAAGACTTCCTTAGATACAGTTTGGGGCTAGGCAGATAAAGAATATATCCTTAAAAAGAAAAAAAAAGAGGAAGAATATATCCTTTTGTTGTGAATTTCTATCTTTATTTCATAGTGGCAAGAAATATGACAAATATGAGCATCAATTTTGGAAATATTATAGGATGTTCTCAAAGACCTCATACAGAATGGAGAAAATGTATGTTTAACCACGTATGTTTAACATTTGCAAATATCCTATAAGTTTATAAAAAGTTATTCTCAGTAGGGTATAGCAGTCACTATACAATATATCTAATAAACCAAATTTGCTAATCTTTGTGAATAATAACTTCTATACCCCACTTCCATTTTTTTGTTGTTTGATGTATTACTTTTAACAGAAATACGATATCATTGTAGATTTGTGAATGTCATTGTATTATACAATGCCACTGCCATTATATTTATATAAATTTAAAAAATCATTTTATGTTTGCTTTTGAAGCTCTTTTGTTTATTGGCTAAAATGTCTCAGCACTATCTTCTACTAGACTATACCTTTCAACAATTGTTTTTCTATTCAATGCATTAGTCTCTAAATTATATCTTGTTGATTTTTCAAAATCATTTAGGTCCTTTAGCTTGTATATCTCTGCCTATCTATTTGCTATAATTACTTCATCTCCCTGATCTTTCTTTGTCATTTTAAGCATTATAGAGCTGGATTTTATAAAGTAATCTAAAATCTCCTTCCCAAAGGAAATGTACCTCAGATTTATGAGTGTGAATTCCTGAAGTTTTGGCGGGCTTTCTTTTACACATGTCTCAATCTATACTCATATCATCTTTCCCCAAACTCCACACCAGCAAATTTTTGTTTATGCTAAACAAGTCTTCTCCCAGGTTTCTTGGGGTTACACACACTGAAGCCAGCAGAGGAGCCCAAGTGGACCAACCGTTTAGCAGACTATCTTCAAATATCCCTGCATATCACCTTCCCTAAGGGGAAGAATTTGTTTGTGAGTCCCACAGTGGGCAATGTCTCTGCTCTGAAGAAAATTTCAGCTTCACTTCTTGTGTTTCAGATTTCTCTCTCACTGCATTTTATTGGTTTGACACATTCTAGAAGTACAGCAAAATGTCTCATCTACTGATTGGGGCCTTTCCTGCTTCCCAGAATTCTTATGGCCTCATTTATTTGCATATATATTTTTCTGCCACTTCAATAAAATTTGGATAAGGAGGGAAGCTGAACTCATATATTTCACCTGTTATCTTCAACCTCAAGTCAAAACTCTACTTCTGTTTTCAGCTATGATTGTCCACATAGATATTGGAAATATTTTACACAAATTTTCATTCAATTTTACCTACTTCCACAAGCAGATCTGAATGAAGAAATGACCACTCCTCAATATCAATAAAACAATCCAATTCTGATAATTTTTATTATAAATGTTTTGTTGTCATGCATTTGAGGAAGCCCTTCCCCCCCAAAGAAAAAGATCTAAGGCCTAAAAAACAACAACAAAATTTTCATTAAAATACAACACTGGAAAATCATATAGCAGAGCTAAACAAAATATATATTTTTATATCTCTATAAAATACTTCAAATTAAACTTATCCGCAAAATGTGACATAGAAGGGCTTTGCAGTATTTCCTGGAGATAATCAAGCAGTACAGCGTACTGGTTACCAGCATGTGGCCTGGAATCACACTGTGAGGGATCATGTCTTAGATGCACCATGAGCCACGTGTGTGGCTTTGCAGAAATTACTTAACCTCTCTGACAATCAGGTTCATCACCTGTGAAATGTGATAACAATGTCTACTTTGTAAGGTGATGAGAGATTAAAACCATATATGAAAACATTTAATGTAAGGACGAACACAGACTAGTTACTCAAAAAATATTTCCTAATGTTAAAGCTGTGTTTCTCAGAAAGTATGGATCTAACACTGCCCAGAGACACAGACTAAATATTCTCTCAACATTAACATCAGTTACAAGATTCTCTGGAAAGCTACACTATAGTGAGTAAAACAGGCAGCTGTTTGGTACTTAATACAAAAGCTCAAGAAAAATGGCTGAAGAGCTTTGTCTTGGTCATATTTGTAATTTGTATTATTTTCTGTCTGGCAGATTGCAGAGTCAAACCCGATCAATTCTGCCAATATAAAACTTGTGGCTGTGATTTCATATCACGTGCCATAGTAAAATAATTTTATATGGATTTTATTTGAGAAACTTGTCATTTTTTGATTATATAAAATGCCCCCCCCCCAAAAAAAAGGAAGGAGTGTTTAAAAGTCAATGCTGAAGCTGACTCTTTAAAAGCAAAAACCCACCATCTGAAGCAAGAGGACTTCATAAAACCCAGCAGTGTCTTCTTACCCAACTGTCAACACCAGGAAATGTGCCAAGAGGACGGATGCTAAAATTGGAAAGTCTCATTCTAGGCCTCATCAGAGTTCTATAATTTCTCTCTAAAAAAACATCAGTCACCACAATAGCAACAAAGTATTAAGGAGAAAACAAAAGCATTCTCCTTAATGAAGAATGGCTTCCATTAAATAGTTATACTACCAAAATTCTATTAACAAAAATGAACATATTGGTTTGTGGGATGGTAGGTAAAATTTATTGAACTACTTTCCAAGAGACCAGGAGGTATTTTTTTTAATCATTGGCAACAACAGGGAACATATGATCAATCAAGAAAATAATAACAGAAGCCATTACTAAAAATAGTTTCCAAAGACAGTGCAGAAATGAAAAAATAAAAATGAAAAAGCAAATCTCTCCCTGTTTTAATAATATACCGACAAATATCTCATAATGAGAATTAATAACAAAGATAGCATTTAGCATTAAAAATTAAAAACAATCTATAATTATTATCATTACATAGGGAGCTTATGGCCCAGAAACAGAGATCTCCTTCAGTAAATCATATTTCATGATCATTTGAGAATTGTTAAATTTTGATTTATAGAGAAGAAATTTGGCTTTCAAGATTTCAGAGTTTTCAGCTATTTTACAACCAGGTTGAATCCGAAAGTATGTTTGCTGAATGCAGCTTTAGTTCCTAAAAGAGAGGTTGCAAACTCAAAGAGTGTGCCAAACCCGTAACATGAATGAGTGAAGGATACTGTGTGAAGACTGTGGGAACCTGGATAGAGAATGCCCCAGGTGCAGGGGACGAATGCTATTCAGCGACAAAGCAAGCCTGGCATTTTCAAATCTCATTTTTCAAGATAAATTTCTAAAACCCATACTTCAATTTGAATTCTCCAAGTTATAGAGAGTTGGTAAAAAAATTTTAAAAAATAATAAAAAAAATCAAGCATTATTTATAAACTCCGAATGCCATATACCTCAATAAACTAAATCCAACACACTGGTTACTAAGATGGGACTCTTTAAAGGGTCTCTATTATAATTAAACTTCATAATGGTAAGAATAGCTGTTTTGTTTGTTTTGCTGTGTTTGGGAAGTAGGATGATTTAATGACAAATGCCAATAAAAAGCATAACATTTTATATGAAGATAAAATCTATGATTTGAAAATTCTGTTTCATTTTTGTATACAAGAGATCTAAACTGACTAAGAGAAACTGCACTTTAAAGCTGTAATTCAGCCTCCCAATATCAGAAGTAATACTAAATTTCTCAAGAAATGAAAAAGTAAAATGAGAGAAAAGTAGCAGTTATTTGCTTTATTTTAAAAAGTAAGAGAACAATGTCAACTTCTATTTGTGTTTTAGGTAAGAGGCAGCATTAATGTAACCCAGTCTGCAGTCTTTTTTTTTTTTTTTTTTTTTCTGTTTTGGCTTATTCAGTATTTCAGAGAAAAATAAAATCAGTAATAATGTGTTTTAATGAGATGTGAGCCACTAAAGACAACAACTCTATTGAAAGAGAGACTCAAATAAATATATTCTCCTTTCTCTTCCTTTAGAAGTTAAAAACAAACAAACAATAAAATATCCAAAGAGAAAAATTAATAAAGGAGTACCAGAGTACCAGAGATGAGTATTTTATCAACTTCTACTTCACTCCAGGAAACCCTTAGCCTCCACTTTTATTTCACTTCATTCTAAGGCAAATTGATAAGGAGATTTCCTTACCATCAGCCAGTCTTTTCCATTTTCACACCTCACTGCTTCCCATTTCTATTTACAGAGAAGAAAACTCATATACATGCCTATATAACACAATGCCATATTAGTCAGTTGCCAAACACAAATGAAAATACTGAATTATTTCCCAAATGGCAAAATAAAGGCAGAAAGATCATATTTTTCAAAGCATAGATGGCAGATTATATCTTGAAGTATCAGCCTAAGTATTCTTCTGTATACTTTTTTGTGCATTCTTCCCAATACTGAACATTCTGCATCATGCCCCATAAATGACAAGGTTTTTCCACTCCGGGAGGTGTTAACAAGAACTATTCCTGGTATTTTGTGATTTCGAGTTACTCTTTCCCGTAATCCTTTTGAATGGGTCTTCCTCTAGCTTTGGGCAGTTTCCTTATGCACATGGCTATAGACTCTGTGGATCTCCAAAGTTCTTTTTCAGTGCAGCTCTCTCCTTACCTGTATTCTGCCCTGCGAACTCTAGGCACTTGGGCCTCTCTGGGCTTCCAGCTCTGCTACTCAATTTAGGGGAAGCTCCAGGTCCCACCAGGGGTACCCCTCCACCCCCCACTACCGTACCACAGTCTGGAAGTGGTGCAGGCAGTAAGTAAGCAAGGGGCAGTCATAGGGCTCACCTTGTTTGCTTCAAGCGTCTCAGGGCTCACTGCCCTTCCCTGTCTGATACCCAATGTCCTGAATATTACTGTTGCATATAGTTTGTTGTGTTTGTGAAGCGTTGTATGTTTCAGGTAGGAGAGTATATCTTGTCCCTGTTACTCCATCTTTGCATACATGGACGTTTTATTTTCTATCACATATATAATTTAAAGAGTAAGAGTCTGTTGTTTTCTCCCCACACTCATTACTCTTTATAATTTCTATTTCTTCATGAAATATACACATTGTAAATAAACCCTCAGGGTTGGTAAATGGTAGAATAAGTTAAATCAGGGTGGTCACAAGCAGAATCCAATCTTTGATCTCTTTGTTTTGTTTTGTTTTGTTCTGCTAGTTTTTACTTAGCCTTAGTGAGTCCCTATCACTTTCTTCCACTTTAAAAGGCAAGATAGCATGTCAAGAATCTTTGACTGTCTCTTTGAAACAGGCTCAGGCTTTGGCCATTAAAATGACCTGTATTAAGAGCTGTGCTAATTAAATTTATGATTTATTATATCAGCCAATGTATGACAAATTCAGGAAAACTGTATATAGTTTACAGCAACGAGAAAGACAGGTGAAGAAACACAGGAAACAAACTCCATGAATGATTCAGAAGATACTGCAAGTTTCAAAAAACTAAGGAGTGCCACAATAAATTATACATGCTGCCCTAGAACATTAATAGAAACATGGTAGCCTTTTTCTAACAGTCAATAATTATAACTTAAAATTCAAAATTGAATTTACTACATATTTTATTGTATAAAATTAGAGGAATGGAACTTAAATTGCTTAAGGCAAGCCATAACAGCTTTTATGAAACAATCCAAGGCCTGTCACTCAAAATCAAAATTTCTCAGTTCTCTTTTGCTTCTCTTAAAAGACACTGTAGGCGAAAGAGTTAAAATACAAATGATAAAGAGCATTTTATGAACTTGACTCCAAAGGCAATGGAAGTAAAAGCTAAAATAAATGAATGGGACTGTATGAAACTTAAAAGCTTCTGCACAGCAAAAGAAACCATTTACAAAATAAAGAGGCCACCAACTGAATGGGAGAAGATTTTTGCAAACAGTGCCTCTGATAAGGGGCTAGTATCCAGAATATACAAGGAACTCATGCAACTCAACAACAAAAAAACAAACAACCCATTGAAAAATGGGCAAAGGACTTGAAGAGACATTTCTCCAAAGAGGACATACAAATGACAAATAGACATATGAAAAAATGCTCAACATCACTAATCATCAGAGAAATGCAAATCAAAACCACAATGAGATATCACCTCACCCCAGTCAGAATGGCTATCATCAACAAGACAAATAGTAACAAGTGTTGGAGAGGCTGTGGAGAAAAAGGAACCCTCATACACTGTTGCTGGGAATGCAGACTGGTGCAGCCGTTATGGAAGGCAGTGTGGAGGTTCCTCAAAAAATTACGAATAGAATTGCCATATGACCCAGCAATCCCTCTCCTGGGTATCTACCCAAAAAATCTGAAAATATTTAGAGATAAAGACACGTGTGCTCCAATGTTCATTGCAGCTTTGTTTACAGTGGCCAAGACATGGAAACAACCAAAATGTCCTTCAATAGATGAATGGATAAAGAAGTTGTGGTATATATACACAATGGAATACTATTCGGCAGTAAGAAAAGATGATATAGGAACATTTGTGACAACATGGATGGATCTTGAGAGAGTAATGCTGAGCGAAATAAGTCAGACAGAAAAAGCAGAGAACCATGTGATTTCACTGATATGTGGTATATAAACCAAAAACAACAAAAGAATAAGACAAACAAATGAGAAACAGAAACTCATAGACACAGACAATAGTTTAGTGGTTGCCAGAGGGTAAGGGGGGTGGGGGGTGGGGGGTGGGAGATGAGGGTAAGGGGGATCGAATATATGGTGATGGAAGGAGAACTGACTCTGGGTGATGAACACACAATGGGATTTATAGATGATGTAATACAGAATTGTACACCTGAAATCTATGTAATTTTACTAACAATTGTCACCCCAATAAATTTAATAAAATAAAATTTAAAAAAAATACAAATGATGACTTTCTTCAGGAAATCTGACTACTCTGGAGGAAATAAATATTAAAATAGTAATTAAATGAAGCCATCTAGGATAATATTAAGGAAAAGCCAAATTTTCAGAACACTTGTCAACATCTCTATAGTTTCATTTTAAGTTGGACTTCTTAATATTCAAAACCATTTTGTGTTAATATCAATAATTCAAACAAATTTAATTAACTACACCCCAGATGAAAACAAACTATTATGGGATTTTACTAAGTATATTTCCAGTGTTTTCCTTCATTTTAGGAAAAAAGTTGCTACATAATTAAACCTATTCTTACCCTGTAAGGCTAATTACCTTGCAGTCTCAAGAGGTTTGTGTCAACAGGAACATAGATTAAGATATTCATTTCAGTGACCTGATAACAGGCTCACAACGGGGGTACAAAGTCCAGCGAGCTCAAGTTGTCACTACTACTTGACTGAATATAAATGGAACTTGTTTACTGAGCAGCCTGCACTTCATGTGGACAGACAAAAATGGCTTCTTTTTCCTCTGTTTTCTGTCTTTTAATTCACTTTGTTGAATCTTCCTTCTTCAATGAATGATAACTTTCAGGTATACAAGTAGAAAAATCCCTTTACTGATAATTACAATTCACTTTTACTATTAAATGATTGTTTTGTCTAAAAGCTAACTTCAGTCTCAAATTCAATTTTTTTCACTCCTGATCAGTGACCTGATCTTTCACTCTCCCCACCTCCCCTCTCCCCCTCTTTCCATTTGCTGGTTCTGCAAAATTAGAAAGGGCAGTAGGAGTAGGGATTAGAAGTAGAGAGGTGAAATAATGATTTCTCTCTAGTTCGATCTTGTTTAACACAAGCTGGCTGTCTTGCTCTCCATTCTGGTAATCATTAGTTGCTGGTTCTTTCATAGGACGTGTGTGTGTGTGTGTGTGTGTGTGTGTGTGTGTGTGTGTGTTTTGGGGTTAGGGTTAGGGTTTTCTTATCGTTAGTACTTCACTAATTCACTTTCTTGTAGGCGGGGGAGCACTGTAATGACTTATTTCTCAGATCCTGACCATAGGGAATCATCCTAGATGTTCTCAATGCTAATTTAAGGTGAGCTCCCCTCCAGCAGGCAGCTCTCTTGGGCAGGATTTGCTTCAGGACACATGAAGCCCAGCTACATCCTCTAGCTTATGGCAACCTAAGGCATCCTTGCCATGCAAAACACTAGCCACATTAGATGTTCTCAGTCCTGCAGAATTCTGTCATTTCAAACATCTTTAGTAAATTTCCATGAATTCAACAGTGTGAAGCAAATATTAGTTTATATTAGGAGATGGGTTATTCATAGCGATAAGGAAGTTTAAGCTCAGGATGGACTCCTTCCAAATGGGCCCCTTCCAACTCTCTGTAAAGGGGCTTAGTAACGTATTCATATAGACAAATAGTTTATACAATTTGTAAAATTAATATATAAAGTGTAATGTAACCAAATCCTATACTATATAAGCTTTAGGCCCCACAAAACTTGTATCTTCTGACATTCTCTACAGTCATTGATAGTCACCAAACTTCAAGAGGGACAAACATATCAACTTCTCATAGAGATTCTCACTAGGAGTTCTCCTCTACAATCTTTTATGAGACAAAATGGAGAAATGCCTCGGGACAACAAACTCTGCAATAAGCTGACATGCTCTACATCAATACATCTTAATAATATCCTTCCAAATGGAAGTTGGCAGTGGGGGTTAGCAGTCACTGAACCAGTTTTGCTATGTTTTTGAAAGTCCTGCATGAATTTTGAAAGTCCTAGCACTTATCACTTAGTAATTTCAGCTTTGAAGCTTCAGGCTTAAAATTCAAGGTAACAAAAAGTTCATGTAACTCCCGATGATAAAAGCATTCACCTGAGACAACACAGGTGGCTATCACTGCCTCAGGCTTCTTCTTCCTCAAGCCATAAGACAGCCTCAACTTAAAATAAAAATGATGAAAATATCCAGGAGTGTAAATGTATGTGTTTATTTCCTTTTATTATTCTAGGGAAAAAAAGAAAACATTTTTCTCTCCAAGGCAACATAGAAATAAAGCTGACCATTCACTGAAATGTTTAGTATATCTCAATGAAAAGCAAAACACTAGAGATTAAATTTGCAGAAGATAAAATATCTATGCCTTTTAAATTTAAATTTATAATTAACATAGAATAAGAAAAAAAATCACTTGCAAATTAGGTTTAAGGGTAGATAGCCAATTCAAATACAGCAATAAAAAAATGACAAATTAATTTTGTAATTAAAAGAAAGGTAAAATGGAATCTGCTAGGCAGAATCTGCTTAAATACTCAAAAGGGGTTCCTACCATAAGTAAATTGGCTGGTTTAATCTTTAAGTCTGTGTAAAGGAAAGTAGATTTTGAAAAACAAAATGTATACATACCAATAGGTAAAACCAAAAATCAATGTTAAAGCTTTTATTTGTTTGTTTTTACTTCCATTGTCCTGGGCTGACTTGACCTCTGTTTCCTAGAATTGCACTGAAAATCTTATTTATTTTCCACTTTAAAAGTAAAGCACTGGTAAATGTTAAATCTATTTTATACTTTCCAGCCTTGATTAATTCATGATACTTTCAAATAATCTGCAAATAATACAGGCTTTTGTGTCATATCTTACAAGATTGTTTTTAGCAGGCCCAGAGCTACACATTGAATTTTGATGGGCAGTTAGTGAAACAAGCAAAGAAGGCAGAAATGAACAGCTAATGAGCTACCTGGGATGTAGCCGGGCATTCTGTCTAGGAAAATCTTCAAACCAAGTGGTGATACAAGGGGAAACAATGATTAAAGTCACAGATCTTTTAAATCCTGTTCCAAAATATGACCCTGACGATGTTTTTATGTTTCTAAAGAGTCGATTGAAGTCTGCAATTGTCTTTCATTTATTAAACGCCAATGGGTAAGAAAAGCATGGATTGTCATGAAGAAAAGGAAGTGAGGGTTGAGAAATAAAAAACCCCGTAAATGCTATGCTCATTAGGAAACAATGACAAGTTCCATAGCAACAAAATTGTCCTAGGATATCTAAGACATTTAGAAATTTAAAATACAAAGATAGGCAGAATCAGACATGGAGCAAAACTCACTTCTTAACAAGCTCTACCTCTACAAAGAGTTTCATAATGGCAGGGGAAAAAATGAATATACTGTACTACTAGCACTTTTTAACCTATTAGGTAGGTATCTCGGCTTATCTAACAAGGTTTAAATGGAGACTTTGACATATAAAAAGCAAGTTACTCTCATTATTTCGTCATTCACAGGTATGAGAAAATAATGCCTAACTCATGGGGAGGTTGACAGTAAACAAAAGGTGTATTTTAACATGTTTAGCCTGTTTCCTGGCACATTAAAATTAAGATACAGTAACTACTAGCATTACATGTCAGAAGAGGATTATAATGATTTATTTTTGCCACACAAAGACCCACCAAAATGAATTAGCGTTTTCATTCTCTTAGTAGAAAAAAGTGGATACCTGAGAACGCCTACACTGACCCAGGAATCCCCTCTACTGAAGGGGAAAGAAAAAAAAAAAAAAAGTGAATAATTACTTTATTTGAATAAGTAGTGACAGAAAAAAATCTTTCTTTTTTCTTTGTTCAGAGAAAGATCTGTTCACCCATTACCTATTTGAAAAGATAATTTCACATGACAACAACTGTATAAGACGGTAATACAAATATAATCATTAATTTTATAAACAAAAATTACTAGTTACCTGTACAAAAACATAACCAAAGAGGTTATCTGGCTTATATAGGACAACTCAAGTATGTATATAACATACATATTTTAGAAAAAAGATTTCCTTTGAATTAACTAGGTAAATTTTCTTTTTCAGGCAACAGGTAAACAAGCATAGGTCCTTTAACAAAACTAGTTTTTTAAAAAGATAGGCGACTGACACTAGTAATTTTAACATTAAAAATTATAATTTACAAATTAAATTTAAAAAACTATTAAGAATTCTGCTAATCCCAAATAAGCTACCTGAATATCTTCATGATCTGGCAACCCGATGTCTTACTTGTGTCCCATGTAGAAGGGCACATAACTTATCCCAAACCACACCAACCCACTGAATCCTTCCTTCAAGGCTTTGCTCTAGTGTTGGCTAAAATTCTATTCATCTTTTAAAATCCTGGTAAAGTAACACTTTATCTAAATGGGCTCCCTTGACCTCAAACTCTCAGGGATATTTAATCATACCTTCCTCTAAAGAGTACTTCTTTATTCCACATCCTTCTATTATATGAATCATACTGTACCGTTTAAATGAATTACATGCTTTTATCTTTTCAGAAATTTTTTTTTTTTCTAAATTAATGTTTAAATGTGATTTCAAGTTTTGGTGGCTCATTGTACCACATCCTAAGTAGGGAACAATTGTAGCTTATTGGAGGGAGTCACTTAACAATATATTGTAGATAAAGAATCATCTACTGGCAGAACATTTTTAATCTGTGATGAGATTCAAAGTAGAATTTGTTTAGGAGGAAAAAAGCTCCTTGCATGAATGCACAATTGAACATAAAACAAAATTGGATATTTCTATAACATTTTATATGGGCTTTAACATTTACTGTTGCTAAAATAATAACGCAGTAAAAAAAAAAATGCTGCGCCTTTTCTTTCCTTATGCGTCAGCCTTATTTCATATTAAAAACCAATGTAGGTTTAGTTATTTGGGTAAAAACCAAATCACTAGAATGAATAATTTTAAAACCCCACTACCACTAATTTTTCATACTTTATATTATCTTTTACTAGAAAAAATGTAAAACTTTTGCCTTTGATTATTTATAGTTTAAAATTATGAAGAAGAAGAAATTCCATTTAAAAGTTATTAAGATAACTTTTAAAACTTGGCAAAGCAAGGGTTTCCTTTTTTATGAGATTATACATTCCTCCATCCCATTTTTCTTACAAAAAAGAAAACCTTATTTAGTTCAAGAAATTATGCAGAACTGAAAATACTCAATTCCTAAAAGTCTTCCAGATGGGGCAAGGGAGTAGGAGGAGGTTCTGACCAATGCAATAGAGAGAGAACTTCCTAGGAAATGTCTTTTCCTGAATGCAACATCAAAGCTTCTCTAGGAGAAATCTGTGTTGACCTTCCTCCCCCTCTTTCTGCCTGTAACTCTTAAATGATGCCTGAAGGTTCAGCAGCTCTTGACAACTAGCAGGAAAGACAAATGTTAAGCCGGCAAAGCAGGAAGGCAGGAGGAGTCTGGTCTTTGATTACATCCTTGAGCAGCTGGACCAGCCTAACTGCCTGCTTCTAAACATCTTGTTAGAGATGCAAAATAAAGCTCTAGCTGCTGAAACCACTGGTTGGATTTCCTACTATTTGGAACCAAAATGATGCCTAATTTACACAATATAATTTGGGAGAAAACATATTGCAAATTTAAATCATGCTTCCTGATTTAAAGTTATACTGATTTAAAATTATTCTATTACAGTTTGCTTTATAATAAAATGTTAATTATTTGTATTCATCCTGTTGTTAAAAACTGATTTATGGAGTCTCTCTTGCTGTAGATACGTACTGTTAGTCTGCAGTCCTTGCTTCTCATTGATGATGAGAAATCAAAATAACTTTTTTTTTTTTTTTTTTTTGTCAGTCATTGCAGGCCAATGTAATGCTTTACTGGTGATGGTTTACAAAATAATTAAGCTACTGAGAAATGCTTTCAAAAATACAGTGTAGCAGAACAAAACAATGGTCTAAGTCAATTGGTAGCTAAACATATAGCAGTTGATAAAATCTAAGAGAGGCATTCTGAACACTAAATATTACATGCAGGTCATGGACCAGTTCAATAGAAACTTAATTAAATGACCATGGCTTACTAGGTTACAGATTAGTCCCTTACTCTTATTAGTACCCTTTGACATTTTATAGCATGTAAAATGAAAAACTAGGTGAATTCATTTCTGTCTGGCTGGCAAAGCTGATTGTATAAACTGTAAATTTTGAATGTAATCCCTCCAAACTGGCATAAATACAATTTTCAATTAATTCTAGTCATACTACATGGCACTTGTCAATTAAAAACCTGTTGATACTGAGGAAGCCTTCATTTCTATTACTAATTAATAAAATGTCATTGTAATTTTGCATGAGTCCATCCTTCGTTAACAGTTTTAGAGAATTAATATAAGGAAATTGGTATATATTACATATGTTAATACATTATTGGTCTTCAAAAATGAGTTAAACTAAAAATTCTGTAGTATTTATGATATTGAGTATAACAATCAGTAATATTTACTGGGTGGCACCCAAGTAGTAAATGATATGCTAAGCAAACTCATAACTCATTCTACTATCTTATATTAATAGTGTTAATTTAATCCCCCTACAAAAAAAGAGATAAGTAAAATTTCTATCTCCATTTTACATATGATATACTAAGGCAAATGGAACTCAATATGCCCAAAAGAATGCAAATATGTGGCATATAGACTCTAAAACCTAGCAATCTGACCCTGAAATCTGTATCTGTAATCATTGTGTGTGTTAATTCTCCCAAATTCAACAGCCTAATCTCCTCTATCATCTGACATTTTTAAATCAGCAAGTTGAATTATCATACAACACATTCTTCTACAGGAAAGTGAACTCTGCAAATACTGACTCTTTTACTAAGAGTGACAGATTTGTTTAGGGGTTTCAAGAACCAACCACATAAATGGGAAAATTTTAGGTCAAATTTATGGTAAATGAATAGGGAAGAAATTTATAGCAACTTCACAGAAGTTTTGAGAATACATAATCTTTTAGATATTTCCCTTCCAAACTGATATTAATAAAATGTAGTCTATCCATATATGTGGCTACCACAGTATCAGAGCAAATATATAAAGACAAGCATGTAAGACAGTAGACAAAAATAAGCCTTAAGTCTATCTCTATAAAAAATAAACAATGTCAAGTGGTTTTATTGGTTATAACTACACTATCATAAAACAAAATGAGGACACAATGAATAACCAAGGATATATCCTTAAAAACATATATGCAAAATGAAACAAAATACTATTAGAATTTTGATAAAACCAGAAGAAGAATTAGAGAAACATAATTGAGAAATAATGGCATAAATGACATACTAATAAGATGCAAATATAAGAAAATGATGCTTAAGTCATTTTCATTCATCAAAAATCATTCCACATATTATGGCACTTAGTAATTTCATAAAATATTAATTTCCTTTGGCTTAGCAAAAACCAGGGAAATAAATATTACTCACATATGGTAAATAAGAAAATTTTCTTAAGCATACTATTTGACAGGTCAAGATGGCAGAGTAGGTAATGGCCCTGCTTGCATCCTCTCATGACGACATAAATATTAAAACTACAGAGCAACCATCCTTGAGTGTCACCTGAAGGCTACTGAACAGAAGTCCTACACCTAAGGCTATTTAGAAGAGGCCACTTCAAGACTGGTAAGAGGGGTGGAGACGCTGAACAGGCTCGTCCCCATACCCATGTGTAGCAGTTTAAAAAATCAGAAGGGATACCTTGGTTGCAGAGGTGCATCCTGAGTACTGAGGGATCTCAGCACTACAGCAGGCTCCCTAGCCCAGAGTTCCAGTGCTAAGATGAGAATTTCCCATAATTTCTGACAAAAAACCAGAAGAGATTGTGGCCAAGTGAAAGGCTGCACAGCTTAAAGGGCCCATGAATGAACTTACTCACTGACAGCTTCACACCCTCTGAGCTCCAGCACTGGGCAGCAGCACAAAAAGTGCCAGGGACATACAAGGAGGAACTGGGTTGTCTGGCTACAGGTTGAGGGCTGGAGGGGCAGCTTTCTCCCAGACAGAAGTGCCGGCAGAAGCCATTGTTTCTTTGTTGAGCCTTCTCCACTCCCAGCATGCAGATGCAGGTGGCCACCATATCTGAGTGTCCATCAACCTGGCTAACACTGTTCATCTGCCCTGGTGATTCCCTGAGACCCCACCGGACCCAAATTTCGGGCATACCTAAGCTACTTCCTGTGGCTTTTCATACAAATGGTCTGTCATGGCTCATGTTTCAGACTTTCCTAAAATCTCTCGAAGGTGACAAACCCCAAACCAGCAGCATCTGGCCTTAACATGCCCCATACCTCTTGCAGAGCAGCCCCAACAGTGACACTAGCAATAGCCAGCCTCGGTTCACAGCTTAGTCTCTCTCAGGCACCTCCAAGGCCAGTGTCAGTGGAAGACATCTGTGGATCACTTTGTGGCTCATGCCGAGTAGCCCAGGACAAGGCTGCAGCTAAATGTGGCCTGAGGCTGGGCCCTTCCAAGAGCATCACCAGGCCACCTCCACATGACACACCAAAAGGGCAGACCAGGCAGGCACCAGTGCTTTATTAAAGCAAATCCTAATCTGTGGGGTCAGCCCCTAAACAACAGCTCTTCCACAGTAGTCACACCCAGTCCTCACAATCCATCAGCCTGAGGGTCAATTACTCCCAGTGACTTGCAAACAGCAACCAAGGCTCAACTACAACAGGAGGGCACACATAACCCACACAAGGGACACACCTGGGGCACACAGATCAGGTTACCAGGTAGACTGTGCCACGGGACCCCACAGAACACCAACTACATAGGGCCACTCCACTAAGACCAGGAGATATAACAACTCTACCTAATATACAGAAACAAACACAGGGAGGCAGACAAAATGAGGAGACAAAGAAATATATATCAAATAAAAGAACAGAACAAAGCTCCAGAAAAAAGAACTAAACAAAATGGAGACAAGCAATCTACCAGATGCAGAGTTCAAAACACCAGTTATAAAGATGATCATTGATCTCAGGGAGAATAAAGACATAGGAAACATAAAAATTGAGATAAAGAACATAAAAAAGAACCAGTCACAAATGACGAATACAATAACTGAAATAAAGAATACATTAGAGGGAATCAACAGATTAGATGAAGCAAAGACTATAAACCAAAGGCTATAATAAGAGACAAAGAAGAAATCCAAAATACTACTTTGAAGGGAAACATACATCCATATATTCACTGTAGCATTGTTTACATTGACCAATATGTAGAAGCAACCTGGGTGTCCGTCAATGGATGAGTGGATAAAGAAGAGGTGGTACATACATGCAATGGAATATTACTCAGCCATTAAAAAGAATTACATCTTGCTATTTGCGACAACATGGATGAATCTAGAGCGTATTTTCTGAGTGGAGTGATTCAGACAGAGAAAGACAAATACCATATGATTTCTCTTATACATGAAATTGAAAGAACAAAATAAATGAACACACAAAACAAATAAACTCATAGATAGAGAACATTTTGATACTTGCCGGATGGAAAGGGCTTTGGAGGAATGGATGAAAAATGTGAAGGGATTAAGAAGTACAAATTGTCAGTTACAAAATAGTCATGGGGATGTAAAGTACAGTATAAGGAATATAGTCAATAATATTGTAATAAATATGTATATATGAGTATAGTGTCAGATGGGCACCAGAATTATTGGGGTGTTCATTTCATAAGTAATGTACATGTATAATTACTATGTTGTACACCTGAAACTAATATTCAATGTCAACTGTAATTGAAAAATAGGAAAAAAATAAATAAAAAAAAGAATACTATTTGACTTGGTACAGATAATATGGCCAGTTGGTGCAGAACTGGATTCCAATTCAGCATTCTTTCTACCACAATAGCTACCCATGCAGGTATAAAACTATTATAAATGCTGTTTTTAAAAGTTAATACCATATATAACCTCTGCAGTCTAGAGGTCTTCAATATAATTAAACTTTAATTGTGAGAAACCATATAACAGGATCTACAATATTCTGTAAACACTGAAAGGTAAATCTTTCGAGTAAATTTTGTTTATATTCTTTCCATAAATTAAAACAATTTTCAAGCTATTGGCAGGTTTGTGTGGAATACAGCAAATAGTTAATAAAAATGGAAAGTTAAGAGTATTATCAAGAGTTAGTGAATTGAAATTTAACAAAGGAAAATTAACAAATATTTGTAAGAAAAAATACTGGAAGTAGAACTTTGGAAGTTTATGTTTTCAAATAGGTGGCATGGGAGTGTGGGTGGATGGAGTAAAAAATGAAAGATACAATGAGTTTGAAGACACTTTCTTATACAGGACTTTAATTCAGCAACAGATTATCTATTTGCATTCTCTATTTGAGACACAAATAGACAAGGTATACTACCATTTTCCAAAAAAGAAAACTTTCAAAGAAAGGTATCATTCCAAAACACCCAAGTAGGTGGTAGAGAATGCAAGATATAAAAAGCAGAAGGTAACAGTAAACAAAGCTCCAGAAGAGAATTTTGGAGAGAGAGAAAAAAACAAAACAGAAAATAAATTTATTGCCTGACTAGTGAATGACAGGGTGGGAATGTGGTCAAAAACAGTAACAATTTGAAGGATTTGATTTTCCAAAAAACAAAAGGTTGTAGTTGATATTATTACCTATGAAGTTATACTTCGTGAACATTTTTGTATGTCTAAGAAAATGATTTTGAAACATAGATGATTAAGCAGCAGAAGAATATCCCAAAGGAAACATTAAAAGCTTAGATGAGTCATTAAAAACTCTTCAGAATGAAATACTGCATGCTTCAGCTCTGCATTAACCGTATATGTATAGGTTGAAAATAAAATGTAACATTTTGCTTATATTTATAAATAATGTAAAGTAAAACATTACATGTATAATGTAACAGTAATACATAATTTACTTTCATTCATTACGTCAGATTTTATTCTCCCATCCAGGTAAGATCGTCATTTTCCAAATTGAAACTACATTATATTGGGGCATGGCAAAGTTAATGCAAAAAAGCAATAAACCCATCTATGGAAGGCACATAATTGGTGTCACAATTCCAGAAAATGAAATGTATCAGGAAAGGCATTTTCCAACAGATTATGCTCTATTCTCACTTTTGCTTGCTGAGTAAAAACCACTGCATGAGTGAGAAATGTATCACACTTTGGACTGACCTTGGCGACACATCAAAAGCAATCCTTGAGCCGTAAAAAAAAATTGATTCATCTATACCTTTTTTTCTAAATCAGTTTGAAATATATTTTATTCAAAAGAAGGACAGGATTTATCCATAGTCAGTATTACTGAACTAAGGTATTCTTATAACAGCACAAGTCAAAATAATAATTGCAGCTCTCAGTTAACCTATGTATGATCATCAAAAGACACATATGTACACACATATCAATATTTTGTAATTTCAGATACTCCTAGTATCTTGCTAAATGGATATTGTCACTAATGGCTAATCCCCATAACTATAAAATTTGTCATTTTATCTTCACACAAAGCATTCGTCTAATTTTAACATATATACAATTTCTGAGATTTTATTTTTTTCAGTCATAATTTTACTTTACTTCTTAAAAATTCTGAAAAAAAATTGTGAAAGACAAGTGGGGCATGATTCAAAGTGCTCTCTAGAACTTACTTTTCAGTTTTAGAGTAAAAATGTATTATTGAATGAATTTAAATACATTCACAGATTTCTTCTAAAAAAGGTTTTTAAATTCCAGTTTTAGTTTGACACTTTATTTTTCATATCACTGTGCAGTGAATCTTTAAAGATCGTGTTTGGTTTGGTGGTTGCCAGAGGGTAAGGGGGGTGGGGGGTGGGGGGTGGGAGATGAGGGTAAGGGGAATCGAATATATGGTGATGGAAGGAGAACTGACTCTGGGTGATGAACACACAATGGGATTTATAGATGATGTAATACAGAATTGTACACCTGAAATCTATGTAATTTTACTAACAATTGTCACCCCAATAAATTTAATAAAAAAAAAAAAAAAGAAATGTAAAAAAAAAAAAAAGATCATGTTTGGAAGACAAACATTCTAACTATGTAGATATTCTTTAAAAATTAATTTTAGTCACAAATTTTGGTTAAAAATAATAATTTAAGACAATTTATTTTTTACTGAAGCACTGAACATCTCATTTGATCTGAAACAAGTATGTATCATATTGATGCAAAGACCTATCACTTTGATGCAAAGATTTTTTCAAAAGCTAAATGAATTTAAATTATACCCATTTAAGTTATGCTTCCTCTCCCAGGAGAGACAAACAGAACAGAGAACACAATGAAATAAGAAATACGATGTTATATATACTATTGTTACTGATTTTACACATTGCTGTCCAGAGACGTTAAGTACAAATCAGACCATAGCACTCTCCTGCTCACAAACCTGTGATGGCTTCTTTTTTGCCTAATGAATTGAAGTCCTGGCATTCTAGGCTGTCCATGATCTCCTCCCAATACCTTTCCAGTTTTACCTTTCTAGGCTCACTCCATTTCATACTCCGAGTTTAGAACTTCTTCTGCTACCTATTCCCTTAATTTTTGCACCCCTAAGGCTACACTTTCACCATCTTAAATGCCTTCTCCTTCATCTTCAAGCATCAAACTTGATTTAAGAGCAACATTAAATTTCATTCAATTCAAGTTTCAACAAGTTTTCCTCAATCTCCTAGCCAAAAGTAGGTGCTGCTTTTTCAAACCTCGACTAGCAACAGATTACCTATCACCTCTCATCTAAATTCCTGCCACAGGCACCCTAATTGACTGATCTGCCTCCAGTTTTCGCCCCATTTATTACTTTCTCCAAGGTCAGTCAGAGTAATTTTTTTTTTCCCAACGTGTAACTGTGATCATGTCATTCTCCTCTTAATAATCTATCTGACTTCCTATTACGCATAACAACTAAGTGCAAACACATTAATTATTTTAAAAGGCTACATTTTCTAGTCTTCCACCTCCTGCAACTCCTTCTTTTCCCCATTACCTCACACATACTCTACCTTTAACCCTATGACTCATTCAGCACCTTAAAGATAGCAAGTTTTCTCTTTCTCGTACACTTTAGGTCTTTCAACTTTGTTCACAGTGGACAATAATACTCTGCCTGCCTAACTCCCATTTACCTTCCTAAGTCTAGGTTGTGGCCTTCACACATCCTCATTCATCCCTGCTTGTGTTTGTGTTTTTATCTCTCACTGGATTAGAGTTTTGCTGGTGGGGACCCTCCCAGTTTCTTATTCATCATTGTGTATCGAGTGATTGGCAGCACTTTATACATAGAGATTGCTTAGTTTGTAGTTATTGAAAATATGGGTCTCTTAATAACCACCACTCTTACTGTATTTGCTCAGAAAAGAACTTTTCAGTGTTGTTTAAGACCAGGCCTATTTATAAGGCATTCATTTCTTGACTGGCCTTCCCCTCTGTTCAATTAGGCAACTAGCTGATCTGATCTAAAACTTAGAACCTAGTAATAGAGAAAAAAGATCACTGATGTGTCTTAACAAAATATAGTCTCCATCACTATAAATTATTTTAAAGTATGTAAGCAAGAAATGTATTTAACTAAGTGAAACATTGTTGGTAATAAGAAGAATGCCAGAATAACACTCAAAGCACAAAAACGTATTCTAGACTATACCTTCAACTGGTTCTGAAAAGATGGGCAAGTTGTTTTACTTCACTGAATCAATTGACATTTCCATCAGATCAAATGGAGGTTTTTAACTAGATTATCAGTAAGGTGCATTTTATCTTTATAATTCTATCATTCCAATTCTACTACTCAATTAAGTAACAAAGATTCAATAATCATGAATGTGTCTTTTCTCCTTCCTTTCAACTTTTTCTGGTTCTGATAATATTATGACTTCGACTACAAAGAAGGAAATATGCTTTTTCAAAGGTGAAAGTAGCATATTAGATTTTACCAAGTGTACCAATCAAGGGACGACATCATATCAGGCAGATACAATTAAATGATCAGTTCAAATAATGTGCAATACCTTAACTGGTATCTGTACAACTGGTCTTGCAGAACCAGGGACATAGTGGGGACACTCTGTAAAGGTTAGGTCCTTCCTTTACTAACGATTCAGACACATTTTAAAAATCAGCTAAATTCAGCTTGTTAGACTAAATTTAAACAATATTCAATAACTGAATAAAAAACATTAGATTATCAGTATACTGCATAGGATAGACATCAAATGTTCATGACCAAAATATGTCCTCAATTAGCCTTAAAAACTTAAGATACCTGAATCTCTTCATAAAGAATGATTGTGAGGCATGACCATTCTACAATTTACAGGCTATAAAATATTAAAAAACTTCACTAAGTGGAGAGAATAAGCCATGTAACTTTAATAATATTCTGCATTTTTCATTTAATGCATAAAAATTGAAATGGAGAGTAATAAAGAATATTTTGGGGGGGAAATGCCACTGGGAGAAACTGTAGAGCAAAGCAAAACCAGAAAGAAACAGATAACACATGTTAAAACATTTTTGGAACTGATAATGCTAATCTGAATAAATACACACATATAAAGAGGCTACATCATTTTCTCTCTACATTCTCTAAGTAGTGCTGCCAAATACGGAAGGATTGGAGCCATTTCTGGAGAACTGCTGAATCAGGAGCATGAGTCAGAAAGTAAACCCTTAGCACAGAAAAGTACTAAAAAAAAGTGCTAATAGCTCATACACAAAAAGACATACATTCAGTTCATAAGATCCAAACCTTCTCTAGTCATCACAGCACCATATACTCTTCCCTTTCCAAACTTATCTCCTCATTATTATGTGTATTTGGAAGCAAGTTTTCCCTCCAAGGGACCAGATTTTTTCCTATATCTGAATTTTGAGGTAGAGCAGAGTTGGTATTACCTGGAACTAAAGATGTCTCTAAAAACTAATGATATGATATTTTCCAACTTAAATGACAAGAAATTGAAAATAAAGTAAAATTAAACGACTTAAATTGCGTTAAAAATTAATTTAGAGACATGCAGAAAAATTACGTGACAGTAATTTAAGGGAGCTGAAGATGCCCTTCCTCTAAAAGCCTTTATGATCTAACCATCCTTCTGACATGGTCTAGATATCACTCTTCTCTGAAGTAGGCAGCAGGAGTGGATCATAATTGGAGTTACCCTCAGACTCAAGTATATTTATGGCACAAGAGGTTTAGCAAACACACTCCATATATAATTAACACAAGGTTATGCTCCAAAGATAAGTCATGCTTGAACAACAAAGAATTAATGGTTCTCCTTCCTCTCCTTCCCCAAGAAAAGATCTCCCCAGGGCTGTGGTGTTCCGTCACCATCATTAATAAATATTCAAATGTCATGGTTTATAAAATAACTTCATATTTTTATGAAGTTTTCATCAATTTCACAAATTTCATCTATTTTCAACAGCAGCAATAACAATAGCAGCAATGACTTCTCACTTGAACTTCAGTTCTACACACTCCTCTATGGGCTGAATGGGCTAAAGATTTTAGCTCTTTTTCAGACAGAGCCTAAGGCACAGAAATAACAAAGTAATAATTAATCAAAGCAAAGCCATGTTAAATTTGGCCTAGAATCCTTATTTGTCAAGATAAACTCGCTCTATCAGGATCTCAAATCTTACTCATTATCATTTCCTATTAAAAGCATGTTTCGATTGAATCTCTGTAACGTCCACAAAATTTAACCCAGAAAAGAAAGCCCTGAGATAGTTTTTTAGTGACTAATAGCCAGTGTTAGTTTTACTGTAAAAATTATAAAAATTGGGTTTTTGAACTTTTCAGTAAGTATAATGATACCCCCTCTTAGGAAACAGCAAACAATCCCACACAGTGTTCTGGTCTAATGCATGTGCAGCAAATTCAGTAATCAGAATTCCCTCCATCAATGAATGGTGCTGACATCCTTATTTGGCATTTATATTACATCTTCACACAATGTTCCACAATAGCTGTCACATCTTGTTCTTGGTTATGATGATGAATAGCAATGCATTTTAATTCATACTCCTGATTTTCACTCTTTTCTACCCACGTTAACTTGCACTTGGCTACATTGATCAGCACACTCTGAACTGAAATAAAGCTTCATCTCCAAAGACTTCAGAAATTGAAAGAAGTATGTTGTCTTTCATTTTTATCACATGCCAGTGTGGTAGATTAGGGCAAAATATTGTGATTGAGTGGTGAATGCAATACATATTAGCAGCTTTCCTAGTTGCTGGATTGAGGAGTCCCCAGACTTTAATGTTCTTAGTAAGAGTTGCCTGGGTGTTTATTAACAATGCAAATTTCCTAGGCCACAAACATCAGACATTTTTACATTGTAAGTGTAGATAAGTGCCCAGAAGTCAGAATTGTAATAAGCGCCCCAAGGGAATCCAATGCAAGCAGTCTCCCAGGATCTCACTTTGAATATCTTTGAAAGTGAAGTAATGTCTAAACTGTGACGTTTCATTGAACTATGCCACATCTTAACCAAAACTGCTTTCTCTAATTGCAATGCGCCCAGGCCTACATTTAACAATGAGCTAGACTATTCATAAGGTTTGCTGACATGTTTTATTCATATCACCCGTAGGCAAGATTGTGACAGATACTATGTCCCTGCTCTCCACCCCACTTCATGCCCCGTAATTTACCCATACCAACCCCCTGCACAAAAAAATGATAAACTTCCATCCTGAAATGCTAAGGATTGCATTAAATTTTCTATAAAAGATAGTAACGAAAATAATAGAGAAAATAACATATGTAAAAATGTTATTATTATGTATTTTTGAGACAATGTTGAGAAAGATAGAGTGAGGAAAATGGTGGAGTGAATTCCGATGATGAGTTTGAAAAGATCTGTTCTACTGTGGATAAAGCAAACTTCTCCATGAAATTGAAACAGGCATGCAGGAAGGCTTTGACATTATCAGACTGCTAAGGAGGGTGACCAACAATCTCCATTTGCTCAGGACTCCCGATTTTAGCAGTGAAAGCCCAGGCCCCAGAAAACCTTTCCGTCACAGGGTAACCAAGACGGTTGGCCACCCTATTTCATGCTTCAATATTGAGGCATTCATTTCTTAAAGTCCATTGCATTTCCACACTGGCTTATCAAAAGATAATAATAATATATGATTTTATTTACAAATTGCTCATAAAATGTTGCCTTAGATTAAAAAAGAATCCATGGCTCCCCAAAATTTTAGCTCTATTTGGCTCAACAAATTATTGAAAAGGTATCTATAAAAGGGAAAACTATGTCATAATTAGGAAGCAATAAATATTTAACAAATATATAATCATAAAAGTTACTGAGAAGAAGGTACTTGGAGATTTCTAATATATATAGATCAAAGTATCATGGATTTTATCTGTTAAGGTGGAAAGTCTTCTGAAACAGCAGCAATTACTTTAAAGGTAACGATCTGGGCAGGAAAAGGGAAATCAGAGAGGTAAATAAGATACCCCTGATTTAGGTCCTGACTACAAGTAGAAGGAGCTCACAGGCAAATGACTGGGGCCTGCAGTGAGGAAGGATAAATACCATCCCAAAGGTTAGGAGAATGTTACCTCGTTTACAATAACACGAGGGGATTTGCTGATCACTACCTCTGACAGATCACTAAGGAGTAATGATTAATTACCATTAATAAAGCTAAATATTGTAGAATCATTCACAGAGGGAAATTATAAGCACATCTCAGTTATTCACAAATTGAGCTTCTGCTCTGTGATTTATTCATTACGAAATTTCAAACTGTTTTTCACTAGTAAAGAGAAGAGTCGGTGGCTGGTTTGTGCTGTTTTATTTATTTTTTCTCAATTTATCTTTTTCTTTCCTTTGGGAAGGAGTCCTGGCTTCTTTTAAATGGCTTGCAGAATTGTGGGGCCCTTTTCTCCAATCCTGCTTAATCACAAATAACAGCTTTGAAACCAGAGGCCTATTTCATTATTTTCAACAGTCATATAGTTGCCTGAGCCATGCAATTTCATGCAGGACCCAATTACTTCTGGTCTGGCCTACTGTAACAGCTTAATAACTGGTCTTACTCTGGTCTCAGCCCCACTCAGTCCATCTGCCACCTGCAGCTAAAGGGACCTTTCTATTATGAAAATATTGACCATCACATTCTCCTGCTTAAAATCATTCAAGAGTTTTATTGCTTGCAGAATGAGGTACAAACTACGACTCAGGGATATGCTCATCTCCAGCCAGTTCCCCTCCACCTCTTCTGTACTCTGACCATACCAAATTATTTGACACCTCTAACAAAATGAATTCTCACTTACTGTTCTCTGGCCAGATGCCCAGCTCCCTTTACCCTGCTGATGAGCTTGTGCTTTGCTCTCCTGTCTCAGCTTATGCTATGTCCTCTAGTGGCGGCTTCTCAGCGTCCTTTAAAAGCAAATCCACCAGGGACCACTAATTTAGGCTCCTACTATAGCCTGACTTACATCTTTTTTAGCACATATTGCAATTACTCATTTACCTCACATTTTCTCCCTGTGGACTGTGGGCTTCCTCCTTAATCATCGTTGTACTATTTCATACCTAATAGCACATAGATAACCAACAAGCATTTACTGATTCATTTCCTATAAGAAACAATTAATGACTCTGAAATGAAGCTTATTAAAAAAAAAAGAGCAACTCTAATAAAATCAATTAAAATAACCACAAATGGATCAGAGGTATTTACTGAGAGCTACCACACTCTTGAGATCTATGACATACAAAATAAGCAGCCATAAAACAAAGTCCTCAATCAATCTTGGAAATTGAAAGTTTATCTGGAGATTTCAAAAAGCACATACAAGATAAATGTGATAAAATTATATGTGTATAATCTATATAGAGAAAATATTTTGATAATAGTATACAGACTACTAGGGACACGGTTTATCATAATACTGTGCTAATATTACAATCAATTTATGCGTAAAAAGAATTACAAGCAAAATGAGCAACATTAACTCAGAATTCATTAAGTAATACTCATGGCCAATAAGTTCAATCACACTAGTAATAAAAAAGAACAAAAAAAAACCATCAAATGGGAAAAATTAAAAACAATTATAATATCCATTTTTGTCAAGGGTATGAGGAAACGGGAATCTTCATATACAATTGTAAATTGGTACCAATTTCTTAGATAGCAACACTGAATACATGTTAAAAACTAATAGATGTATATTCTTCTTTACTCAGGAATCTTATCTCTAGGAATTTATACAAAATGGTAACATTGGTGCTAAATAAATTAAAACTATGAACTATAAGAGTATTTACCTTATTAAATAGGAAATGATATAATATCCCAGACTAGGAAATAGGTACTAAAAACTTGAGATACATACATTAGCATACAATAAAACTATTAAAACTAATGGTATAGAATTATAATTAAAGCAAGTTATAAAACAGCACATGTAGCATAATAACAATATATCTGAATGCAGACATGGAAAGGTTAATAATCAATATGTTAGTTGAAATTAAGAGTAAAGTGTTTATTTTGCATATTTATATTTCTTTTATTTTTTCAATAATGAGCATGTATGTAATAGCTCTTTCATGGTAAAATAAATAAGTAAATAAATAAATAAATAAATAAAACCAGATATTTTTAAATGAGTTATTAAAAAACAACACAAGGATGAACTAAAGTGTTCAGGAAATACTGAAGAAATATGGCAGCTCCATGCCATGTGAAAGAAGATGGAAATGCTATCCTAAGGCAGTGAAGATGGCATTGTCACACATATGGGAGTCAAGAGTGAGCATCAGTGTAGGGACATTCCAGGACAAAGAGCAGCCTACTTTTCTCAGGAAGAAATGCAAGCATTTTGATACAGCAGTCATTAGAGATTTTTGAGCACAGGTATATCATAAAAATAGTGTTATAAGCAAATTTACTGAGCAGTAGTGCACAATCTGCATATAAACAGAGAGCACAGAGATAACTAAATCCATTCCCGAGACAACTGTTGTGATTTAGAAGTACTATTATGTGGGCTTAAAGAAGAGGAATTGAAGTGAGAGACATTAGGAATGAAGAAAGAAGAGTAGTCCGGTACCCTGCTCCATTGGATCATTTACTGATACCTCTATCTGGAATGCCCTCTTCTTCATCATTTGCTCTGTGTGTTTGGCCCCAAGTACCACCTTCTCAGTGTAGCCGACCCTCCTCTCCCTACACTCCCAAACTCTCTTGCTTTATTTCTTTCCGTAGCACTTATCACTTTCTCACATTCTAGATGAAGCAATTCTTCATTTTGTTGTCTGTTTCCTACATAAGAATACCTGTACCCAGAAGAGAAAAAGGGTGAAGGGAGGCTGAAGTGGGTAAACGGAGATCAAATATAAGGTATAACAGAAGGAAACTAGACTTGGGTTGGGGATCACACAGATTTTGAGTTATAATCTTGTACACCTAAAAAATTACATAATGTTATTAAATAATGTTATCCCAATAAATTTAATTTTAAAAAACTTAAAAAAGAATATACCCATAGGGCAGAAATTTTGTTTTATTAACTAATGTGTCCTCTATGGTCTAGAATAGTGTTTATTCTGTAATAGGTGCTCAATAGATATTTGTGGAATTAACAAAGTAATGATATAAAAAGGGAAAGGGGTGAGGAGAGGTCTGGCATAAAACTGCAATAATTAATAGAGACAAACTTTCCAAATGAGGATGAATTTGAAAGTTAGATGATGTCTTGGTATTTGGATAAGTTGACTATGAATTAAAATAGCAGCATCCCAGTGAGAAAAAAAAAAAATGCCCTTGAAATGAATAGCAACTACAAGACTATAGCAGGTGGGAGGTTTTATAGCTGGAGATAAAAGGAATGGTGGACTTGTGAGTACTTTGTGAACTCATTTTTTAAAAAGGGAGAAGGTAAGTAAGCATCTAGATTCTAAAGGGGAGAAAGCAAGGATAGAGATGCAGGAAACATTTCCGAGAGAGGAGGAGGAAGAAGAGGTAGCGATGCAGGATATAAGGAAAACTTGGAAAATATAAATCAGAAGAGGGAGGGACAATGTGGTGTTTCTGTAGCCCAGAAAGAACCTTGAGAATAAAAGGACAAATAATTAGATTTTGTATTTTGTTTTTTCTGTTTTTTTTGTTGTTGTTGTTTTTGTTTTTTCATGAGGAAAGAACTGAAAATGTATGAGAGCAAGTAAAGTCAATGGGATTTTAGGTACTAGGTATGTACTGAAGCATCAGTAAGCTTGAGTCACAGGTGGTGAGAAACATAACTAGCTATAACAAAGATACTTTTGAAGAAGAATAAAGACATTTACCCCCACAGACATCAGGAAAGAAAAATAGAAGATAACTATGAGGAAAGGATTAATAAAAGTAAAAATAAAAACAGAAATTGAAGTGCTACATTTTTTTTTGATAGAATAGGTGGAGAGATGATATGCCAGGGAAAGGATAGAACAGCTGGGACTGGGGGCATGGAAAGACAGAAAAGGTCTAAAATAGCTCCCATGGGGAGACAGCCTGGGAGTACAGAAAAGACAATTAAAAAGACTGCCAAATAGCAGCAGAGAGCAGATTGAAGTTTGAAAGCATCCAGTTCTAATGAGCCAAATCTGCAATGCTGTTTGCCTCTAGCAGTGCTCTCTCTCCTGGGAGAAGAAGCAAAGAGAGCAAGAGTTAGAGGTAACCTGTGTTTAGGAATCTGCTGGATGAACAAAGAAGTAAAGGTTATTAATGAAGAGGCAAATTTTGTGTTCCTTGTTGGGAGTGAAAATCTCACTCATTTGAAGCAAGGAGGGCAACAATGGCTGAGTCTGATCACTGAGGAGTATTTCCAAGGAGGGCGGGATAGTAATTATTGTGAGTCCTGAGCTGAAAGCTGAAACTTCCAAGGAAATTAGAAAGCTTCTCATTTCTCACCTCCCTTCCCCTGCCAAGCACTCCTGCTGAGACTACAGGAGTAGGAAGAAACAAAACTAAATGAGTTCAGAAGATTCTTATCAGAGAACTGCTGTGAAGTGAACAACGTGTGTGTGTGTGTGTGTGTGTGTGTGTGTGTGTGTGTGTGTGTGAGACAAAGTATTTGTTGGGACAAAGTGGGGATGAGGTGGGTATTACCTTTAATGCATACACACAAAAACGTAGTAACTGTCTAAACTTATATTCATTTCCAAGACATTAGGGTCACTCATTTTTAAATAAACTACACGCTGCCCAGTAGGAAAGAAAGTGTTGTTTTTTGTTTTGTTATATACAGTTTTGAGATTACTAAATTATCACTTTCATATAAACATAGGCTTTGTTTTCTAATCAAATCTTAACACTTAATTGGTGCAATACAATTATCTGCAGTGCAGAGGTGGCCCCTCCACCACTCTGGCTTCTCCTCACCCCACTTTCCACATTGTTCATCTCCTCCAACCACCTCCATGATTTTTTTAAGTTCTTGAAATCAACCATGCTGAATCCCAACTCAGGGGCCCTCATACCAGCTTTCACAGTGCCTGTCATGTTCTCCTTCCAGATGGGTCCAGGAATTCCTTCTTGACAGGTCTCTGCTTAGGTGTCACCTCCTCACAGAGACCATTCTTAATCATCAACCTAATTAAGTAGCCTTGGATGCACTCTTTTTCTCATGACCTTGTTTTGTGTGTTTTTTGCCTACCACATTATTGTCCAATAATAAGTAGCTAATTTTTTTCTTATTTTGTTATCTGCCTCTTCTAACTAAAATACAGCCACCATAAGGAAAGAGATTCTATCTGTTTTGGTCACCACTATAATGCCAGCATTCCAAATACTTCCAAGCAAATAGTATACACTCAAGTACTTGTCTAATACACAAACAAATGATAAAAGCTTAATATTTTAAAATTAAATATGATGAAAAGTTACAATGAATAAACACATATTCACAACGCTGTGTTCCAAAACACATGAGGTAAAAGTAGTATTATTGCTGTCTCAAAATATCCCAGAAGAGCTTTAACTGTCTTATGCTAAGCAATAAATATTATGAGAAAGTAAAATTTACTGTAAATGAAAGGATAGAGAAGGAAGCATCCTTAAAGTTGAATCTAAATAAATTTCAGTAAAATTATAAATGTTCAATTGCACATAAAAATGTTTATGTTATGTTTACCAGGCTCAGGGAGGTCTGGAAATATAGACAGATTTTACAGAGTTTGAACAGTGTGGGATTTAATTAGTAAGAGCAAATACACAAACAAAATGTCAGATAAATTTTTCATGAAATAAATTCTATAAATTGTGAGTAATGTTTTTGCTATTTGTCTTGCTATGTTATATCTAGAAAACAAGCTTAATTAAGAGGTTAAGAGGAAACAGACTTCAATCCTTCTCCATAAAAGGCTATCTGTAAATAACAAATTTGGTCTCCAGTCAAGTTTTCACATTTTCTGTGAAAAGTATGCTCTGCCAGTTCACTGTTTCATTTCTTAAAAGAAACTTTGAGGAAAAGTTGAAATAAAATCTGTAGTCTTTATGAACAATTTAAAATTGCAAAACTAATGACCTTATGTAAACTATTATATACTAACCATTATCCTTTAAAACATGAAGACATAGCAGTTCAGCTACGTAAAAAATACAAAGTTAAACTTCGAAGGAAAGAATTTCCTAAATATTTATGTATTTATACAATGAAAACAACCTTTTTTTTTTTTTTTTAAAAGGTAAAATTTAAAAAAACAACCCACTTCAATATTCCCTTAAGATACCCATGTAGAGGTCAAACATCAAAAGAATGAATAAGGAAACCTCAGAAAAATTCATTTTGAGAGACTTTCTACAAAATACCAGACCTGTACTGTTCAAGTATGTCAAGTTCAAGAATACAAAATAAGGCTGAAGAACTATTCCTTCTTAAAGCTAAGAAAGAAATGAAGGGCATAGTCCTTAAACTGATGTTGAAGTGGGGGTGGGGAGAATAGCTATGATGAAAATTACTAGGACAACTAATGAAATTTGAACATGGACTGAACTAAATGGCAGTAATTGTGTCATTGTTAAACTTCCGTATTTTTTGTTTATATTTGCATTGTGATTTTGTAGGAAAATGTTCTTTTTCTTAAGAAATAAACCCAAACTAGGGATACACAGGAAAAATGAATGGATGGATGGATGGATAGATGGCTAGATAGGTAGGTAACTAGGTAGGTAGGTAGGTAGGTAGGTAGGTAGGTAGGTAGGTAAAGAGAAATAGAGTGATAAATAGAATTAATGAAAGACTTCTACAGCTGTCAACTGAAACAGAAACTTCATTCATGTCACTGATTAGAATAAAATAGGCAATTGGTAAGTTATAAGCAGGTGTGTCAAAGATAGAACCATATGCTATCAGAAATGTATCAATAAAAATTGTTAACATCTGGTATTTAAGTTCTAACAATATATTATTATTTCAACAAATAAGATGAATAAAAATTGAAATTGAAATGTAAAGATTTTTTTTTTGAACTAAAAGCCTTTGTAAATTGATGATATTCTTCATCAGTATGTGGCATTTTAGAAATGAAGTATCTAAAGATGAAGTACCTTGCCCAAGTTTCAAATATGTGATATGTGACAGATGTGGAAAAATTAAAATGCCTTCCTCCCCCTGCTCCTGGGACAGAGCTTTATACCAAGGTGAGAGATCTGTGATTATGTAAAGTCTCCCACCTTTGTATATAGTTTGAATGTTTCTCTGTTACTGCTAATGTTACTTTCAATAACATTACAGTTTACATACAATAATTAGCATTTTAAGATTGTTAAAATAATATTGGTTAAAAAAATGAAAGCTAAAATATTTCTTGCTTTCTCATTACTTGTAGAAAGGATAAAACTCAATTGAGATACACACATACATACACATATATGGATAAGGATATAACTATGTTGATATTATATTATTAGTATCAGACACCTATCAGATTTCAAACCAACTGGGCAATTCTTAGGCCCCAGATAATATACTCTGATTTATATTTTCTTTCAACAACCTTACTCTCCTCAGAGAGTAGCAAATTTTATTTTCGGGGCATACCAATGTTATATTGCATCTTAAAAAAATAGTTAATCCCAAAACAGGAAGAGAAGAAAAAATAATCCTATAAAAAATTTTTGGTCCGGGTTCAGCTGGGGAAATCTACTGACCCATTTTAAAATTAAAGTGCTGCTTTAGCATGCGTGCATGCGTTTCACACACGGGGAATTTTCCACTGAGGTTGTACATCGTAGCCTATCAACAACACCCCGAATCACCATCCCCAAGGCAAAAATGAGCACGCTGAGTTCAGGCTGCTCACTAATTATGCTGAATTTACTTTAACCTTAAATCTTTAAAGAAAAATTATGATTATAGGAAATCCAAGTTTGTAATTAAAACAGAACATTATAATCATTCCCAAGGAGTCATCTCAGTTTCCTTTTCTTTTTTTTTTTCCTTAGTCAGCATTACATCTGCAATCATCACAACTGTGAATTTTCATTTTCAAAGTAGTATCAATTTAACATTACAAACAAATAAAAGTCAAGCCATTACTTTCATTATTGTGATAGTTAACCCAATTCATGACAAGTATTGTGCATATGATATAAAGTCATTATGGAATAAAGAAACTTGATGGCATATCTGTGTTTTTACTCACCAGTTGTTTCCACAATGCCTTCCAGGATGACGACAATCTCGAACTGTTCAGTTTGCATGCTTCGCTGGGATAGGTCATAAAAGGGGCTTTTGGCATCGATCACGTGGCAAATGGTGAGGGGGGAAACAAGAAAAAGTTGGTCTGCCCCTGTACTAAAACCTACATCCAGTTCAAGTTGATCAAGGGGAAGGAACTCACCCTCAGGTGTCTGCCGAGACTAGACAAGTACACAGAAAAAGAGAAGAAAATCACCACTTGTACGGAAATATTCAAGACATCTCAACAATAATTTACGTCATTGCCAACATTCTGCACATCAGTCATCTGCAACAAATTCCAAACAAATCATTACACAGCTATGTTCTGGCAAATGGGCCGAAATCCCACATAGCTCTTGCGGAACATCCATGCATTATTTATAATATATGACTTACTATAATTACCATTCCCTAACTCATGGGATTTGGAGAAATGCCTGGTCCAACAATGGCTGTTTGCACAAACTGTGCAATTGAGTGTACATGTGCTACTGCTTGACATAAATCACTGCATGATAACTCATTGCATACCAGATTTTTTCCCTTCATAAAGCAAATAAGTAGTCACTTCTTTATAGAATGTATTAATGCTGAAAAATGTTGATCATAAATTAAGAAGAGATTTATTACATTATTATGAAGCAAAACATAATGTATTTTTCCAGGACTTTGAAAAGTAACAAATAGACATCAACTAGAATAGAAGAGTGAAGATGTCATCATATTAAATTATGTTATGTACACAACAGCTTACATAAAAATAAAAGGCAGATGTTGTTAGCTAATGGCTTTCAAACTCGTTTTTATTTCTTTCTGTTTTGCAGTCACTTTAGACTGCATTAAAGTTGTTGACTTCTCTGTGTATTTTAAAGCATAGTAAAAATTGTGCTAGACTTAACTTTTAAAAAACAAAGTGCAATTTAAAAATCTATATTGGTTAATCTTATAGTTTACTAAAACTTTCATAAGTTAGTGGCATTCAGTATCAGTATAAAACACTGTAAATTTAATTTACTAAACTATTTGCATGCTAAATTCTGAAAGAAAATTAAACATACCTATTAAAAATTAGCAAACCATGAAAGTAAACTTATTTTTCTTTTCTATTAATTTTCATTTTATTCTCCATGTCCATTACTTGTAAGGATCATGTACAAACAAATATTAAAGTTCAATTTATATGATGATGCTGATAAAATAAGGGCTGTGCTAAAAAGTTACATATAGAAAAATTTAGTTAGGGGGGTTACTATTTGTCAAATGGAGATTGGAAGCATTCAATATATTTTAGCAGACTGCTAAGCAAATTCAATAAAAAAATCTGTAACACTGCTCTGTCCAGTGAAGTGGTAGTTAGAAGAAAGAAACCTCACTCTCAGGGTTCCAAAAAAAAATAAAAATCTGTGCTTTTTTGTTGTTGTTGTTTTTTTGTGTGGTGTGAATGAGTCTGAAAACACTGAGAAAAGTGGTTTAGTAAAATGGCCTCCATGGCAAAACAGAACCAAGGGTTTCAAATTGGTGGCAGATTGTTACGGCACCAATTGCTGCAAAGTGTCTTAACAGCAGCATAGACAATTAGCGAGGGTACTTTGTGATTAATGATACTTAGGAATTTTACTTGTGTGGGAAAAAAGAAAAAAATCCAATGAAAATATTGAGACTTATTATTCTCTACCTTGTGAGTAGTTCATTAGAAGAAGGAGGAACAGGAAGAGGAGGAGGAGGAAGAGGATATGATACCTTATGATCTATGGCAAAATCTAATGGTGCAAAACCCAAAAAACAAACAAATAAAAAAACAGTTCTAACAATCAATGTTAGAGAAAACTAGAAATTTCTATGCCAGTAGAAGTCACCTATTTTTCTAAACCTATTCTCAAATTAACAAAATATGGATAAGACCAGAATCTTTCCAACTACATGGTTGTATAACAAGTAATGATTAATATAACACAGTAAAAGCCAAAACAAAAACAAAAATAAATAAAAACAAAAACCCCATGTCATTGTTCTCTCACATACTAAGAAACAGGTGCTATATAAACACAAGGTGGTATTCTGACGTTTATAATTAATGAGCAGACATTGTGTTGTTTTACTAACTATTCTAAACTGCTTTTTCAGCACTAAATGAAAATGTTCACAAAGATGATTCTTTAAAAACTCAATTCCATGTATTTAAAAATCATTTTCCTTAAAGGAGATACATTTTCACAAAATTAAAATTCATCTTCCTTTTTTACATATTTGTTATTTATGCCTGTGCCTTATTCTAAAAGGCTTTCGAGTAAGCAATTAACTTTTATATTCCCTGATCATTCAACAACCCATGAAAAGAAGTGGCCTAGAAACAGGCAGCCTATCAGGAGAATGCCAACCTAGAATAAGAAGTACTTTATTTTTAGCAAAGCAGTTAATTCATATATTGGTAATTTAGACTTAAATATGCATGGATATTCTCCATTCAAACTCAATACACTTTCTGAATTTAAAAATTTGTTCTACATACTCAAAACTGTACTTATGTCCCCCCAAAAAATGCCTTATGTCCTATCTAAGTCTTGGTAGAAACGAAGTTGACAACTGTACCTATTATAAAACACTATGGGGAAAGTAGTATTTTATTTCTTTGAAAGATGTTTTCTGTGTTTACATATTTTTCAGAGAAGTGAAATTTCCTACATTTTCATTGAAAATTATTTTCCAGTGGATATTATATAACTTAACATTTCTTTAAATGATTCTGAGATACTACATACATCTACAATTTTATCTTTCAGGTTGTCTTCCTTTATGTTAGGCCATCAAATATTTCAACGGGATGTATACTTACCTCCCTGATTTTTGTTTGCTTCTCTCACTCTGTAACAGACTGGGGAGGCTATTGATCACTGTGAGTTAAATAGAAAGCTTTTCCATTTATAAGAGTAAAGATTGTGGTTTTAGTGTGATAGGTGCTTGGAGTACTGGAATTGTTTAAAGTCTGAACTCCTGGCTAGAACAAGGTTATCTCATCAATGCTAAGCCAAATACTTACGATGTTCTAGAAACATCATAAGTTTCTAGAAACATCTGCATATGCTTACCAAATATACTTTTAGAAGCATACACTTCTACTCTAGCCTTACAAAAATTTCTAATCTTTTCTAATTCTGATGCAATTCCAGAGCTGTTCTGGAACAAAGTGGGGTGGGGGAGGTGAGGAAAGACTATGTTCGTTGTAAATCTCTCGACTTGTGTAAGCGGAGTAAGAGAACTTTTGTTCAAGGAATTATAATGCACATGTATATGAAAAGAAAAGACAGAAGAAAAGGAGGAGTTATGTATGTGCATTTATAGAATTAAACCATGATCTATACCTTGAGTATGTAATAAATCAGTAGCATTGATATTCCATCAGTTTCTAATTCTCTTACTTAGTTATCAATTACCATATTTTATCCAGAAATTTTGATAATAGGTAGGAGAAATTTTAGATTAAAAAACAATTTAACTTTTCTTTATTATATTAAGACTTGTGATATAAGAAGAAATCTTTCACTTACAGAGCAATTTGTTGATGGTCCACATTATCTCCTTTAGCTCTGTAAGCCTCCTAATTTCAAAAGGAACACAGAACTGTGATAGTTTTCTAGATAAAAATGTGTAAGTGGATAAGATGGAGATCAACAATAATTCAAAACAACTGCTAAAGATTAAGATTGATACAACAAATTATTTAAATTTCTGAAAAGCTGATAACTAAGGTTGACTTCAATTGATGAAATAATCATTTAGAATCATAAAACTATTGCATGAATAAGAAAGTAGGAAGAGGTAGAAGGGAATTCATGGAACATTGATAATTCTTAAAAATCTGCTACATAATTTGAAAATAGTAGCACCTGAGATGACTTCCATACAACTTTTATTTTCAATTGTGTGGACTTTTGGGAAGGAAATAAAGATCTTTATGCCATTTTACAGACTTGCTGGTTAAATGCATTATAGCCAATTCTGGGAGTTAAGAGAAAAATCAAGAAAATCTAAGATTTAAAGTTTGTTTAAATTTACTGTCCAAAAAATGATTAGATGCTCATGGATTTTTGAAATGATTTTGTACAATTTAGGTTGTGTCAATCATGTCTAAGTTATTCTTCATAATAAAAATATTGCTATTTAAAAGGTATAGAATTTAAAGCTGGTTCCTCATTTTACAGACACATGCGCAAAATTCAAAGAGGCAGCTAATGTCAAATGACTGAACTGAGAGTCCAAAAAGGCCTACAAGATAACTAACTACAATTCTGCCTACAGGTGGGAAAAGATGCAAAAGTCACAGATGCCTGGAAGGGACTATCGGGTCACAAACTTTACAGATAAGTAGCTTTCATATGACAGATAAAAGACTGTTGAGTATTGATCCAAAGACACACACAAAAAAGGGATACACATTTAGCATAAGAAGATCCACATTTGGCCATCCTCTTTTTGGGAGTTTTGTGACCAGTGTCCACTTTCACTCAGCAAGAACACATCGCACCAATGCGATCAACTCTGTATGCTGATTTTCTCCATATTTCTAACCCATAACTCTCTTCTAATTATAACCATTGTGCTCGTTCCTAGTTCTGAGGGAGGCTAGGGGGATTTTGAGTAAAATATTTAGTCACTGACATCTGACTCATGACATTTACCTATATCATATTCTAAGGATTGATCCATGCCCCACCACCTCCCACGTGTCTCTACTAGAGAAGAACACTGAGGGCCAGGGGTCAGGAAAGGGAAGGAAAGAAAAGGAAATGAGGAAAAGTTAGAGAAGGCAAATCATTCTTGCCTACCATGCCACCATGATTTCACCTGTAATTTCACTTCTCTTCCTTAAATATTCTGTGTGTGTGTGTGTGTGTGTGTGTGTGTTTACTGAATGAATGTATGCTGAAGTTAGGAAGAAAATCACATGGAATGAGGTCAGAGTACTATATGGAAGCTAACATTAGGAAATTAGCTAAAAAGCAGGTGCCAGGATAAGGAACAAAAATGCTTTGTGACTCAAAGCAGTTCTAGCAATGGTTTTGGGACTCAGACCAAAATTAAAATCAGGTAGAGGAGGATGAGGACTTATAATTCTATTTGGACCATCTACAATTAAATTGTAACATTTATTTTGACTCCTTAAGCTTGAAATTCCATCAATGCTCAGGTAGAAAATATATGACCCCCATCAAGTCAAATATAAAGATTTTTAACACTAAGTTACTTATTCCATTAAATTATGTTCATTTTTATAAAAAGAAAGTTATTTATGGAATGAAATACAATTTATCATGCAATAAATTATGTGAGGCTTTTATACCATTCAAATGAAAGAACAGCTTTATAATTCCTTGAATCCCTTTCATGGAATTTATAATAACTATGGATAGGATTTGTAACCTTACTCACACATCCCTTTCCTACTCACCAAACACCCTAAAATTGATCAAATGCTTTTTCCTGCTTCTCCTTATCATTTGTCTTTACCTACTGCTGTTTATTTGTGGGTCTTTATATTCTCCCTTATTTCTGTTCACAATGTATTCCCCTGAACACAAGCCACCCTGTACTTTGCAGGAACTATATTAAAAATAAAGAACAAAACAACATATGACTACTATTCAAAAAATAATAAAAATTGTAGATTTTAAAAAGAACACAAGTTCTATACCTACTGGAGATTATTGTACATTTGTCAGAGAAAGCAAAGCTAGACTAAATAAGAAATGTGGTTTTTTTCCTTGTCTGATGTTCAGAAGAACCATTTTTTAATACTAATTTGTGGGTTTAATTATCTCAAGATTAGAATTAAAATGCAAATTGGCCAAGGTCAATTGGTAAAACGAGTAAATCATACAAAAATAAAATCATACAAAGTCAAAAGCACAATTGCATTTAAGTGCAAGGTATGGAAAGCAGACAAACTAATATATGAAAAAGTTCAGGAGTCATGTGGTCTAGGAATCACTGTGGGTAAAGGCTTAACAAAATGTTAGGACATATGAAGAGGATAAAGAGCTTATTGTTGGCAGACAGTTTTTTTTTTTATTGCATCTGGAAGTGATCACATTTATACAACAAAACTAGATAGCATCCAGTTTTGAGTATGCATATAAATGAAGAATTTAAAAAGTGATTTATGTGATGCACAAAAATAATTTATGTGATGCACTAGAAGATGATTGCACACCATGATTTTCCAATAAGTGAAAGTTAAGTGTTGTATAGCTGACCACCTAGGAAAGAAATATGATGACTATTAGCAATGAATAAAAATATAAATAAATAAATTACACTTTCATAAGAAAAAAATATCCTTATCTCTTTCATAAGGATATGGATCAAATAATAGTTTATTTTGTTTACTTTATGTAAATAAGGTTTAACTGGGTGCCTATATATATTACATATGATGGTTTCTGAATAAGTTTGTAAGTTCTTGAATAATGTATCAAAGATTATTTTAATCTTCCCCTAACAAGATGTAAGTCTAGGGCAGTCAACTTTTAGTAGACAGGAGTGCGATTTCCAAATCCTTTATTCTCAACTCTATACTGAGCATTAATGAAATGTTGGACACCTCTCAGCCATTAATCTCAACTCCCTAATCCAGGCATCTTTATTAAAACTTTCAAGAGGATGATATATTAACTTAACATGATCGTTCTTTTCATTAGTTCCTATAGTGTAGGTTAAAAAGAAAAAGAAGACAACTAAAATAAATTGAAAATTCAAATGAAACATCAACATGGAGATGAGAAGAGGAAAAGAGAAAGAATATTCATCTTAAAAGAGCTTTTAATTGCTGCATTTACAATAAACATACATTTTAAAGTAAAGCAAAAATAACTTCAAATTACATATTTTTAATGTTTTTTCATTTAATCTGTTCCTTTTTTTTAATAGAAAAAGGATTGAATGTTCGAAGCATAAAATTGGAAAATCTATATTTAAATATCAAAATAAATGTCAGTATTTGCAAGTTTGGAAGGCAGGAATAGAGTTGAAGTAAAATTTGCTTTCATATAAGTGAATAACAATTAAAAATTAGGCAGAGAAGTTGTAAAATAAATACTTCCATCAAAGCTTAGAGAATTCAAAAGATATATGCATGGAAGATTTCATCATAACAAAGATTAGAAAGCCATATTCATGTCCTTACTGTTTTTCCAAGAACAGAAAGTGCTTTATAGCCATTAAATAGAACTGTTATGTTAATATTGATAGATAAGATTTTATTCAGCAAATAAGAAAACAATAGAAAAATATAAATGAAATTAAACTAGGTAATAGGAACATACATAGACTATAATTACTATGCTTAAATACTATGTTTTTTTGCTTTAAAATTCTATATATTTCTATGTATTAAAGATACATATATCTTAATTTAAAATGCCAAACAGGCTAAAGGAAGAAACTGAATATGTGTAGTAATGTTCAATAAGAAGAATGTGTAAGACTGGTGTCAAAAAATTATTGCTATAAGATTTTGGTATAGCTTCTCTTTAAAAGTATAGTTGGCTGTTTTAGATCACTTCATCTCAGTCTCTAAAAGAAAATGAGAGTAACTTATTAAAAGCAATCTCCCACCTAATTTTGCTGATTCCCTAATCAGCAAAACAGGACTTTTTTTAAATGAAGTCTAAGGAAATGACGAGAACTATGAGAATTCATTGTAATTACCATGGCTGCAGGAAAAATCTACTTCAAATAAACTACAGTAACTGGCTGGATAAAGAGCTGCCATTGATCAACCCTCTTGCTTCGCAAAAAGCAAGAAACAATTTCACCATAATTTTGTTTAAATATAAATTGATGCGACATGTCAATCATTTTAACTTCTAGCACTGACATCTTCCCAACAAATCAAAAGCAAAGAGTTGTATAGGAATATTATACATATTATTTTAATTAGATGGGTTTTTTTTTTATCACCTTGTGTTAATATAGCACCTTGCTCCATATTTGCTAACCCTGTAAATGTTTTATTTTTTTTAAGGACACTCCTTACGGTATATATGGTACATGGTCTTATTTATAAAAATAATTCTCAGTGTTTCGAACCACTGGAGACTAAGTGCTTCAGCTTCATGTACCTTTGTTAAAAAAAAAAGGTATGTAGATTAATTCTAATTATTTCTGGCTTTGTTAAAATAAAATTTAATAATATCTAAAATATGTTACCTTGAAAAGATATTTGTTTTAATAAATGGCTGTATATTTGAAAAACTAGAGAACAACATTTAAAATTACCGTTAAAGTGTAATTTTAAATTTCCAATAGACCAATCAATATGGTAAACTACTCTTCAATAAGAATCTCAAAGTGACATATCAACATTGATTCCTTGACAGACTTTTGCACTGTATTAATAAAGTGTTTCGATCTTCCCAGCAGGCCTAACCTATAAAGAGAGATTATGTATCTTTTTCTGTTGATAGAAAAAGCCACATACAACAAAAAATACCACTGAAATAAACATGTCTACAATACAACTGCTTAACCTGATCAAAACAACTCATGTAGTTCAAATAGGGAAATAACACAACATGCTAAGTTACATAAAAAGCTATCTGCAGCTCATTGAAGTTAATTACATAAAAAAATGATCTGCTCAAATTATTTATTTATAGTTACCATATGAATATGCACATCAGAACAAGGTTGAAAATTTCCCACTATGCTATACAAAATTCAGTTTATTTACTGTCTATAGGTTAGTAAATGTGCATATGATGTGGAGTGAAAGGACAACTGAACTGCTTTAATTCTAACACTTTACTGAACAATACGGTCAAGGGTAATTAGGGTAAAATCTTATAAATGAATAATGAAAATAACACAAAAGTCAAACTTTTTAAAAGCACACTGGTTCACTTTTAGCTACAACATAAGCTGAGGCTGTATAAAACAATATACAGTTGTAGAGTGGAAACTGAAATTTCAAAGGCAAAATCTCAACATATATTTATCAGATTTTCATTAATTGCTAAATTCTGAAAATGGCTATGGTTCTTTATTCAATCTCAGACAAATTTTTAAGATTTTATTTGAGGTCATCTTTTTCAATTTATGGACATTTGAAAACTACCTGAGGCAAAACCCTCAAAAAAATGAATTATAAATAACACAGAGAGAGAACTGGGCTTTTATCCAGCATTCCCAGACTCTAACTGAGTGAGTGATTAGGGTGGGCTTCTCTTCTTGATTCTAGTGGTGCCCTCTAACGACTAGATGAACCTTGTTTTAATAACCACTCTATGTGCAATTTGGTTTAGCATTTACACTGCTGATGGCAGGGAGCAATCTTCTTTAATGGATGCTGAAAAGCTTCAAGTGAAATCTGTAATTGACAAAGGCTTCATAGAAACAGGCAATTGAGAGTAAAATTAACTAGAGGCTCTGCAGGAAAAGCACTCAAGCTTTCATAGAATGCTTCTCTAGGAAAATATTTAGTAAAAATAAAAATTTAAAGAACCAGGTGTTATGTTGCTTCTTCCAGTGCATTAACCGTTTCTCCTGTCTGTGTGCTTGTTAAAAAAGTGACCACAGGTAGAGTTAATGCTATTGTGACTGGAGGAATAATCCACCTGCTGATATTATTGGGAGGGGTGGGGGGAGAAATTTTTAAAAAAGGAAAGAAAGCCCTAAGTGAAAATTGAGGCAAGTTCAACACCTATTTCTTAAAAATAAAAACTGTTCAGTTTCAGTACCGCCAATTGAATGAAGTAGTGTATTGATGACAGAGCAAAAGAGCTCCAAAGAGCAAAAGAGCAAGGGTAAGGTGGGGAAAAGGCAACTCATTTACCTCGGGGCTCCAGGAGCCAACACCACTCCATAAGTGTCACTAATTCAGAAAGTGATACCAGCACATCCGAATGCTGGATATAAATAAGAACGTGAGAGTGAGTAGAAAAGAAAAACAACAACAAACAAAACAGAACTGCCAGCTGTGCTCTCTTTGCCCAAGCCCCCCGTCTCGCCTCCTCAAAAGAAGTTCACCTGTGGCGAGAAGTAAGACTAAAGGGGTGGGGTGGTTCTCAGGTGAGTTGATTCCCGAGTTTGAGGGTTGGTGGTGCCAGGTGGGGAAGGGGGCGGGTAGCACTTACTTTGAGCAGCTTGCATCGGATCTGCGCCGAGACCATGTGGCTATTGCGCAGGTTGCCCACCCGAAACATGAGCGTGAATTTTCCGTCCCTCATGGAAATCACCGCGTGCTCACTAAACATAAGGGTCTCCGCGCGCTTCTTGGGCTGGGACATTTTAATGAACATGCAGCCGATGAGGAAGGCGTCCACGATGGAGCCGAGTATGGACTGGAACAGGAAGAGGATTATGCCCTCGGGGCACTTGTCGGTAATGTAGCGGTAACCGTAGCCGATGGTGGCCTCGGTCTCGATGAAGAAGAGGAAGGCAGATGGGAAATTATAGACATTGGCCACGCACGGCGTGTAGTTGCCGACGTGGGCTTTGTTCAGGTCGCCCCGAGTGTAGGCGATCACCCACCACATGGACGCCATGAAGAGCCAGGCCACGGTGTAGGTGAGGATGAAGATGAAGAGATTCCAGCGCCACTTGAGGTCCACCAGGGTGGTGAAGAGGTCCGAGAGGTAGCGGCTCGTCTCGCTGCCCAGGTTGCCGTGCTGTACATTGCACCGGCCGTTCTTGTCCACGAATCGCTGCCGCTTCTTCTTGGGCACAAGCTGCTGCTGTGGGCCCTGGCCCGGCCCCTGGGGCTGCAAGCCCGAGCTGCTGGACGAGGTGGTCACTACCTGGTAATCTTCCCCAAATTTCCTTCGGAGTGCAGACATAATACGGAGGGGAGAGCCAGATTCAAACACGAAGCGAAGGCACAGGAGCCGAGCGCTGCAAACCAGCACCAATAAGGAGGTGGGGGCGGGGGAGAAAAGGGGGACAAAAGCGAGTGCGCCTGGGCTGAGGGGGCGCACCCGACAGGTAGCGACTGTCTCTGCCCCCTGTAGTCGCCTCTCCCACCCTGGGACGGTGGCTTTCCTCCCACGCTGAGTCTAAAACCAAAAAAAAGTGTTCTCCCGCACTCAAGGCAAGAGGGATGCAAGGACAGGAGGAACCCAAGCGCAATTTTGCCTCCAAGGTTTTCGAGGCTTCTCTTTTCTTACCCCCCCACAGGCATCCCGAGCCACCTCTTGCCTCCCCCCACCCCTCCTGACTATCCTGCACCACTCCCAAACTGACTCTTTTTAAAATAATTAGTTGACAAGCGAGTCCTACCCCACCTGCCAACTCGCCAGGCTGTCCAAACTGCGCTACCTGCTTGGACCAGACCCTCCCCCCTCCCCGCCGCTCCCCAATCACCCGCCCCACGGGACCGTTCCTGGCTTCCCCCCAGCGCTCCTGCCTCCTATCTTTTGGACAAAATCCCGCCCAAAAGCATGTCCGCTGGACACTGGAGCAACACCCCCTACCCACGCCCTCCTGGCTCAGAGTCTCCTGCTCCGGACTCCAGAGACGTGTCCGCCTGGCGTCCGCTGGCCGCCGAGTTTCCGTGGGCGCCACCAGGGCCCTCGGGTGGACCCTGAAGGGCCCCCAATCCGCCCCCGCGCGCAGCAGAGACGCAGTGGTGTACGAAACCAGAGCACTCACCCAGAGGGAGAGGGCAGGAGGCAGCGCAGCAGGCGGCAGCGGCAGCCTGGCCTCGCACTCTGCGCTCAGGGCTGCTTTCCTCGCCCCCACTTTTCCTGATGTACCACGATGGGCGCCAATGCTGGTCCCCCAAGCTCCGCACCTTCCAGAAGGCACTCTGCCCAGACCAGAAGGATCCTGTCCACCAGGCACAGACTGACTTAGGCGCAGGACTTGGGGGTTCTTGGCACTGTGCTTTCCTAGCAGGCGACAGTGGCACTGCTGTCAAGGGTTCGAGCCTCTGGCTGTTGACCAGACTTTTAGGTTAAATACTAGCGCCGGTCCAGCTTTTCCTCTGCTCACAGTGCTTTCCTTTGCCTCCTCCTTCCTCAGTCCCGCTGCACCCTGTCCGCACCTAGGTGGCTCCAGCGGAAGAAGCGAGGCGTGAGCGGGAGCGACGGGAGAGTGGCATATGTGCTGGTGTGTGTGATCAGCTGCAGAGCCGCGCTAGCCCCGCCTGTCCCTGCTTTCCTCCGCTGCTCTACCAGCCTGAATTGCACCTCCGCGCCTCAGTTGAGCCCGCAGTGTTTAGCATCTCAGGGGAAAGGTAGACCCTCCAATGAGGAGCGACTCTAAATCTGCTCCCAAATGCCAGCCAGCACTCCTTCACCCACCTGCATCAGGCAGAAAGCCCCCTGCAAGCAGCAAATGCTGCTCTCTGAGAGAAGTACAGTATGTCTCTATGACTAGAGCTCTCATTCAAACGGATGCCTGGATTTGGGGATGCATCATAAACAGAGATCCCAACTGCCTCTGAGATAAGCATGTTCAGAACTCCAAGTTGCAAGTAGCAGAGGGGGTCTTAGGATGGGAACAGAAAGGAGACACCTACAAGAAAACTCCCAATCCACCCTGAAAATGATCCTACGAAAAAGGCTCAGAATGTCCAATTAATGTGTGGCTCTAACTGACGGAAGAAGGGTGGATTTTAATGGCCCAGGCCTGGCGGTTAACTTAATGGAGGGGCAAAGGGCAGAAATAGCTAATATAGTGCTCATGTGTAAGTGCCAGCTTATTTACCACATTTCATTGTTTTAAAATACCATAGTATCTTATGGCCTATTCATTCCATTCAGTCCATTCAGTACAGATACATAAAACTGATTTTGTTGGAAACTCATCAAATCATGAAATCATTAAAGTAAAGAGTTGCTATTAAGACTCCCAAGTAAAGGAAAATAAGTTCAGAATCACTCTACCAGTTCTTTGCCTATAGGTACTCCCTCTACCTCTATATCTCGGTGCAGCGAATGTGTCACCTTGTCAGCCATCATCAGAGGACTCTTACACTGCCATTTGGTTAAAACAGCTATCTGGGGTTACAGACTCTTCTTCTGCAGACTGTCTAATAAGAGGTTAATAGCTCTCTGTTATTCTTTAGAATTGCATAAGAAGGGAAAGTGACACTGTGGGAAGTGGAAATCATAAGACCTGATTTGAGTCGTGGCCCTTCCATTTACAAACTGAGTGACTTTGAGCAAGTAGCTCAGCATCTTTGAGCCCCAATTTTCTCATCCAGAAAATTGAGAGTTTCAACATATCCCCGAAGTTGATATGGAAAAAGACAATGAAGGTGGTTTTGTTAACTACTTTTGCTGCCAGGGATGTTATCTACTGGACTGTAAATGTGCAACAAAGCCAAAAAGAAACTAGAAATGAGTTTTTTGGAGTTGGCCCCGTGCTGTGTACTAACACATGTATTGTCCTGTCATCTCTGACTTCCCTCCCCCTAACTCACTATGCCCTTGCCAGTCTGGCTTCCTTCAAGTCCTGAAACCTACAGAACCATAATCCCTTTCCTTGCATCTTTGAGTTATCTGTTCCCTCTTTCTGGAATATTCTTGCCCTGCTGCTCCATATTGCTGGCTCCTTCAATCATTCAGCTCTCAACCTGAAGCATCCTCCTAGGGAGTTCTTCATTGGTCTCCCAGGAATTCCCTACCGCATCAGCTTGGTTCATTTTCTTCATAGCACTTTTTTGTTTTTTCCTTAGCTGCTATTGCCTTCATTTGTTTGTTGTCTCTCCATCACAGTCTTGGGATGCAAGCTCTACAAGAGCAAGGATCTTGTCTCTTGTTCACTACTATGCCCCCGACACCTAGAGCACTAGTTGTCATATATTAGGTCCACAATAAATATTTGTTGGACTAAGAACACGTACCAGCCTACATCACTAGGAACCCCACATACATTGAAACTCTCTCTCCGTAATGCAGAATGAGAAGTCATCACTAAATCAGGTCACTTGCATGATTTAATATAAAAGAACATGTAAATTTTAAAAAAATAATACTCCCCGTGATTGTTAGCTGTAGAATTAATATTCAGTCAGGTGCCCAATTCTTTTGATTGTACCACTGCCGTATCTGTCATATGATTTCTCTTCTCCCTTTAAAAAAACTATTAGCTTCCTTCAAATCCCCATTTCATTTTAGGCCCAAAGTGAAATGATTTTCTTGTCTTCAGTCTTTTATTTCTTCAAACTGTCCTAGGTAGTATTACTAGATCCATCTCCTTAGAATCATATAATGGGATGGAAACCAAAGAGTTCTCTGATTATTTCATTTGATTATTTCATTCCCAAGCTTTTAAACATTTCCACTTTTTAAAATATGTATGAAAAACCTTTGCCATTTTTCAACAACCAAATCTATCAACCACCAAATTTATACTCCAAGAGACATAGTCTAATCTAATCCTCTCATTTAACAAATAAGCAAATTGAGGCTAGAAAGAGAGAATACCTTACTTAATATTGCAGAGTTGATAAGTGGAAACTTTGAGATTTGAACTCAGAACAATGTACCCCCAGAACGCTGGTGCTCCGCCATCCCTTACCAGGTGCCTAGAAGAGAGTCTAGGGTTCCCAACCATAGCCAGGGTCTCCCCCACCCCCCCCCCACCCCATGCCATGCTTCTCATATAGGTTGAGATCTCAGGTCCTTCAAAACAGGCATAACCTATATTTCCAAAATTATCTCTTACCTTCCCTTTAACGTGGACTTTACTCCAGCCAACTTGGACTGTCACTGATTCCCCAGACATGTGCTACATTAACTTCATTTGCTCAACTGTTTTCCTGTCACTTCAGTATCCTTTTTCTATCCCTGCAAAGTCCAAATCACTGTCACTAGTGTATAAGGGAAGGGAAGGATTTCTTCAGCTTTTATTTCAAGTGCCACCCCCTCCATGAAGCTTTACCTTATCCCTCCACTAACAGAAACCTCTCCCTTCTCTGAATTCTTATTCCCCTAGATTTGTAATGTGGCTTTTTTTTTTTTTTTTTTTTACTTTCTAGCCTGTACTTGAGCTCAGAATTCACCAAGATATGCCCTAAAACACCCTGAGCATACATCTTTTAATATTTTGATACCATCCAGCACTCCAGTTATTCAACCTTGCCTTGCACATGGTAAATATTTAATACATTTTTAAAGAGAACGAAAATTCATTCAGCCTACTTTAATGTGCCAGGCAACATATTTGCTACTTGGAACTTTACAGTTAGTATTTCCATTACGTGTTAGAAAGATGGTAGAGCAGGTATTCCAAAACATGTCTGCCCATTTTCATGGTCTTTTCTAGAGAAACACTACTGCCTGATAAGTTAAATATTTTTCAGGATTCCATCATGTCACTTTAAATGTGACTGAGCCTTTGACCTCTTTATGACATTAAGTCCAACTCCTTGAATATATTTAAAGATGAACCAAATTCATTTTCCCCTGGCAGGACAGCTGCTTTCATGACGAGATTCTGGAGGGCAGCCAGCCCCATAAAGCTGAAGCCAGGCGGGATGTGTGGGGGATGGATGACAGAAGGCCACCTAATCAGGTGCTGTGTGATGAACTGAAGGGAAACACTGTAAACAGAATGGGTCAAAGGAAGGAGAGACACACAATTCCAGCCAAAGCCACAGAGCCAGAAAAATCTGGAAAACATAACTACAGAATACACAAACCACTTGAAGTCTAACCTTCAAAGATAAGGTGGTAGCTTATACACAAACTCTCATACAGTTCTTGGAGGGAAGGGGTAGGAAATCAAAGCTACTGGTATGTAACTACAAACTCAGTTAAGAACAAGCTACATATTTATTCTGCCCAGGAAGTACTTCTGGCAATGTCTTATTTGCTATGTCCAAAATTAGTAATATCACAAAAATGCCATAACTTTGAAAACAGAGGATATAATTCTGTGTTTTAATACTAAAAAGACATGACTTTGCACATGCACTCACCCTATTATGTAACTGAACAGTGTGAGGAAAAGAGTATATTTAATGTAAAAAAAAAGAGAAAAACCTCTGCCCCTGAGAAGTCCAAATTCTAAAAATGAATTAATCGGCCAACTGTGAAAAAAGCAAGGCTTTGAACATCTCAGTATAGCTGGAGTCTGTCTTCTCGTCATTCACTTATTGTCACTGTAACTCCTGCCATGTGACAGTCTGCATGGCCATAAATATTAATTACTCTCCGGCAAAAATGGTATTATATTTAATACTCCTTTTCTCCTAATCCTACCGTTCTCCAAAGTACAATGAAGAGATGGGCAGTCCTGGGGATCTGAAGATCTAAGTCTTCAAAAGGTGACACATTCCTGTTGCCACCTAAGTTGTGCTATATCTGGGAAGAGGTCACTCTTTGAAATGCTATGTACAATTTGGGGCAATAGAATGGTGTTTCTTTATTTTTGACCATCCTAAAAAAAAAAGAACACTGAATTTATTTTTCTCTCTTGCTAAAAAAAAAAAAAAAAAAGAAGAAAATGAAAAGGAGAAATCAGCTTGAGAACAGAGCCATTGCCATACCATGGCAGATGACTCATCCAGCCCTTAATGTTGGCTCCAAACCTTGGCCTCTACCTGAGGATGCAGAGAAAAGCAAAACGCCATTGTCACTCAGAGGTCATTTATTTAGCAAGGCTTTCCTGACTGAAACTCTCTCTTTACTCCAGTGCTGTGCATGGGAGTACTCAGGTTTATGAAAGAATAGGGCTTTTAAAAGTTTTTCCAGAACTCAACATCTGCTACCAAAAACAATTGTTTTATCAGACCCAAGGGTTCGTTGGCAGGGCATAAAGGAAAAATAACAATTTCCTATCCTTATGCGTGTCAGTTGAAGTTATACTTCTGAGGCTTTCTCCCCTGATAACACCAGATGTCAAAATATGGACAAGAATGTTTAGTTCAAAACAACAGACACTTATTGTGCACAAACCATGTGGCTAGCACTATGCCAAGGAGTGTGCAGGTCAGAAATGATGACATCATGCCAACAAAATGCATAACAACAAAAATAATAATTAACACACTATGATAAGCACCTAAAGGAAGAGATCGCTTTATTAACATTCAGAGGAACAAGTAAGTATCTTTAGGAAATACTCCTCCAGCTAATGCACGTTTTCCATACCTATCAAACTGGAATAATTTACATTTTGTTAAGCGCTAAGTTATCTCTGTACAAATGACTTTATTTTGGAGATCTGAAGATAGATTTTTTTAATGACAAGATTTCCAAGAAGTAAGATTTCTATATAACTGGAGAAAGATAGCTATGATTTGTACTAATCTTATAGAATCTTACAAAGATATTAAAATACTAAAATAAAAAATAAAAACAGTACCATTTTTAGAGGTGGTAGAGTAAATTTTTCACTCTAATTTTTCATGTGAGTATATATTCAAAAGATTTAAATCATTTCCCACTATTGGAATGCAATAATGCAACTTTTGTAATTAAAAATATTTTAAAAGATTGACAGATTTTGTCAGTACAGTTTATCTGGGAAGCAGATATTAACACAAAGCTAGGGGGTCTAAATGTTTGTTAGACGGTAATGTGTATTAAACATAATAGGGGTAGGACCAGGATGAAGCAGAAAGATCTTTAGACTGTGATGCTGATCTGACACCAAATAAAGGAAATGAGAGGTAGGAGGAGGCAGTAGCAAGATACTCAGACTCTGATGCAGATTTGACCGTCTTGGTCAACTCACTGGGGAGCTTCAGAGCAAAAGTTGCCCCTTAGAATATTACCACACTGGGCTTAGATGGCTCTGCCTTAAGCACCAGCTGAGCTGTCATTGGCAGGCGTAATTCTTGGAAGAACATGACTTCTGTCAATGCTGCTTCAGATGGGGGAAGGTGCCATTGTTGGAGGCCATCAGCAAAATGCACCCTTTCCATCCAAAGGGCAAGTTCTTCTTGAAGGGAGATCAAACAGCACACCTTTGGCTGCCAGACAAAGTAGAATTCTGAGTGGAAGTGCAATTTATTAGTGTCTCTCCAGAACTTTTGTAACAAATATACAGAAATACTAGTATAATCTAACCAACTGATTATAAATATAAGCTTAATATCTTCAGTTTTGTCCTGGTAGCATTGCATGAATCTCCTTGGGAGGGGAGGTGATAGTAACAGCCCATGGACATGTTGAACTTGCCTTTGATTATAGTCTGCTAGAGGGTAGGAATACATATATTTAATTTCTTTCAGCATCTTCCAATACTAAGGCTGCATTAAGACTGCATTAAGAAAAGGGAAAGATAGGAGGAGGTAAAGGAGCAGATGGGACATAGGACTGAGGAAGGTGGATCACAAAGGAATGTAGAACAGGACTCAAACAATGTTTCATGGCCCATAAACCAGGTGGGAAAGAAAAAGGAGAAAAATGAATAGAAATTTTTGAAATTGAATGGCCCTGTTTATAATTCCTCAATGTGCATTAGACTCACCCTGGGACTGCACCCCAAAGTATTATATCAGATTATCTGGACATAGGAGCCAGGCATTACTATTTTTCAAAAGGTCCCTTGGTTATTCTGATAGCACACTAGGATTGAGAAAATGGATCTATGGAAACTGCACCCATCAGTAGAGGTGCTTCCCTGGAAAATGTCACACACAAGTACCATCAATCTTCCTTCTCCAATCCTGAAAGCCCTCATCCATTGGCATCAAAGAGAGATAGCTGGGATCAGAAACCCTGGCGCCCTGTACTCTCCCAAATCACCAGAGTCCGACATGTGTATACACAAACTTAAGGTGACAGGAGGATCTTCCCCTCATTGGAAAAACACCTGAGCAAAGCAGGACACATTGTGGGTCGACTGAGGTTTAATCGAGTCCTGTCACCCAGTCATAAATAATGAACGTGAATGGAGAAATCTGGGACCACTGAATTGTAAAGCCCATAAATGTTTTAAGTTTTTTCATTAATAATAATCCTCCTGCTTTTTTGTAGATGGGTATGTGAATGTAAAAATTCTGGCTTTATAATCTCTCTTCACTACTATTTATCATACTTTCCTGAATTAGAAATGATAAAGGAAGGGAGGGAGGAATAAAAGGAGGAATGAAGGGAGCAAGGAAGAAAGGAAAGACGAGCAAGTACAAAAATTAAGATTCTCACAAAGATTACCAATAAACTAGTAGGAGAGCATGTCACTGGTGAAACTGTGTGGCCGCGCTGGCAGAGAGCCAAGCTGGGATCAGTCATTTCCTTTATACTGAGTATTCGGAGAAGGAGGGGTGAAGAAGAATTACAGAAGACAATTGCCACTGGAAACTAGGATGTCATTTTTACACATTCATTTCTAGAATTCCTCCCAATTTTTATTCAAGGAAAATTCAGTAATTTTCATTTAGCTTTTCATTCCAGGAAAGATAAATGCTTGGAGTTCATCCAGTAAAATGACAGCATAAATTCACCCACTTTAGTGATTACCCAGTAGCCCACAGCTCATCTTTAGTTCCCCATGAGATAATGGAAAAGGCCCTGGGGATTAGTTCAGGGGTGGAGTGAGAATGCATTAAAACTCTCCACTTCCTTGTTATATGGTTCCCTCCTCCAATTTACAAAGTGGGTGCTTAGGCAACTCAAATTTCCATTTGAGTAAGTAGCAATTATTGTTCAAAACTGATCTGAAAGTAAAAATTGTATTCAGTTCATTCCTGGAGAGCTTCTACCTATTTATAATGACCCAATAAATAATATTGTGGCTCTAGAAATATCTTGGTATTGACATAATAATTACATGTAATGATTCTCTAAAGCACTCATTTCCTTCTCTCATCTCTCTCTACTAATTGGAAAGTCTATTCTGCAAACAGAGCTTAGATGATTGACAGATTTTTAAAAGACAAATAATTTCTCTATTAGAAAGAGTGCATGAACATTAGTACTCCATTAGGCATATGACATAAAGAAGATGTCTGCAGTTTAACATTTCCATTTCTGTATTGTTTTTGTTTTGCATCAAGCTGAAAGATCAAAAAATAAATAAAAACATGCTGTGACACGACCAAACAATTCATTAACTTTCTACATAAATAGAATGTTCTTTCAGTGAGTTCTTTTTAGTAACTGAAGAATAGGGGTGTCATAATTAGTGAAAGGGGAGAGAAGAAAGATGGAAGAGAGAGGTCAAAGCCCAGTTCTAGCTATCAATAATATAGTGCATGTTCTGTTTTGCATTCTGTGAGGCTGGAGTTGCTGCTGATGAAATGTCCTCACATAGTCTGTCAATGTCAGAATGAAAACATTACTAAATAAACCCTTGTGTCATAAATGTCAAGTAGTGATTATTTATTCTCCTTGACAACAACAATGAATGACAAAGCTGCCTCTATGACTGTCAAGTTTGCATACCAATTGTTAGAGGTAACATAGATGAAAGACAATTTAGTTATCAGAATTCATTCACGTTATACTATTACATTAGATATGTTACCAGTGGCCACACAGAAAATACTACTGTGATCCTCTTGAAAGAAGAAATATTGACTAAACCATTTAATGCAAAGCATATAATAATTACCGTATACTTTTGAATCTCTGCTATGAAGTAGATATATTGAAAGAGAAGCATCATTTAGTTTCCTGTTTTATTTGTCCATTGTTTCACAATATTCCTTCTTTTGGAATTGAATTCTGAGTTCATCACATTTTTAGGGAAGACTCCAATTACTAATGAAGTTTGGATAACACAAACAACCTCAGTGACACTTTGGTAAAATCTGCAATATGTACACAAAATGACTAAGGTATTCATCCCCTTAGTTGTTCCTGAATTCTATATTGTCTCATTTTCCAACTCTACCCAGTGAAGAATAAGAGACACAGCATGGATCAATGGGCAAAAAAATGTATTGTGAAAATATTTATCTAATCAATCAGTAAAATTTATAATGCAATTATAAATATGTTATTATGCATTTTAAATATTAAAGAATAACTAAAATGAATTGTTTTATTAGGGGATGACGTTCCACTAACATTGCACTCCATTAATCACACTGACACATTTCATGCTCAAAACACAATTTGAAGTTACCTAAATCACTGTGACTTTTAGGATCTTGAATTAGACCTTTGAAGCTGCTCCCAGGATTATTGAAGTGTGAATACTTGCTTTGAATTTTTCTATATTATTTTAGGCAAATTACTAAGCTCTCTGTGTTTGGCTTTTCTGATTAGTAAAAATAAGATAGAAACAACATCTACTTCTATGTGGTAGTTTGATGTGAAAATTAAATGAGAAAATCTGCATAAAACATAAAGCCTAATATCCAGCACAAAACATTTTCAAGGTCAGTGAAAAACAAATTTAAAAAAATGAAGATAAAATCCTCATGGAAAATTCTAATTTTCTGTTAGCCTACAGATTATTCTATAGTGATAGAATATACTGAAATTAAAGCAATAATGAAATTCAAAAGATTTCTAATGTTTCCACCCTTCTTTATAATACTGGAGGTTCATAAGTTACAAACACTGTTTTCTCAGCTCAGTGGAAATAAGAATGTGCTTGCTTTTATTCCTTATGCTCTCCCATCTTCCTGTTCCTCTCTTTATGTTGGTTGTATCTGAAGCTACCCTACAGTGGCTCTGCTATTTGTGGTCTTCTAGGTACTTATATTCACTCTTATTCATGATAGCTTTGCTGATGAATGGGAAGAGAAATCCACTTACTATACCATTTCACCCTCCATTCATCCCCAGTCCACAAATGTACATACCGTGAAGAGCTTGCCTTTTATATAACAAAGACTTGGCTTCTATCTGTCCAATAAAAACATAGCCCCCACCCACTCTCCACAACAACAGACTACCAGCAGAAGCAAAACAAAATAAAACCTTCTTTAAATTTTTTCTGTAATGAAATGGTGAATGTCATATTCACCAGAACACTTCTTATGAAGTTCAAATATTTTATCTGGCTCTGAGACATCTGGAACTAGATGCGACTATTTCAAGAATTGCTTGTTACTCTTGTGAGGGAGGAAGAAGGATGAGAGAAAGAGAAAATAAGTGGAGAGTAGCATCAGCACCGCCATGGGAGACTGTCACGCTGGCAGATGACTCCTCCCCATGATAGTATTCAAAATTCACAAAATTCATCAGTCTGATGATTGTTTTTGAAGCCAATGAAGTACCTGGGATTCACATTCACCTTAATATAAGGTAAAGCCAACATAGTACTTGCAAATGCTAAAAGATAGAGATGCTAGAAGAAATAACTACTAAAAACAGAGAAGTCTCTTAGAGGGCTTCAGATTGGATAAGACCATCAAGTTCAAATCACATTGTAACACTTCTGTGAGGGGAAATAGGCTTCATGATGACTCTTAGTTTATAAATCCTATTTTTTTTTTTTTTTGGGGTTCACTTAAAAACATTTTTCTCACTAAGTCAAGGAGGCCAGGGGCTGTATCAAATCAGCATTCTCACCACTAACCTTTTGTTGTGCTCTGGGTGGGTTAAAAAAAAATGAAAAAAGAGCATTTTTAAAGTCAGAGATAGGGCTGGGCCAAGCTACTAAAATAACTGCAAACAATCTAGAAACACTAGCAGAGTATTTCTAATAATGAATTTAGAATCTAACCCACCTAACATAATAAGGCTCATTTAAATTGGTGCAATTTAAGGATAAATAGCTGTACTGTAAAAAGTGTCACTGATACTTCAATTCTACATGCCTTTCAAACAGTATGAGAAGGTGTAACTTCAGGGTATGATTCAAATAAAAGCAAAAAAATCGTAGCAGTGATATATATATATATATATATATATATATATATATATATATATACACAATCTCCTGAGAAACATCTTTTTACATACATTCTAGAGAAAGAGAATTTCATTTTCAAAAGCAAGAACACTTATAAGTAACAAATTAGTTTTATGCAACTGTTATGAGGAGAATGCAGGGAAAGGAAAACTTGTATTGAAAGTTTGTTTTCCAGAATTACATATTAATCACCATCTATTTGCTAAACATTAGGATGGACTGTATTAGGGTTACTGTTCATAGTTATCAATTCTAATATTCAGGACCCTAAGCTTCTTCTAGAACTGTAATTAGAGGTAGGGGAAAATAAAATTATTGGAACTCATTCTTAAAAAGAAAGCTTGTGAGAGAGGAAAAATAAAACAGATAAAAGCAGAGCTACCCTTGTTGAAACCAGATCAGGACACAAAAACCCAATGACTAGACCTTTTCTCCTCTCTCATGGTGGTCCCCACGAAAGCTAGGAGAGGCATAATCCATCTTCCATGACTTTTTGGGATTTAATAGGTAGAATGGAAGGGATTCAGAGTAAGGGAGAGATTCCAACATCATCCCAAACTGTGTCCACTTCTAACATTCTCTCAAACTTAGATGAATGAGGAGGCCAACCTAATAAAAACAAATTCCTTGAGGGACATGAAAGCCTCATAAAAGACAACTCATTCATTTGAAGGGAAAAGGGAATGAGGCCAAGATACTAGTAACAAAGGCTTAGGGATGAGAATTCTGCCACAGGTTACCTGTCAAACAAAATACCTCTCATCCAGGCACTATTGGTCTAATATCATATATGAATCTCACAAATGTACAGGTGAGGAAAAGGGTTTACGGGATTCTAAATAACAATTGAATAAACTGTTTCATTAAGAATTCTGTGGGGGGAAAAATGTTGGGTACAAGCAACATGCTTTCGTAATTCTGTGGGAAAGTATTAACACTGCAGGAGAGATTTGTCTCGAAAAAGCTTGGTTTCTGAGCACTGGGACATGCAAAGAATACTTAGCCTAGCTGTCGTGGGGTGAATTGGACTTGATCCCAGTTTCAGAATGAGGGTGAAGAATGTCACAGTTGGAGAGTGAAATGCACAGATATTGCGGCACACAGAGGTTTCTTCTCTGTGGTACCTTCCATTCCCTGAGAGGAGGCAGAGCAGGAAAAAGAAAAAGTCTATGTTATTTGGGCAAATCTGGTGACTGACCACCAGAAGATACACCCAAAATTAGTGGAATGGTGGAAATTTCATTAATTGAAAGAGAAAATGCTGGGATCAAGTGGCAACACAAAAGAGGGTAAGCACATAGAGCAGGATTGTATAATCTTCACTGTTTCAAGTTTTAAGTAAAACAATTGGTCAAATTCCTTCTCTACTCTTCTAAACACTGTCCTTGCCCCTCCTGAAATATTCAAGTCATTCTGCATTGTGCTAAGTAGAGATCCATGGCCCTCTGGGGTTCACATACAGTAGGTACCCTCTCAGCCTCATTGTCTTAGAAGACATTGGACATGGGGGTTTTCTACTTTTCTTCTTTAGTGTGAAAAGCCGGTGCTACATTACATGACAAATAAAGATGATAAGTTATTATGGAATCACCAATAATAGCATTGATTAGAAGGCTAATCCATCTTAGAATCACTGGAAGTTGCTTCTTTAGGCACAGTAGGAGACTATAACCTTAATATGGTAATGGTTGTGGCCCCATGTGGATGAGAGCTAAGGCATCAGAAGCCATGTGTTCTGAGTTCATGAGGTGGCAAAGAGCTGGCTCCTGCCCTGACCCAGTGCTGTGGGACTAGATTTATCTTCCTTGGAAGGTAACCAAATGATAAGAAAACCTTAGTCACCAAAACTGGAACTTTGGGAAGAGAAAACAGTCTCCAGGTGTGCTCCAGATACAGACATCAGATGCTGGTGTTTGAGGGTAGTGCCTCATCTTTAACCCCCTTATTCCTACTCAGCAACTCCAATGCACCCTGCCTCTGGCATCGACCACAGCCTGAGTCTTGCTGCCCCATATTCATGAAGTAACGAAGAATTAAAAGAACTTGAACCTCAAGGGCATTTGCCCCTTTGATTGAAGATTTCCCTTTTAAAGATATTTTGAGTGTTCTTTTTGATAACCCTCAGTGTTTCCCCGAGGGTGCCTTCCAATTGCTCAGTGGACTATGTTGGCTGTTAGTAAATCCTCCCTCAGCCTTCTGCCTTTGGACATACATCTCCTGCCTCTTTTGCTTTCCTAGCAGGAGCACCCATAAGGTCTTTTCCAAAATGGCCCACAGCCAGCTCCACTCCCCACAGATACTTTGCCCCACCAAGTTCAGCTTGCTTCTAGTGAAAGCACTCTTATCTAGCTGCTTTGGCTGGTCTACCCCCATATTGCTCTTCTTTATACTTTCTAGGTGTGATTCCTGTGTCCTTCAAGCTCCAGGGAATCCATGTCAAGCTTTCTAAGACATTCTCTTGAAATTCCTTCTACTTGGCTTTCGCTTTCTCATTCTCTCACAGGCAATTGTGAAGAGAACACAGTGATCTGTTAACTTTTTACAAAGCAATTCTCACTCCAGCCTTTTAGGCATCAAGTAAGTCTTTGTTTTCTTATATCCAGTTGGGAATGACTAATGGAATAATGCTGGCTGAACCAATTTTATAATCACTGAACATGTTTAAAAGAAGTCTGACACTTCATTTTAGAAACGCGAGGACTTGGTAACTATTGCATAGTTCATGACTTTTAAGGTCTGAGATGAATGGAACACAGTTATAACTCTGATAACATTACACATGGATCACAATACACAGTGATCACATTATACAATAATAACATTATGCATTAACAAAAAGAACAACGTTTTGAAAATAAAGAAAACTGTGGAAATAATTGATATACCTCATATTAAAATGTGTTACATAACTATAAAAAGTATACTAAAGAGACAACAACAAAACAGGTTATACACCGAGAAACCCAACTAATAACCTATCATAAGCAAACTCCAAACCAGTGAAGCAAGAATATGTTCTTAATAAACGTTGTTGTTTCTGATGTTATTCAAAGTTGTCTTAGCTTTGGATTCATGGAAAGCTGATCAAGAGCTAATGACTTATGAGATACCCCTTAATTAGGGAGTATAATCCCTGATAGCAAGAGCAAAGGAAAGTGAAATGAGGCAAGGAAGGGGGAAGCCAACGGAGGGCCCAAGGATTGAGTTGACTGCTCCACCGTAGAAGACCATTTCTAAGAGGCAATATAGGCAATTGCTTCTCACAGCCACCATGTGGGGCCAAAACGAAGAAAAATGGATCTTTAGCTGACTTGCCCCTACCCATCCATCACTGGTGGGTCAAGGATGTACCCCAAGAAGACTGACTACTCTAGTTCCCCCCACCACACACACACACACACACACACACACACACACACACACACACACACACATCCTTATCACACATATTTTGGCATCAAACAGGAACTTTGGCCTCTCACTCGTCTGTATCAATAAGGAAGCCTTAGAGGCAGAAGACAAGAGGCCTATGTCGTGAAGCTGGTCACAGTCTAACACAGGTTAGTCTGGCAATAATCACTGGGACTAGAGCAAGTAAAGCAGACTGGACAGAAGAGCTGAGACAGAGCCCTTTGAAGGGGTACATATCTGAGACAGGAAAAAACAAAAACAAACAAATGAAAAAAGCTTTTAGATGAAAAAGCACACCAACTTAAACCTATGTTACATTTTACACCAAAATAAATGGCAGTACAATGAAGAATTAAGTGTAAAAAAATGAAACTATCAAACAGAAGGTTGATGTCTATTTAACATCCCTAAAGTTGTCTATTTAACATCCCTAAAGAAGAGCTCTAAGCACACTAGCAATGGAGGAGACTGCAAAGGGAAAGAAACTTCAGGGAAGTCCAAACTCATAGATGCACTGAAGGATGCATCGATGTTTTTATTCAAATGTCTTCCTTTCTTATAATCCAGAACACAACCCTCACCTTGTTCTCTTTGAATATTTTTGAAGTGCATTCTCTTGGTCTTCTCCAAGAGCCCTCCCTCATTAGTTTGTCTTAGCCAAATCCCTATCTTGTTTGTGTTTCCTCCTTATTCTTTGGGCTCTTTGAATGCTTTTGTCCACACTATCTATAGGTGATGACTTCCAAATCTGTTTTATCAACTCTGGTTTATTTTAAGTCTCATACCAATATTCTGCCTCCAATTGGATATGTTCATGTTTTTGCTGTACAGGCATGTCAAACTTTCTAATGGGTTCAAACCTGAAACAAATACCCCTTTTTCCAAGACACATCAGTGCTCTTTCCTCTCTGTCCTGAGGTGTTATTGGAATTACCATCCATGCTATGTCCTAAGGTAGAAATCTTACAGAAATCTTTGAGTTCCCCTTCTTCTTCCCCTTCCCATATTCAACACATCAGCTTCTCTTGTCAATTCTCACTCAGAATGTCTCTCAAATCTGGCTTGTCTTCTTCAGTTCTACTGCAATTGCCTTAGTTCAGAAACTCAGGATCACTCATCTGAAATATTGCAATAGCTTCCCATCTGTTCTTTCTCTCACCAGGCTCTCCTCACCATAGTCCCTACACCATATTCCTGCCAAATGATCTTCCTGAAAGCATTTTTCATTGATTATGTTCCTATCCTGCTTTAAAACCTCTTCTTGTTGCCACCTCTCACAGCAAGATTGTGTTTTTTATTTTCAAAAAGAATCATATTTTTAACCTTAAGTTTACCTAGAAGACAAATATATAATCCTCAATCTTTTGTACCATACTGTTTGGGTCTCTATTTAACATGTACATCATAGTTTTTCAATTTACACATTTCTATGTCTGGAAATGTCATACCATGCCTTCTCTCAGAATTATTCACATTAGTATGTACAGAGCATAATATATTGTCTAGAACAAAGTAGATCTCAAAAATAATTGTTGTTGAATGAATAATTAAAGACAGAAAACTGCTAAATTAGCATCTTTAAAAGTATGTCCCAGAAGTATGTTAAATAATGTTATATAAAAATATGTTTCTTGTAGATAAACTAGTTTGGGACATTCTAGAAAAACAAATGAAACAATTTTCTTAAATGGAGTACTTCTAAGAATCTTTAATATTCTTTATTGCATAATATGAGGCTTAAGGAAAGCAATGTAGTATAAAACATTCACTTAACTTTTTGACTACTAAACCAATTTTTGAAATGAGTAATGCTCTAAGAAAATGATTTTGGAAATGCTTTTATATGCAAATTCACTGTAATAAGATAATAAAGACTCTTCCTTTTATGTATATCTTTATTCTTCAGGAGAATATATAATATGACCCAAAGTACAGGGTTGTTTTTCTTTTAATAATTAAATTCGGAATATTCTCTAAGGCAGGTAAAAGAAACTTAGAGCAAGGTTACTTTTTCAATGCCATTTTGAGCAAATAGCATGGGTAATGTTCTATTCCACAAAACAACAATAACAATAAATAAAATATTATGTAATTTTTTTCTGGATTGTAGTCATACTTTTCATGAAACTGTTGTCTGAAGCCCTTGAGGACTCAGAGCAATGTTGATAATGGAAAGCAGGCATATTGATCATTACTGTGTATTAGTAACACAGTCCAAAGAAATAATAATAACTATAATTTGATTAGATTATTTCAGGAAATGAAAACAGTTTAATTATCCTCAAATATTACTAGGTAGAAAAATGATTTGCTGCATTTATTAAGAGGTGAGTTCTGATTCCATTCATCTGTATGGGGACCCAGGAGCCTCACAAATTGTCTTTGCAATTATTATGCAAATAGTCCAAAAGTTAATAGATAACACATTTCATACCCTGACTTTAATTATAACAATCTATTAAGGCTACATGAAGGAAAATGAACAAACAGGGTATAATGGCTAATTTTGTATGTCAACTTGACTGGGCCATGATGCCCAGATATTTGGTCCAACGTTATTCTGGATGTTCCTAGGAGGGTGTTTTTGGCTGAGCTTTACATTTATTCAGTGGATTTTGAGTAAAGCTGATGGCCCACTATACTGTTGGTGGGCCTTATTCAATCAGTTGAAAGCTTGAAAAAACAAACGACTGAACTCCCCACTCCCACCCAAGTGAGAGGAAATTCTCCACCAGACTGCCTTCAGGCTTCACCTGCAAAAGGGGTTCTTCCCGGCTTATCAGAAGATTGCCTTTGGACTCAAACTACAACAGTCCTGAGTCTGTAATCTGCCAGCCTTCCCTATCAGATTTTTGACTTGCCAAGCCTCCACAATCATGAAAACCAATTCCTTAAAATGAATGAATGAATGAATGAATGAATGAATGATTGAATATCTTATTCGTTCTTTTTCTCAGGAAGACGCTAGTTAATATGCAGGGGAAATCATGACAGTAATAATACAACCACTCTATTTGCAACCTTTCTCAAGCTGGGTTATAGAATTCCTGTTGATGAGTTTGCCAGCATAGCATAATTTTCTGGGAATCCCCATTCCATTTACTACTCTACCTGTTCATTCCACCCTGTACGGCTGGTTAAACTAACCAAACTCTGTCCCTGGAACATCAGAAATAAAATTGATAATGTGAAATCAATCTCCCTTGAGGTACTTGAATAAAAGAATCCCAGATAGTTATTAAAATTTGAAATCAGGGTTGAAAACCATTGATCCAGGAACTTATGTGCCATATCAAGACCAGTGATTTGTTTTGATTTTAATTCTAGGAGGAATGGGAAGCCACTAAAACCTCCTAAAAAACAAACAAACAAACAAAAAAAACTGTCCTTATTGGGCTTGAGTTCTTTTGTATACTCATTCTGAAAGCTAGGAGAGAATAAATTGGGTGAGGAGGGACAAGTACAGATATAGAAGATTAAGTGACTTGGATGAGAGAGGTATTATAGCAGTGAAGAATGAAAAGTTGATGGATTCCAGGTATCTTAAGAGATGAAACTTACAGGAAATTATCAAATAGTTGTCTGGGCATGGGCATTAGAAAAAGTGAGGGAGTCAGAGTTGACTCCTAGATTTCTATAAGCAATAGATAATGGCAGCAAGATGCTGGCAATTACTAAAGAGCAAACAATGCAAGGGATCAAGTTTTGAATTATATTCATAATGTGGGCATTTGAGTTTGAAATACAAAAAGTTGAATATATATATACATATATATAAAATTTGAGAGTGAGCATCACATTCACAAATTCTATACACTCTCTTCTCTGGTAACACACTGATCTCAGCGACTATGAATTATTACAGAAATGAGAAAGTCTGATACATTGCCGTAGATATTCTTTCTAACTTATTTAATGTCTGGTCAAGATGTGCTTCTTTGAACTATGCTTAAGACTCTGCATTACCTGGTCTGAGAAGGAAAAAAAGGGATCAGTGAAGTTTCTAAATGATCCTTCAAAGCATTTTTTTAAATTTTCTATTTGCTCAGAACTTAACAGGGGTCACAATTAATAAGTAGTCCCCAGTAGCATTTAAAGTCAACAACAACCCAACTCTAATCATTTCACTAAAAGTTTCTTTGATTTTTATTTAAGATGTTAATGGATTTACGTATACCAATATAATTTATTCTTGATGTTAGAAAAACATATCTAAATATTGTCTGACTCCAGTTTTTATTTTTGTAGTGAACCTGAAAAATGATGATGACATCAGGAAACAATGGGTGACCAGAGAACTATAGTTACCAAAAATATTCCAGAAGTTATCAAGAGTACCTCTTTGAGAAAAAACTGAATTTCCCAACAAAATAATCATTCTCTTATAGGTTGACAGATCTCAGGTGTGGGCCCTGTAATCCCTCATCTCTAAAGTTGAAAGAGTTGTGAAGGCAGACAAACAATTGGTGGCTAGCAGTAAAAAATATGGTCACTTTCATTCAGCAAACACATTCTCCCAAAAGATAAAATAAAAGTTACTGATAGCTTATTGATATACCAGGAACAGATGGAAAAAACAAAACAAAACAAAACAAAAAACTGATTTTAACTGGAAGAGAAATAATTTATAATTAGGAGGTTTATTTATCTATTCTTCTAGGTCAAAAAGCTAAGTGTGTTTGATAACTATCTATTTAAAATAAAGCAACTTATTATAATAGAGAAGTTAAGACTAATAGTGAAAGACAAACAGCAAAAGAGATTGAAGAGACCTCATACACACAAATGTGAAGCCATTTGACATCCATTTTTACCACTAGAGTTGTGTTTTAAAAATAATAAATCTTTCTTTGATCTTCAGAGTTCACTGTAACTACTCAAGGTTTCCCTGTAGAAGGACCTAATACCACTTCCATTTATCCAGGACTCATAGGGACATTAGCTGGCAACCCATCTCCTTGGCTGAAGGCACTATGATTGGCAGAAGTCCATGCATTGCAGTTGTTAAATATTTTGAATATCTATCCTGGGCCTCACTAAAGGCATTATTGGATAAAATCTAGAGAAATAGTTACCCCTTATCAAAGAGATATAGTTAATACAAAATGATACATGGTATAAAAAGCATTCATATTTGAAATGTATTTTTGTACTAACATTTGAATGTGTGTCTGATGTTCTGAGAAATGACTTCAAAGAGATTAATGAAGCCATACTGTGAAGACCTGACTCAGGAGAGCTGGGAAATTGTCCAGCTTTCTCCTCATTCTGCTTCCCTGCTGAACTTCTCTTTGACACCCATTCTCTGACACCACAAGGAATAGCTAAAATGTGTTAGAATAATGTCAGTCCTTATAGAATGAGAGATGAGAGTTTGAGTACCATAGACTTTTTTTTTTTTTTTTGCAGCAGGCAATGCAGATTTTTTTTAAAAAATAAGTATATTTATTGATTATATTTAGTATGTCTTTTCCTTTTATCCTATCCTTTTCTAATTGTCCCTGGTTTTCATTTAGAGATCCCAGTCCTCCAGGAACATTGGCTCCCCTCCCAGCTTCAGGTGTGGGAATGTGATCTTGACTTAGTACAATCCCATTCTCGTCATCACAGTCATGAGGTTCAGACCTAAATATTCATTCTAAGCTGGCCCAATAATAGTCAACCTCAGGATTATTAAAATATTGCAACTAAGGCTCCCTTCCCTTAGATGTTCTTACATATAGTGATGTGAAGCCTACATCTACTGCAATCATTTTAATAAAATCATGATGAGGAAAAAACAATACATAAAGATGAACAAAGCTGAGAGACACCAAGCTAGAGTCCTCATGATATTATAAACATCTGAATGAAATCATCCCTGAGCCCTGCCCTACCCCTTTCACTAATACATGCACTCAACAAAAACATTTATTTTTTTAAGCCAATTAAATTGGGGCTTTCTACTATTTGCAACTTAAGGCTTCTGAATTAAGCCAGTAAGTCAACAAACAGGTAATTAAGTTGATTAGGAAGTGTCAATTATGTTAAAATATAAATGCTTCCAATTCATATAAAATGGTTTCACCACAGATAATCACAAACTGATATACATATTCACTTCTCTTTCTACACACACAAACACACCACCATCACTACTACCACCACCACCACCACCAATCTGTGTTGCCTGTTATATTTTAATTTAGTTGAGCTACATGACAACAACATACAAAAGTAATCTCTATGTTATGAGTTAAGGTTCACTTGTTCCTGGGAGAGCAACTTTCAAAATAGCTAAAATGTATCAAATATTGGGCTGATCAGTCTCAGAAAATCTAGTAGATGAAGCTTCTATGCTTTAATCTGAATTAAATTGGATCATTTTGTACAAAGAAGTATATAAATTTTAATTAGAAGAGTAACAAGGAATGGCATTAGCAATAAATGAAAATAATTTATTAAACATGAATTAGACTTACTTTTATGCAATCATAATCCTCACATAAGCCTGCCATCACTGTCGATATTTCAAAATATTCAGAAGAGTCTTATGTCCTTTATAGGTGTTTCTTGTGTTATATTACACAAGAAATGATAATTTCCTTGTGTGTGTTAGAACCCAAGGCCAAAATAAAAGAAGTCAATATTCAGCAAGGTTAATGAAGTGAAAATAATGTTTTGTCTTTTTTTGGAATATGATGGTAAGTATAAATATATAATGAGTCTTGCCTCCCAAATTTTGCTACAACAGTTTAATTGACCTCTGATCCAGGGGTTGCACAAAAAAAAATTCATCAGATAACATTTTGTCAATATTACTGGGTATCTGCATAGAAGTAAACAAAAAATTAATATAGAGTGTCATGATCAAAGATCGTGTTGCTCTTGTTCAAGTCCCATAACTAAATAATTGCTTTCTCTAAGAAAAAAATCTTGGAGGGGCTTTATTAGCTTTGTCCTGCAGTCAGAACAACTGCACTGAGGCTATTCCGAAGAGTTCTCACCGACATGCTATGAGGGGAATGGCTTACATAGTCTCTCTGCCTCCTGCTGCAGAGATGAGTGGGACAAATCGATGGGCTCATTATCAGCAACAATTGGGAAACAGGATTATGACACAATGGAAAGATAAATCTATTGCATCCATATTAGCCAGAGGGAAAGGCAGAAAAAGACAGTTCAGTGATGAAAGAGGTAGTTTGGGAGGCTTCAGTTGCAGACATTTAAGATTGAGTCAGCAACCAAATTCTGAAATTCAGCAGACTCTAAGAGACTTCAAGTGTGAGGCTTCAGAATGAGTTATCCTGACATATGCTTTTGTTTTACGTAGATTGTTTTTGCACTAAAGGCAACGAAGACCCTGTGGGCTCAAGAGAAACTCCTTCCCCCAATCCCTTAACCACCTAGAAAAATTTGAATTAGGGTCCTCGCCCATAATAGGAGAATATCAGAGATAACCTTTTCTAACCTATCTGTATAGCAAACTACTAATTACCGAATATGTGTTCTCCCTGCAATGACTTTCTGAAGCCCCAAGGTGCCTTACCTCATCCCTTAGCTCAGAATGTCATATACTCGTATACCATATTTTTCCTTTCTATCTTCAAACCTCTCATGTATGTAGGGTCTTTCACTCTCTTATGTATGCAGCATTTCAATAATATGTGTGTCATTAAATGGGGTCATTTTATCTCTCTAATCTGTCTCATGTCTATTTCATTATTAGACTATCTGAAGGAACCTTGAGAGTAGAAGTTTCTCCTCCACCCCACAAGGTAAGACACTAACAAATCAACAGTTGGTGTTTGGGATGAAAGAGTTCTAAAGAGAGAACCTGTACTTACTTCATAACTAGACAAAAGAATAAATAAATGGTCATACCCATGGAGTCTTGACTTCGTATAATCAAAAAGGAGGAATTTATCGTAATTTGATAATGAAAGAAACTGTATAATATTTATAGACTTTTTTTCTTTTTTAAGTACATGGAAGAAACGTGAGGCATCTCCCTCTTCATCCATCTCCCTCTTCATCCTAGCCATGAAGTTTGTTAACACATTTAAAAAAAGATTGTGATTATTGGCTTAAACTATAAATACAATTTACAGAGAATTAAACTAAAAAGAAAAACACAAAACAGTTTTACATCATTATTTTAGCCTCATCATCATTATTGTGACCATCCTCATCCTCATTATAAGACGAAATGACTGTCAGACAGCTGAACTATATTCTATGACTTATTAATATTAACATACCTAATGTGAGACCATGTTATCAAGAGGTGGATTTCTCTGCTGTGAACATAGAGGAAAAATAAGCCTCAATGGGCAGTTGTTGAAGTGCCAACAGTACTCCATAAATAGTATCACAGTTTTTATATAACAAAGTATAGGTAACACTGCATTCTTTTCGTGACTCAATGGCCCTAGCCATAGAGATATTGAAACTAACCCTCCATTTTCTAACTTCATCTACACCCAGCAATTTTTTAAAAATAATAATTTGATTTCTCATGTAAAATTTCCTGTGGCAGTGAATATATTATTCTCATTGACTATTAGTCATTTGACATTCAGATTTTTATGCATCAGCTCCTTGTTTGTGTATTTAATAGGAGACTGTCTCCCACAATCCTCTGATCTCTAATTTAATTTAATTTCTAATCCTGATAAAAACAGGGACAGACCTTTAAATGAGGAGACACAACTACGTGGCAGACAAACTCCCCAGTAGCATCCCATTCTCTTCCTCTGTGGCTTTGGTTTTCTGAATTTCTTTACTCTTACCTCCCATTTGCTGAAGGAAAAATGATTATTAATAATAGTTCTAATTGTCATTTTTGCTAATTAGCAATAACTATCCTACAAAGACTTGGTATATAAGAAATTATTAATTCTTTACTAGCAAGATGTGGGTGAACAGCAAAAGAAAATAGGAAATGAAAGTGCAGATACTGATTCAAAGGAAAGTATGTATTTGATCAGTGAAAATCTCCTTAGTTATAACAGCAATTTAAAATACTACAACAATTTACAAAACAAGGAGAGGTGGGGGTAAAATATGAAAAAAATAAAAGCAATGATGGCTTTTTCTCACATTTGTCAAATTTAAAGATTTAAATTAATACATCCAGTTCTAAAGGGAAATGAATATACATTTACATTTTAGTATAAATTTTTGGAAAGCAATTTATGAGTAGATTTCAAGTACCTTAAAAATGTCCACAGACTTTGGACTAGAATTTCAGTTAGTCAACACTCTAAGGAATAATTCTATATGAAGGTACAACGATGTTCATTGAAGCATTGTTTATAACCTAATAATATTGATGAAATTCAATGACTTAATAAATAAAAGTCATTGACTTAAATGACTCAAATACAATGACTTAATAAAAAAATATTTGGTGATACATCTATTAGCTAGACTATTAAAGCAATGTTTAATAAAATATTTGAAAAGCAAAATATTTATATTTTTACTAATGAGTAAAAGGACAAAACATTGATAGGTACAAGTTAAGTGATACACATCACATAAAGTCATATTTAAAAAAAATAACATAATTATATTAAAATATTAATAGTACTTATCTTTGGATGATACAATTATGGGTATTTTTACTGTTTATTTTTTGTTTTTATATTTTCAAAATTGTTATTCATAAGCTTCTACTGGTTCTATAATGGAAAATTGTTTACTTTGGATTCAATATTTTAAAATACTGGCTGGTAGCTGAAACGAAATTGTCACTCTATATAAACATTCATGCATGAACAAAACATTTCTCTCAGGTATTTCTTTTAAGCATTTTCAATCTGAATCAATACTGCTCTTCCAAGATTTATCCAGTTATCCAACAAATATTTAAAGAGCACCGACTGTATGTCTGGTTACAATGATATGCTCTGGGAATGCAAAACCTGACATCTTGATCTCGGAATTTTTGCCTCCAGAACTATGAGTGACATCAGTCATATCGAACTAGGGCCCCATTCTTATGTCCTCATTTAACCATAAGTCCCTCTTTAAAGACCCTGTCTCCAAAGACAGTCACATTGTAAGATACTAGTGGTTAGGGGAACACATGAATTTTGAGGAGATACAATTCAGTTATGATAATAGCCATTATAATATAATGTATGAATTATAATTTATAAGAGGAGTTATTTAATTCAGTTTCCTAAAATCAAGGCAAATAACTTACAGAGCAGTACCATTTGGCCAGGAGAATATACATAACCACAGAAATCAAGCATAATATTTTTATTTTTATTTTTCCAAACTATATTGAGATATACTTGACTTATAACATTGTGTAAGTGTAAGGTGTACAATGCAATCATTTGATACACATATATATTGCAAACCTATTAGAGCAATAAGGTTAGCTAACACATCCATCACATCATGTAATTAGTTTTTGTGTTTTTTTTCTGTAGTGAGAACATTTAAATCTACTGTCTTAGCAACTCTCATGACATTTTGAATATTAAGCACAAAATGTCAGGTAAAGTCTCTTAATTTTTTTATTTTTTTTTTGTCAGGTAAAAACACATTTTAAAATAAAATCAAAATTAAATTTATCTGATTTAAGACTAGGGAAAAATCTGTTGTAAAGTACTAAATGATGACAACATTTCATGAAGGCAAAAAACAAAAAAACATACACACAGCCAAGCAAACAAAAATCAACCTATTTCTAAAAAATAGGGTCAAAGATTTTATTTCTTAGGAACTAATTGGAAGGTTAAAAAATAGGTTAATAATAATTTGATAGAATTCTAATTCATAATAACCTAAAAACTTAAAGTATGGGTCCGGGAGCTTTTACAGATTATGAAGGAAAAGACCTTTGGCGTCATCTGTTACAGCAAAATAAATGATGCAGTGAGCATTGTTCACTTGGGAGAAAGGATAAGCATTCACAACCAAATTAGCTAAAAAAAAAAAAAAAAAAAAAAAAAGTGCTCATTTTTGTATATCTGAAGTAACAGGTACTTCAGTTTTGAGTTTACTAAAATATATAGCATTTATTTTTTGCTGTTGTTCACATTTCCAAGAAAAATCTGAATAGAAGAGAGAGTAGGACTATTTAACTCACATAATGCCACATGCTTAGCTCTCTTAAAATATCATTTTCTTGTAGAGATCAGGAAAGAAAAATAGGTGATTTTGGAGCCAAGAGTGGTATAGATCACAAGTTTTGAAGTATCTGCTTGTCCAGGCCAAGTTTCTCTTACATTGGGATAAAAGTAGTACCTAGTATTTTTAACAATTTAAGCAAGTTATTGTAAGGATTAAAAATATAATGCCTATTAAGTGCTTAATTAAATGTCTATACTGAATAAAAGGAAAGGCTTTGGCTACTTCTATTCCTTCATATTCTCTTTTTTAATCTAAAAACTAGTGAGGGGTAGTATTGGAATTTTGGAAAATGTATGTGGAAGTTATATCCAAATCCAAAATCATTATTATTTTCATTATTGCTTTGGTTTGTGTGTCTTTTCTTTATGTAAGAGAAGCCCAAATATTTCCTGTAGGTAAAAAAAAAAAAGTTTGTATCTAATGTATTATTCACAGATAAATACCAGGAAAGTTCTCTTTCAAAAAATACTGTTCAGGCCTGTTGTATAATTTTCCTGCAATTTCACATTGAATGAGTCATCTGTTGGTGTCAAGCATCAATCTGTCTTCTTTACAATAGAAATATCTTTACAAGAGTAGGTTTCAAACCTTTCTCTTTGGTAGCACAACACATTATTAAAATAAGAATTTGAAAATACAAAACAAGCAAAAACAGATCTACTTTGGTTGAGGCAGACGCAGGAAGCCAGGAGTCCAGAATCCTGCGCTAAAATAGCCAATTTGGAATACCATTATCTTATAGAACGTCATGCTTCCCAGTGAATAAGTTTAGCAATTTATTTTCTGCAAATGCCATAAAATTGGTGAGTGTAACTGAATTAGAAAGACAACAGAAAATGAGGTGTCTTTGTAATTGAGGCTAGTACTAATTGGCCCTTTCCGAATCTTTTCTTTTTCCCCTGTGGCTCAGCTATAGCTACAGAAAGTATATGAACAGAACTTAGTTATTTCCTCATTAGTCTGCTTTTCCTAGAATCATTTTATCAGTGTTCTCAGTTGTTCACCAAACCATGCAGTTGCCTATCTCCAAGAAGTACATTTTCATACACAGATTTATTTAGAACTATATAATATTATCACTTGCACAAATAAATATTTCAAATGGAGCTAGTGTTTTTTAAATGCTTAGGTGGTACTGGAAGACTTACACTAAGAAACTAACAGCCGCCACTTCACTGATTTGGAAATCATCTACTCAATTATAAGTCATGTTGCCATTTCCAGATGTTCATTAGTTATTGCATACTCAGAGGATTGGCTATATTGGTCTCTATATATTTTTAGATTTATTAGAGTGTGAGCATATACTGTAATTGCGAGATGCAGATGAGCAACCATCTGCAGATATTTCTCCTCCTCTCAAGGACTTTCAGATCAAACTGAGTCATATTCCACTGATGAGTTTCCCCTGGATTAAAGCTTTACAGCACTGTAAATAAAAACAATCATGGTGCTGAAAATATATTTCTCTGGACTGGAAGCTTCCTTTCTTGTCCTCCCATGTTTTACAATAACACCGAAAATAAATACCTTGTGTGATATGTTAATAAGTGCTTTAGGTGAACCTTTTTCATTATGTTTTAAATTGACTATTATTGATAAATAAACTATTTATTTTTAGGTCACAACTTGGGGGACCAAAAAGGGCAACTTAAATGTTTGATGCTAGTTTTTATAGATATATCTTCATCCTATTAGTCATCTCAACATGTCTTTCTTTTCAAAAATTCATCCTATTTCAGTTTATCTCCATTTATTAGAAAGAAAAATAGAGAGGTCCTCTGAAAATTCTCCAGGTATTTCTGCCACAACCTAACATCACAAATGGAACATTCAAATTATATCAGTGAATTTTGTTCATGAAAAATGAATTCACAGAGATTATTTAAAATGGGGGTATTTTTTTTAACTTGTCTTTTCCTTTGTCTTGTGGATTATACACTCAGAAATATATCATTTCAATATTATGAATCAAAAGAATATGACTTTGTAGAGTCACTTGGAGAACACCAGTTTTGTTTTTGAATTATAAAAAAATAATGAGCTTTGGGAAGTTAATTCAAAGAAATACAAAACTCGTATATCCAGTTTGAAAAATTTTCTCCCAATCTCAATGTTACATTATTCAACAGATATTTATTTCAGTCTAAAATAAGCAGAACTCTTTTATACATTTGGTGGATCTACAAAATAAATAAATAAATACGTAAATAAATAAATAAATACAACCAAAAAAAACTGTTTTTTGATGTCCTGTTTACTACCTAGTGGAAGCAGATAGACTTAAAATTGTCCAACTCTAGTAACAAGAATTAAGTTTGTGTTAGAGGAAAACGAACAGAAACGATTAATTTTGGTTGGGACATCTCAGCCTCTTGTCTGCCAAGCATTCTCCTTCTTGTCTTCCAGCTCAGCTTGTGAAGTATTTATTTTTATGGATTAGGTATAGGGAGCTGAAGACTACATTTTAGGCTCAGTCTAGAAATCAGAAGGTCAACAAACAAATGACAAGCTACTCAACATGCCCATGGAAATATAAATTAAAGCAATAAGAAGATACCAAAAAAATATAGATCAGTACTTGTGAAGGTATGGAAAAACTGGTACTCTCAAACACTGCTGGTGTGAGTATAAATTGAGATGGTCAACTTGGCGATATCTATCGTAATTAAAAATAATCATATATACTCTTATATAGCAATTCAGTTTCAATATTTTCCTTAGAAAAACAGCTATAAATGGCCACAGAGAAGAATGTATAAGAGTGTTCATTGCAGGCCTTTGAAAGAGTAAATATTAGACTCAAATTTACTCACTAAAATCTATCAGGATGTGAATGACTAAATTATCCAAGAATGAAATAGATCTCTATATATTAAAACAGATTTATAAGGTATAAAATGACAAATTTTAATATCATTTATGCAAAATACAGAAATATGCATTTAGAAATAATGTTTTCTAGGAGTACATACATGTGTATGTAACTACAAGGAAATTGTTCTGTTAAAATAGTTTGCCCAGAAATGGAAGAGAAAATATTATTAGAAGTGATGATAAAATGGGATTCTAGTTTTATTTCTGATTTGAATGTACTATTGAAGTATAATACTTGTAGATAAAAGGACTTGCCCTGAGTGCACAGCTTTGTGGATTTTCATAAACTCAACATACTTACATAATTAAAACCATGGAAGTCCATCTCATGTACCATTCCAGTCACAAATGTTCTTTAACAGTAACTGTTACATATTCTTCTAAAAGCCTAGATATGAGACAATAAGACAGGAGATCCAAAATGGCAGAGAAAATAAACACTATGCTTGCTTCCCTCCATGAACTCATTAAAATTACAACTAAATTATAGAACAATCAGCCTGGAGAACCATCTGAAGTCTGGAATAACATTAGTTTTATAATTAAGGATGTAAAGAAGAAGCCACGTCAAGACTGGTAAGAGGGGTGAAGACGAGAAATGGGCAGGCCCTAAACCTCCCTGTGGCGATTGAGAACCAAGAGAGATATCTTGGCCATGGAGGTTTCCCACAGAGGAGAGAGAGGTCCCAGACAGACACCAGCATTCCCAGCCCAGAATAATGGTGCTGGGAAGAGGATCCCCGACAACATCTGGCTGTGAAAAACAGTGGGGATTCTGACCATCCAGCTGGGACAGAAGGTGGCGGAAAACCCAGATGTCTTCTTAAGTGACCCGCGCACAGACTCTCTCATGCACAGGCACTTACCTTGGGCTCCAGCAGAGGAAGAGTAACTCAGGGGGCATTGGAGGCATACGGGAGTGCACACTGAGATATGTGGATTGGAGTGAGGGCTGGAGGACAGTCGCCATTTTCCCAGTGTGTGTTTCTTCTCCTGTGCAGCTGGCAGGTAGGTGCCTTCTTTCCTACTTATGTTGAGCCCTCCCCCTACGCTTAATGCTAAATCTGAATCTCATTTGTTTGGTGAGCTCGGCTCCTCTGCTCTGCTGACTCACTAGGACACTGCCTTACTCAATTACAATCAATACCCGAGGAACTTTCTCTGAGAGCAGTCATTCCCAACTGCATTGAACTCTTTCTTGAAAAGCTATCAGAGTCCAGCAAGCCCCAGGAGGGTGGCGACTGGCCTCGATATTCTCTGAGACTTTTGTTGAGTACCTCCAGGCTCAGCACTGGCACCAAACCAGAGTCTATATGTGATTTTCCTTATATGTGGAATTTAAACAACAAAATAAATAAACCAAACAGAAACAAACTCATAGACACAGAGAACATATTGATGGTTGCAAGATGGGAGGAGGGTTAGGGTGAGTAAAATAGGGGAAGGGATTAAGAAGTACAAACTGGTTGTTACACAGTAATCATGGGGAGTTAGGATGTAGCATAATGAATATAATCAATAATATTGTAATAACTATGTATGTTATAAGATGGATATTAGATTTGTTGAGGTGATAGATGGTAGGAGGTTGGGGGGCAGGGTCAAAAAGGTGAAGGGATTAAGGAGTAAAAACTGGTAGTTATGAAATAGTCATAGGGATATAAAGTAAAGCACAAGGAATATAGTCAATTATATGGTAATAACTATGTATAGTGCCAGGTGAGTGCTAAATTAGTTAGGGGGATCACTTCTTAAACTATATAAATGTCTAACCACTATGCTGTACATCTGAAATTAATATAAAATAATGTTGAATGTCAACTGTAACTGAAAAATGTAAAAAGTCAGGAAAAGGTGAAGGAAAATAAGAGGTCCAAATTTTCAGGTATAAAATAAATAAGTCATGGGGATGTAATGTACAGCATGGGGAAATATAGTCAATAATATTGTGATAGTGTGGTACAGTGTCAGATGGTTGCTGGACTTATCATGGTGATCATTTCTTTAGGTATATAAATGTTGAATAACTATGGTGTACCCCTGAAACTAATATAATATTGTATGCTAGCTATAGTTTAATAAAAATCTTTAAAAAATGAAATAAATCATAGATACCACATGATTTCACTACAGGTGGAATCTAAAAAAATAAAAATAAAAATGAATAAACAAAACAGAAACAGACCACAGATAAAGAGAATAAACTGATGGTTGCCAAAGGGGAGGAGAACGGGGTGTGAGTAGTGAAACTAAAATTAAATAAATAAAAATAAAAATCTTTAAATTTAAAAATAAAATAAAAAACAAAAGTCTTCCTCAACTATGTGATTATATTTTGAAAAGCAGTTTGCATGCATTTACCTTGGTAACAGAAAATAAATTAATAAAGACAAACAAGGCAAAGTCCTTGACTTCATGAAGAAGATAAACAATAAATGAGTAAACAAATAAGTATATGATTTTAGGAAATGAGATGTGCTATAAAAATAAATTTTTAATTAAATTTATTGGGGTAATGTTGGTTAATAACATATAAGTTTCAGGTGAACATTTCTATAATACATCATCTGTATATCGATTCTGTGTTCACAACCCAAAGTCCAGTCTCTTTTGTGACCATCTATTTGACCCCCTTTACCCTCTTCATCCTCCTTCCATCCATCTTCTCCTCTGGTAACCACCATATTGTTGTCTTTTTCTATTTGTTTGTTTTGTTTTTTCTTTTGTTGCTTTTGTTTTATGTTCCACCATATGAGTGAAATCGTGTGTTTTTTGTCATTTTCCATCTGAGTTATTTCAATTAACATGATACTTTCAAGATTTATCCATGTTGTTGCAAATGGCAAAATTTTATAATTTTGTATGTCTGAGTAGTATAACAGAGGGGAAGGGGTTGGGGATAGAATGAAGAGGGTAAAGGAGTCAAATATATAGTGACGGAAGGACACCAGACTTTGGGTGGTAAACACAAAATAGAATATACAGATGATGTATTATAGACATGTCCACCTGAAACTTATATATTATTAACCAATGTTACCCCAATAAATATAATTTTAAAAAGTATTCAAACATTCTAAAAAAATAAACAAACAAAAATATATCACAGGGTCAGGAGACCCTGAAAGACTTCTCATTCACCCCAACTCTTCACTTTAACGCTCCTGATTAGGAATGATCTTTTCACTTGAATACCTCTAATTATAAGAAACTCACCACCCACTGGGACTTTTCAGACATCTTACTTGACTATTCCTCTAACAGCTAGTAGCTTTATCTGAACTAAAATGTTAAAATCAGGGCCATATAGCTTCCACCCATCAGTCCTACTTTTGCCTTTTGAAGTCACACCCTCCCCACCACCAACAAATAAATATAGAAATAAAAGAAAGAAAAAGAAAGACAGCCCTCTCATGAGTCTCCTTTCCATGCTGATTAGTGCCCTCACCAGTGTGCCTACCGCTTCCTGAACAAGATCCAGTTTGTTAATCACACCTTTAAAATACAGTGCCCATCCTGCGAAACATGAAATCTCTGCTGAAGCCGTTACTAATGGGAAAACACACACACATGTATACATATGCATGTAAAAAGTATGTTTCTCTAACCATATTGTCATCTATTCCACATTTCATGTAATATTTCAAATGCCTTGTAATCCAAGTGTATTATATCTACAGCATGTTTTTGATCTGTTACCGTATTGATCTATCAGGAGAAAAGAAACTAAGAGTGAGTGAAAGATGTCCCACCTGTGTCCAGTAATACAGGGATGTGCATGACTTTCTCCTTCCTGGTTCTGGTCACTAATCTCTTATTTATTTCATCTCCAATCACATTAACCTGCATGGAAGTCAGAGGTCATTACTGACTCAAACTGAGCCTTGGGCCAGGTCACCAGCTTAGATTTTTGTTTGTTTGTTTTAATACAGGAGTAACAAAAATGTTAGTAAGATACTATGTGATATATTTTGCCACCCCATTTTAGAGTAGGCCAACATTGAGCTTCTGAAGGCCTTGTGGGTGGAATTTTGTGCAAAGACCATGCAGGCAGTGAAGAAGGAGGGAAATGCTTTGGGTAGGGGATGTGGATAAGGCATATCATGGAGAGATTGGGTGCTTCCCCAGGACCTGGCAGAAATGGGAATGGGGTGGCAGGGACAAATGCTCTTCAGGCCTACAGTACTTATCACCATGGAAGGCTGCTGTCAGGGGCATTCTGAGCCTTTCTGGAGCACAGTGTCCAAGAAAAATGGTAGACTCCACAGCTGAACCCCACCACAAAGTAGCAGACAAGGGACCTTACAGGTTGTGGCAAATGCTTCTACCCTGGGTAGGACTCCTGGGTGATCCTAGAAGGATGGGAGTGTGACCAAGAGGTGACGGACTTGGAATTTATTCTGCTTCCCAGAGAGGAGCAGGATAAACCTGACTCACATAAATAAATGCATGCAATTTAAAAAAAAGTAAAAAAATAAAATATTGAAGTAAAATACAATTGCAATGAAAATAAGATTCCTATGCATCAAATGTGGAATTAGGTTAAATATAAAAATCTGCCTAGTATGCACTTTGCAAAAGCAGCTTGGGATTAGATATAAATGGCTCTTTTCTTCCAGAAAAGGAGAAAAGGAATAGGGAGCTGAAATAAAATACAAAAACTGTTTCAGAGTTCAAGTTATCCAGATTAGTCTCTTGAATTCTTCAGTCACATATTTAGTCTAATTCATAATCACTTCAAACATCATCTAATATAATGGCCTGGCCTCCTGTGTGAATGTAGTTCCAGCTAATTGTCCCTGAAATTATGTACACATGCATACCTTGAAATATTTGCTCCACTTTGCAGAACTTTTCCAGTCACCTCTCAAATCTGTAGATAAAAATGTGCCAAATGCAGAGAGCTATCTGGTTAACAAGCCCAAAATTCCTATCCCACTCCCACAATTCATATATCTTTGCCTGCTTAAAAAGCATATGCATTCTTTTTTTCCAAATTAGCCTGTTAGACCTTTGAGACTAAAGTCTCCAATAAATCCCAATGGCATTTTTTAAAGAAATAGTAGAAAAAATCATTAGATTTGTATGGAACCACAAAAGACCCCGAATAGCGAAAGCAATCCTAAGAAAAAGAACAATTCTGGAGGTATCACACTCCCTGACTTTAGCTTGTACTACAGGGCAAAAATAATAAAAACAGCATGATATTGGCAGAAAAACATAGACCAATAGAATAGAATTGAGAATCCAGAAATTAACCCACATAAATATGGACAGATAATTTTTGACAAAGAAGCAAAAAACATACAATGGAGAAAAGACAGCCTCTTCAATAAATGGTGCTGGCAGAATTGGAAAGCCATGTGCAAAAGAATAAAACTGGACTGCTATCTGTCACCATGTACCAAAAAGTAACTCAAAATGGATCAAAGACTTAAGCATAAGATCTGAAACAATAAACTGCATAGAAGAAAATATAAGTAATAAACTTCTGGACCTTGGGTTCAAAGAGCATTTTATGAATTTAACTTCAAAGCAAGGGAAGTAAAAGCTAAAATAAATGAATGGGACTATATCAAACTTAAAAGCTTCTGCACAGCAAAAGAAACCATCGGCAAAATAAAGAGGCAATCAATTGAATGGGAGAAGATTTTTGCAAACAGTGCCTCTGATAAGAGGCTAATATCCAAAATATACAAGGAACTCATGAAACTCAACAACAACAACAACAACAAACAACTCAATTGAAAAATAGGCAGACGACCTGAAGAGACATTTCTCCAAAGAGGACATACAAATGGCAAGTAGACATATGAAAAAATTCTCAACATCACTAATCATCAGAGAAATGCAAATAAAAACCACAATGAGATATAACCTCACCCCAGTTAGAATGTCTATCATCAAGACAAATAGCAACAAGTGTTAGAGAGGCTGTGGAGAAAAAGGAACCCTCATACACTGTTGGTGGGACTGCAGACTGGTGCAGCCGTTATGGAAGGCAGTGTGGCGGTTCCTCAAAAAATTACAAATAGAATTACTGTATGACCCAGCAATCCCTCTCCTGGATATCTACCCCAAAAATCTGAAAACATTTATCCATAAAGACAAGTGTGCTCCAGTGTTCATTGCAGCTTTATTTACGGTGGCCAAACATGGAAACAACCAAAATGACCTTCGATAGATTAATGGATAAAGACATTGTGGTATATTTACACAATGGAATACTATTTGGTGGTAAGAAAACATGAAATAGGACCATTTGTGACAACATAGATGGATCTTGAGATTATAATGTTAAGCAAAATAAGTCAGACAGAAAAAGTAGAGAACCATATGATTTCACCGATATGTGGTATATAAACCAAAAACAACAAAGAACAAGACAAACAACTGAAAGAACAAAATCTCATAGACATAGACAATAGTTTAGGAGTTACCAGGGGGTAAGGGAGGATCGGAGGAATGGGGCTGTAAAAGAGGGTAAACAGGGTCTAATATATGGTGATGGAAAGAGAACTGACTCTGGGTGGTGAACACACAATGTGAAATACAGATAATATATTACAGAATTGCACACCTGAAATATATGTAACTTTACTAACAATTGTCACCCCAATAAACTTTAATTTAAAGAAAAAAACCCACAAACTTCTGATGTGTCATTGCATTGTAAAAATAACCCAAAATTTAGACCATCTTCTTTGCCTATTCTTCCATTGCTTGGTGAGCTTGAAACCTTGAAATCTTACACCACAAATCCAAGAGTTTGATCTCTGCTCTGTTATTTGATTCATTGTTTTAGAAAAGCTGAGATTTATTCAAACCAGTAATTTCTTTTTTTTTCTACTGTTGCCCATCTTGGCAATTTTTTAGCAATATTCACATTAATATTCATGAGAAGGTGCCTGAAATTTGTAATTCAGATCAAATACATGTGTTCCATTATAGCAGAGCTAGTACAAATGTATGTGAAAAGGAAGGTTTTACATTATGAAAATAAAAACATTAGATTATCCTGGATTTATTTTCTCATTTATTATAATTTTTGTCCCATTTTGCTAGAGATAGTCAAAAGATTAATTGCTTGTAAAATTCATGACATTAATATTTGTTAATTTTTTCTCTTAAACTCTTTAATGATATTTGCATTCTCATTATGAAGAAAGCAATGTATTGAATATAGTAAAGGCCCATTAAATATTTGTTCATCTAACAAGTGACAAATAAATACATATTCAAAAAGAATCTGCCCCAAAAAGAGTATAACTACCAACATTCTGAAATATTAACTGGTTAATTCACTTAGGATGACTCTTAACTGCAATGAAAATAATTTCATCTGATTTAATGTCTGTGTTTTATCCTCTCTGACAAACTTTCTAGCTACCTTTTTTATCCAAGACCACAGTCTTAGTTCAGTTGTACTACTATAACAAAATACCATAAACCGAGTAACTTATAAACAACAAAAATTAATTTCTTACAGTCTGGACGCTGGGAAGTTCAAGATCAAGACACCTGCTGATTCAGTGTCTGGTGGAGACTGTTTCCTGGAAGTCTTTTCACCGTGTCCTCAGATAGCAGAGAAGTGAAGGAATTCTCTTGAGCCTCTTATAAAAGCACTAATTCCAATCATGAGGACACCATCCTCATGACCTAATCACCTTCTGAAAACTTTACCTTGTAATATTCTCACCTTGGGAGTTAGGATTTCAACATATGAATATTTTGAGGAGACACAAATTTTCAATCTGTAACAACCACCTTGTTATGGTAATTTAAATTTAATATGTAGCATTTATAATGGGAAATATTATACATTCCTAGAAATAGATTGTGTCTGGAAAACTAATGTGTGTTAGAACCTTAGTTTTGTGGCTGCCATAAGGTAAAGCCTAAGGACTCTCAAAATCTGGGTTAAATACAAAAAGTATCAAACACCTAGTGGTCTTCTAGGAATGAGTCAGAAATAAGGTAGACTATTGAGCAGATGTTCTCATTAATTTCTTCCATGATTTCTTTTTCTTGGGAACTGGAACAAAGCCATGTTAACCAGAATGGTGGGAAGAGAAAACACTATTCAAGCTTATTTTTTCTTTTTTTGTTTCAAAGTTGCCTGATGGTTATTTATTATTTTTTTTTTTTTTTCAGATTTTTTCACTGGGGAAAGGGAATAGGACTTTATTGGGGAACCATGTTGTGTACTTCCAGGACTTTTTTCCAAGTCAAGTTGTTGTCCTTTCAATCTTAGTTGTGAATGGTGCCGTTCAGCTTCAAGTTGTTCTTTCAGTCTTAGTTGTGGAGGGCACAGCTCAGCTCCCGGTCCAGTTGCCGTTGTTATTTGCAGGGGGCGCAGACCACCATCCCTTGCGGGAGTCGAGGAATTGAACTGGCAACCTTGTGGTTGAGAGGACACTCTCCAACCAACTGAGCCATCCGAGAGGCAGCTCAGCTCAAGGTGCCATGTTCAATCTTAGTTGCAGGGGGCAGAATCCACCATCCCTTGCAGGAATCGAGGAATTGAACCGGCAACCTTGTGGTTGAGAGCCCACTGGCCCATGTGGGAATCGAACTGGCAGCCTTCGGAGTTAGGAGCATGGAGCTCTAACTGCCTGAGCCACCAGGCCGGCTCCAAGCTTATTTTTTAATGGTTAAGTGCATGGGCTCCGAAATATGGCAGAGAGAAGTTTGGAGTCCCAGATCTGTTACTTACTAGAATATAACTTGTCTTAGAACAGACTGCTATAACAAAATACCACGGTCTGGGTGGCTTCCACAATAGAGATATATTTCTAACAGTTCTGGATCCTGGAAGTATCAAGGTGCTAACAGGTTTGGTGTCAGGTGCTCTTTACCTGGCTGCCTTCTCCCTGTGTCCTTACATGACCTTCCTCAGTGTGTGTTCCTGGAAAGAGAGAGCGAGAGAGTTCTCCTGTCTGTTCCTCTTCTTATAATGGCACCAATATCATCCTGAGCACCCCAACTTCATCTAAACCTAATTATCTTCCAAAGGCCCCACCTCCAAATTGTATTTTAATATATTAATTAGGGATTAGAGCTTCAACATATGAGTGTGGGGAGATGACACAAACATTCAGTCCATAACAAAATGAGCAATTTAGTTAAGAAAATAGTAGTCTCTGTCATATGATTTTTACATAGAATAAGATCACACATGTAAAGCGTGTGCCATGTCCATACATTTTGGCATATTCTATGTTAGCTACTACAATTATTTTTATTAATTATTTACTAGATTGTCCTTTTTTCTTCTGTGAGACCACTGCCAAGCTAGTATCCTGTTAAGGTGAACTTCAGCTATAGGAAATAGTTTTATTTTACTTATCCATGAAAAAGGAAAATGTCTCTTTGTACATATGCCTGTTCATTTTGATAGATTGATAGATGATAGATGATATAGATAGATAGATGATAGATATAATTAATTTCTTTATTGAAAAATCCATATTTAAAATGTGATTTAAAATCCACACATAAAATATCATTGTTTTATTTTACTCTAATAGACAAAAAATACCCAGTACTAAGAAAAATTTAAGTGCATCACAGTGGTTTGAACATTGTCTCTGGCCAGTCTTTTTATCTGCATTTCTTGACACTCCAAAAAATACCTCCCATTTCACTTTTCAATCTCAAAAGAATATTCTGCTCCCAGAATATTAAGAATGTGTGAGGGAAAAATGATGAGCTACAAGTGCTTGCTGGAGTGTAATTTTAAAAGTCAATAAAGCAGTCTGAATCTTCTTATGTCTGTTATAATTACATTGTGTGCTCAATGTATCAAAATATACTAAGAAGTTCCATACATTCTGGGATGTGAACCTGAGGTTCATTATCCCACAGACAATCTATGCTAAAACTTATATTTGGAATATAGAGGCATTTTAGGGAATTCTGATCAAATAAAATGCTGGATTGCTCACACGTGTTTATAAGGGCAGGGTATTTGCTGAGAATGCATATTCAGAAAAAACAGTTCTTAGAGGAAGAAAGATAAATTTCAAAAATTATGCCTAAGGCACAGTTGTTATTTGGAACTGCACAGTTTTCTTGTGAAAGTGAGAGAAGGACACCTTTTTAAGTGTCGTCCTATTTTGTTTCAGGGCTCTTGGAACTGTTGGCCTAAATGTCCTTCACTGTCAAACATTATGTCAGCATCACATTGTAGCCGAGGCGGCCAAATTCAGAATTACATTGAAAAAGAGAATGCTTGAAAAATGTTACCACTACTCAAGTCACAGTATCTGTCAGCCTTTTTTTTTTTTTCTGTCTTTTTCTATAAAAAGTAATCAATGGTGAATTACTTCCTCTTCAAGTTTATATTACTTTGGGAAAGTCATGATGAATTTTTCAAAGAGTGTGTGGTCACGCAAATTGATCATTGAAATATCAACCAAAAAGGACATTAAATTTGCTTATAATCCTTCCTACTTTAAACAACTTCTAAGGAAGAAATTCTACAGATCATCTACAGATTATTACTACAAAACTTGCAGAGCCTGATACCATGTCTAAATTCAAGTACAAAGTCAAAAAGAAAAGGAAAAAAAACAACAGTGAAACGTTTGTGAGGGAGAGGGAGAGGGGGAGGGGGAGGGGGAGGGGAGGGGGAGGGGGAGGGGGAGGGAGAGGGAGAGACCAGTGAGGAGAGAGAAGTTACAGTGTGTATTTGTGAGAGTGATTGGTGTTTATGTAGAATGGACCAGAATCTTTAAATAGGAAAGGAGCAGGAGGAGCTGTGAGAGTCTCTTAAAAGTCTTAACACTTTTCTTTTTATATTCAAAACCCTAAGTCTTTTTATATTAATTTCCTTATATGTTAATTATATGGTCAATATATAATCATCCCACATGATTCACAGAATTATTACAGTAATCAATTTTAATTCTATGTGCAAAAGTATTTTCGGTCAGTGTAACATATTAGATATTACAATTGTTTAGAAGAGTGTCACACAGTTTGAGTATGTGCAATTTCCAAAGGCCTTACATCAAGCATGTCTCATATAAACTCTGGATCTGTACATGACTAATTTGATTATCTGGTATCTTGTTGGAGCAGCAGCATGGTAAAGTGGGAAATGCTGCAACTATAGAATTGACTCATGTAAAATTACAGCTCTAGTGCATCACATGACTTCAGGCAAATTGTATAATTCTTTAGCCTTAGTTTCTTTATTTCTTTCATTATGGATATAATGACATTCATCCATAGAATTAAATATACTTAGGAAAATGCCTACTTTACCACAAAGTAAATGCTTAATAAATACTAGTTGTAGCCAATCGTCTATTGAATAAAGCATTAGTGCTTTGTGAAAACACATCAAAGTCTCTTTCTTGGTTAATTTGATCACCCTTCTTCCAACTTCTACATAAGGGAGCAAATTAGGGATAAAAAAAAAAAAGCTTAGAAAAAACAAACACTTCGTACCTGATCATTCTAGCATGAGGCTGACAATAATGGCCTTTCATTCTGTCACCTCACCTATGAAATAAAGCTCTTTACCTTAGAATACTGTTAGAAAATATAGTTTTAGAGATATGTCTTTTGTCCACTATTTCATCTTCATGTGTTTAAGGATGGGAAAATAATCCAAAATCTCTAAATATAACTTAAAGATCATAGAATCTTGGCAAGTAATAATATTACTATGATGGTAAAAGTACCGTTTTACATATGCCCCAATTAATTAACTTTAAATTCTAAAAACTATAAAAATGGATGCCTAAATAAAATACCTCCTTTTTTAAAACAATAAATACACTAAACTCCTGCTAAACACTGTATTTAGAGAACGAGTATTTTAAGTTCAAATAGTGTTATATATTTAGGATAGTCCAAAATAAAAATCAGGTTAAACTACCAAAAAATGAAGAGAAATACTTCAGGTCCACATTTATGACTGCTTTCTGCAGTTTAGTAATCTTTAGAACTGTGCATACCAGTGTTTGTAAAAGAAAACCCTACCAGCAAGATAACTATGATTAGTAAGCTGTGTTTTCTATTATTCAGAGCTCTCCAAGAATCCTCCTGCTGAGATGACATTTGCAAGGTTATTGTACCAAAAAAAATTTCTATTTAAAAAATAATAATAATTTAAATATATTTTTTACAGATCCAAAAATGAAGACAATCAAAAACCTCACTGTCTATAAATTGAAAGCTTGTAACACATTTCCTAATATGAACATCATACATAATTAACACTAGGAAATGCTTTTAAGATATTTCAACTGCATTATCTAAGTTCACTTTTGAATTTAAATTTAATTTAAAAACAGGGCAATTTATTTACCCACAGTGTTCACTGAAATAATATATTTAATTAATATCATAAATTACATAAAATTAGAATCCTAATATGAATAAAAAGTACGCATAACCTTTTATGTAAGTGCTCTACTATTTATATACAACTGAAGTTCAGAATAAAACACAGAGATGTACATTCATAGACATGTTGATCAATTAGGCTTGTTTTAAATCCTCTATTACAAGAGTGAAAGGATGTTTTTTTCTGGAAACATGTTGAGTTACTGGTACAGCTTTAAAACTGGTTCCAATCGATGCCAGAACTGGGAGGCAGATTTAAGCTCAGTATAAGGAGACAGCTTCTAACAATTAGAGGACTATGTCCTAGGATGTAGTGACTTGGGATCATTAACCAGGAAATCAAACCACCTTTCAAGGATGATCAACAGAGGATCAGTGCAGTAGCAGTGATCTAGAGATCCTCCAGGAGGAATTTCACGGCGCATGTTTACTGACCAAATTGAAAATAAACTTGTCCTGATTTTCAGGAGAGGAAGATTACTTTGAAAGCAAGGAGAGACTATATACGTACATATATATATATATATATACACACACACACACACACACACATTTAACTGAAACAATGTATCAAAAATAATAATATTGTATTAGGAAAAAATTTACACAACTAATTTTGCTGTTGCAAATAGCTATGTAATATTTTCCTACCTGCTAACACTTTATGTTGCTGAAATAAGTATACCACATTTAGATTTCCTTGCATTAATATATTATGGACATTTTTGTAAAATTGTATCTATTAGTTACAAAAGTTGATGATAATGCAATGATAATAAAAAAAAAGATCATGAAGATGAGGATGATGATTAATTATATCAATTGAGTGCTTCTTATACGCCAGACACTATGGGAAGCATTTTGGGGAAAATATCTTATTTAATCTTCACGACTCATTTACAGATGAGGTTATATAGTCAGAGAGAGTTTAAAATATTTGCTCAAGCATGGAGCTATTATGTGGTATAACCAGGTCTTCATACCAGGTGGATTCTCCAGGTTGTTATATTATAATTTTCTAAATAATGGAAACCTATTCTAGAGATCTGATAGAGACAATTAACCATCCGGATCTGAGGGGAGGGTGATTTCTGATGTCAAATGTGATAAATTTCTATCTTCCCCTATCGTCTTAGAAATAAGAATGTATTCATTTCCGTATAGCCCTGCAGTTTCTTAAATAGAATTAAAAGGTGATTATCTGCATTCCTTTTTGAGGATCTTCAACTTAACATGTAAGACGTAGTACTTCAGTATTCCTTAAAAAAACTCTAGGAATACTCCTGGAGCCAAATTATTACAGTGCCTACATGGACCTAGAACTTTTTCCAGGGTGGAAGGAGTGGTACCATGTATCATAAAATTTCAAAATTCCATAAAAATAAAGCAAGATTCTTCATTAAAAATCAAGCATAAATACCAATGAAAGACCAATGGAGGGCTTAGTTCTTATGTCTCCAGATGGTAACAATTTGTCATGGGTTGGTTTTGGTTCATTATTATGGTAGTGGAAAGGGAAAAAACTAGAACATAAGTTTCCAATGTTGCAGTGGAAGAATATTTTAGAACTTAAGAAGAAGATTCAACACCTACTTTCATGTAGCTAGCAATCTTCATGGAGGCAATATCTGCAATATTTTTCTTTGTTTTCAATAGGATATACTGGAAGTTCCAAGGGCCAACACTATAGAAAATAATTGTCCTGAATTTGTTGGTTTGTTAAGAGTAGAAAATAACAAGGAAATTTGCTTACAAACAATTAGAACCACTTTCATTTTACCAAGTCTATTCATTATTTTCCTAATGCATTTAAACTGTTCATAACCTGGAATAATGCCCTAAGATTTCAGTAATTTGCTTCCACTGAAACACAAAGTGTCTAGGAAGTTTTCTTTCTGAGGCAGGAATTCCTACAATTTCAAGGCTTCTCTTTTCTTTGTCATCGTCTTTCTTAGCAATTTTTTTTTTTTTTCCCCACTACTAGGCTGGAACTAAACCCACAATAATAAAATCAATTCCCAGCTTCTGGGTTGTGGACAATTCTTTGACTTACTCTGACCTACCTTCCTGTGGATCCCTGTGTCTCCTTGAAGGAAAATGGTGAGATTGGAATGTGTCACAAAGTGAGTGAGTGTAGATAGAAAAGAGGGCACTGAACCCTGAGACAGTAAAGTACTTGGAGGTCTGGGAGATGAGGAAGAAACAGCCAAACAGAGTGATAAAAGTCAAGCAGGAGTTTAGTGGCAATAAAATAGAAAAAGAGGAGATACTGGTCTGAGGTTGAAACACAGTTATTAATAATGACAAGATCTAGGTGAAATATAACCATGCAAGTGAGGAGGGAATTCATAGGGGAGAGCACAACCACTAACAGAAATAAGGTCAAATGTCTGAAAGTCCAGTAGATTGGGAAGAATCTTATATATGAATTTAAAAGTACAAGACTTAATGACAGTGAGCTAGAAATCTTCAGAGAATAGAAGGGAGAGACTGATGATAGATGACTACAAGGAGGGTACTGGAGTTCCAATTCCAATCATGGGAGACTAAGTTACACAAACTCTCCCGCAAAGCTGGAAGAGCTGCTTAACATTAAAAAACAATTGCAACAACAAAAACATATGTAGAAGTACTAGAGAGCTACCACGCACTGAAGATTTATGAGCATGACTAGAGATAGGGAAGGTAACCAAAGAGGGGACCCCAAAATTTGGGATTGCTTTTCCCAAAGACATGCCTGTCAATATTTGAAAAGGTAACTGAAAAGGATGTGTGAATATTTTATAATACTCCTGATGCTAAAGGTCCATATTTAAAATTCAAATTCTGCTAAGGACTGGTGTGGGAGATTGCTGGAAAAATCTCCAGGCTTTGGATGGAAGCCCTAAAAGTCTATCGGGAGTAAGGATTGATCAGAAACATACTGGCCTTCACACAGAGATAGACGCTCAGCTTTATTTGATTAAAATGAGCTGAGAATCAAAGTTCCTATAGACCAGAGGTCAGGAGACTATAGCCTATGGGTCAAATCTGGCCTGCTACATGATTTTGTAAAGTAACTTTCACTGGAAAGTAACTTTCATTTGTCTATTGTTTGTGGTTGCTGTCTTGCTATTGGAGTGGAGTTGAGTAGTTGTGACAGAGGTCATATGGCCCTTGAAGCCGAAAATACTGGGGGTGCCAAAAAATGTATAAACATGACTTGCATTCATCTTTTGCTACCGGTATATATTGAGTACTATAATTTTAATACCGTTTTTTTCCTTTCTTAAAATGTGTATACATTTTTTGGCACCCTCTGTATTTATTATCTGGACCTGTACAGAAAATTTGTTAATCTCTGCTTTAGACAGGATGTTTTTGCTTAAAAAAAAAACAACTAAAATCATATTTAAAGGAAGAGACATTATTCATACCTTCAATTTTTTTCCTATAATTTTTTACATACAACTTCTAACTCTCAATCAAAATGAGCAAAGCACAAAGAGAGAAATAAAGCACTGTGAAATGGGTTTTTCCTAGAAGTAGACCCTGAAAAAGGGAGTCAAGTACAAATATTTTTGAGGGGCTATGACCCTAGACAACTTTTTAGTAAGACAGATAGAGACAAAGAAGAAAAACCAATAAAGGATGCATTACTGAGTCAATTAACTCGGAGAATAACTGAAGTTCATCTTCATAGGAAACTTAAGAAGATATTATAAACCATGTCTCAGAGTTATCCCACCCTTCAAGGGCTGAGGAAGCCATGATTTTATCCATCAACTTCCAAACAATGATTACATTAGTGTGACTTCTTGCAGGCATTCTCTCTTCAACATTTCCAGCTTACAGTGTACTGAGGCCAAGCATGTTCCCAAAGGCAAAACAAAACTGAAAAGGCAGGAAGGAAGAGATGCTGGCAGAAGAGTGCTTGGACCTGTAGAGATAAATGCCTAGGAAATATGGGCAAGGTACTAAAACCATTTGTTACCCCGGGAGCGCATATAATGGAGTTAACAGATATGGATCTAACTGTATTTAATATGACTGAGGAAACAAAAACAAGATTTAGAGAAACTAGACCATAAAACATAACCAAATAAAAATTCCGTAACTGAAAAAAAAAAAAAAAAAAGAAAAGCTCAAAGTATTGGTTTAACAGGGAATTAGAATCTGAAAGAGATTTAGTGAACTAAAATATAGATCAGAAAAAAATATATATTCATGTTGATACCTAATGTTATAAAAGGATGGAGAATACAGAAAAATATATAAGCTCTAAGGTTCAATATCTAAGTGTAACTAGAGTCCCAGAAAGAGGAGACATAGCACAAGGCAGGAGAAATATTAAAACAATTAACTAGATTTAATTACTATGATTTTCTGTAAACTGCTACTTAGTTTAAAGAGCACACCATTGGGATGAGTGGCATTTTAGGATTGATATAAACAAGGCTCAAGAAATCACTTAATAAATGTAAATGACTCTGCCAAGCACAAAGGAAATGAATTGTTTCTGGGTCCCAACTGAATCTAAAAGGCAGTTAATATTATTGTCAAACCATCTTCCCTCTACTGCAACCAATTTGTAGTGTTCCTTTACCTTTCTTTTCTATCCCTTGTTCCCCATTGCGAAAACAAAATTCTAAAAGATACTCCTTTAAAAGAAAAGCTTATGGTGGGATATAAAACTGAAAGCAAAAAAAAAATGAACAAGCAAATTTAATAAAAAATAAAAAGAAATAAAAAATAAAATAAATCATTTGTTTACAAAAATAAATAAAAGCTTAAAATGAAAGATTAGTGACAAAAATTCGGGGGAAAATGTAATGAGACATCATCATTTAGCAATGAAATATTAAATCCTTAGAGAGGAATTTCTATGACTTAACAAACTTTTGAGAGTTCAGAAACACATTGCATACATGTTCCCTTTACCCAGCATTACCATATCTAAGAATTTACAGAAATATATATATATATATATATATATATATGCATATGTGAAATGACATAAGTGCCATGACAATGATGCACTGTTTATAATAGTAAAATATTATAAACTATCTAAATTAGTTTAATAAGTTATGTTCAGTTACTAAGTTACTAATGGAATGTTATGGAATACTGTGCAGCAACAACACAAAGTAATGTTAAGAAACTATATAATAATTTTAAAAGACTTCCATACAATAGCCCTAAATATTATTATTCCTATTACACTGGGGAGGAAACAGGTATAAATAAGCAACATGTTCAGAGAAGTTATAGTGCTGATAAGGGTTGGGGTGGCGTTCTTTGAAAATACCTTTGCCATCTAGGGTGAACGTATGTCCCAGTCTGCCTGCAGTAATTATTACTAGTACTCTTATTTAAGCTCAACTGTGTCCTGATTTGCATGATAACTTTATGGTAACTTTATATATACTTGGAATCTATCCCTGAGAGAAGAAATGACAATTTCAAGTATGTAGTATTAGTGTTCATTTCAATAACTCTAATTTTTCTCATTATTATCTTCCCACCATACTGAAATTATATTTTCATTTTCCACCATTGAATTTCAATAACCATCTATTTAATCCAATCTTCCAGAGAACATTTTAGATTTTCCAAGTTTTCCAAGATTGGTAGCTTTGGCTCGCAATAATTACCACATGTGTTTTTAAAATACGTTTCTAAATATTAATGTGCCTCATCTCTTCTGTTTTCTAATAACACACTGAATTTCATATCCAAGAAAATAGCTTTTAGAATGTACATCTTGCATGGAACATAAGGAAAAGCTAAATTCATTCATTCATCTTTTAGCGACTGCTCTAACATCTAGAGTTGGTCTCTTCTAAATTATGCATTGTAATTTTTTTAAAGTTTTCTTATTAAGGATACCATATTATGACATTAAACAGAAATCAACCATATTTTATAACTACATGCATGTTATTACATGAATATATACGTTAGGTAAAATACTTGTAAGATATTCAATGGTAAGACATTGGAGTCACTCAAGGACTAATTTGGATACTGGATTTTTTAAAGAAAATCATCAAATGAAAAATAAAGCATACATGATAATTAGTTATATGTGAAGTTGAAGTTGATTCAAAGACATCTTCTCCTTTGACCCTGAAACAATAATCCATGTGTTTTATCTACTATACAAAAACATTGATTTCTGAAATATGGTACATCACTCAGGTATATGAAATCAGTTATAAGATAATTAGAAATTTTTAGATATCTACATTAATCAAGCCTTCCTTTTAAATTATGGTAGCTTGTATGCACTTCTCTCCTGTATTTTAATAACAAACACAATTTTCCTCCCAGCCATCTTTGCATTGCTAACTTCTAAATTTATTTTTCATCTACATTGTGTCTGCAAGTGACAAACTAATGATCTATGTGATTGAAAATGATACAATTTCCTTACTTTCTACTATTTAAATCCATTTTTAAAATGCACCTGTTGGATCAGTACTTTTTATTGAGACAGGCTAAATTTGAGACCTCATGGGTCCATCAACATCAGGTGGAAAAGTGTTATTTTCTCAGAGCATCTCAAAAAACACTTATTATTTTTTATAGCGTCCCTATTTTCCTTAATTTTACCATGTGTAATATATTTAAAATTAATGTAAAATAATTCTGGAAGTGTGTATTTTACCTGAAAACTCAGGCAGATAAACATTTGCTCGATATCTTCTAATAGTGTTCAAGAAATGTAACAATTCTCACTTTTATTTTACTTTAATATGATATAATAATATTTGTAATTATGACAACAATATATCTAAAAAGTAAAATATATATATATATATACATATATACTCCATATATAAAATAAATACTTGAAGAGTGGATACCCAGATCCCAAACAGCAAACCACAAGTCTCTGACAGGAATAAATTAATAAAGTTGATGTTGTAACACTCCTTTCCCACAGGTTTAAGGAAAGTTACACATGGTGGAAGCCATTTCAGTCATGGAAGGTGGTGTGCAAAAAGATGGATCTGGAAAGAATTAGACCACAAAATGGAAGTGTGTCCTGTGCAATGAAGGACACACATTGAACATATGCAATGATATCTATATTTGTTTTTTTGAATGGTTTTGACTACATATTCATGTATATCCAATTTCCTGACTAATATGTTTTTTAAAGTGTTTGATTCTTTTTGAACCACCTTGTAATAAATGAGGGGCTGGGAAGGAAAAAATCATTAAAAAAGATTCAGTTTCAGACATTTACCTGGCTTAACAGACAGAAACATAAATCAAATACAATCAAGTACAATGTTTCCATTTTACATAAGTATTATTTCTCTAATATGTTTCATAAAAATTGGCCTCCTGACAGCATCAGAATTCCACGGAGAGCTGGTTATTGAAGCCTGAGCTACTGTCAAGCCAGAAGTAATACAGACAAATCTTTAACCAAATTAGACACATCAGTTCAGACTGACAGATTAGAAATAATGAAATGGCTTGGGGCAATGTATCTTTTTCCTTATGTCCTATCAATGGGGTCTAGAGTTTGTAATTTGCCTTGGTTTTAAAAATACTTAACTAACAGGTATCAATAGTCACGATTCTTCAGTAGTACAAGCTGGCTGAATTTGTATTGGCTCTGTAAATTGCATAAGTACTCCATTTTTCAATCACAGAAATTATAGGCTGAGTATAAATAAGGTCTGATTTGCCTTCCAGAGTTACCGTAGTATATTTTCTGTCTTTGATTTAAAAACCAATTTATTTCTATGCAGCTGATGATAGATAGATAGATGATAGATAGATAGATAGACAGACAGACAGACAGACAGACAGACAGACAGATGATAGAGTCATTAATACTTACAAAAATACCATGTTTTCTTTAAAGTCAATGATATATAAACTTTTTGGATTATAGAAATATTTGAAAAGCTGCTTAAAGCTAGAGAATCAGTGGAGTTGACAGTGATACATGTTCTCTCTGTGTTCATCTGTGAGGGAGGGGAGTTTACTTATTGTCAGATATCTCAGGTATAGGAAAGAGCTCAAGCTTAGCCTTAAATTGCCCACAAGTGTGATGGGAACCTAGAATATTCAACACAGCAGGTGAGCTGTTTGGCAACTCCATTTACTATCCAGACCCAGAGCAAGTTGAAATAGTAGGAGTCAGGGTTCAAGTTCCTACAAAGAATAATTAGTTCCTAAGGAGACCAGGAAGAAGTCTAGTTCTGGAAGGCAAATTGGGGTGCACTGCAAGTTTTTGGAATGCAATCTCAAAACAGGATCTAAACCAAGAAATCTAGAGGACACAGGAAAATTCAGGCTTGGGAATGTGAGCAGGGGCTAAAATATCAGAAGAGGATCTCTCTAAAGGCAATTGAGCTCGGTTCAGGGAATGGATAGCATTAGGATATAAAGTTCCAAGTCAGAATTGCACCAAAATGAAGCCTGCATTACATTATGGGATCTAAATAATGCTGGTGGATTTACAAGAAAATTCTTTACAAATCTTTCAGCCAATCCCAGCTCAAAGAAGAACTTTCATCCTTCAACAGGAGGATTTGGCATTAGTCTTAGCAGCCTTTTGCCTCAAATATGGAGCTAAGCAGTGGGGACCTTTGTGCCTATCTAGCAACAGCCTTCACCTAATGTCCGCCATATTGGTTTCTTCCTCTTCTGTCAGCTAGAATTCAGTTCAAACGATCTTGAACTTCAACTCATTTATTAAGGTACCTGACAACTCACATAGCTTTTGAACTCCAGTTTCATTTGCAGTGGATGGAGGTGGTCAGAAGTGGGAATAAACCCTGATTTTGTGATCTGTGGAATTATATGGACTGAGTTTAAACACTGATTTCAGCATATACTAGTAATATGATCCTGTGCAAGCTTCAGTATCTATTTTATTGGAGTACTGAGATGATTAATTAAGATAGTCCATGTAAAGGTTTTGCAAAATACCTACGAAAGAGAAAGCATTTCACAAATGTTCGATATTATCTCCAAGTATTGCCTGAGATCTTATTCTCAGAAAACTAACCTGATACTATGATTTTATTTCCCCACAGACTGTCTCATTTTCTTTTAGCCCTAAATAAACAACAAAATCTTTCCTTAGAAAAAATACCTGAGCACGTATATATAAAGTGCACACCAACATGCCTAAATTTTAGTAATTGTCAGTAAGTATAAATCACTGCATTTTGTCCTTTCAAAATTAGTGTGGTAGAGACCATTGTTTGCTTGTCTAGACATCTGCTTTTATTCAGATCTCTACTCCTCCCAGTTCAGCTCACGTGACTCAAGGGAAGTTGACAGCACTTTTAGTTCCAGAGTCAGGCGTATTCATTAGGTCCTAATTATCCCTGGTCAATTATGGCAATCCTATACTACATGGCCTTTCCCTATGATTATTATTTGATCAGGGATGGGCACATGCTTTTGTTGGTCCTATCAGTCTGATGGAAACAGCTTTCATTTTCATGGTTAAGAGAGTATTTTCTTTTCTCTTTTTTCTCAAGTGCATAACTTCAATTGCTTCTAGTAGCCATTTGGTGTTGATATCCAAAGCCAGACTGAGGGAGAGTTTAAAGTTGAAGAGTCATCCTGACTAGAGTTGGAAAGTCCAGTACAAGACTCAGTCCCATTTGAGATAATTCCTCTCCTTATTAAACCAGTTTGAATCAGGTTTTTGTTCATTTCATCCAAAAGCATCTCAACTGACAAAACCATTCTCTGCATGTCTTTGTCTTTGTCCTAAGCATCTGATCAGATCAGATCATTCTGATTACAGTCATTTTTCTTTTCTTGATCCTCCTGTTTCTTGGTTGATTTCATCCATTCCCATGACTCTAATAATCCCTTTATCTGACATATTAATGTCAGACCTCACTCTTGAGCACCAAACTCATGTTGAAAAATGTCATTAGTCATCTCCTCCATTGCTACCAACAAGCCTCTTAAAATTAGCATTCTAATACTGAAATTCTTGCCTCCTATTTGCATTGGTGCTGCCTCTTCCTCCATCTAGAGTCTCATTGTCTGTTGTAGTATCATCCACCCAACTTGAAACTTCAAAATTTTATTCTCATCTTCTCTTCTTTAGCTCTCATCCAATCAATAGTAGATATTTGTTTTTTCCTAACTCCTAAAGTAGCCCTGTATTCATTTTCTCTTTGCCCTTGCTATGTAACTCTGTAGGCCAAGGTCTTCATCATCTCTCACGTGAGGTATTGCAATCTCCTCTTGTTTGAACTTCCAGCTATGAATTTCTCCCCCTTTCATCTCTCCTCAAGACACAAATTCCAGTTTCTTTGTAAATGAAAAAGCAATTCACCCTTTGTCCCTCAGGAAAATCGAATTGCTCAGCACATTTTCTACAGCTCTACATGGACAGACCCCAATCCACCTCTCAGGGATGATTTTGTTCTACTACCATTCTTTCACACATTTATAGGCCCCAAATCTCTATGTTTGATTTGGATGTCTGTGGGTTCACAAACTCAGGAGCTTCCCCGGTGAAATCTGAAACTGGCCTCTGTATGTGAAGGGCAAGGAGATTATGAAGAAAGAGGCAGGCCAGTCCAGATTGGTACATACAAGTTTAATAAGCAAAGGAACTTACATACAAGGCTTTTCTTGGGTGGCCAGTAGATGAGTAGATCTTCTCTCCACACCCACCCACCATAATATTAAAAGTTTATAGAGAGGACTTAACTGGGTTCAGTCACATATTCAGTACAGATGGTTTCAACAATACCTTATTCTTTCAAGGCTGCATCCTTGAAAATGCCTCTGGTTGTGAGAACAGTGGGAAGAACATACTTTTCAATGACCAGGGAAAGGGTAAGGAGGCTCCAATTGCCCTGGTCCAGCTCTCAGGTCAATGACTGGACACGTCCTCTCGATGACTTGCTCCAATAATGTCTCACTTATCTCCAAGCATTCCTCGTTGCCTCTTGAATCCATGTAGTTATACAAGTTTCTCCCTCTGCTTCAAATGTTCTGACACCATTTCTCTGCCTGAAAAACTATTATTTATTCTCCAACATCCAGCTCAGTAAATTCACTGAAAGTTAAATCCCTATCTTTAGTAGTAGCCTCAGCTCTTAGGCAGAATCAACCTCTCCTTGACCTGTACTCAAATCACATGTTATACTGAACCTCTCCTATAGCCTTTCCCACATCATGCTGTCTTTTATAGTTTGTGAGTCTAGATCTGCTTTTAAACTATTAGCAGTTTAAAAGAGAGAGACATGATTCATCTGGAAATCTCTCAGACCAGTTAACACAGTGTCTGACATATAATAATGCTTCAATAAGTCTATTGAAGGAAAAATCTGTAGGATCTCTCAGGACTCCACTCAATGGAATATGCATACTTTGTCAGAAAGTGTTTAAATTTTGCATCTATTGTAGTTTGTGCTAATTACATTCATACCCTGTCATTGCTCTATCACCTGGTAATTCCACCTCACCTTCCAGATTATCCTCAAGGACGAATAACTTGGAAATTTCTCTTCTACCCAAAAGCTGAAAAAGTACATAAGTATGTTCTAGATCTAATGGAAGAATATAGATTATCATGAATTCATTTGTGATAAACAATATATCACATCCTAAATCAGTTAGAGGTGAAGAATTCATGATATGCATATATATATATATATATATATATATATATATATATATATATATATATATAAAATTGAGTGAGGTTCGAATGACATCAATAAAGAGACATAAACAATGCTTTTTATGTCACTCTGTTACAACTGTATTGGAATAATTTTGTCCTAAGTAAGATCATTTTAAGGATGTTTTACCAGAACAGGACAGAGAATGCAAAGACAAATTTATCTTGACCCAAATAGTGATAACCTCTTTGGAGCTTTGTGTTATAACACCTTGTGGGACATAGTGATACTCTGCTTCCAAGCTTCCTAACAGAGTTGATAATCTGTGGCCAAATATTATGTGCTATATTTCTAAGTAGCTTTGCAATGGTGCTGATTTTTTTTAAAGTGCTGCTTTGTCCTTTCTTGAAGGTCTTGGCACATGGATCAGGAAGTTTTGTATTGTTTATGAGAATATAATTTTTGAGTTTCATGTAGATCTGTCATATTCATGAAAATGATGAAATTAACTAGATTGAAATGGAACCCAAATTGTCATCCTGAGACAAATCTGAGTAAAAGACACGTTCCTTAATGAATCTTTGCTGGAATAAAGCTGTAAAATTCCATAGTTTCTGTGTGGCATATTTATATATTGTAACCACATTTCAAACTTGTTTAGTAAGAAAAATAATTGGGAAAATCTAGAATAGATAGTTCCGGTTCAAAATAATAATAATAATAATGGTAATTACAATAATCATAATTTCTTGAGTGCTTCCTATGTGTCAAGTACTATGTAATTTTATGCAGTTTGAATTTATATTTACATTAATGCATTTACATCTTATGAAGTAAGACACTGCTATTATACCCATTTTACAGAAATTGAATTACAGGGTGCAAATTTAACTTGTTCAAGGTCACACAGCTAGGAAGTGGCAGAACTGAAAACAAAATCCAGTCTGGCTTTACAGACTACATATTTTATCACTATGCAAATTGTTTCTCTATTTTAATATTGTCCAAGGAGAACTATTGACTTTCTAAAAGGGGTGAAAAAGTTTATTGCACATTCATGCGGTCAAGATATAGAGCCAATTATAAAATTTATTTTAGCCTTTTGCACTTTGCATAACCAAGGCTTTAGGAGTCATTTACATGTAAATCATTTTTACCTAACTTCTATTAATTTAACAGGATTTAATCATTGAATTGTACAGTTGAAAGTTATCCAGAAAGCACACAAGAACAAAGGCCTGGATGTTTCAGTTAATGTGAACATTTCAAAAAATCATAAGCAGGTTATTCAAGGTTATTTTGAATTCCAGCAGAAACCCAACTTAGTCCGTAAGTCATTGTGTAGTGGACAATATCACATGGTACAAATGAGACTGCAAGGAGCAGTTCCCGGAGAAGACAGGAGTGGGCTATACAGTCACGCCAAAAAGGAGTCTGCAACCACTTATACACAATTAAATAATCTAATTAAAAATATAATTAATGGATTTCAATGACCTGCTTGTCCCTATTACTATGAGCAATGAAAAAAACCTCTGAAAAATAGGAAGTTTCAGTTCAGGAGTTACAAATTAAATGCTAGAATATTTCCATATCAAGTTAGCAGAACCTTGCCAACTCAGTAAGAGAGGGCATGCTCTCCAGTTTTGGACTTCCTGCAAGAACTCAGAAGTAACATATGTTCAGAAAGCAGAATGAAATTGATCTCGTAGCAACCAATTTAACCTTTCATTAGCAAATAAAAACCATCTATCCTCATCCAATCTCAAAAGCTAAATAGTAAAATCCAAGGAGCTTAAGATAGAAAACATACCATTAAAGTGTGAGAATCCCATTCATCAGTAAAAACATGTTCAGAAATCCAACCTTGGATGCTACCCTTTCAAAATTTATCAAATCCAACTTTCACCTTCAGTTAATGTATTGGGTAGGGGAAAGCTCTTTATATAAGTCAGGCTGAGGCAGAGAACAAATGTTTACATAGTAGAAAACTTGATGAACAAAAGGAGGAGAGGCTAGAAATGAAATTTCCAGATCAACACTGCAAGGAAGGGGAGAAGGCATTCTGCCACAGAAATTGAACTTGTTCTAAAGAAGATTAAGGGAAACAGAGACACATTTCAGACCTGTCTAGTGCATTGTAATGCTACCAATTTGATTAGGCTAAACCACCAAAGGAGGCAATCAGGAATTTTTCAGAGAGAAAACTGAAATAAAAAATAATATATATATATATATATATATATATATATATATATACACACACACACACACACACACACACACACACACACACACACACAGTCTTAATTGGGTTTTGGATGTCACACACAGAGAGCCAAAATGTTCAGGAATGGCTTTCTGTTTTATAGTGCTCAGCACCATAAATGCAAAATTCAAGGTTAAATTGGCTGATACAATAAAAGAAGACAGTAGGAGGCTCTCTGCTATGAGAGCTTATAAGAGACTGGAGTCAAGATGAGGTAAATAAAATTTCTGCACCTGAATATTTTAAAGGTGGACATATTTTGTTAGCTAATTTTTCAATGGGATTCTTAACATACAGTGCTTCTAACAGACTGCCTGTTCTGTGGTTGAAAGAGCACTGGAATTGGAATCAGAAAACATAAGCATAAGTATGGCTTTTCCATGTGCTACAGTTTAGCAACAGTAATTTTACTTCAAAATGGGGAAATCAAACCAAAATAACATATTTCTGATGAGGATTGAGATTGCATGTATGAGATCAACTAGTAACCATACTTGCTACTATACTATAAACTATAAAATGCTAAGCAAATAATAACAACAATAATAAAAATTGTTTTTAATTATCATTTTTTAGGATTAGGTTATAATACATTGTTACCTGTGTCTAAGGCATGGATTCTGTAACATTGAACTCATAAACAGAAGAGACAAATTAACTTTCTACGTATGGTATATATTTTATACAGAAATATAGGACTCATGATTAATATGATAACAAGAATTTTCAGCTTTCATGCTTGTTCTTTATACTTCCTGTTAAAAATGTCTACGGATATGTCCAAAAAGCCAAAGGAAATAGTAGCACTGGAACTGAAGAAATATTTGAAATCATATGTCAACAGGCAGAGGCAAGTTCATGAACTCTATTGTTGGCCATAATTTACTCAGAAGCAGTCTTGAGTTATACATCATGTGCTTTGTCTGTGTTAAACAACAAAAACAAACACAAAGTAACAGTGTGGCCCTGGAACCACGAGACCAGCATCATCAGCATCACCTGGAAATTTGTTAGAAATGCAAATCCAGCAAATTCACAGGCTCCAACCTCAAACCTACTGAGTTAGAAACTGTGGGTGAGGCCCAGCAATCTGTGGTCTACCAAGCTTTCCAGGTCTTCCATGTCCACTGAAGTTTGAGAACCACTGACACAAACACAAAGGAAATGGGGGAAAATATTTTGTTTCATGCATACCCTATGAACTAATTCCAAGAGAAGTATTTGCAATGGCCCAAAACAGATAAATATTACTGTTTTCACTCTCCTGTGAGAAGATTAAGGAGAAGGAATTAAGAGATTTGATCCAACCTAGGGCAATTAAGAAAAGTCAGAGTTAATAGGTTAATTATTTGATCCTGAAGACTATTTTTTTAATCATTTAAATACACATTTTCCCTGATGTTGATAGTAGTACTTTGAAGATTATTTATGTAAATAAACAACAATAAAAATTTTGGAAGATTTATGCTTGATATTCTCAAAAACATTACAAAGAATTCAGTTCAGATTTTTGACAGTTTTTGATGGTATTATTATGGAGACAATTGCTGAAAAGGACTAGGGGCTTACACATATACGTCTTGTCTGTCTAGTTGTCATACCCAAGACAGAGGCTCTCACTCTTTCCATAGCTCTCAGGCATTTTATCTGATTGCAATATCCTTTTTTTAAGCTGTAACGCTGCCCTTCATAATTAGATCTTTTCCCCTGTAACATCCTTTACCTCAAGTAGGAGGTTTCTATAAGTAGAATCCACTGATTTTGGTACAGAAAGCAAAACAGGCACTCATATTCATTACCAGTGGAAGCGTAAAATTGTACTATGTTTGTAGCAGGAAATTGGACAAAATAAATCAAATGTTTAATTGGAAGTATCCTTTGACCAGTGATGACAGCCATGTCTAAAAACTTACCTTAAGGTTTTCTTCCCTACTTGATTTCTCTATGTGCCTGGAAGACACCAATATGGCATCCCAAGAGTGACCAGAAGTATGGGATAAACGTAGTCCATTTAATATCAATTTATATGTCTTTTTTAAAAGTATAATTTCAATTGAGAATGTAGATTATGGATAAAAACAGAAATTTGCTGCATAACTTAAAACTCTGATAGAAGAGATAGGTAGAAAATTCAGTACATAAATTCATTTAAGTATGAACTGTGAAAGCGATAGTTCTCATCAAAACCTTTATGTACCAGAATCCACTTCATCATTATTCATCAAGAGCATGCACATCCAAGATTTTGTTTTGCTTGTTTTATTTCTTCATTGTGCTTAATGAAATTAAAACTTGAAAAAATAGATTGAATATTTATTGTTAAGAAATATTTAACGAAAAGGGGAAAACTTTTAAGAACTAGTTCTCCTAGGGAAATATACGATGCCTTGGTGAGAAAGAATTTCACACATTAATTTGAAAATATTTTGTTAAAATTCTGAATGTTAAAAGTAAGAAATGGGTGGCTTTTACTATATACATGACACAACATAGGAAATCAGGTTTGAATACTGGATGAAAAGTGTTGCTGCTCTGTCTCATGAATTATTTAGTTCATTTGCACATGATGAAAATTATAGTGACTGTGATAAAAATAAAATATAATATTATCACACATCTTTCTGCCCAGAAAAAATATGGAGAGTTGGGAGGGGCTTTGAAACAATGAAATGACTAATGAGTAGGTGAGAGTCTCTAATCCACCATAAGACCCAAGTGACTTCACATCTAAGATGAGACTCATCAACATTTGCACAGAGTGGTCTGAAAGGATTGCAAGTTCTCATTCTTGAGTAGCAATCTGCTATTTCTCTTCATGAACTGTCATAAAAGAAATAATAAAATAGTATTGTCATTTTCACCCACATATATATGTGAGTTAGTTTCCTGAAATATCATAATACCAAGAAGGAGACAAAAAAATAGCTATATATATAAAATATCCCATTATTATAAGAGCTACTTCTGGCCTGACTCATGTTCTCTTTCTTAGAGATATTTTAAATAAACAATTTGAAGCACACTGTCCTTGGAAATAGTCCTGGTAGTACATAGAGACAAGTTTTCTGGATGATTATGATATTGTTTTAGTAAAAATAAAAAAAGAAGCAAATAAAACAAAAAAGGCAAAAATAGTACAAATTGTAGAGTCTTATAATGTACTTATATGCAGTTTATAAAAAAATGTTGCAGTAGATTTTGTAATGACATGGAACTATTAACAATCTGTTGAATTTGTAAGTGACTGTAGCAGGTTATAAACAGTATATGCTGCATTATCCCATTTTTATAAAATTGTGTTTCATGGGGATGAACAATTTGCACTATGCTGAGACTTGTTATCTATAATGCAGGAGACATTACCAGTATTTACCAACAGGTGGTTCTCCTCTGTGTCTAAATACATTTAATAGTTAGTGACCTGATGGTGAATGAAATAAATACAGTTCCTTCTTCATAGAACTTACTGTCTAATGGAAGAGACAGATATTTATGACTAATATAATATTTAGGTCTTTTATGAGTGCTAGCAGATTAAGATATCATGCAAAATAAAGAATGTATGATACCACGTTGGTCTAGTACAAATCCTCAAAGTAGTCTCACCTAATTAAGTGCTCCTGGAGTGAACATCAGAAAAATGAGTAAAAGTTGACTAGCGGAAGTGAAATAACATGGAGTAATATGGTCTAGACAGAGGGAAGACAATATTAAAAGCCTTGAGACAAAGGAAAACATTGTACGTTGAGGAACCAAAAGACATCCAATATGGCAATGTTAACGAGAAAAAAAGAAGAGGGAACAGTAAATATAATAAGATGGAAGTGGAGAAACACATGGGAGTTGATTAGATTAATCGACACCTTGAATCGTCAGTTAAAGGAGTTGGGTTTTTATTCCTAATGACATGTTTTAAGCAGGGAATAATATCAGCATATTTTAGATTTTAAAGTGTCTCTCCGAGTGCCATGCAAGAAGAGGTTGGAATAGGGTGAGGGAAGATATGGAGAGACCCCTAAGTGAGGCTATTGTAGTTGTCCCAGCAAAATATGGTCATGAACCAAATTATAGAGAAACACATATGGACCATTTGTAAGAAGACTAGGAAGAAATCCATACAGGAGTTGATGACGTATTAGAGAAGCAGAAAGAGAGAGAGTTTTCAAAGAGTACTTTGTGCTTGACTTGGGAAACTATATGGGTAGTGGGGACAATCACTGAACTAGGAAGCAAAGAAAGAAGATTAAAAATCAGATTTGGAGATGGTCATGAGCTTCAGATGAATATAAACATTAAACACATGAGAATAGATGTGAGTAATCATTCTGTTGAAAACTCATTTTTGCAGATGAGGAAAGTGAGGGTCAGAGAAGTTGAGTATACAGTGTTACACATTACATAAAACATACATACCTATGTACATATATTTGCAAAACATTGCACTATGTTGTCAAATTATCTACTCTCTAATGAATATGTACATGTAATCTGTCATTCTTAAATATTTGAAAACCTATTGCCAAAAAGTAACATATGATTTTATATAATTTTCCAGAATACAAAATTATAATGAAGAAACATAGAATCATCAAAACCCCAAATTGGACAATTAACTATTGAAAAATAAATGGAGGAAACATAAATAACTTGAATCATACAATTATATAACTCATTTTCCTACTGGCTGCATATTATTGAATCATAGGGCACTAACACTGATTAGATATCCAGCACACCAAGAATATTACAGTGAAAGATATTTCTGAGCAACATGCACTGAATCCATATGTAGTGGTTAATTTCATGTGTCAACTTGACTGGGCCATGAAATGTCCAGATAAATGGTAAAAAAATTATTCCTGGGTGTCCCTGTGAGTAAAGAGATTAGGATTTGAAATGGGGGACTGAGTAAAGCAGATGGACTGCCTCAATGTGGGTGAGCATCATCCAATTCATTTAGGGCCTGAATAAGACAAAAAGACAGAGGAAGGTTAAACTCACTTTCTGCCAGATTGATGAGCTGGGACATCTATCTTCTCCTGCCTTCAATATTCTTGATTCTCGGGCCTACAGACCTAGACTGGAATTTGTATCATCTAGTCCTCACATCTCAAAACTGAACTACACCACCAGGTTTACTGGCTTTCCAGCTAGCAGGCAGCAGATCATAGGACTTCTCAGCCTCCATAATCATGTGAGCCAATACTTACTTCTTTATCTAAATCTATATCTCCTATTGGTATATAACATATTCTATAATATGCATTTTATTGCTTTGTTACTCTGGGAAACCCTAATACATATTTTCATACTAGGAGTGGTTCTAGAAGAACAAAATTTTAAGGATCAGTTTTCTGAATTATTTTGGGGGTTTCTGTAATTGGCTCTCTAACTTGATTAGGTTTAAAGATGCTATTCAGTCCATTTCCGGTAGTAAAGAGAGCATTGACAGTTCATGCTGCTAAGTGTTTCTAGAGATACACAGAATGCCTGCATTGGCTACTCCTAAAGAACCACTTATAAGAAGCATAACTGGATAACTATGCATATGATATTTTCAAACAGTTTTGGAAAAACTAACAAATAAGATAAAGTTAGATAGTTGTTCCTAATGTCATTGGATACATTGGTAAAACAAAAGAATGAGCCCAGGGATTCAAATTCCCAGCTCAAACTCCATATAAATGACCTAAATGCTTCTATGTGTGCCTTGAAGGAGTTCCTTACCTCCTGTCACCTTAGGGCTGTGATTACTAAAAATTAATTGCAGAATCTCATCCTGACACTGGCTGCACTGTATGCAAGTTAAACTCCCAGTCTTGCAGCATGTTTACTGTTAAAGTGAGGCCATTGATTGGGAAAGAATGAGATCCCGTAAGTTCAAATGGGGATATATGGGAAAATTCTGATGAAACGGGGGATATTGAGCTTCAACAAATGGGGATAAAGACTCTGATAAGTCTTTAACAGTGGAAGAGGTCTCCCCACCCCTAGTGCAAGTGGCTCCCCACCCCAGCAGAAGCAGACTTTCTCCTCCTCCCAGTGATAGCAGCATCCCCACCTCAAGTAGTAGCAGCCTTTATATCCCAGTGATATTGGCCTGTCCACTCCCAGGAGTAAGGGGATTAACTCCATTGCCTGAGAAAAACTCAGTGGCCTCCCCTGAGTCAACTGCCATGCAATGTGTCTCTGATTCTCCTCAGGACCCAACCTCACAACCCCTAAGATGTATTGACCATATCATAATATTTAAGAATTGTTAATTTTACATCATAGTATTTAAATTATACGATATCAAGGAGAAAAACAAATATCACTCAAAAACTTTAGCTCCTCTAGTGGCGAAGCTATTTGTGTGTTTTCGACAGTATGCCAGATAGTTGTAGCATGTTAGGCAGAGCTATTGCTTTGTTAGTATCTCCATTTGGAGATTAGTATAGTTTAAGGAGATGTGTATGGGTGCCAATTTGACAAGGGGTAGACTTGTGGTAGTCAAAATAACTGAGCCACAGGAGGCCCAGATAGCTAATTAAATGTGATTTCTGGGTTTGTCTGTGAGTAAAGCAGATAGTCCTCCCAAATGTAGATGGGCATCATACAACCATCCAGTCTTTTGAGGTTCTGAATAGAACAAAAAAAGCAGAGAAAGTTTGAATTTGCTCTCTCCTTGACAGTTGGTCTACGACATGGATCTTCTCCTGCCCTCGGCAGTCTTGGTTCTCAGGCCTTCAGACCCAAACAGGAATCTATACCAGCAGCTCTTCACTTCTCAAACTTTGATACTATGCTACTGGCATTCCTGGGTCTCCATCTTACAGATGGTAGATCATGCGACTTCTCAGCCTCCATAATCATATGAGGCAATATTTTAGAATAAATCTCTTGGTTCTGTTATATTTCTCTGAATAACCCTGACTAGCATAGTATATCTTCTAAAAATAGTAATTGTATGACTCTGATATTGATGAATTCCATAGGAAAATAGTTAAATCTAGAATTAAAAATGAATAACTACAATTAAAACATCAATATAAAATTTTATTTTTTATTTTTTGGATATTTGGAAGCCATATTTTACATTAAACTGAAAGAATTGGGAAAATGAAGTTTCTAAAGTAACTATACACTAAGGTAAAATCTTTAACAATAAGCTTAATTCTTTGAAGATTAAACATTATTTTATACCAAATATGTGAAACAAGGTAATAATACCCCAACTTTTTAGAATTTATGGAATAGTTCTTGAAGATCCAGCTGCTTTACCACATTTCAGTAGTGACATGCATCTATATACAAATGCTAATAATTTGATACAAAAACAAATGATCTAAGATATCTAATTTTTACTCCCAAAATGTGGAACAGGTATTAAGGTGAATTGAAGTAATTTTTATGCATTTGATGTCACTTGTACATAGGGCACACTAGGGCACACAGTGTATTGTACATTTTTAATTCTTTTTTTTTTTTTACAATTTTATTGGGGAAGGGGAACAGAACTTTATTGGAGAACTGTGTATTTCAGGACTTTATTGGGGAGCAGTGTGATTTTCCCAGGGCCCATCAGCTCCAAGTCATTGTCCTTCAATCTTAGTTGTGGAGGGTACAACCAGCTCCAAGTCCAGTTGCTGTTGTTCAATATTAGTTGCAGGGGGTGCACTCCACCATCCCACGTGGGAGTTGAACCAGCAACCTTGTGGTTGAGAGCACATGCTCCAACCAACTGAGCCATCCTGCTGCCCAGGAGCTCAGTGGTAGTTCAGAGGCAGCTCGTTGTTTTTGTTCTAGTTGCGGAGGGTACCGCTTGCTGGCCCATGTGGAAATCGAACCAGCTGCCCAGAGCTCACGCTTTAACCAACTGAGCCATCCATCTGCCCCTGTACATTTTTAATTCTTGTGGATGTAATGCAATGGTTATGATTCTTAAGGATAAGTATACTATGTATTCTGGAACATATATAATGTCTGTATGTCATTTATTATAGTACTCAACAAATTATTTATCATACCTTTAATGTGCCAGATCTTGTGCTGGGAATACAATAATGAGAAAGCTGTAACTCTTCCTCTTAGGAATTCTCAGTCTAGTAAGCCTAAAAATAGTGAGAATCAAAAGACACAGACTCAAAAAATGTGGATTGGGAAAGGTGAAAGAGAATCATAGAAAATAAACCATGAGGAAGAGGTGTTTTAAATCTTTCCTACTGAATGCATTATGTAAATAGTTTAGTGTGCTCTGCCATTCTCAAGATGAGGAGTCTGTGTGTGTGCATGTAAGTATCCGTGCACAATTGTCACACGTATACACACACACACACAAACACACACACACACAAAAACAAAAAAAAAACATGTGTATAGGCATAGCTGGTGGATCAAGAAAATACCTGGTCATGAGTACAAGCTACAGAAACAAAGGAAAGGAGAACAGAAAAAAAGACTTTGCTTCCAATAGTCCTTATTTCTTGAGCCATCTGTGAGTCACATTTAGAAATCATAACTTTTCCATAATGCATTGAGTTCATGATGCTCTAGACATGACAGATTCATCTCACAGAGGAGCCAATTCATTTTCTGTAGATGGGAATTTTATTTCACAAAGAGTAATTCAGAAAAGGAACAGGAAAATTATGAGCTAATATTTATTGAAAACCTAAGAGAATAGAGATATACTTATTATAGCACATATTGAGAAATACACTTGAGAACAATTGTACCAGATGTCAATTTTCAGTGTGCTCTAGGGTAAAAAGGGAAAGCAATGGAAATGCTTTGTCAAATCCAAGGTAAAAATGAATACAAAGAATAATAACACTAATAAAATGTGTAAATGAGAAATTCCATTACAAAATATTTTTACACTCTGAGTCCTGGTGCTTTTTAATTTTTAGATATAAATTTGGTTAAATTTCTTCTAATTTGAAAATTATTCCCTGTGCTATAATCTTCTTTAATATATAGTAATAGAACAGCTAGAAAGCTTTCTCACAGAAGGTTGCCACAGCAACATCCTTTCCACGGAATTGGGGTGGGGGAGCAGAATGGGAGGGAGAAATACAGGCAAAACGAACTGGACTATGGAATGTAATACAGATGATTTTCAAGGGAGAAATAAGAAATTCAAGAGAAATGGAGAAAAGGGAAAGGATCAGACTGCAGAACACGCAGATCACTTTAGCATCAGTCATTGCTGCTCTCAGTATAACTCAGAATATACCTCCAGAAAATCTAAAACAGAGAGATGTTGCTCCTGAAAGATAGGCAAGGAGAACGGACACACACACACAAAATGAATCTTAAAGTAGGAGCATGGCAACAAATTATGTACCAATTCTGGTTCGTAGCCAAACAGAACTAAAATGAGATTGCCACACCAAAAAGGAACTTGAGCCTACCTTTATTCCCAGCTGCTTTTGATGCAAGTATTCATATGCCTTTATCAATATTTGTATGCATTGTACACGCTAAAGAAAAATTTACCAGAACAAAATTCAGCTTCAGTTTAGCTATTTCACCCTCTTCCTAAACACTGTGGTCCCAGTGAAAGAAGTTCCTGGCCAAAACAACCTCTTTTGTCATCTCTCCTACCTTCATAACTCAATTCTCAGGTGCCTAACACCAGTGAACATGCCTGGCGACCTCCAAAATTCAATACTTATCATTTCCTCTCCTCCCTAGAATTTCCTTCCTATCTAATTTCCCTTTTTTTTTCTTTATTTAAACTGAAATCTACATTGAACTGACCCTTTTCCTCAGGGTCATAGTAAATAATTTCAATCAATCTACTAAGAAGGGCTAACATGTACTGAATTACTATTGGCCTATTTATGCTAAGCCCTTTATAGGTACTATCTGCTTTAATACTCATAATTGTAATAGGAAGTAGATATTATTTTTGGTTCTTAAGATGAGGAATCTGATTGTTAAAAGTGTTATATTGCTTGAATACAGTCACACATCTATTATGTGAAAGTGCAGAAATTGAGTCTGGCTCAATCGGAGTGTAAATCACAAAGTTCATGTTCTTAGCCATTATATTCACTGCTTCCTACTAACTATTCCTTACGAAGATGTGTATGAGGCATTACAATGCCTTGGAGTCTCTTTCTAGTCTTCTGAAACTATTTCCTTTTTTCCCCCAAGAGGAACATTTAATGCATCTGTAGAAAGATATGCTTATGAAAGAGATTTCAGATTCAAATGTTTGGCCCAGTCTCTCAAATTCTACTACATAAGTCCTTTCCATTTTCACCAGCATTTTTGCTTGAATCTCTGCTTGCTTCTGTTAGGGATAATCTCTCATTGAAATTCAAGCATCTGTCTATCTCACAGAGTGCAGCACTCAGGTATGTAGATGACTGAGGCTTTTCTGGGTGACATATTGCTCCCTCTGCTGGACTGTGGAGGACAGAGAGAAGAGCATCTTGAAATCCTGAAGTATGACTTGGTGCCTCACTGTCTACAATTATTGAGAAATTAGGAGACAAACAATGATTACAAAGAATTTAAGGGCATGATGGTCCAACACAGATTAGAAATCACAAGGGATTCCAATGACAAAAGTGTCTTCTGTGACTAGGTATTAATTTTTATTTAGGAGGCATAGTAAAGATGTTTTCACACCAATAGGAAATATGTTTTTTCACACCAATAGCTTACAATTGTCATCATGATCTGTTTTGAAGCTAGAGCTGGCATTGTTATCTTAAATTTCTGCTAATCGTAAACTATATCTGGTATGTAGACTGCACATGCTGTATTCTTCTGGGAAATTTTATAATCAAGAAAAATATAAATGTGAAAGAATATGCACTCACAATGTGAAGCAATTTATAGCAAAGATAATCTAAGTTTACTACAATGTAGACATGATTTTGAATTATGCATAGTTCAAAAGTACAGTAAGCGTAGTAGTTGAGTCATTTTAAACCTTAAAAGACAAGCTAAGCTTATATAAATTCAAGTAACATGGTAAGATTTTGTGGTTTGTTCATCTTCCTCATGCAACAGAATGCAACAGAAACTCATAAAGTTCTCACGATGTGAAACACTCTGAGTTGGGTGCCGGGAATTTGTTTATTGAATTTTTTTTTTTATGTTCCCCTCCAAAAGCAAATCCTGAGACAAGGATTTGGTTATAAGTTGTTTCTCTGGAAAGTAATCTCAGGAAGCTCCTCAGCAGGGAAAGGGGGAAGTGAGACAGGGAAGAAGTGGCAGCCAAAGAAGGGTGGGTCTATTATTAAACCAGTTACTCCTGTGAGTCACTGGAATTTAATTATGCTGGTGAACTCTGGAAAGTAATATTGAGCATATGCCTCATAATTATTCCACCTAGGAAGGGGACCCAGATTCAGTGAGACTCAATTTGTCACTTTAAGCTTATCAATATATCACGTCCTCAGAAGACTCCCATCAAGCAGAACCCCATTTCTTATGGCTAAGTAAACTTGCTAGTGACCGGAGCCAGGATTCAAACAGGTCTTCTAAATTTAGAATGTTCTTTCTACCACAACACTTTATTATGACTTTTACCTTCTGACTATGCAGATAATACCTGTAAAGAAGGAAAGGCACGTAACGTGTTAGACATATTCAATGCCTGTTGACATAAAAGTGTGAAAAAAACACTATGTTGTTTCCAACACAGACCATTAAAGGCATCATATCAACTATTTTTGCCCTAATGTCAAATATGGCATTTTATTTTTATGTGTTTTTAAAGGATATCTTCTAAATCTCCACAGGGTTATTTTTTAATCCATGTCATAGGGAATCAGTAAACTTCTGCATGTCTATTTTCTATGGAAACAGAGATGAAGTCTTCTATGTAGGTGGTTCCAATAGGAAGGCGGAGGCAACTGAGGAGATAACTGAACTGACTCTGCTGGCAGAACTGAAAACAGAAAGATGAATGACAGTAAAAAATGAAATAAAATAAAATAAGCAGTGTTAGTATTAAATGGTCTCAGCCAAGTAGCCAAATAAGAAATAGAATCAAAGTATTTCTTCTCTGCAGCTTGGATGTAAAAGGATACTAGCTATTGGTCTTCCCATCTGGTGTGAGTGAATCAGAACATTGTCATTTATGCTGAGATAACAAGTACGGTAACTGACAGATCACCTCATCATAAAGTGCGGGTGGCTAAAGGTAAGGGGTTTCTCCCTTCCAGACTCATTTGATTTCCTCCCTCCTTTTCCTGACAGTAATATCAGTTTCACAGGTCATGACCTAGTGCAGGATGGCATCACTTAAAGTATTTGCTGTCATTGCTTAGGCAAAGATGCCTGAGGAGAATACTACCTGCTCTTGCAATCAAAACCCTGTTAACAAGATGGATTTTTGCTGAGAGAGAGGCTGAAGAGAAAGCTACATATATAATGGGTCACCTACCCAATTATAATTACCAATGAGGATGAAAAAAATCAAGAAAGATGTCTGACATGGGCACCCTTCACACTCTGGCACTGTTCTCCAATGTGATCCTGGAGATTCTGAACCAGCATCCCCTAAGGTTGGTTTTTAAAATCTACCAAATCAAAATTTCTGGAAGTGGCAACCAAAAATCTGCATATTTAGCAAGGAGATCAAGCATATTAATATCGAAGTTGACCACTACTGTCCATAATTATGTCATCAATTTCCTCCAGCTTGATGAAAAAAAAAAAAAGACTTTTTTTTTACTCTTTATGAAGTAAGTTGTCACAATAATAAGGATTGTGTATAATGAATGTTTGTTTTTCATTGTAAACCGTCAAAAACTGGAAAAATTCTTAAGCCTACATCTCATATGATAAGTTAATTCTCTTTTATTTTCATATTTAAAAATGCAAGAATCTAAGTAGTTCACATCAATGTGATAAATTTTAAAAATTATTACAAACATTTTAGAAAACATAATGACTTAACCTCTACATCCTTCAAGCTGAGCTATCATTTTAACAAATTATCCTTGTCTCTCCCTATACCAAAAAGGATTTTGGTAATTTTTGTGACTGATTTATAGGAGGACTAGCCAGAAAATTCTGTCACTCTGATTAACATAGTTATGAATAAGCCATATCCTTTAATTGTGGTTTCCTGGATGGCTAATCCTGTCACTTGCTATTTGTAAAGCTCATACAAAGAGAAATGACCATTTATTGTACAACCTAGTATTTTCTTATGAGATTCTGAGTACATGTGTGTGGCCAAAACTAAGATGGTTATAAGTAGAATAGGTGATAATTAGAGACTGGTAAATAACTAAGGGGGAAAAGTAAAACAGAAACAAATAAACCAAAATTTAATGAAGTCTTAGTCTCTTGCAACTATCTTAGGAGTGAGATCATTTTATTATGAAGTCGTTTCAACATCTATATTCCTTGAATGGGATTGATATAATAGTACTACATGAAGATTTCAATATCATTTTCTCACCTGAGAACTATAAATTATGGATTCATTTTTTGAAAGAACAAGGCAAAATTAAGTAAACACATCCTGGGAGGATTTCTAGTCTTTTAGTAGATGACTATTTTAAGTTTTTTGTGTTCTCATCAAATACACATTTAACAGAGTATATATTAGTATTAGATGTCAAATAGCATTTGTATAACATCAGCTTCAGAAATTGTATGATATTTACAACATATTATTTCTATCCCTATCGAGTACAATGGAAATGTAACACAATAAATCTAATTTACGAGAAATCCACTTTTTTCACTTATTTACATGCCCATTGACCTTTCATCTATTTTAATTTAGGATCTAATAAATGTGGAGTTTTATATAGATACTTAGTAAATTAAACAAAGATACAATTATTTGTGTATATCATTTACGTGAATTCATGAGATATAATTAAGTCTACTTAATTTTAGATTTACATAGTGCTTACAAATATCAATTCATGTAATCTTCACAACAACCCAATGAGGTACACGTGACTGTCATCTCCTTTAACAAGCTTGCTCAAGGTCACACAGGTGGTAAGCCAGGATGCAAGATGATTCTAACTCATATGAGGTCCATGTGCTTAACAGCTATGCTGAGTCCAACACGTGACCACTTTCAAATAGTAAGAATATAATCATCTACTTGTTACACTTTTTGGTCTGTATTTTTTTTTTTTAATTTGGAAAAATTACAGAGCGTTTGGGAAACCTCCCTATCTACTACAATGACCTTCTGACACTTATATAAACTATTGAAAAGCTCTCCACTCTTTTGAGATTCCAGAAAATAGGTTATAATTTTGATTCAATAATTTATATTCTATATTTTTTCTATAAAATATCCTCATTGGTGAGTATAGAAAATAATAACTATTTATAATTTATAGAAATTATAGTAGTACCTACAGAACTCTAGAACTAAAAATAGAATGTTGTGATGAGTATTATGAATAACTAATTTTGAGGATAAGGTTCAGAGAAATTAAACAGTATGTGTTTGTTTTCTAGGCAAAGGACATTAGTCAGTTTCTGTTTGTTAAGGATTCTTGCCTCCTCCCTCACAGCACTTCAATTTCCTATTGAGGAATGATTTCTCTAGCATTTTGGTCATTTTAGCAGGAGTAAACAACACTGTGGATGCTGAAATGGCTACATCTTCCCTCTTCTTGGCCAACTACACCTGGGCCCCACATGGGTCATAATTCTGGTCAATTTTCTCTTCAAAGACATTGAATCTTGAGCACCTGAGGCAAAGGTGGGACTACATATTGAGGTGATTTATCCCAGTGGGATAAGACAGCAGTGGATGATTATTATCTTGTCTTATAACTTCAGCTGCCCCACCTTTGAAACAGTTTGTTTTTCTTGCTTTGTAGCCCTCAGAACAATCATTGGTTTCACTCTATTCTTCTCTTTATTCTCCCAGCCTTTCATAAATCTTTCCAATAAATCAAGCTTAACTTAATTAGCTAGAGTTAGTTTCCCTTACTTACAACTGTGAATTCTAATACATATATCTTGTCAATCCCTTTGTTCCTGGCAGAAAAAGGACTTGAAAGAATGCAGCTCTCCTTACTTGAATTATCATACCCTTTTCACTAAAGAATTCTGCTTCCCCAATATGCATAGTACCCTCTAAACTCTTCACATCCAAACTCTTGCTCTGTGAATTTCTTTTGTTTTTGTTTTTTTCAGTTGACATTCAATATTATTTTATATTAGTTTCAGGTGTATAGAATCATGTTTAGAAATTTATATAATGTCTGCAGTGATCCTCTCAATGAGCCTAGTACCCACCTGGTACTATACATAGTCATTACAGTATTATTGACTATATTCCCTATGCTTTAATTTACATCCCCATGACTATTTTGTAATGACCAATTTGTACTTCTTAATCCCTTATCCTTTTTCAGTTTGTCCCCAAACCTCCTCCCCTCTGGTTACCATAAGTTTGTTATCTATATCTATGTGTCTGTTTCTGTTTGTTTGTGTGTTTTTTTTTCTTCTGTTCTTTAAATTCCACATATAAGTTAGATCATATGATATTTGTCTTTCTCTGTCTGACTTGGATTTCACTTAGCATAATAACCTCTGGGTCCACCTATGTAGTAGTAATGGAAGGATTTAATTTTTTATGTCTGAGTAGTATTCTATTATATATCTATCACATGTTCTTTATGCAATGGTCTACTGATGGGCACTTAGGTTGCTTCTATATCTTGGCTATTGTAAATAGAGCTGCAGTGAACATAGGGGTGCAAATATCTTTTCAAATTAGGGTTTTAGATTTCTTCAGATAAATACCCAGAAGTGGAATTGCTGGGTTACAAGGTAGTTCTATTTTTTTATTTTTTGAGGAACATCCCAAACTCGTCTCCATAGTGGCTGCACCAATTTGCAATCCCCCCAAAGTGCACAAGGGTTCCCTATTGTCCACATCCTTACCAACACTTGTTTTCTGATTTATCGATGACAGCCATTCTGAAAGGTGTGAGGTAATATTTCATTGTGGTTTGAATTTGCATTTCCCTGATGATTAGAGACTTGTGCATCTTTTCATGTCCATTGGCCATCTGTCTATTCAGGTCCTCTGCCCATTTTTCAGTTGGATTATTTTTGTTGTTTTGTTTGTTTGTTTGTTTTTTGTATTGAGTTGTATGAGTTCTTTATAAATGTTGGATATTAAACCCTTATCAGATGTATCTTTGGCAAATATCTTCCCATTCAGTGGGATGTCTTTTCATTTTGTTGACGATTTCCTTTCTGTGCAAAAACTTTTTAGTTTGTTAGTCCTACTTGTTGATTTTTTCTTTCATTTCCCTTGCCCAAGGAGACATATCAGAAAAAATATTAATAAGAACAATGTAAGAGAGTTTACTGCCTATGTTTTCTTCTATGAGTTTTATGGTTTCAGGTCTTACATTTAAGTCTTTACTCCATTTTGAGTTTGTTCTTGTATATGGTGTAAGAAGGTGGTCCAGTTTCATTTTCTTTTTTTTTTTTTTTTGCATGTATCTCTCCAGTTTTCCCAATACCATTTATTGAATAGACTGTCTTTACTCCATTGAATATCCTTGCTTCCTTTGTCATAAATTAAATGACTGAATAAGCATGGGTTTATTTCTGGGCTCTCTATTCTGTTCCATTGATCTATGGGTCTGTTCTTATGCCAGTACCATGCTGATTAATTATTATGGCCTTTTAGTATAGTTTGATATCAGGTAGTGTGATATCTCAAACTTTGTTCTTCTTTCTCAAGATTGCTGTGGCTATTTGGGGTCTCTCATGGTACCATATACATTTCAGAATTATTTATTCTAGTTCTGTAAAAAATGTCTTTGGTATTTTTATACAGATTACATTAAATCCGTAAGTTGTTTTGGGTAGTATGGACATTTTATCTGTGTTTATTCTTCCTATCCATGAGCTCTGCATATGCTTCCATTTATTGGTATATTCTTCAATGTCTATGAATTTTCCAAGTACAGGTCTTTATCTCCTTGGTTAAATGAATTCCTAGGTATTTTATTTTTACTTTTTGTATGCAATTGTAAATGGAATTGTTTTCTTAATTTCTCTTTCTGATCATTCATTATTGGGATATAAAAATACACCCAATTTCTGAATATTACTACTGCTTTACTAAATTCATTTATCAGTTCTAATAGCTTTTTAATGGAATCTTTGGGATTCTCTCTATATAGTTCCATCTCATCTGCAAACAATGACAGTTTTACTTCTTTTCCAGTTTGGATGCCTTTTTTTTATTTTCCTTGTCTGACTGCTGTGTCTAGGACTTCCAATACTATGTCAAATAAAAGTGATGAAAGTGGACATTCTTGTCTTGTTCACGATCTTAAGGAAAATGCTTTAACTTTTCCTCATTGACTATGATGTTAGTTGTTTGTCATATTGCTTTTATTATGTTGAAGTATGTTCCCTGTATTCCCACTTTACTGAGAGTTTTTATCATGAATGGATGTTGGATTTTGTCAAATGCTTTTTCTGAATCTACTGATATGATTATATGATTTTTACCTTTTATTTTGTTTATGTAGTGTATCAGGTTAATTGATTTGTGGATATTGAACCAAACTTGCATCACAGGAATAAATCTCACTTGATCATGGTGTATGATCTTTTTAATGTATTGTTGAATTTGGTTTACTAATGTTTTCTTGAGGATTTTTTGCATCTATGTTCATCAGGGATATCCGGCTATAATTTTCTTCTTTTGTAATGTCTTTGTCTTTGAAATGAAGGTAATACTGGCATTGTAAAATGAGATTTGGTTCCTTCCATCCTCTTGAATTCTTTGTAATAGCTTGAGAATGACAGGTGCTAATTCTTCTTTGAATGTTTGGAAAAATTCACCTGTGAAACCATCCGGTCCAGGGCTTTTGTTTGTTGGGAGTTTTTTGTGTTTTGTTGTTGTTTATATCACTGATTCTATTTCTTTAGTAGTAATCAGTCTGTTCAGATTTTCTATTTCTTCTTGATTCTGTCTTGAAAGATTGTATGCTTCTAGGAATTAATCTATTTCTTCCAGATTGTCCAATTTGTTGGCATACAATTGTTCATAGTATTTTCTTATAATCTTTTGTATTTATGTGGTGTCAGTTCCTCTTTCATTCCTGATTTTATTTATTTGGTTCCTATCTCTTTCTTGGTAAGTCTGGTCAAAGATTTATCAATTTTGTTTATCTTTTCAAACAACCAGCTTCTGGTTTCATTGATCTTTTGCATTATTTTTTAGAATCTATTTTGTTTATTTCTGCTCTGATCTTTATTATTTCCTTCTTTCTAGTCATTTTGGGTTTTGTTTGTCATTCTTTTTCTAGTTCCTTTAAATGTAAAGTTGTTTATTTCAGATTTTTCTTGTTTCTTGAGGTAGGCCTGTATTGCTATTTCCCTCTTAGAACTGCTTTCACTGTGTCCCAAAAATTTTGAATCATTACATTTTTATTTTTGTCTCCAGGTATCATTTGATTTCTTCCTTGATCTCATTGTTTACCCATTTCTTTAGTAGCATGTTACTTAGCCTCCATGTGTTTGTGCATTTTTCAGTTTGTTTGTTTCCTCTTGTAATTGATTTCTAGTTTCATACCATTGTGGTTGGAGAAGATGCTTGGTATGATTTCAGTCTCCTTAAATTTATTGAGACTTGTTTTGTGGCCTGATATGTGGTCTATGTTGGAAAATATCCCATGTGCTCTTGAAAAGAATGCATATTCTTCTGCTTTGGGGTAAAATGCTCTAAAAATATCAATTAAATCCATCTGGTTTAGTGTGTCATTTAAAGCCACTGTTTCCTTGTTGATTCTCTGTCCAGAAGTTCTGCCCATTGGTGTCAATGGGGTATTGAACTCTCTGTTGTGTGGAGGCTGATCCCTCAAAGTGGAATTTGCCCCAGTGGGATCATGGTCCTGTTGAGATCTTCCCTCGGTTGTGCCACTTGTGGGTAGTGCTCTGTTGTGGTCTAAAGCTGGCATCCAAGTGTGTTGGTTCTGGAGCCTCTTTGAAGGGCTCCCGTGCAGGGCAACATCAGCTCTGCCTTTGATTGCCCTGAGACTACCTGGTAGGAGCTACAAAGTGATCTGGCATTGGTCACTGCATGTGCTACATCTGGAAGCCTGTGGGTGAGGTTACACTTGGAACCAAGGCCACCTCTCACCAGTATTGAGCCTAGGCAGCTCAACAAAAGGCCTAGGACACCCCGAATCCTGACACCACCTACTGGGTTCCTGTAAGGCTCAACCAATGAAAAAGCTTCAGGCAGTGTACTAGTTGGGTGTGCTGGGGGTCTCAGGGAGTCACCAGGGTGAGGTGAATGGTGTTCACCAGAATAATGCAGATTCAGGTTTGCACCAGTGCTGAGCCTGGGGCCACTCCACAAAAATGCCCAGAGCACACTGAGGCCAGGCACCACTTGCATATCCGCAAGAGTTGATAAAGAAAGACTGCAGCGTGGGTTAGGTTTGGTTGCCCACTACCAAAAGTTCTCTAGTGGTGTCTGAGTTAGGTGGGGCACAGTCCCAGGGAGTCACCAAAATGAAGTGAGAGGAGTTTATCATCCAATACAGTGTCAGATTTGGCTGTGTAGGGGTGGGCTCAACATGGGAGGAATGGTGGTTGTTTGTCTAGCCCTCATCCTGAAGCCACACTATTCATTCTTTCCCTGTATGTCTCTGGTGCCTCCCTGTCACCTTTCCTCCACCCAAAACCAGGGTGAGTGCCTGCGAGCAAGTGAGTCTGTATTAGCCCTTTAAGAGAACATCTGGGTTCCAGAAGCTTTCTGTCTCACCCAGATGGGTGGAAACCCTGCTGATTTTCACAGACAGATGTTGTGGGAACTTCTCTTACTGGCACTGGAATCCTGGACTGGAGAGCCTGGTGTGGGGCTGGAGCCCCTCGTTCCTCAGGGGGTAATTCCACTGCTGAGATATCCCTCCTCATGCTCAACCATCACATGGGGTGTGGGGCCAGCCCATTTCTTGTCTCTACCTTTCCCACCAGTCATGATGTGGCCCCCTCTTTGTATGTTTAGATATAGGAGTTCTGTTCAGCTAGTCTTCAGATGGTTTTCCAGGTTGACTGTTAATTTTAATGTGTTTAAGGGAGGCAGCAAGCACAACATTTACCTACTCTGCCATCTTGCCCAGAACTGCTCTGTGAATATTTGATATCCAAAATCCCAAAACTGAATAGAGTTAGTGATATCCCTTTCCATCCAATTTGTTTATCCAAATGATTGTTATTCAAAATAAAGAGATGTACTGATTTGGATAGAAAGGGATACATTATTGAAAATGAACTTATTCTACAACATTACCCCAATTATGTAGCAAACAGACAGTTACTGAATACATTTTCTGCCTGAAACAACACTTTATATTAAGATTCAGACAGCAATTATAAAATTAAAGACTTCTGTAAAAAGGAATGGAAGTGTAGGAAAATAGCCTTTCAAATAGGGTTCATTTCTTTAAAATATATACAATATTTTCTAATATATATGTAACTGCTCATATCCTAAGCTTTCCTAGGAAAATTTCTGACTCATTCCAGAAAACTGCCTAAAAATCTATAACCTCTGATAAGACTTTCTTGAACCATAACTGCAAATTAGTGCTTTAGAAGTTGCTTGCATGTCAGAACACTAATGTTTCATTTCTTATAGATTATAGTAAAATAAAATAACCTAAAGGAAACATCTATTATGTTAACAACCAGAGATTATTTGACCTGGAGGGGATCATAGTGATCATTTAGCTCAAAATTAATATACAGAGAATGCCAAAAGCTGTATACACATTTTAAGAAAGGAAAACTGTATTAAAGTTGTAATACTATATACCAATAACAAAAGATGAATGCAAGTCACGCTTGACTTCAGCAATTACAAGAGGTGCTCAAAGTGGTCACAATCAGCATCCAGACACTTCTGATTACAACAAACATTGACCAAAGTGTTCACTTGTATATGTTTTTGTGGCATCCCTGGTATTTATAAATGTGGAAACAGAAGGCCAGGCTGATAAAGTGTCTTATATAAGATTACAGGGCTTGTTCGTCACCTTTTCTGACTCCAGGGCTAGTGTTTGTTCTATTACACTATGCATATGCTTGACAAAGAAATAAAATGTTTATTTTGTTCAAGGTCATAACGTTTATTTCTCAAATTACATTATTAAATTTTATAACATTTTATAATTCACAATCATACTTTCCTAGACTTTTCATACCATCTACTAGAAAACATCTTGTTTTCACACACTCAGGGCTTTGGAATATCTTATCCCACTGAACAACAAAGCCAGGTTACAAAGCAATACTGTGGGCATATTGAGTTATGAAGTAAAGATTCCTGATTTAAGAAGCAATGCAGAAACAAAGTAAAATAGAAAATACTCCAAGCAAAAGGAGATACATCAGGTTAAAATCTAAAAGAGAATAATGTGGGTTTCTATTTGACAGGGAGAGAAAATGCTCATGGGAAACATTGAAAAGGAAATGATTCATGGCACTTCACTGTAGTCTTTATACATAAAAGATGTCACTTGTGTTCAGACAAATGAAGAAGGTCTCACTATATGGAGGAAGGCAGGAAGTTATTCTGAAATAGTGAAGAATAAAATGAAGCAGATGAAATCTTTATATTGTAGGAGCTTCATTTTAATAATTTAAATTATTTTTCAACACCCTATTAAGTGACCATAAATTATTTTTGACATTCAGAGAAGAAAGTCAGATGTAAAATATGGAAAAACTGAAAGAGAAAAAAATTAAACAGAAAATTGAACTCTTCTCTTGTATTATCAAAACCTTTCAAATAAAATTGTCTTGTTGTTATAAACACTCAGGACATTGAAGAAGCACTTTCTGTTGAATTTCAGAAAACACTCGTATAAACATTGCAAAGCCATACATTTATTAACCAGTGTGAGATGTCATCAGAATTTCCTTCTGCATATAATATATATATATATATATATATATATATATATATATATATATATATATACAGATCTGAGGATCTCTAATTCCTTTAAAACTACATTTCTATTTGAAGAGATGACATTTGACATAATAATTAAAATATTTATTGTCTGACTAGTCTCGCTATACCATAGCTGCTCATGAATTATAGAAACTAATTATATCATTCTTAAGTATCTGGGCATCAAACATTAAGTTTGTAAAATAGTTAAACCATGACTTCCCAGACACGTAAGGAGGATGATCACGCCATAATTCAGAGATTTTTGACAACTGTGACTTACTAGAGTTTCCACATTTTGGTTTTATTGAAAACTGAAGCTAACTAACTCCTGAACCACCATTTATTGTGGCCAGAGGCTCCTAAACTGCATCTTTTGCACCAGGTCTTAAGAATTTCTTAGTGGCACACCACACAGCACCTCACAATGACCGTGTCCTCTCACACATATTATTTCACATGGTCCTTACATAGAAAGACATAAGCAAGGTTTAACTTTGAGATGTTATATAAACATTGCATGGTCTAATGTCAAGTAGGCAACAGATTAGAAAATTCTGCTACAATGAGTGTCTTCTTTTGGGTAATATCTAGAACCTTCATACCTTTGTCAAAATATACTTCTGTTGCTTAAGAAATGCTGGTGTGTTGTTTGTTTGTATGTTTGTTTCTAATTCACTAATCCAAGTGAATATAAAATAGAGTTTAGTTTCTTAGATTAGTCAGAAATGGTTCAGAAGATAAAAGACAAGTACTCTTTGATGAAAGAGAGAAGCTTCAAAAATAAAGCTGCTAAGTGGAGCAAATACTTAAATGAGAGTCTCTGAGCAGTCACAAAATAGCACAAATGCACCAGATTCTAATAGTAAAATGGTTGGCACTGAAAGAGGTGTTGAGCAAGAACCAATATTCAAATTTGCCAATGTCTACTTCAATACCTGAGACTATGTCCCAATAGGTAGCACCATTGATAATCTGGTTCTTTCTAACTTCTCCAAATGAGTGACCAGTAGATACTGGAAGCTAAATTTGGGGCAGGTATGAAGGGAGGGTAATCTACCTAGAGACCGTGCTATATAATTAACAAACGTCAAAATATTCCAGAAGAAACAGCCTCCAGAGACACTGCAATGGTGAAAACTGTAGGTTGTCTACCTGTAAGACCCTCCTCCATACTCCTCTATCCTAGCAGACAGAACTCTGATTTTGTTCGGATATTAGATGGTCATGTGTCAGAGGAAGATGAGTCTAAGCCAATCATGGTGGGCTCTTTACTCTTGCCATTATAATTGATTGGTTTAGACAGAGCAACTGTTTAAATTCTGGCCAATGAGAGATGAGGTGAAGTCTAGTTGACATCTTCTAATTCTAGTAAAGAGACACAATATAACCATCAGTTTTTCTGTGGTGTCTGGAACTGAGAATTATCTTGGAGTTCTGAGGGTAGCCAGTCTAAAAAGACAACTCAGTATGATGAGAATGGCAGTGTGAAAGGATTGAAAGAACTGTATTATTGATATTTATCCTCTCAATCAGCCTTGTAATTGCTCTATTTTTTGGATTTATGAAATAAAAATTTCTCATTTTAGAAAATAGTTGTGTCAGTTTTTCTTTTCTATTTGTAGCCGAGCATGTCTTAACTCTAAAGAGTAACCAAATTACATCACTGATATGAAATTGCAACTCCATATCTTCTTTAGATTAGAATGCTTGAGGTAGACAGAATATATCTAAATTTATGAGTAGAAGATATGAATCAGTGATAAGTAAACAATACGTCTTCTTTATGAAGTAGGACCTAAAACAATATGTAAATTGATTGTCTGCTAGGAGCAATGACTCAATCAAAATTAATTCATCTATGAAGGAGACACCAAATATTAAATATACTGACAAAACTAAAAGAAGGGAGACATATTTCCAACTCAAAACACAAAGCACGTTGCTTGATGAGAGTGCCCATTCATTATGCAAATGAAAAACACTGTGGGAGAAAAAAATAGTTAAAGTCAGGATGAATATAGGGAGATTCGGAGGAAGTTCTAGTCTACTCAGTGACTGGAATTCTGGGAAGACCTCTCCTGGGTGGGTCAGGTACTATGTTACTTGATTACAAGCATCCCCATCAAGTATCAGTCTAAGCCTGAAGCTTTACAAATCTCCTTAGCTTCCCTTCTTCTCACAAATAAACCTGAGTTAATTACTATCTTGTCACTTCTACATCAACATGATTCTTGAATCTATTCCTATTCCCTATGTTTATTCCCACTCTCCCATAATCCAGGCCCATTACATATCTGACCTACACGAGTATTATTTTAAAGATGTCTACTGCATCTTTCTATTGCTAATCTCCATACTTTTTCTTAGCATTATCTTTGTAAAATACAAATTTGGTAAATTTTATATTTTCGTGCTCAAAAATTATTCACTAAGTCTCCATTAAGGTCCTAAAGATAAATACTCACTCTTTACCATAGTTTCAAATACCAAGCTTTTCAATTTCATTTCCTATCACTGCCAATAACATAAAAATGTTCACTTCTTCTGGTAAAGTCACATGCTTTTTGTCTTATTTTTTTAAATCAAATATGGGCATATATATATATATATATATATATATACATATGATTTACTTCATTCTGCTGCTTCTTGTTGTAATTTAGTGATAATTTCATATTCAAATTTTCTCTGCCTAGAACCTATTTAAGTCATCTTTAGGTCTGTGCAAATACCACATCCTCTGAAATCTTCTCTAACTTCCCAAAGTCGGAAATGTACTCTCCTTTTTTTCTGTCCTTGTGATATGTTTACACTATGGTATAGCACTTTTCAGGGTATCTCGTGCAATACTTTTGGTAACAAATGTGACAGTGAGCTCTCTGAGGTCACAAATCATATGCCCTTAGATTCCTACTTTGTTGGATGGGATTGGTTGGTGATGGAGGAAGACGAGAATTTTCAAGAGACTGGTCTCTGCGTCATTGAGAGGAAGCTCCTCCTCCCTGTTCAGTCCTGAAAGGCCAGAGAGAAATGAAAGGTATAGTAATACCTTGTTAAAATGTAGGTATAAGGACCACACTTTCTGCCTGAAACATTTTTTTATACCTCTAATAGGAAAGCTGCTACAAATAATCACGCTACTGCCGCACATTGCCTTCTAAATACAAGCAATGCTAGGATAGATCCACCTGCGTATGAGCCTGTCATTCTTCATGTAGTTTAGTTACAGCTCATCCCCCATTCATGATCTTTTACAAGTACACCCCAGATCCTGTCTTTCCTACAATAAAAATTCTTACTATAATGTCAGTGGGGGGAAAAAGAGAGAAACTCCTTTCATCCATGTCCTGTACGATTCCTTTCAATCTGGCCACTGTTGCCTACCTGTCACTTACCTCATGTTTCATTCATCAGTCTTCAAAACCCAGCACTTTTTCAGCCCCTTATCAAGTTAATGCCAGACTGAGAGGTTTAACTCTTGTAGTTTTCTATGCCTGGACTCTTCTTAAGCCAGACATTTGCACAGCTGGCTCATTTTCTCACTCAAGTCTCAGCTCAAAAGTGTCCTTGTTATGGCTTTGCTGAAGCACCATGGCTAATACAGCACCTAGAATTTTTTTAACTGTCTAAAATTATTTTAACTTTAATTTATTTTTATGCTTACTGTGGGTATTCCTGGTTAGAATGTAAACTCATTGAGGGTATGACACACTATACTTTTGTTATTTACTGCCGTATCCCCAACACAAAATATAGAACATAGTTGGACACCAATACATATTTGCTGAATAAATGAATGGAGAAATAAGTGATATCCTCAAAAGCACTTATAGAAAATAGTTGGGAGAAATGAACCTCAGCATTCTAATGCAAGTGCAGGGCAGAGTAGGACATAGAAATTGTCATACTGAACTTTACAAACAAATCACTGAATTAGAAAAATGCTGATTGAGTGCAGCTTAGATATGAAGGGTAAAATATGTTGAATAGATTTTTTTTTTTTTTACAGTTTTCAATACAACAGACCATATTCTTTTAGGCTCTTTAAAAATAAGACTTACTTAATTTTGGTAACTTATTACAAGCTATCTCAGGGCATATCATTAAAATTCTCCAAAAATATACCAAGTTTTGTTTCTTACGTGCAATAATTATCCTTAAGATAAATTATATGCATGTTTTTTTCTTAAAAAGACTTTCTTTAGGCTTTTAACTTGGAAATAACATAAGTAGAACAAAAACACATAAGAAATAAAAATGTTAAACTTTTCAAAGGTTTCAAAGAGATTGGAAAACACATTTAACATGGAATGACAGTCCTTTATTCTTAAAAATAAAGCTGATGTTTTAAAACCATTAGCTGTGCTTATTTTCTAAACTACTGTTTTATTTATATTTTTTAATTTTTTTATCTGTTTTACAAAGTTTCTTCATCAAATGAATTCCCAGACAAATCTGATTTTAACAGTAACCAGCTTTTCAAATTCCGTTTTTGCTGGAAGAATTTCTAGTAGGAAGTTATGCAAATGAGGAGACAAAGGTTTGACTCTCTAAGCCCTCCAATTCTTATAATAGTTTCCTGTGGCTCATTAAGACAAATCCTGGACTGAAAAACATAATAGGTTCACATCAAAAGTAAAGGTTAGAAAAACACAATAAAATAAGAACATATTTCCATATAGATAGACTCAAAACTACTATACGTCCCCTCTTTAAATGTATTGACTTAAATGACATAAGAACATAATGGAGTTGCTGAATTACTTGATACTTGGATAGTTAAAGCTAACATTGGTATGTTTTGATTAAAGTTAGGTATAGCTAAGCATTTAAAAGCTGCTTTGTTTTTAATTAGAAAAAGAAGGGTAGCCATTATTTTAGGTAATTCAAATGACAACACAATGTAAAGTTGTGCCTTGCGAAGTCACAGTGCCAACACCTGGGCAAAAATATAATTAAGGGGACAAGAGTGAGATGACGAAGACTAAATTTTCAATATCCTGGCCCCTGAAACCAAGTAATTTGTTTATTTATTTTTCAAGAATCATTTGGGTGTACTAAGTGCTTATTTTGACATCATGTCAGTTAAGGACACAAGAATAAATGCCTATGGTCATATAAGCATTTCTGGGTGATGGGTTGAGGTATTAAAATTGTCACAGAGAGCAGGAATTGACCGACTCATAAATGACACTTGACTACTACAACTCATGAAAGTAGCATAAGACATAATTTACTTGGAAAATATAGGGAAATAAATTAGTTGTGTTTAATTAAACAAGACGGCCATTAGAAGTGGCTTTAATACTTTAGTGGCCTATGTAAGTCACCCAAAACTTAAGCCTGTAAATTCCTCAAGTTCAAAAAATCAAATCCAAAGAACAACTAATCACAAACAGGTAACTAGGGTTTTCCAAATAAGACAAATGCTTAAGCTATAGCCAATCAAATAATTTCCTTGCTTTGCTTCTGCCTTTTCTCTATAAAAGTCTCTCCCAGCTTCTATCAGTGGAACACCCTTAACCACTTCCAGGTTCGTCTGCTCATTTTTAATTAATTTTTGCTCAAATAAACTCTTAATTTTTTTAATTGATTAAAATAACTATTGAAGTTTCTCAATGCAGTAAAAATCCAATGTCAAGTACACATTTGTCAAGATTTATGGCTTAAAAACTAAAGAAGGAAATACAGGTATTATAGAGTCTCTATCTTTCCTAAAGTCATTTGGCTGATGGTTTCCAAGTTCCCTAGATCTGTCAGTGAAACCATTTTTGGGAACAGACTAGCTCCTTTCCTAAATGATTCATATTAACAAGTAAGACAGCAATGAAGTCCTAATGAGAGCCATTTATATATGTGTGATAGACACATAGGAAAAATTGGGCAGGAGAGATCTCTACCTACTCATCTGAACGTAGAGTGAGTCAATCATACTGAGGAAATCTAACAAGACTGAGAAGATGCGAAGTGGAAAAGAAGAAACACATTGACTTGAAAAAAAATAACAAAAATGCTCTAAAATATTATTGTGATAAAAAGTGAAATGAAAGATTAAGAGATTTTGAAGAGACACATACATAAATGGTCTTCTGAAAATAGCACCATTCAATTTCAAAGAGTCTTAGGATGTTCATGACATTAGGGAAAGAAAAAGAAAGCCCAATGTATTTTACTACTTACACTGTTACAATCCATGCTTCTGGGGGCCTGGACATGGGTGATGTCATTAGATGCTTAACGTGTTATGAGCATGTATTAAATGCAATCTCTTTCTAAATAAAATGTAAAATTTTAACACTTGAGAAAACTATTCAGGTGCTGTCAAATCTTTATATTAATGTCAGTGTATGTATCTACAAACATATGTTCGATGACATGCACTTCATAGACAGCAAATTTTAAAGTTATCCTCTAGTGTGTAATTATTTATGATTCCCACCAATCTAGGTACTAGCAATGTGATAAAGATTTTTGCCAGTAATCTGCTTTTACCTTTTATATCTATTAATAGTTCCAGGGATTGGTGCTTAATACATGTTTATTAATGAATAAATAGAGGGGGAAAATGAATGAGTGTGCAAGTGACTAACTGAATAAATGTGAAATCTTTCATGTTTTTACCATAGAAACAATATTAATTTAGCATACAGTATTCTCCAGGAATTGTCTAACAAAGCCTAGTAATTTGTTTAGCTAGATCCAAATATACTTTCATAAGTCAGGGTTTCAGTTTTCTAGTTGCTATTGTTATCTTTGGAACAAATATTCCATGTCTGCCATTTTTAAGCCCAAGGGTTTTTTCTTTACTTTTCCGCTTTCTTTTTTAGATGATAATTGGTTAAGAAATCAGTCTCCTTTCTTTGTATGATAATACCTGATGTACCACAGCCTAGTGAATTTACAAATTACAATCTGTTCAAGCTCACAAAGGAAATTGTGCAATTGGAATTCATTTCAGTTTAAGCAAGCTTAGTTAAATATCAGATTGGCAGTCCATAGGGAAATAGCAGAGATATATACGGATAATGATCATTTGCTTCTTTAGAAAAGATCCCAAATCACCATTTCATACATATTAACCAATATCCTATTGACATTGAGGGGGAGCAGAGTTTACCATCACAAAATATGCCTTTTTTCTTTTTTTTTTAGATATTGATTAGTTTAAGCTGGTTATTTTTAAGACACAAAAGACTCAGGAAGAGCCTTTTACCTTCCTCTTACTTGTCTAAAGGAATTCAGATAGAAACACCTGCTTAAAGGGAGCCATCACTTTTGCATCATAAGAAAAACTAAGTGAGGCAGACAGGGAGGAAGTAGAAAAGTCTGTTTATTAGATTCCCTACTGTGTCCCATTGTTTCTGAGTAGCCCAGCAAGAATTTGTTCCCTTCTTCCCATCTACCTGTGAATTCTCTACCTTCCTTTTGAGGTCCAAACCACTACCCCTTTTTCTCCATAGCTCAAAATGGCATATAAACCTCAACCGCCAGGTTTGTCCTAGGGCCACCTATTCTTAGGGAGTCCCTGCATGTACATATGTAATAAATTTGGTTATTTTCTCCTTTTAATCTTTCTCGTCAATTTGATTAGACCAGCCAGAATAACTTAGAATAGCAGAAGAAAAATTATTTTTTCTCCTCTACCATATCTACGTAATGAAATAAATATGTAGATTTCTGTTATGCTTTTACCTTTGCAAGTTTTACTTGATTATATATATTATGTCCTGGTAAAGCATTTCCACTTTGATATATTCTTGTGCTAAGTCTTTTTGTTAATAGCTACATAACTTGTTTAATGTTCTAGGGCTCAATTTATAATCTCTGTAAGTGGATGTAGGATGGAAGGAGACATTTAGTCAGCTGAAGAAATGGAAGTGCACTTTCAAGTAGACCGATGGCAGACTTGCTACAAATACCATGGGTAGTTGTGAAAAGGCAGGATATCCTACAAGTGTGAGGGCAAGTTATATCCTGCCTCTTGACAGAGAAGTAAACAGTGAGACAGAACATGAGTGAATACGTTGCCTGGGTTTATTTGTTTGAAGACCTGTATCTACTCTGACAACTATAATATACATAGATATAGAGGGCAGAAAAAATAATTTAATAGGACATACACAGACTATTTTCTGTTCTCATCAATAATCTCACTACCACGAAAACCACAATTTCCCCTTCTGCTTTTTAGTCAGTCTTTCTCTTAATTAAAAACACTGTGAACTTTACCCCCACTTAAACTAAAGTGTCACTTTCTTTCCTCCCACTTCTTTCAAGGCAAATGTCACTCAGAAGAAGGTAGACTTTGCAGAAATATAAATCTCACCTCTCTCCTAAGTTTCCTTCTTATTACATAGAATGCAGTGACTTCTTCTTAGGTATTTTATTTGTTTTGAATTTTTTTCATTTAAAATGTCAAGTGTTAAGCTAAGAAATGATAAAAAAAAATAAGTATTACAAAAGAAAGTATGCACTCTCTCTGACACAGATGGTAATCAATACTGAGCTTTGCCTCTTGAATACTGTAAATATCATTACTTCCGCCAATCCAAGCCTACAGTTCTAAGCAACCAGGATGGGAAGAACAATATTGTATGGAAGAAAAAAAAAGTTTATTTTCCTTAGGTGGTTAATAGCACCAAAAAGAAACAAGCAGGCTTTAATCAGTATCAATGTTTTCTTAATTATTTACCCCAAATGATTCTTCCCTCTCTCACTTTAGTGCCTTATACAAGGCAAGAACATTTCAGAGATAAAGAGCCCAGAACTGCTCAAAGACACATGTGCTTTGTCTCAAGGAGAAATCACAGAGTATAATTCTTGGAAGGCACTAAGTAAGGAAGTAGGAATATTCTCATGTAAAATAGCTCATTGGAATTCTTATCTCTGCATTTCCCTCACTGTTGACCTTATGTACAATAGGGGAAATGATGTCTAATTCACAGGGTTGTTATGAAGATTCAGGAAAACTACACATGAAGTATGAGGTGTGATCAAAAAATACTGTGAATGTTTAAATTTTAAAAAATATTACAGTAAAAGACACATTGCCATTAATCCCGTCAAAATACTCCCCCTCACTTCAAATACACTTATCCCATAATTCTTGCCACTTTCTGAAGCAGTTTTGGAAGTCATCTTTCATGAGTATATTTAGTTGCACTGTCATGGCTGCCTTGATGTCCTGAATAGATTAAAAAATTTTTCCTTTCATGGTCATTTTGACTTTGGAAAGAGCCAGAAGTCGCGTAGTGCCAAATCTGGTGAATAAGGTGGATGAGGGTATACTGTAATGTTTGTTTGTTTTATTGTTTTGTTGTTGTTGTTGTTGACAGAAATTGCCATACCAGAAGCAATATGTGATATGGAACATTGTCGTGATGGAGGATGAGGTAAAGATACGAAAGAGGACTTTCAGAACTGCTTCAGAAAGAATGATGTGATATGTGTGTTCAAAGCAAGAGGGAGTATTTGGAGGGGATTAATGGCAATGCATCTTTTACTGTAATATATTTTTTTATTTAAACATTCACTATATTTTTTTATCACACCTCATACATAGTCGAAAGCTTGGCAAATACTATAAGCTAAATATATGCAAGTTTTTCCCTTACCTCTAAACATCCAAAGTCCCTCCACATCTTGACTTACATCCCCAAATCCAAATTTTGCCTTAATAAATCTATGGGTTTAGGAGATACAGTGAATTTCCATGGCCCTCCTCCAAATTATACAGTTAGTCAGGATCAAATCTTCAGGTTAGTATTTAAACCACACCAAATCTTATAAAGAATACTGGAGCAATATCTTTGTATATGATTGGAAAAGACATTATTTTACTTAAGAAAACGGATACAATTTGAACGTGAATGACAGTATAAAATTTTTCATTCTCAATTTAGCCATTTGCTAAGGAATTTTGATGACACGTCTTAAAGGATTTTTAGAAACTAAAATTAGCAAAAGTATACTCTGTGAACTCTATCATCAATGGAATAAAAATACACACACACACACACACACACACACACATATACATATAGGTAAACTTTTGTTTTATTTTATAAAACCTCAAATAATGATGCAAATAGTAAAGAGATGTGAAAACTGGTGTCTGATTTTTCACATTATTCCCACATAGTTCATTCACAAGAGGATTAAAGCCAATTATTACCTTTCAAAGCATACATAAGTAAATAAGTCTCTAACATTTAGTTCTTTAGAAATCTTCCATGGAAGGACAGGCTATGCTCTATTGAATGTTTCAGGAACTCAGATTAATAGAGGCTCTGCCATCTTATACATGTCCCCCAAGATCACCTTGGGCACTGACATCTAACCAGCACACAGAGAAATAAAGAGCCTGAAGGATCAGATGGGAGGTTTTTATGGGCCCGTCTTAGTCACACACATCACTTCCATGCACATTCTGGTAGCTACCTGTCAGTCATACAATGCTTCTGAGAGAGACACATTGGAAAATAGACTAAGAAGAAAAGAAAGAACAGGAAATAACTGCTTTGGCAAACAGTCAGTGTCTTTTGTAGGCCCTCAATTCCATTAATATCCCCTTAATTCACATTCTAGTTTCCATATATGTTTCTTGAAACATTTTTTTTAATCCCTAGATATAATTTTTAAACCCATGTAAGAAGCCAAGTGACATTCTTCTAAAATTGTGTATTTCTGCATATGATAAATCATTCTAATACAATAAAACATATTATATATTATAAGAAGTCATGATTAGTAATGAGATAGATATTTCTTATAAGCATTGGTTCATGTAAAAGGGAAGGCTCAAGGCACTATGAAGACAGCACGTAACCATATCTACTGGAATCCTTTGTCCTTGTTCAGTGTGCCCGTCCCTTAGCAGCCACAGGTGTTGCTCATGCCTCACACTTTTCACTTCTACAGTATCTTCTCCAGAATCTTGCCCTTAGGTAATTGGCACCACTTCTCTCAGAGTTGCCTTGGGATTACACAGCCAGGGGTACATTCAATGAAAGACTCGTGGGGGTTACAAAAGTCCAGCTTCCTTACCTAAAATTTTTACAGAATTGGCACTGCAATGTAAGTTCCAGAGTTCCTTGATGGCTAGGTAGAGGCTGGACTTCACTTGACAGCAGTGACTTGTATTGCTACTTCTCCTGTTCTATCTAGCTGCCTTCACTCCCTTACAGGTTTTGCCAATATCACTCCATTAGAACATCTCTTTCATGCACACACATCCTCATTTCAATCTCCTTTTCCAAGGAACCCAATTCACTACAAGAGATAAGTCATCTGAAGTATGTTTTTAACTCCCTGGCATCTCTAGCCACAGCTAGTGCAGGTAATGATGCTGCAAAGATTCTGCATTTACATTCTGAAAGACAAAGCAGGCTTTTCTTATTTTGCAACTATGCTGAGAGCCTTTGGTTTCCTTTATACTCATCAGGAGCACACATAAAAAAAGCTAGGAATAAACATAAATTAAAAGAATAAAGTTAGAGAACCAAAATCCAAGGAAAAATGTTAACTTCAGCAAATTGGTAAGTAGAAAAGATGACAATGCAAGTAAATTGATTACTAGCAGAAACTATTTCAAGTTAACATTGAATCAGTAAGTGCATGTGTAACTCGAGTTAGGTATATTTAATGTTGTAAAACAAATTGGGCATACACTGAATGATTCTGACCTATACAAGGCTAGCTTACTTTAATACATTTTTAAAATTATATATAGTTTTTCAGAAAATGAAAATACATTTTCTGAATTCTAGGAGTTTTGGAAGACAAAAATATAAAGGTGTTACATTTTGCCAAATTAATATAGAGATATTTTGCAATCTAAAGAAAAATCTCAGTAGGTGTGTGTGTGAAAATGACACACTGGTCAACATAATTATATGTAAATGTAGAGGGCAAAGATCAACAGACAATATTGAAGAACAATTCTTACTCTTACTCTAATGTCAAGAACTATTATAGAGCTATATTAAATAGGACAGTATGATAGATGAATGAAACAAAATGGAATTCATACACTGAATAATGGCTCCTCCCCAACTATGTTCACATTCTAATTTCTGTGAATATTACCTTAAATGACAAAAAAGACTTCACAGACGTGATTAAGGCAAGCACCACCAAAGTGATAAATAGTGGAAATATTTCTTTACAGTATAGGTAGGGGTTTAAATTTTCTTTGAACTCAATGACACTAAGATTGAAAGCAATAAGAAGACCTGCCTAGAAAAATCCCATGTTCATAATTTTAAAATACAGATACAAATGGATCAATAAATAAATCATAATGAGAATGTAGAAATACTTTAAACGGAATCATATAAAAATGGAAGGGATACACCTAAAAGATTACTTTGAAAGAAATTTATCAAGCTACATGTATGTATTAAAAAAAATAAAGACTTTAAAATTAATAAAACATTCACTTTAAAAGATAGGAGAAAAATCAGCAAATAAACCCAAAGGAATAGGAAGAAAGAAAATAATAAAAATTGAACTACGAAATAATAAAGTGACATCAAACACATGGTGGCATGAGGGGATCCCCCTTGATCTTGAAATTGCAACAAGTTGAACAGCTATAATTCAACAAAGGATTCCTTGTGCAACACACAAACACATCTGAGAGATCCACACATCGAAACATTGGAAGGTGGACAATTGGGGCAAATAGGGCAAGAAGGAAGGGAGAAGTGCAGAGACGGGGGCCATGTGATACAGCCTGGAACTCACTGGGAGAAGGGAGGATACAGGAGGCAGGTACACTGTGGCTCCGAGCATTTCTGCCTGAGTAATTAGTATATAGTATGGCTGAACCCAGCTATAGAGGCAGCGACCTCAGGACAGAGACTCAATATAGAAGTGCAAGAGCTGTGATCTATCAGACCTCACTGCCAGGCAGAAAAGAAAGCCATGGAGACTGACCAACTACCCCCACCTTTCCTGAGCTCACCTCCCCAAACTCCCAGGGCTAGCAGGGGGTCTCAGAAGAAACTGTAGCATTATCTGGTTAAAGAGCAGAATGTTTACAGCCCTGTGAACTGGAGAGGAAGTTCCTGAACAGCAGACATACACTGCAGCTAATCTAGTGACAAAGGTGGAATATAGAGGTGAGGCAGCTATGGTCAGACAGTCACCATTACTTGGAGGAGAACAAAGACACAAACACACCAGAAACCCCTCCCAACCCACTCCATCCCATCTTTTGCAGCTGATCCTAATGAGGGCACCCAGGGTCACTCAGGCTGCATAGTTCTACATGTGGTTGCAGGGGCAACACTGGAATTGCAGGGGCTCAGTTCCCATCTCCCATGGGGTGGTATCTTGAGATTCAGGCAACCTGGTCACAGGAGATGCCCACTTCCCCAGAAAATCTTCCACTGCAAGAAGCTAAAACAGAGCAAAAGAAAACAAAATGTTCCAGTGCTACCAACCGAAGAACAAAAGAAACACATCTTCAGATCAACCCACTGCAGAATCCGTATATGCCTAGATAAGAGAATTAACCCATCAATTACCATGACCAACCACAGTAACAAGGCAGCTCAGAAAGAAAAAATGAAAAATCTCCAGAAAATAAATTTAAAGACATGGAAATATGTGACTTTAATGAGAGAGAATTTAAAATTGCAGTTCTGAAAAAATTCAACAAAATGTTAAAAAACTCAGGCAGTTTAGTGAACTCAGTAATAAAATCAGTGAAAAGAAAAAAGAATACTTCACCAAAGAGACTGAATTTTTTTGAAAGAACCAAATAGAAATTCTGGAAATGAAAAACTCAATAAAAAAAAAAGAAAAATGAAATAGCAAGCTTAGGAACTAGAGCTGACCAGATGGAGAAAAGAATTAGAAATCTGCAAATGACACAGATGAAAGAAGAGAGAGACTTGAGAGTTAAAAGAAATGAAACAACAATCTGACTCCATTAGAAAGAGTAACACAAGAATAATGGGTATACCAGAAGGAGAAGAGAGAGAGAAGGACATAGAGAGCCTATTAAAACAAATAGTAGAGAAGAACTTCCCAAACCTAAGGAAAGGATTGGTTTTTTGAATTCAAGAAGGAAAAGGAATATCTAATTATCTGAATCCTAAAAGACCTTCTCCAAGGCACATTGTATTGAAGCTGTCAAAAATTAATGACAAAGAAAGAATTCTCAAGGCAGCCAGGGAAAAGAAGATGATAACCTAAAAAGGAAAGCCCATTATATTATCATCAGATTTTTCAGCAGAAACTCTACAAGACAGGAAGGAGTGGAAACAAATATTCAAACTATTGAAAAGAGGAAATAACCAGCCCAAAATAATGTATTTTGCAAAGTCATCCTTCAGATATGAAGGAGTAATAAAGACCTTTCCAGACATAGAGAAGCTGAGAAAATTTTCCACCACAAGGTCTGCATTACAGGAAATACTGACATGGGTTATTCTACCTGAAAGAAAATGACAAAAGGATACAGCACTATGAGAAGGATGACTAACAGACAGACAGAAACAGGAAATGGCAACCCCTACTCAGAACAGCGCATTATACACTTAAATGTAACACAAAGATTAAAGGAGATAAAAACATTAAAACAAAAAAGAAAAAGAGAAGAAGACAATTTGCTATTGCAACTCAAAAATGAACTCACAGCATAAGTAAGGATCATGTGTAACATCAACAACATAAAAGAGGAGGGGGTAAAGTTCTGAATTTGTAAAGTGGAATGGAGATAAGATGCATGCTGAAGAAAAAGAACTACTGTATATATGAAACTTTTTTTTTTTACATAAACTGAAAGGTAACCACTCAAAAAATAAAATAAAATCTAGAACTGAGAAACATAACATAAAAAAAAGAAAAAAGAAAAGAAACAGAGGGAAGCATCATAGAATACCACAAACTAAAATAACATACAGAAACACAAATAAACAATAGAAGCATCGAGCTACCAGCACAAGGAGGGTTGTGCAGAGTGAGGAGGGCGGTGCAGGGTTAAGAAAAGACAATAGCCATGAATAGAGTTTAAGTGTGAGGATCAAGGGATGGGGAACCTCAAAGACTGGGCTGTGGTGCCTAATCGGGCCTGTGAATTAGCTTTTATTAGTTAGGTGGGGAAGCAAAGGAGATAAAGCTTATCAATCTCAAGATCTGTGAATTCCATACACCATAATAGGAAACTGATTCAAGTCAATCACCCTTGCCTGCAGGCAGCTGGACCTTAAGTATCAGGATGTATGTACTTCCCCAAGGGACACAACCTATATGCATATGAATAGATGGAGAGCACATCATTGAATCACTTCCCTTGCAGGTTTTGGGAAGGAATGCAGCCACAGAGGCTGAGGCTTTTGGGGAGCTGTGCCCACCTCTGTGAACCCCATGGGTTCCCCACTCGACTGTGCCTGGCTTGAATTGTTCCTGTTTGAGGAATCTTACTTGTCATTGACTGACCAGCCATCTTTTTGGGACCAAACAGGGAAGCATAATGTGCAAACCCAAAGGTTAAGCAAAGTCCCTGAAAGGATCCATCTTACAGACTCTCCTTTCTTTGGGGGTAAGTACAAGGAAACAAATGGTTAGGCTGCTGCATGGCAACATATAGTAAATCCTCATATATAAATAATCACCCTAAATGTAAAGGGATTGAACTCACCAATAAAAAAATAAAGGCATAGCAAATGGATAAAAAAAACAAAACAAAGCAAAACAAAACTCAGCCATATGTGGTCTTCAAGAGACACATCTTAGCTGCAAGGACAAATACAGGCTCAGTGTGAAAGGGTGGAAAATGATATTCTAAGCAAATGGAATCCAGAGAAAAGTGGGTGCAACCAAACTTATAACTGATGAAATAGACTTCAGGATAAAAAAGTAACAAGAAACAGAGAGGGACATTTCATAATGATTAAGGAGACAATACAACAAGAAGACATAACACTTATCAATATATATGCTATTAATCAGGGAGCATCAAAATGTATAAAGTGACTACTAACAAAACTAAAGGAAGAAACTGACAAAAACACAATTATAGTGGGGGAACTAAATAATGCATTGCCAGCTATGGATAGATCATTGAAACAGAAAATCAATAAGGAAATATCAACCTTAAATGACACATTAGATCAAATGGATGTAATTGATATTTATAGAGTCTTTCATCCCAGAACACCAAACTACACATTCTTTTCTAGGGCACATGAAACATACTCAAGGACAGAACATATGCTGGGATACAAAACTAGCCTCAACAAATTTAGGAAGTCTAAAATCATATCAAGCATATTCTCTGAAAAACTGCAAATATATGGAGATTAACAACATGTTTCTAAAGAACGACTGGGTCAAAGGAGAAATAAAAGGAGATTCATAGAGGGTGGCCGGATGGCTCACTTGGTTAGAGCGCGAGCTCTGAACAACAGGGTTGCCAGTTCAATTCCTTCACGGGGTGGTGGGCTGCAACCCCTGCAATTAAGGTTGAAAATGGTGGATGTACTTGGAGCTGAGCTGCACCCTCCACACTAGATTGAAGGACAAAGACTTGGAAGTAATGGGCCTTGGAGAAACACACTCTTCCCCAATATTCCCCAATAAAACAATAATTTAAAAAAATACATAGAAACAAAGGAAAAGGAAAATGCATCATATCAAAATTACTGGAATGTTGTGAAAGCAGTAATAAAAGGAAAATTTATATTTTTAGGGACTCATCTCAAGACATAAGAAAAATCACAAATAAACAACTTAATATTACATCTTAAAAAACTAGTAAAAAAGAAAGAAAGAAAGAAAAAAGAACAAATGAAACCCAAAGTCAGCAGAAGGCAGTAAATAATAAAAATTAGAGCAGAATTAGATGGAATAGAGAACAAAAAGACAATAGAAAAATAATGTAACAAAGAGCTGGTTCTTTGAAAAGATTAATAAAATTGACAAGTCCTTGGCTAGACTCACTAATGCAAAAAGAGAAAAGACACAAATAAACAAAATCAGAAATAAAAAAGAAGTTATGACACATACTACAGAAACACAATGGATTATACAAGAATACTATGCCAAAAAATTCAATAACCTAGAATAAATGGACAAGTTCTTAGAAATATATAACTTTCCTAGATTGAATCATGAAGAAGTGGAAAATCTAAGTAGACCAACCAACAGCAAGGAAATTGAAACAATCATCCAAAAAGCAAACCTCCCCAAAAGCAAAGGTTCAAGACCATATGGCTTCACTAGTGAATGCCACCAAACATTTGCAGATGATTTAATACCTGTTCTCCTCAAACTCTTCCAAAAAATTGAAGAAGAGGCAATATTTCCTAACTCATTTTATGAGGCCAACATTACACTAATACAAAAAACCTGATAAGGTGAACCCAAAGAAAGAAAATTACAGACCAATGTCTCTGATGAAGACAGATGCAAAAATCCTAAACAAAATACTAGCAAATTAAATACAGCAATACATTAAAAAGATTATACATCACGATCAAGTGGAGCTCTTTCCAGGGGTGCAAGGATGGTTTAATATATGCAAATTGATCAATGTGATACACCACATAAATAAAGAATGAAAATCATATGGTCATAGCAATAGATGCAGAAAAGCATTTGACAGGATACAAAATCCACTCATAATTAAAACACTTAATAAAATGGGTTTAGAGGGAAAGTTCTTCAACATAATAAAGGTCATATAGGACAAACTCACAGCTAATATCATACGTAATGTTTAAAAACTGAAAGCTTTCTCTCTAATGTCGGGAGCTAGATAGGGATGCCCCCTGTCATGACTGTTCTTCAATATAGTATTGGAAGTCTTTGCCAGAGCAATCAGGCAACAGAAAGAAATAAAAGACATCCAAATTGGGAATGAAGAAGTTAAATTGTCATATTTTGCAGACAACATGATCCTTTACATAGAAAACCCTAAAGATTCCACCAAGAAACTATCAGAAACAATAAACAAATGCAGTAAAATTGCAAGATATAAAATCAATGTACAAAAATCCATTGTGTTCCTATATACTATCAATAAAATTTCAGAAAAAGAAATGAAAAAAGCAATTCCATTTGCAATTGCAATAAAAAGAATAAAATACCTAGGAATAAACTTAGCAAAGCACGTGAAGGACCTATGTACTGAAAACTATAAGACATTAAGAGAAATTGAAGAAGACACAAAGCAATAGAAAGATATTCTGTGTTCATGGATTGGAAGAGTCAGCATAGTGAAAATGGCCATATTACCCTAAGCAATATGCAATCCCCAACAAAATCCCAATGTAAATGTCTAATTAGTATGATGTTTTGTGCACCTGAAACTAATATAAATAAATAAACAAATAAACAAACAAACAAATAAATAAAATATGAGAACAAAAAAATCATCATATTTGTATGGAATCTCAAAAGACCCCAAATAGCCAAAGAAATCCTGAGAGGAGGGTGGGAAGGCCAAAGGAATTGCACCCCTTGACTTCAATTTATACTACATAAAGACAATACTCAAAATAGCATGGTATTGGCAGAAAAACAGACACATAGACCAGCGGAATAGAATTGAGAACCCAGAAAGAAACCCACATATATTTTGACAGGAGTCTAAAACATACAATGGAGAGAAGAAATCCTCTTCAATAAATGGTGCTGGGAAAAATTGGATGGAAAGCCATGTACAAAACAATGAAACTAGACTACTATCTGTCACCATACACCAAAATTAACTCAAAATGGATCAAAGACCTAAATATAAGATCTGAAATAAATTGTATAGAAGAAAGCATAGATAGGTACTAAACTTATAGACCTTGGGTTCAAAGAGCATTTTATGAATTTAACCTCAAAGGCAAAGGAAGTAAAAACAAAAATTAATTAATGGGACTATATCAAACTAAAAAGCTTCTGCATAGCAAAAGAAAACATCAACAAAACAAACAAACAACCGAGCCATAGAAGTTATTTGCAAATAACAAGTTTGCAAATAACTTAAGGGGCTAATTTCTGAAACATATAAAGAACTTATACAACTCAACAACAGCAAAAAATAAAACAAAACAAACAAACAAAAGACAACCACCACAACAAAAAACAAACAAAAAACAATCCAATTAAAAAATGGGCAGAGGATCTCACCAAATACTTCTCCCAATAAGACATACAAACAGCCACCAGATACATGAAAAATGCTTAATTTCACTAACAATTAGAGAAATGCAAATTGAAAGCACAATGAGACACTACCTCACACCTGTTGGAATGACTATTATCAACAAGAAAATGAATAATAAGTGTTGGAAAGATTGTGGAGAAAAAGGAACTCTCATACACTACTGGTAGGAATGTAAATTGGTACAGCCACTATGGAAAACAGTATGGAGGTTCCTCAAGAAGCTAAGACTAGAATTACCATATGACCCAGCAATTTCTCTTCTGGGTATCTACCCCAAAAACCTTAAAACATTTATCTGTAAAGATATATATATATATATATATATATCCCTATATTCATTGAAGCATTTTTCACAGTGGCCAAGACATGGAAACAACCAGAGTGTCCTTCAATAGATGGTTGGATAAAGAAGATGTGGTACATATATACAATGGAATACTACTTGGCCATAAGAAAAGGTGAAATACTGCCATTTGTGATAACATAGATGGATCTTGAGATTATCATGTAGGTGAAATATGTTAGACAGAAAAAAGTCAAGAACCATATGACTTCACTCACATGTGGGATATTTTTTAAAAATGGATAAGACAAACAAATAAACAAAAACTTGTAGACACACAGTTCAGTGGTTACCAGAGGGTAAAGGGGGGAGGGAGGGTAGTAGAGGAGGGAAAAGGGGGTCAACTATATGGTGATGGAAAGAGAACTGACTCTGGGTGTTTAACACACAATGCAATAGATAGATGTTGTATTATAGCACTTTACTTGAAACATATAATATTACTAACTAATGTCACTCTAATAAATGTAATAAAAATTTTAAAAAAGGAAATAATTAAATGTAAACAAACATATAATAAAGGACCATAAAGCTAAAAGTTAATTCTTTGACAATATAAGTAAATCTAAATAGCTTTGATGTAACTGAATAAGAAAGGGAAAAAAGAAGATACCATAAAACAAATCTAGGAATGGAAAAGTGTGCTTTATTATAGATCCTTCAACACACAAATATAGCAAAATACTATGATGGACAACATTATAACAAGAAATTTGAAAAAATATATAGATGAAATGGACAAATTCCCAGAAAAATCAAACTTCTAAAGACTAACTCGGGAAGAAATAGAAACACTGATGGATTACATCATCTATAAATCCCATTGTGTGTTCACCAATTGTCACCCCAATAAATTTAAAAAATAAAAAAAAATAAAATAAAAGAAATGCTGATGGAGTCCAGAATTTATAGAACCATGGCTAGTGATTATTGCAATCATTGAACACACGTAGACTATGCATCAGTGAAAGGTTTGTTTTGTTTTGATTGTTGTTAAATGCGATTTTTATTAGTATGCTTCTAAAATTCAACCCTTTATGTAAACACAGTTTTATTTATTTTAAAATAAAATATTGGATTTGTTTCACCAAATATTAAAAATAGCTGTTGTTGTTGTTTTGGGGGTGCTATATTTGTTATATTGTTTGTAGGTCCTTATTTAGTGTTGTAGTTTACATAATACATTTTTCAAACGTTTTATGAAATGTAACATAATGGAAACACTCCATTTTTAGTACAAACATATTTAGTTAAAATTTATTTAATAGAACTAATATTGAACATAATTATTTAGAAACTTATGTAATGTTTAGCAACTTGGAATTGTGACAACTTTCTATGCAACAAGTTGTTGGGAATAATCCAAAACTTTGAAAGGCAGAGTATATTATTGAAAAATGTATTCATAGTTGCTGATTCAAAAATATAAACTGGCTTTTAAAGGAAATCAGGGACATATTTCAAAAGCCAGTGTCACATGTATTTATTATACAGTGTCAATGGGCCTATTATATTACTCAGGTACCATGATTAGACAATCATCTCTTGCATAAATGATTCAATTTTCTAAAGCCAGGAGCTTTTGTGGGATTTAAAAATCACTTTAGTATTCTGAAAAACTACTTTTCCTCTCTCTTTTACTTTTGTTTCATCATCTACACTTGTGACATTGGAAATAATTCCTTTCTTCATGAGATAATATATGTACATATAAAGATGTAAGTACAAAGATTGGGTTAATTTTTAAATTGCCACTTTAATAAATAGCAATAACTTTATAACTAAAATGCCTTTTATTTATTATACAGTTTGTTTATCTTTTTTTTTTCCTGAAAACCACAAACTTGGCATTTTGAAGTATTCTAATGCTGTTCTCATCCTCCTTCAGGAACTGCCTATGTAGAAAGAAATCCCAATTCCTTAATATAGAATCATGCAATACTAAGTGTAAAAATGTCAAGTAAAAGAAGAGACTCCAAAATTTAAAAAGAAACAACCATATTTTTAAAAATTTCTTAAGAATGATTGAGAATATTGGTAGAATGTGGGGGAAACAAACACACACCCATTGATTGCTTACTTATGTTTGTATAAATTGCCATAAGCCTTTTGGAGGGAAAGTTAGGAATATATGTGAGATATAATATGGACATCATCTTTGTTTCAGAAACTTCATTATTTATTAATCTGTACAAACAGTCACACGTACAAAGTAATACAAGTGTTCATTGTTACATTGCTTCCAGGAGCAAAATTATAGAAACAGCTTAAATGTTTATAAATAGAGAATGAAATGACATTATGTTACTGTGAAATATTATGTAACGGTAGCTACTGAATTTAAAAAGGTAAATATCTTTGTATACGAATGAAAATATAGCTTAAATACATTGTTATGCTTAAAACTCCTCTTTACAGTTTATAATCATACACATTGGGGGAATTAGATTATTAACAAATTTGAAGATTAAAAAATACAAAATTATAAGAATTAAATGTAAACAATAGAGCAGAGAAGGGCATCAAGATTTCAGTTTAAATGTTGCCTCTATCCTTGAAGAAACTGGTTCTAACACAACATTTCTTAGTTTTAACTATTTTTCTAATGAGTCATTTAGGAAAAATACAGTGCCCTGGTGAACTGCTTGATTTACCATTACCTGTAAAACATATTACAAATTAATCTCATAGCATTCTACAAACTGCTACCACTTGTATTCACAATTGCTTTTACCATAGTTAAGGTGCCTTATCAATCATCTGATGGATCCCCAGAAACTAAACAATTATAATTGACCTGCTAATTCAAACTGAGGAATTAAGATGAAATCTACATTATGCAAGTGAGTTTATCAAAACAAATGTGTCAGCTTTTAAAAATGAAAATATATATATTATAGATAGATAGATAGATAGATAGATAGATAGATAGATAGATAGATAGATAGAAAGGGATTAAGACGTACGAATTATCAGTTATAAAAATGGTTATGGGGATATGAAGTATATCATAGGGAATATAATCAATAATATTGTATAAATATGTATGGGTATTAGACTTATCAGGGTGATCACATCATAAGATAAATAAATGTACACCTGAAACTAATATGATATCATATATCAACTATAATTGAAAAATGAAGGGAAAAAAATAAATAGAAAACAGTACATAATGTAGAACACATGCTCAATCTGGAACAGCTGAATAAAAGATTAATATTCATCTTAGTTTGAAAGTCATTCCCATTTAGTCTTAGGAACATTTCTATTCAAATAATATGCAAGTCATTTCTCCCCAATAGTTAGTTGTTACATGTGAAAAAGTGAAATTTCCCAAGTTTCTTTCTTACTAGTAGGGGAATATCTGTACAGATATTTCACTTAATGGAAAGTTGAAAGGACTGGAATGAGTTTAGGCAAAAAGACATATCTACATATAAATATCTTAGGCTCCAAAATTTCAAACATGAACAATACAATTTCTAATCTTTCCTATTCACAGGCAACCTTTTTTTGACAGGTTTCAACTCTCTTGAATACCCAAAACTTCAATCACGTAAAATAATTCAGTGTTCCTTAAATTACTCATATAATTAAGATTCAATGATGCATGATTTGTCATTGTTATAATGAAATGGGAGGATGTAAGTAAATATTTATAAATAATAGTCAAAATATTATCACTCTGATGAAATTCTTTTTTTTTTCACTTGATAAATGCTGAACGTGCCTCCACTCATGACCAGATCAAAATTACAACTAAACTACAGAACAATCATCATTGAGAATTGCCTGAAATCCAGCTTAGCAGAAGTGTACAACAGAGGACATACAGAAGAAACCATGTGGTGACTGGCAAAAGGGACAGAGACGTGGATGGGTTGGTGCCAATCCATGTGTGGCTTTTTAAAATTGGGGAAAATATCTTCACTGTGGAGGTTCCCCCTGAGGAGCGAGGGGTCCCATCCTCACACCGGGCTCCCCAGCCCAGGGTTCCAGTATTGGGGAGAGAGGTCCCCATAAATTTTGGCTGTGAAAACCAGTGGCGATTGTGGCTGAGTAAGATGGAGGGCAGCTGCACTCCCAGGCACTCCTCTTAAGGGGCCCCCACTGATGTACTCAATTGCTTTGAGCCTCAGCACTGGGGCAGCAGCTCAAAAGGTACCAGGGATATACAGGGAGGAGGAACTGAACTAGCTGGCTACAGGGTGAAGGCTGGAGTGGCAGTTTTTCCCAGACAGAATTGCTGATAGACTCTATTATTTCTTTGTTGAACTATCCCTTCTCCAACATGCAGATGCAGGTGGCCACCATATCTGAGTCTCTAACAACCTAGCTAACACCATTGGTTCCACCCTAGTGAGTCCTCGCCCGACCCAACTTGCAGGCCCACCCAAGTTGCTTCCAGTGGCTTTTCCGTACAAGTGACCTGTCTTGGCTCATGCAGTGGACTTTCCTAAAACCTCTCAAAGGTTCAGAACCCAAACAAGCAACATCTGGCTTCAGTGTGTCCAGTACAACTTGCTGAGCAGCCCTAAGCCTGGCACTAGTGACAGCCAGCATGAGTTCGTGGCTTCGCCTCTCCCAGGCATCTTCAAGCACAATGTGGGTGGCTGCCGTCTGTGGATCACATTATGGCTTATGCCAGGTGGGCCCAGGCAGGGCACAGTCTGTGGCTGAATCTAGCCTGTGGCAGGGAACCTCGCAGGAAGCCCTGGGGTCCTCACACCCAGTGTCCAGCTTCAGACCAAGCCAAAGCACCACCCAGTAGCCTCTGCGGGTGACATGCCCAAAGGGCCAATTGAGCAGGCATGAGAGCTCTGCTAAAGTGAATCTTGCTCTGTAGGGTCAGCCCCTGCATAACAGCTCCTCCACTATAGTCACAGCCAATTCTTATAACCAATCAACCCGAGGGTCAATTCCTCCCACTGATGTGAAAACAGAAGCCGAGGCTCAAATACAACAGCAGGGTATATACAACCCACACAAGGGACTTACTTGGAGCACTCAGCTCAGGTGATCAGGTCTCCCACAGGATACCTACCACATAAGGTCACTCTACTAAGACCAGGAGACATAGCAGCCCTAATTAATAAATAGAAATACAGGCAAGGACACAGTCAAAATGGGAAGACAAAGATTCATGAACCAAATGAATGAACACAACAAAGCACCAGAAAAAGAACAAAACAAAATGGAGACAAGCAATCTACCAGATGCAGAGTTCAAAACACTGGCTATAAGAAGGCTCAATGAACTTAGGAGAGGAGTAGAATGATTCACTGAATAATTTAGTAGAATAATTCAAAGATATAAGAAACATATAAATGGAGATAGAAAACAAAAAAAAACAGTCAGAAAGGAAGAATACAACAATTGAAAAAAGAGTATGTTAGAAGAAATCAATCGTAGATTAGATGTAGAGGTTCAAATTAGCAATTTGGAAGATAAGGTAACAGAAAACACTCAATTGGAACAGCAAAAAGAAAAAATAATCTAAAATGTGAGGATAGTTTAACAAGCCTCTGGGACAATATCATTCTCATCATAAGGGTACTAGAAGAAAAGAGAGGGTAAGTAGTTGAAAACCTATTTAAGAAATAATGATGGAAAACCTACCTTAGTTGGCAAAGGAAATAGACATACAAGCCCAGGAAGTGCAGAATCCCAAGCAATATGAACCCAAAGAGGCACACCACAAGACACATCATAATTAACATTCCAAAGCTTGAAGACAAAGAAAGAATCTTAAAAGCAGCAAGAGAAATGTTGTAAGTGATCTACAAGGGAGTTCCCATAAGACTATGAGCTGCTTTTTCAACAGAAACTTTGCAGTCCAGAATGCGTGGGCACAAAATATTGAAAGTGATAAAAAGCAAAGAGCTACAACCAAGATTACTCCATCCAGCAAAGCTATCATTTAAAATTGAAGGAGAATAAAGAGCCTCCCCAACAAAAAGAAGCTAAAGGTGTTCACCAACACCAAATCCATATTGCAAGAAACGTTAAAGGGATTTTTTTCAAGAAGAAGAAGAAAAATAACTAAAAATATAAATAATAAAATGGCAATAAATACATATCTATCAACAATGATTTTAAATGTAAATGGATTAAATACTGTAATCAAAAGACATAGGGTTGCTAAATGTAAATGAAAGCAAGACCCTTACATGTGCTGTGTAAAATAAACTCACTTCGGATTGAAAGACCACACAGTCTGAAAGTAAAGGGATGGGAAAAAATATTTCATGAAAATAGAAACAGGAAACAAAACAAAACAAAACAAAACAAAAAAAAAACTGGGGTAGCAATACTTACACCAAACAAAATAAACTTTAGAACAAAGACAATAACAAGAGACAAAGAAGGACCCATTGCCCCACTTCTGAATATCTATCCAAAGAAACCCAAAACACTATTTCAAAGGAACATGTGTATCCATATGTTTCTTGCAGCATTATTCACAATAGCCATGATATGGAGGCAACGTGAGTGTCCATCAATGGAGGAGTGGATAAGGAAGAGGTAGTACATATATAAAATGGAATATTACTCAGCCATGAAAAACAATGAAATCGTGACATCTGCAGTAACATGAATGAACCTAGAGTGTATTGTGATGAGTGGAGTAAGTCAAACAGAGAGGCAAATGCCATATGATTTCACATGTGGAACTGAACGAATAAAATAAATGAACAAACAAAACAGAAATAAACTCGTAGACACAGAGTACATTCTGATGGTTGTCAGATGGGAAGGTGGTTGGGGGAAGGGTGAAAAAGACAAAAGGATTAAGAAGTATAGATTGGTAGGTACAAAATTGTCATGGGGATGTAAAGTATAGCATAAAGAATTTAGTCAGTTATACTGTAATAACGACATATGGTGTCAGATAGGTACTAGATTTATCAGGATGATCACTTCATAAGTTACATAATGTCTAATCACTATGTTGTACACCTAAAATCAGTATATTATATGTCAACTGTAATTGAAAAATAAAAGTTATTTTAAAAAATAAGAAAATAAAAATAATTTAAAAAATCTTTTTATCACAAAAAGTGATGAAATAATTAAATCAGTGTTGACAACCTCTTTTGGATAATACAATTAAAAGTAAATATTAAACTATCAAGATTGCAATTTATTCATCTTATGAGCTTCAATTATTGCCCATTGTACAAAATGTTTTTATATTAAAAAAAAACTTAATTTTAAGGTGCTTTACAGTGTTTTCTAAATGTCTTTCATCTGTGTGATGTTATTCAATCTTCATAAAAATCCCTAAAAGTACATTATGTAATCTTCATAGTAGAGATGAGGAATCTAAAGTTCAGACAGAACAAGGTGTTTATACAAGTTCTATAGCATAGGCTAATAAAGTATGAACTTTAGAACTATGCAGTCTGGGTTCAAATCCTTTTCTACTTCCTATTTATTGGGTAACTCTGTGCAAGTTACTGAAACTCTCTGTGCCTCAGTTTTCTTATCTATAAAATGGGGTAATGGAAATGATAGCACCTTTCTCAAAGGCCTACTCTGTATGATGAATGAGTTTAAATGTTCATAAATAGTTACTAGCACATAGAAAGTACAATATAACTTTTGGCTATTATTATCACCAAACTGGTAGCTGATAGAGTCTAGAATTGAGCTTAAATCTTCTGATGCCGTGTTTGGACTGTGGAGCAAGAAAAACTTGGATTCCATTTTAATTCCAGCAATGCAAAAGCCATGTCAGTCTTAGGTGATCAATTTTCTTCATGGATAGAATGGGAATAATATACACTTGCACACATAACAGACTTGTTGTAAGGATTATATTTGTCAATATAATACAGAAGCTACATAGTGCCTGATATGGACCAGCAGTACAATAGAATATAATTTCATTTTCAAGTCCTGTGCAAGTACTTTTATGCCTCTACTTACATATGCTATGATGATTAATAATACTTTTTAAAGCTTAATTCTCACACACAGGCACTACTGTGTTTATTGACTCGTTTCTCAAAACAATCCATAAGGCACCATCCTCACTTTACAGATGAGGAAACCAAGGCAGAGAAAAGTTAGGCAACTTATCCAAGGTCATAAAACTAAGATGAACCAGAATAAGAATCTAGACAGTTTGGTACCAGACACTATATTATGTTGCCCCTGAGCATTTACCTATTTAGATGCAGGTCTTAATGTGATTTCTTTTTAAACAGCACACATAAATCTGGTGTCTATTCTGGTAACCTAGGGGTCCAGACTGCCAAAAAATTCCTACTATCTAACATCTAGATGTGCTGGAACAAATACAACAAACCTTCCCCCAAATTAAGTGATATTACCAGGGGTCAAACATGAAAGGGAGAGGAAACAAGAGTTCTCATCAGTTGTAAGGGATAAGCTATTCTCCATGGCTGAGGGGCTTACGACCTAAGAGGAACACAAAAAAAAAGCAGAAGACAAGATTTTGGACCCAAGCAAGATAGCGAGTTAGCATGCCCCACAAAAAAAATCAGATTCTTAAAATATGGAATAAAGAACCGTTTATTGACTTACAAAAGGAATGAACTAGAAATACATCTCTCCTGGACAGAGCTCTGAGTGGAAAACAAATGTCTCTTAGAATTCACAATCACTGAATTGACATTCAGTAATCTGTTTTGCACATTTATATTCTGTGTGGTCTAGGATGTCTTAAAAAAAAAAAAAGAAAGAAATGGTTCAAGTATCCGTATTTTAGCATGGCAAGACACGCAGCTCAGGTAAACACAAATCATTTCTTAAGGAATTAACCCTCAACACAGGCCTCATAATATGTCCCTGGATTAAAATCAGTTAAAGGTAAGTTCACAATTTACATTTATGAAATAAATATGGAATAATCACTATTAATGAGAGTTGGCAAAAACCAACACACATTACTCCTTCACGAATTGTGTACATTTTAATTATATGATGTGAGACGTTTTAAAAAATAGTATATTAAAGACAAAAAAAGACAGGATTTCTAAAGTAAATTGATTTACCAAAATGAAGAAACAAATGCTTAAATTATTAATAAGAGAAACAAGAACATGATTGAGGAACATGATACAATTTTAAAAATCCAGGCATATTTGAAAGGAAATTAGATAGCACTTAAGGAAATGAATGCAAGCATTAAAATAAAATATGATTCCAAGGCAGATTAAACAGCACACTTGACACTACTGAAGATGGAATTAATAATGGGGAAAACAACCCAAGGTTTAGGTACAACCCAAAATGTAAGAGATAAAACAAAACAAAACACAGTTTATGCATTGTGAGAGAGTGAAAAGATCTTACAGAGGTTTAATTTGAGTTCCAACAGTCTGATTCAGGGTGCATAGTGATGCAGATTTCTCAACAACAACAAAAAGCTGAAAACAAAAGATAGGTGAAAAAATATTTTTAAGATGCTGCAAAAATGTCAGAGGTTAAAATACACTCAGTTAAATTAGTATGAGAAACATGGATGAAATAAAGACATTCATTGACACGCAAGGGTAAAATAAAGACATTTTCAGATAAACAAAACTGAGTTTACAATCAGTAGACTTTCACTAAAGAAATTCTAAAGGATGTGTTTCAGAAATAAGGAAAATGTGAAAAAGATTCTGCAGAAATGTCTAATGTTCAATACAGTAATGTGAATAAAGAAATGGGAAAATACATAGTAAAATACAAAGAGTAATGGAATAAAAGCAAGGAGAGTAATAACAACACCTATTTGGGGAATAAAAGCTAAAAATAACTGAATCACTGGACAACAATAACTTGTAAGGCAAGAATGACGGGATAGATATAGGACATTTTAAAAGTTCGATATTATTCAGACAGAAGGTAGAGATTTATTGATTTTAAACTTTGTAATCATGGAAACATTTTAAAGTAACCATGAAAAAATACATATACAGTATTGCACACTCAAACAGTTATAGAAAATTTAAGTAATATAAGAGAGTACAAGAAAGGAGGCAAAAAAAGAAAGGGAAAAAAGACAGTGTTATAGAAAGCACAATAATAAGTGATACAAATAAACCCAAATATATCAGTAGTCACAATAAATGTGATTAGAATAAGAATGTTTGGTAATCAAAGGTTGTGTGGAAACAAAAGAAAACCATTTGCATATTGTCTATAAGATTTACTTTTAAAAACACAGTTTGAAAGTAAAAAATAAAGAAAAAATACCTACTCAAATATAATTAAAAGAATATTGCTGTTGTTATATTAAATGAGGCTAAAATAGTCTTTAAGACACAAAGCATTGTCAGGGACCAAAAGGGTCACTACTTAAGGATAAAATGTTCATTTTATCAGAAATATTGTTCTGGTCTAAACTTGAAAGTACATATTAACATGGCATAATAAAGCCAACATTTTCCATCAAATGGAGATTTTAACTTTCTTACTAATTGATAGACTAATTTGACACAAATTTATGGAAACTATTTTAACAATACAGTTTATCAGTTTGATTTCTCTACATCCAAAGTTAGAGAATGCAGCATTCCTGAGTTTACGTTAATAAACAAAATGTTGTATTTTAAGCCATTGTAGTCTCAAAAATGTTTTAATAATTGTTTTATATAAATTAAAATGCCACTATGTTAGAAATAGATTTCAGAAAATTAGACTAATCAGAAAAAACAAAACATATAGTCCAAGTAAAACTAACAAACCACTTCAAAATAACTCACTAGTCGAAAAAAAACAAAAAAACAATTATAGTGTAAATTTAAAAATATAAAGAATTGAATGATAAATTAAAAAAAAAAAAACTACAAATCAACATGTGACACATACAGCTGCTAGGAGCTTAAAGAAAAAATTTGTTTCTGAAAATTTTTCTATTATAAGAGAGCGAAAGAAAATCAATGAGCCAAGCTTTCAATGTAACACATGAGATAATCAACAATGAAATGGTAAAAATATAAGCAAAAAGCAATAAAAGGCAAACAAAAGACAAGTCAAACAAGTAAAAAGTTGATTTTTAAGGCAACTAGACTAATAAAATCAACCCAAACTTCTGTTTGCATACATAAAGGTGACAACTGAAGATTGGTGAAAGAGAATATTGCAAATAATTTTATTCCAAAACATAGATGAAATGGAAAGTTTACAAGAAAAATAAACTTAGTAAAACTGACTCAAAAAAGTAGATAACTTGAATATACCTAAAACTATTTTAAAAGTTAAATCAGTAAATCATAACCTACATTACATACCCACCCCCAAAAAACAAACAAACAAACAAACAAACAAACAAACGACACACAACAGAAATAAAACACAAGAATATATGGTGTTCAGACAAGTTCATTAAATATTCAAATAATGAATAATATCATCTGCATTCAAGTTCTTTCAGAAAATACAATATTACCAACCCATTTTAAGAACCTTCATGACAAATGCAGAAAAAAATAAGAATGATAAACTTAAGTTCAATATTATGAATATAGCACAAAAATCTTAAACAAAATATTAGCTACCTGAGTCCTTCAATGTATACAAATAGAGTAGGTTATGAGCAAGGTGGGTTTTTCCACAGAAGCAGGATGATTTAACAATTAAATATTGATTAATATAATTTATCACACTAACATATTAAAAGATAGAAGCATATGACCAGCTCAATAATCACAGGGAAATAATTTTATAATGAAACCTCCATTTATAATAAAAATAATTAATACATTAATAACTTATTTCATACATGATAAAAAGTACTGGTGACAGAGATAATATGCTTATCGAATTTTCCATTTTCCCCTACATCTCATGTACACATTTTGTAGTTAGGCAGAGCCATATGACTACTTATGTCCAATGGATTGTGAGTGGCCTATGAACAACATTCCATTTTTCTTTCCCTGACATGGTCATAAATGTGCCACAGGTTCAAAGCAACTGAAATCCCTAAAGAGTTGCCTGGACATGCAGCAGAATTTGAGTCAAGCAAAAGGAAAAAAACAAAACAAAACAAAACTGTTGATGTGTTAATACACTGAAATTTTGGAGTTATTTATTTATGCATAGCTTACCTTATTATCAATATAGAAAAAGAATTCAAAACCAGAATTCATAATGAACTGCTTTACAACTCAATAGGAAAACAATAAACTACCCAATAGAAAATAGGCAAAAGACATAGACATCAGAGAAGATGAAATTGAAAAACTGACTATGCAATAAACATAATAGATCCTCAACCCCACTATTAAATGGAAAAGTGAAAAAATAAAATCAATGGTTTCTAATGTCATACCTATCATTTTGGCAAAACTTTAAATGTTTGACAATGTCAACTGTAGGCTAGAAAGTGGAACAACAGGAATTCATATATGGCTGGTGGGTGTGGGTTGGGATAACCACTTTAACAGGTAATCTGTCAACATTTGTAAAGTTGAAAGTACTCATAATTTCCAACTTATGCTCAAATGCTATGACATATATAAGCCCTTCTCTAACTCTGCAAACAATCTGAGGAAAACCTCTTGTGTTTGTGCTAAATTCCATAAATTTTCATTAGGGTTATAGCAGACATTGGTTACCTCAGGCTTCCCATAATCCAAATATAGTTTCCCTCTTCGGGGAAATATAAAACGTTAACTAGAAGAGGTTTTGTTATTTGTAAACAACAGCCTTGCTCTCTCCCTAACTTACTTGAGGCTAAGGCAATTATCTTTTCCTACCTGTGTGCTCAAAATCTAGCAAAGTACCTGGCTCTTTGTAAGCACTCAAATATGACTGTTTGATTTAAAATTACTGAGTATTTCCTGGGTACAATTTGATTCTATGCAATGTGGTTCATTCTCAGATTACTTGTGATATCAGTACAGAAGCTCAAAAATAATCATTCTAATAGTCTATATGGTGGGTATTCTTTAGTAAGGAAGTTGTTTGAAGATAAACTCATTTGATGTGCAAGATTTGGCTCATTTTATATAACATTCTATTTCTTTTTAATTTATACATTATTTTCAAAGTGTTATTTTTCTGTACTGGGAATAAATTACTTGAAAAACTCAAAATAATTGGAAAGGTTGTGTACTTCAGATGTAATAGAAATCCACTTAATTTAGAAATGGAACTAGAAAAAATGCCCAAATCACAATATATGTGAAATGCGTTTGCATTTTACAAACATATATCACTCTTTTTTCCCTTTCACAAGATTTCTATATTCAAATGTCCAAGAAATATCTGAGCACAGTAAGTAAGGCCTGATAACTTTCTGAGCTAGAAATCACTTGGGTTTTGTAAAGCCAGGGAGACTTCACTTTATTTTTCTTTTGTATTCTGGTAGTAAATGTTCCATGGCAAGTTCAGGGTGAGGGCTTCAGCTTTGTTTTACATAGCTAGACAGGCAGGATGGTGACTGAAATTCATCTGGGTTTTTAATTGAATGTGCTCCTAGAGATGCACCAAAACTGATCAAATGACTTGCTTTTCATTTCTTTTGGAGACAACATGCTGGCATTGGATATGCGGAATTGCCATCTTGCCTCTGTTCTTCTTTTTGGGTTTATACCACTTTGAGCAACACCACAATAGCTGCTGCCTAAGCAATTAGGCAACTCTGTCTCCCCTTCAGTCTTTTTGTCCTTATTAAGCTAGTTGGAAAATGTTAAGCCCCTAGGCATGTGCATCTATTAATAGGAAGAGAAGATTAATGTCACTGTTGCATAGATTCATGATTAGTAAACTGCTGGCAGAGGGTTTTTTGTTGTTGTTTGTTTCCTCCTTTTTAGTAGCAAGAAAGCCATGGGCATTACTGCAGCATTAGAAAGTGACTCTGCAGAGCCTTTGATCTTGTCTCTGATGAGAGATTGTTGGCCCTAGATCTTGAATTACTAATCCACAGGATTAGGACAAAGGAGACAATTTGATTTAGTTCAAGACTCCCATGCTGCAGATAAAGAACAGAGATCATAGGACCTGTCGGAGGGCAGGCAGGTAATTAATGACAAAGTACCTAGGTCTCCTGCTGCTTCTAACCCACCCATACTGAAATTGTTGTATCCCCTATTATTTTAAAACCCATGTTTAACATTTTGCATAAGTCAAATAGTTGGAAAATTATTACTTTGAGACAACAGAAATAAATATGAACAAATTTACCTGACCAGAGTTACTGGAAAAGGGTTAGCTATAAAGTCGAGTCCATAAGCATGTATCTGGTACTAGGCATTCCAAAAGACCTTTTACTTAATTCAAAATGCTGTTCTCAAACCACCTGAAGAGTCTCAATTCCTATCATTCATTTTTTTTCCTACCATCACACGTTTTTTCCTACAAAAAGACAATTTTAAAACAAAATAATGTAAACTGAAAATAAGCAAACATGGAGAAGTATATATATATGTCTTGTTGATGAAATGATTCTCCAAGTGTGAGGCCTGGACCAACAGCCTCAGAATTACCTGAGAAATTGTTAGAAATACAAATTCTCCGACCACACACTAGACCTACTGAGTCAAATTCTGGGACAGGCAGAAATCTGTCTTTTAACAGCTTCCCAGATAATCTGACACACGCTGACGTTGCAGAACCATTGGCAGAGTTCAGAACAGTGTCTCTGAATGAAGTCAGTCTTGGGTTTGAAAGTCAGCCTTATTACTGATGTTTGTGACCTTAAGTAAGTCACTTTGCTCTTCAGTTTCTTCTTGTGTAGAATGAAGAAAACTACATTAATGCTACTTATTTCATAGTTTGTTATGAAGATGTAATGGGTTAATACTTATGAAATGCTTAGAAGAGTGCCTGGCTTCTTATAAGCATTATGTACATTACATACTCTTACTATTGATACAGGATAGTTAGCATGTCCCTAGGTAGACAGGGAGGTCCCTGGTGGAAAAAACAAAGACAGCCATGTCCTAAAACTTCAGATTTTGAAATCACTGCTTTGCTCCAGGACATAATGTAACAAGGCCTTGAGGTTAACCATAAAATTCATTTTGGCCTGACAGATGGAGCAGATCTGATAGATAAAGACTGGGTTACTTTGCTAATTCCTTTAGGAAGGGCAAGCAGGACAAAACTGGTAGACAAATTTCATTAGAAGGTGCCAGTTCCCTTCTTCAAACAGCTCCCCTTCCACAAGCAGGCAAGGGAAGATATAAAAGAGCTTTTGCCTCAGTCATGGGGCACCCCCCATTCAGGACCCCCTCCCGCTCAGGAGCTGCAACCTCTTTTCCTGCCTCTAATAAACTATCCTCTTTTTAAAACTTTTTGCCTCTCCCGGGTCCGTGTTTCCATTCTTTGGCTTCAGGAGACACGATCCCGGCCCACAGTAAGAAACTGCTCGCAGATCCAACATCACCTACATCACTATTAACATATTATCACACTAAAATTAGTCTATTGAATGAACTGATTGGAATTTAGCTTCAAGAATAGCCTTGAAGAACAAAATTATAGTATAATAGATAAAAATAAGATTTTTAATTTTTTTTTTTTTTTTAATTCTTATGGAGGAAAAAAGTGTGAGCTGAGGGCCTCACTGACATACCTGATAATCATGGTTGCGTATGGACCTAGGGGTGTCTACATATTGTAAAGAGGCATTTGCCACAAAAATGCAGTAGAAGACACATTCAGTATTTCACATTTCATGATGAGCTTTCTAAAGATTTGTAGAACTTGTATGAATAACAGGGCTTTATTTTTATACCAAAAAAAATTTTTTTTTCCAATTGTTTCCGTGGTTCTTTGAGATGATCAATGTTTCACCTGTCCCTGGCCTACTGTCACTTCCTAGGAATCTGTAAAGGAATCTGTAAAAGAATAAAATGTTGAAAAATCCTTTGACTAAGAAACAAAAGACTGAAGCCTGTCATCTTTTGCTCTCTCCTCCTCTTTGACCAGTGCTTCTGAAACTTGAATATACATACAAATAACCTGGGGATCTTGGTCAAATGCAAATTTTTATTCACTTGGTCTCCAGTGGGGCCTGAAGTCCTACCTTTCTAAGAAGTTTGCAACAAATTGCCATACTGCTGGCCCCGCCTCTACACTTTATATAGCAAGGATTTCTATCACATCCAGTATTAACAAATCCTGTTGATTCTTTCTCACTTGGACATCATTTCTTCCTTAGCCTTTCTGGTTCAGGCCTTTAATCTTCCAACCACGCTTCTGCTTTTCAGTCTCCCTCACTGCAATTCACATGTCTTACCACTGCCAAAGTCTCTTTTTCAAACAGAGTTTTGATCACATTTCCCCTGTAATAAAAATCTTTCAGTAGATCCCCTACGTAGGATTAACTTATGTGAAGGAAGGGAAAACTGTTATATCCTGGAGATACAAATATGAAAAATAAAAACAAAACAAAAAACCCCGAAACAACACAGGCTCTATCCTTAAACAAATTCACGCATCATTAAACAATGTTAAAACAATAAAAAAGGGCAATGGATAGATCTATCCATCAGTTATTATAAAGGCATCAACATTGGGTTTAAGAAAAATTACGTACATGTATAGGTTACCCATTAGCGGATTTTTAAAGTATGGATGAGTAGCTTTAAAAATAAAGCTGGGTGAAAATCATAGGAAAGGTTTGGAACACAAGTGTTCAGCTGAACAAAAGCAAAAGTCAGGGGAGAGACGCTAAATGTTTAACGGTAGGCTCTGGAGGAGAGATATGCATAACTGTCTCCTATAAAAGAGCCTACTATGTATGCACAGATGTATGCAGCAATATGGAAAGGTGAGCAGGGAACTATAAGTAGTTTAGTCTTACCAGAACATGGAGTATATATTTGGCTGCTGTTATTCAAGATTTTTCATAATTTAACATGACTTTAGATCTATCAATTTACCAAGCCTTGGATAAGTCGCAAAACCAATTTTTTAGGTCTCAATTTACTCTTAGATAAACTGAGGGGTTACATCAGGCAAACACTAAGAAGTCCTACAGGTGTCAGTAAATTTTAGTCATAATTTATTATTATTCTCCTTCATATACTCCATATTCTACTAGTTAGATTTTCTAGACCTCCGCCTTCAGAAAGCCTTGTGATTTTCCTTCCTCATAGTCATCTTATGAAAGTAGAGCTATCAGGTTCTTAGCCAGGTTTACTGTGCACAATATGTACATAAAGTTATGATTTAAGTTCATGTTCATTACAGCAAACACTGCTATCAAAGCTGGAATTGTTGATGTAGGTGATGTTGGACCTGCGGGCAGTTTCTGAGTGTGGGCCGGGATCATGTCTCATGAAGCCGAAGAATGGAAACACGGACTAGGGAGAGGCAAAAAGTATTAAAAAGAGGATAGTTTATTAGAGGCAGGAAAAGAGGTTGCAGCTCCCGAGCGGGAGAGGGTCCCGAATGGGGGGTGCCCCATGACTGAGGCAAAAGCTCTTACTTTTATACCTTCCCTTGCCTGTTTGGGGAAGGGGAGATGTTTGAAGAAGGGAACTTGTTTGAAGAATGGAACTGGTGCCTTCTAATGAAATTTGTCTACCAGGTTTGTTCTGCTTGCCCTTCTTAAAGGAATTAGCAAAGTAACCTAGTCTTTATCTATCAGATCTGCTCCATCTGTCAGGCCAAAAGGAATTTTATGATTAATCTCAAGGCCTTGTTACATTATGTCCTGGAGCGAAGGAGTGATTTCAAAACCTGAAGTTTTAGGATATGGCTGTCTTTGTTTATTTCACCAGGGACCTCCCTGTCAACCTAGGGACATGCTAGCTATCCTATATCATTGTGATCGTTTTAGTTGGCTCAGTTGGACTCAAAACACAGTGACAGTGGGATCAGTTATTGTAATGTAGTAGTTTAGACAGCTTTGGGGAGAGATGTTGTTCCACACTTAGAGGTATGATATCTAAAAAGATATTTACCGCTCTGTACCTCTAATTTTTCATTGGGAAAGTAGAGATGATAATTGGACCTGAGCTCTTAGAGTGTCTGAGAAGATTAAGTTAAATATAAGAAGATTAAAGTCCTTAGTTTAAATGACAGGAATGTATTGGGTTCTCAGGAAATGTTAGTATAATGATAATTTTATGTATGAAATTAGCTGGACTGCTGTGAGCCAAGATATTTGATTTAACATTATTCTGGGTATGTCTATGAGTGTGTTTCTGGATGAGACCAACATCTGAATCAACGAAGCAGATTTCTCTCACCAGGCCTCATCCATTTCCTTGACGGCCTAAGTAAAACAAAAGATTGACTAAAGGAGAATTAGTTCTCTGACTCTCTTCAAACTGGGTTTTCTCCTGCTCTTAGACTCAAACTTGACCTGGAACTTACATCATTAGTTCTCCTGGTTCAGGCCTTCAGACTCTGATTGAAAATACAGAAAATAACTTTGCTAACCATTGTCACCCCAATAAACTTTAATTAAAAAAAATATATACACCATCAGTTCTCCTGGGTCTCCATCTTACCAAAAGCAGATCTTGGGACTTCTCATCCTCCATTATCATGTGAGCCAATCACTTGTAATACACACACACACACACACACACACACACACACACACACACACACACTTCCTATTGGTTCTATTTCTCGGGAAATCTTGAGTAATTAAAAGTTATTGTTATCACAAATCTTGATTAAAAGTTATTGTGATCAGAAACACAGCCCAGAGCACAAAGATTCAAAATCATCTAATCACAAAAATCATTGGTCAGAGTGAATGCTATAGAAGGTCAAATCAGAACTGTAGATGTCTGTTGTTATGATTAAGGTTTTTTATTTTCCACAAACTTTTATGCCAGATTAGCCCCCACATGATGGATGACTCTAGAGTTTTAAGGATTCAAGGTTTATGACTTAGACCATAACTTATCTTTAGAACTATTTGGTGTCCATGTTGGTTATTAAAACTACATGTCTGCTGTACTGAGAGGAAGGTCTTTGAGAGTTAAGAAATGAAAACAATGATTTTTCGGGCATCTCCTGCAGATTCTGTGAGCTCTGATAGAGGGGTCGCTGGACTGATAGAGAATTCCTATGTGAGAAAAAAGAATCATCTTCCTTTTTCTCAGGCTTCTCATATTTGAAGTTATTTATCTCGTGTTATATTCTAAAGTCTGAACAGAAGATGAGCCCCTGATAATGACTTGAATGTGCTTTCTCCCCTACTGAAAATAAATGTCTACCTCTGAAAAAATGTTTCTCATGTTCTTCAAGATCCAGCTCTAAACTAACTTCTCCATAAAGCCTCCCCTATTTATATCAAGTTTTGAAATGACCTCTGGTTGTTCTTAATCCCCAAAGGATTTTATGGTTAGACATTCAGTGGGGATTTATCATATGTTTTATTACTTTCTAATTGTCTTACAAAGTTTTTAGTACCTAAAAGGTAAAGACACTCTCTGGTATTTCTGTGTAATCTGGAAACCACTACATATGCTAGTCATGCTAGTATTTTCATAAGCACTTGATGGTGATTATTAGGTTCAGCATTGGGATAATGTTCTACCTGTGGGGACCATATCCAAACGGAAGAACCCTTTTTGTAAGAAATCAAGAGGTTGGGGGATCCAGAAATGAGTATATTTCATCTGGAGAAAAGACATTTCTGGGTAGCTTGATAACTGTTTTCAAATATTGAATAACCCTCCTAAAGATTGGGTTTGAATTATCACTTGTGACAGAATATTCTGCACTGTATTAGTGTTACTACTTCCACTTCAGGCTAAGCCTGAAGGCAGTAAGGCACTTTGGTTATATGGACCAGCTGGGAAAGAGAAAGAAGCCATTGCATGTGGGAATGAAATCTGCAGGACCTAACTCACTGTCTAGCCAAGCCCAAGGGTGGATAACCCACACTTCACTTTGTCAAGATCAAAAGACTAATAAATAAGCGTTGGCTCAGAATCAAGGCAGGACTGAATCTGGCACTTAGCCTCAGTGCCTGTGGCTGAAAAGGGCTAAGGAGGGCAAGGCGCACTATGAAAGAAAATGACAGAATTATTTCACATCAATATTTTAAAAAATGTGTTTTTTCACTGTTAAACAAAAAAGCTCTTTTCTTTGGGGAAGTGATGGGGAATTATACAATTCAAAGATTTTTCTGATAAAACAAGACATGCTTTCAATAGAAAACTAGGACTAACAGGGTTTCCCAAAGACTTCAGTCCTCTCTACCCAAATGACAAACAAGGAAACACAGCACAAAAGGTAGAGAGACCCTCTGAGTTGGAGCAAACTTTATATACAGAGGGTACCAAAAATGTATACACATTTTAAGAAAGGAAAACTGTATTAAAATTATAGTACTCAATATATAGTGAAAACAAAAGATGAATACAAGTCACATTTGACTTCTGCAATTTCAAGAGGTGCTCAAAGTGGTTACCATCAGCATCCAGACCCTTCAGATTATGGCGAACTACTGCTTGAGCAACGTTGACCATCGCTTAAAACGTGTATACAGTTTTTTGGGACCCCAGGTACAATTCAATAGGAAGCTAAGGCATAATCTACAACAAAGAAGTACACGCGTTTAAAAATTGTTGAGATTAACATCTGATACCTTTGATATATTTTCTAAAATGAACTTATTTTTAGAATAGTTTTAGATTTACAGAAAAAAATGACAAATACAGAAAGTTTTATATATTGGTTTCCCTATTAGTTACATCTTATCTTGGCATATGCATTTGTTATAAGTAAGGGAACAATAGTCCCACAAATTATTAACTACAGTTAATATTTTATTCAGATTTTATTTGTTTTAAACTAATGTCCTTTTTCAGTTCCAAGATTCCTTCCAGGATGCCACATGGCATTTTGTTATCTTATCTCCTTAGGCTCCTTTAGGCTGTGAGAGTTTCTCAGACTTTCAGTGTTTTTAATGACTTTGCCAGTTTTGAGGAATATTGACCAGATGTTTTACACAATGTCCCTCTATTGGGATTTGTCTGGTGTTTTATTTATGGTTAGTATGAGTTTATACATTTTGGTAGGAAAAACACAGAAGTAAAGTGCCATTTATATCATGCCCTATCAAGGAAACATACTATCAACATGACTATAGGAATGTTTCTAGATGTTCTTTGTCAAGTTGAGCTAATTTCCCTCTATTTCTGGTTTGCTGAGAGTTTTTCATCATAAATGGGTGTTGGATTTTGTAAAAAATGTTTCTGCCTCAATTGATATAATCATATGGTTTTCTTTTTTACCCTGTTGGTGTGATGGATTCCATTGGCTGATTTTCAAATGCTTAACCAGTCTTGCATAGTTGAAGAAAAAAATCCCACTTGAAGTGGTATGTGTATAATTTATTTCACACATTATTAGATTTAATTGGCAAATATTTTTTTTAAGATTTTGCATCTATGTTTATGAGAGATGCCGGTCTATAGGTTTCTTTGCTAATAATGTATTTATCCTGTTTTGATATTAGGGTAATGCTTGCCTCATTAAATGACTTAGAATATGTTCTGTACACTTCTATTTTCTGGAAGAGATGGTAGAGAATTGGTATCATTTATTTAAATATATGGAAATATTAACAGGTGGAAAAAATCTGAGCCTGTTGCTTTATTTTTTGTAATGTTATTAATTTTGATTCAATTTCTTTGTAGACATAAGAGCCTAATAAAGGAGGTGATTTGGGTGTGAGCTCTGGATTGGTTGGGTTGCATTTGAAAATCATAATTGCTGGCAAGTTGCTTACCATGAGAAAGGTAGTTTCTCCAAAGTCAACAAGACCCCAGACGTCAGAACATCAGAATACAGAAAATAAAAAATAATTAAAACAACAACAACAACAACAACAAAAACTTAGTTGATACATGGCTCCAGAGATTTCTGCTCCGAGTGAGTAAATCTCAGTGGTAACACTATGTATTCACTGTCTCTCCTGATTTTAGGGTGGCAACTGTTGTTACAGGGAACAAGAAAAATTACTGATTTTTCTGATGGGCACAAGAAAAATTACTGATTTTCAATTTATTCAGCTTTGTTTTGAGGTAAGGGAAGAAATGATGACTTCTAACCTCATTACATGTCAGAACTAAAATGAGAAATCTTCAACCAATTTTTAATTGTTCTGCTCACTTTAGTTTCACATCAACTCAAAATATTTGAAATAGTTTCCAGATTCAATGGCATTGCTCTGAGAAGTTTCTTTTTATGGAAGTTTTTGCTTAGCCTAAGAATGGGATGGCAGACAATTCATTTATACAGTACCATGTACTTTTATTTTGCTTTAAAACATAACATAAAAAGGTGTAAAAATATTATCTTACCATTATATTTTTTAGGAAATTGCCAAGAAATGATTTTCTTTAACAAATTAGTTATTAAACATTATTTAATGCAATTAAAAAACAAATGACACAAAATTACAGTAGTTTCTTTCTGTTGTCACATGTTGACAAAAGCTGACTAGAAATCCTAAGACTCAGGTTTGAGTATTGATTGTTATTTACCAGCTGGATATATTTACAAAGAGTTTACTCCCAAATTTCTCAGTACGTGAATTTAGATAATAATACCCGCTTTTCTAAATTACAGTACAGTTAGGAGCATGAAAAGGCACATGAAAGCTTTAAATTTGTATTGAAAAACACTACAAAAATGTAGGAAAATAATATCTTTATGAAAAACTTCCATGCACATTCCCCTTAGTGTATGTCCCCCTCATTCCAAACAGAACACTGATGGAAGGAGACATAGATTCTGTATTCTTAGATCCCTCACCCTCAGCTAAGTGAGGGAGCCTAAAAGAATCTGAAATTAGAAGAATAAGTGAAGGATAAGCAAATGAAAAATAACAAATAAGACTCATCGAAATCAACCACCAACTAGTTAGTAAGTTTAAATTGCCTCTGTGACAGAGTATACTCCCTTGGTGATTGATGAAGTTAAGTGGGGATCCCCAGTACATATTACCATTTCTTGTTGGCAAGATCAATAGAGGACTTACATTCCTGGCTTAAAAATATGTCTTTTTCTTAGCAGTAAATTCAATCCAAACTATAGACAGAAAATGGTCATAGACTGTGCCTTGGGTAATAACACTGGGCAGAGAACTTTATTGCCCAATACACATTTGTCCCAGTTGCATCATAAAGCATTGAGGAGAGAGTAAATATTTCCCCCAAATTGCCTGTTTCCCACAATGCTGTTCCTATTTTTTAACATTGAAAGTTGTGAAGTTCTATATTACTCACTGTTTGTTTATGTCTCAGATCCATAGAAAACACAAATATGTCTTGCTAAGGTCCCAATGAATTCATTTCCCCAGGATATTCAATGTCAGGTAAGAGTGAGGAAGGGGCCCAGCATGTCTTGAGAACCTACTGTATTCCTAGATCTGTGGGAGCTGATGCAAGTTAGAGGGAAGTAGATGACAAGTCAAACTAACCTGAATTTTGATCCTTGGTTACACAAGCTGTGTGACCTTATGTCATGTGTTTACATTCATAATACTTCAGTCATTTTCTTTGCATCATTTGTAAATTGGGGATAATAATACAATCTGCTTTAAAGGATTCTGGAGACTTAGTACATGTAAAGAAAGCACTTATTGCTATTCTGACACAGAGATGTCAGGTATTTTTTATTTGCATATACTATCTCAAACCTTCTTAAAGAACACTATAAATTAGTTACTTTCCTCCTCCATTTTATAAAAACCAAAAGTGAAACTCCAAGAGGGCAGAGTAGATTAACACTGTGCTTTCTTCATTCCATGAACACATTAAAATTACAAGTAAATTATAGAACAATCAACCTGGAGAACCATCTGAAGTCTAGCTGAACAGAAGTCCTATAACTGAAAATATAAAGAAGCCACGTAGAGGCTGGTAGGATGGGAGGGGATGCAAAATTGGCCCCACATCTCTCTGTGGTGGTTGAGAATAAGGAGGGCTATCACAGCCAAGGAGGTTCTCCCCAGCCCCTATGCCAGGCTCCACATCTTGGAATACTGGTGGTAGGAAAAGTAGCCCCCACCACGTTTGGCTGTGAAAAACAGTGGGAAATCAAATCATTTTGGTGGGACAGAAGGGAAACCCAGACATCCTCTTAAAAAAGCCTGTGCACACACTCATTCACTTGTAGGTACTCACTTTGGGCTCTAGCAGAGGGATGGTGACTCAGGAGGTCTTGAAAGACATTCAGGGAGTAGACTGAGGTATGTGGCTTTGGGGGTAGGAGTGGAGGACAGTCATTTTCCCAGTGAGGGGTCCTGTTCCTGTGCAGCCAGCAAATATGCACCATCTTTTCTAAGTCGAACCCACCCCCACAGGCCAAGTTGAAATCTGATTGGCCTGGTGAGCTCCACTGCTCCACCTTGCTAACTCAGCTGGGACCCCACCCTACCCAACTCGCTTACCACTGGAGGCACTTTCTCTGAGAGCAGCCAGCCTCTCCCACATTGCAGTCCTTCTTGGAAAACTACCAGGGTCCACAAGCCCCAGGTGGGCGGCGACTGGCCTTGGTATTCTCTGAGACTTTTGCTGAATCACTCCAGGTTTAGCACTAGCACCAAACTAGTGTCTACATTAACCTGGTGACCATAATTCTTCCCACCCTAGTGACTCCGTGAAACCCTGGCTCACCCAACTCAGGTACTGAAAAGGCTTTGTCAGTGGCTGAACCTTAAGGCAGCCAGCAGGTGGCACCAAGCCTCAGGGTGCCCTGACTTTTTGCAGCGCTATCCCAGGCCCAGTACTGGTGTAAGCCATCCTCGGTTCACAGCATGGCCTCTCCCTCATGCCTCCAACTTCAGCACAGGCAGCAAATTACAGATCACTGTGTAGCTCGTGCCAAACAGTCTCCAGCTGATCACAGGCAGTGGATAACTAGGGCCTGCAACCAAAGCCCTCCCAAGAGGCACCAGAACCAACATATTTAGAGTTTGGCTTTAGACCACAGCACCACCCAATTATCCCCACAAGTGGCACACACAATGGGCAGTTTCAACAGGAACCAGAGCTCTCCGGGGTGAATCCCACTCAATGGAGTAAGCCACCCCACATAGCAGCCTGTAAGTTGTGGATGTAGCCAAACCTCACAGTCAATTAGCTTGAGGGACAATTAGCCTGATATACCAATAGCAATCAAGGTTCAATTACAACAGGAGGGCACATACAACCCACTCAAGGGACACTCCAGGTACACCCTGAACAGGTGACTAGGGAGATTGTGCCATGGTCCCACAGGGCACCTACTACATAAGGCCACCCAGCCAAGACTGGGAGATATAGTAGATTTACCTAATACATAGAAACAAACACAGAGAGGCAGCCAAAATGAGGAAACAAAGAAATACACCCCAAATGAAAGAACAGGAGAAAAATCCAGAAAAGGAACTAAACAAAATGGAGGCAAGCAGCCTACCAGAGACAGAATTCAAAACCATGGTTATAAGGGTGCCCAAGGAACTTAGTGAGAACTTCAACAAAGAGATTGCAAGGGTATTGTAGGGTATTGTGTTGTGTGGAATATGTCAGACAGAGAAAAACAGATGCAATGTGTTTCGCTCGTATGTGAAATCTAAGACCAAAATTAACAAACAAAACAGAAGCAAACTCATAGATACAGAGAATATTTTGATTGTTGCCCGGTGGAAGGGGGGTTAGAAATGTGAGTGAAAGACAGGGAAGGGATTAAGAACTACAAATTGGTCGTTACAAAGTAGTTATGAGGATATAGGGTATAGCATAAAGAATACAGTCAATAATATTGTAATAACTATGTGTGGTGTCATATGGGTGCTAGATTTGTTGTGGTGATGGATGGGAGCGGGTTGTGGTGGCTGGGTGAAAAAGGTGAAGGGATTAAAAAGTACAAATTGGTAGTTAGAAAATAGTCATGGGGATGTAAAGTAAAGCACAGGGAATATAGTCAATAATATGGTAATAACTATGTATAGTGCTAGGTGTACTAGATTATTCAGGGAGATCACTTCTTAAATTACGTAAGTATCTATCCACTATGCTGTACACCTGAAATTAATATAAATAATATTGAATGTCAACTATAACTGATAAATTTTAAAAGGGGGTGAAAGGGAAAGGGGAAAAAGAGTTCCAAATTTCCAGGTATAAAACAGGTAAGTCATGGGATGTAATGTACAGTCAGTAATATTGTGATAGCATAGTATGGTATCAGATGGTTGCTGGACTTATCATGATGATCACTTTTTTAGGTATATAAATATTGAATAACTGTGATGGACCCCTGAAACTAATACAATATTGTATGTCAGCTATACTTTAATAAAACTCTTAAAAAAAAGAAGGAAAGGAAGGAAGGGAGGGAGGGAGGGAGGGAGGGAGGGAGGGAGGGAGGGAGGGAGGGAGGGAGGAAGGAAGGAAGGAAGAAAAAAAACAAAAAAAACAAAAAAAACAAACATGCTCTAGATACTTTCAGTGTTGAAATGGAAATACAAATGTTAAAATAATATAATTAAATGATTTATTAGAGTATTACATATCAACCTGTGGGATTCAGCAAAGTAGTAACCCAAGAGAAATATATCACCATAAATAACCTCATAAGACCATAAGAAAGAATGAAAATAAATGTGGCACTTTTTTTTTCTTAAGTGAAACTGAGAAAAATCAGAAATATTCCCAAGGGAAGAATATGACAAGATTGAACCAGGATTTTTCTAGCTTCCATATCATAGCTCTTTCCACTCTATTATGGAATCATGTAATAACAAATAATTACTATGTACTATCAATATGTTATATATGTTATACATGTCACATACGAGTATATTCCAGCCCTTCCCATCTTCTCTTCATCCTAAAATATTAACTTTTTAATGTCTTACTTAAAGCACAAGGCTTTGAATATAAATTTAAATGGTAATTTATCTCTCAGTCACGTTTCTTTGTGAGAAAAATTCAGAAAATTTTTATGCTGTGAGAAAGGGTGAAAATTTCATCAGATCCCAATTTGGTTTATGTATTCATACCTTATATGCATCATTGTATTATATGAATTGAAAGTTGAATAAATTAAACCAGAATTGCAAGTAAAAATCAAATTAGACTCATATATTGCAAATATGATTTTTATAAATTTTTGAGAAATTGATACAATTTCTATAAATTTTAATTATTAATATTAAATTTATGATTGCATTATCATTAGTTCCTGTATGGCAAAATTGTAATGAGCTCTGTATATCAATTAACTTTCAAATATAAGGAAAATGTGAATATATATAAAATGTGGAAAATGTAAGGATAAATGTAGGTAAATTAAATTGACTGTAGAAATAATCTTCATACAAAAATTTATAAAATAAAAACAAAAGGAAGTGTTAGAAAGTATAAAATTATACTGGAGTCTTTGTGCTTCCTTTATTAGTAAAAGAAACTGATTTATTTAAAGACTTAATTTTAAAAATTTGAAAAAAAAGTGTGTTCCTTCATTTTTGAAATTTGACTGCAAATAAAGTAGAGCATAATCATATAAATTTTATTTAATTCCTATAAGGTGTTTGAGAGAGAAAAATGTAAATGAATGGTGCATGAAATGCTGCCATATTTTGACTATGTAAATTAAATTTTTGATGAGGAGTTATTAAGCAATTTTCTCAGATGATAATGTTTAACAGAGTAAGACTCATTTTCTTTTTCTTGTTTTGATTAATCAATGATACATTCATAGAATTTTAAAAAGACTCTTGCTTAAATTTTAATGAAGCCAGTTAGTCCCCAGGAGAGAGTAATAAGATATCAGTTGTTGAGAAGTAAATAGAATGATTAACGAAAGCAGGCCATTTCTCATACACATTCCCTAAGTAATGGAAAACAGCATTTGAGGGTGAGATGGGAAGAGAGGTTAAAGTGTGAAAAGTATTTTGAAGATAGTGATTAAGACAAAAAGTAAGAATCATAGATATAAATTTACCTTGTCTGTGTCAATACACTAAAAATAAGAGCAATAATAAATTAGTTCATTTATCTTTGTTTTCTAGAAAACTACAAGTTTTCGGAAATAATTAACACAAACTATAAAGTTACTTGAAAAAGGAAATTAGGGGAGAACTTATTGAATCTAATATTGATCCTGGAATTGATTATTAAAAGCAGCTTCTAAAATAAGCAACATGTCTAAACAATTGGGTAGACATTATCGTTGAATTATGGTCTATACCCTACTTTATTTTGACCAATGCACATGGAAAAAACATTTGTCAAATTTATTACTAGAGTCATAACTTTAGTGCATTACAATCTAACACCTAATTGATTAGCAAAACACATTTGGTGTGCAAGACATAAGTTTTTCACTATGTAAGTTAAACATTTGGAATATTTAATGCACAGTCTTAGAATATTAAGGTATTCTTTTAAAACTTATATTTATATTTCCAAAACTAATTATATCCTTCTCTCACCTTACTTTTCTATAAACCATGAAGCTTCTTAGAAGAATTTTCTGCCCACACTCTTTCCATTCAACTTATTCACAAATTACATTATTTTATATCATGTAAATGTATAGTTATTTAAAAATTAATATTTTAAAAAGTAATATGCTTTGAGTCTAACAAAATTATAGATGAATTTGCCCTTTGACTTCTACATAAGCGTAAAACAATGGGTGCATATGATCATTCACTGTAGAATTATTTGTTATAACAACAAAAAAAGATTGAATTAATTGTCTATCAACAGGATACTAATTAAAAACAATTATTTACCACCTATACAATGGAATTATATGCAACTAAAAAAGACAACAAAGTGTTTCTAGGTTTATAGAGAGTAATCTCTAAAGTACATTTTTAGGTTAAAAAGGGTAAGAAACTGAACAGTTCATATAATAGTTATATTTTCTATAAGAAAGAAGAAATTGTATACATTGAGTACACAAGACATGAATATTTGCTTATTTTTGCATAAATAAAACTGAGAATACAAACCAGAATCTATAATAGACAACTACAGGAGGCAGCACGAGAACTCTGGTAGAGATAAGAATAGAAAAAATACTTCTTTGAATAAAACATTTTATAATTTTTACTTTTTTACTTTTAACTATGTGTATATATATACACAAATACATATATATGTAATTACAAAATTACAGAAAAAACAATCACTAAAACTTCAATAGATAAAAGTGATTCCAGCTATTTATCAATTTGATACCATTAACCACAGAGAGGGTGATATTTTATCAAGAGACTTTTAAACACTGTGTTCTGTATATTCTCGGTGGTATATATGTTAAGGAAAAAAGAAAATAGAAAAACCAGCAAAGAAATCTTAAATCTAACGTAATAGATATAATGATAATAGCATTGTTACCATTGTAATTTTGACACCATTCAGAACATACTATAAAATAAAGCAAATAAGTAATTATGTTGATATAGTAACATTATTAGAAACTAATATTCTCAATACAAGAAAAAATGAGACAGATATTAAACATAAGTTAAAAATATCAATATAAACACACGATATCTATTTAAAAAAAATTTTTTTACTAGCTCTGGTTACTGAAAGTAAGTAGAAACAATGTCACCTCAGTAGCAATTGGTTCAATAGCACCCTTAGTTCCTAAATCTTTGTTTCCAAAAGCATTCCCAACTAACAGAAATCAGGGCATTGTAGAAAAATTGCTATTCCAAGTAAAAGTCAGAAAAAAATACAGATTAATTGTAAGACAACTTATGAAAAAAAGGATGGAAGAGTACAAAGATTTCTGATGATATATCAAATGGACCCTGGAGACCGTTTCAAGTAGCTATCATGGACCAAATTAAGTAGAATATAAACATCAAAATAAATTATGTCTGCAGTTGGTGGTTACACACTGAATACATAAAACACATAATAGAATCAAGAAAAGAAAAAGGAAAAACTCATATGTCACTAACAAAATTGACTATTATGTAGGAACTCCAGACTCCCAAATTGGAAATGAAAGATAAAAAAATTAACCACTTACTCTGAATTTTTATAAGGCAGTGGTGCTCCAGTAGATGACCAAACTCTCATTATTAGGTAATAATGCAGCTAATAAAAGAATAAGAAATGATAAAATTAGAAAATCACAATTTTGCAATGCCAATGAAATAATTAATTCATATGACTATCATTAATGGAGTATAAAACCATGAGATGAAACCATACTTGTGCAATATTACACTATAGATTATTTTCTAAATGTAAAATAAAATCTTTCTAAATAAAATATCTTGCTATCACTATCACAGCCAAGTGATCAAATCTAACATCCCTAATAATGGTAACACCTAACATCACATGCTTTCTGTTATGATGCAATATGAAATACACAGTATCATTGATGAAATATTCTTGACAAAAATGTGTTAAAAAAACGAATAAAGCCCTCAGTCCTATCTCGAATTGTTCCCTAGTACTTTTATTATTACATTAACATCAGTAAACATAAATGTTTCTATGTCTCCACATGCTGTCAAATAACCAAGGTTCTTTGTTTCCTAATATGACTGACTATCTGAATATGGAATAATGTTCAACAATATTTTAAATTGTATTTCTATGATTACTAGTTAACTGGAATACGTTTTTACACAATTTCACCTTATGGCCATCCATAGATCCTTTTCTCTAAATTGTTATCATGTAGATTCCATTTTTCTATTTGTAGCAGGTATTTTACACAGATTGTGCATATTTTTAGTAAACTAAAATAAGTTTTCTTAGTCAGTGGTTCCCAGCCTTGATTACACAATAGAATCACCTGAGAAGTTTTAAAATTATAGATGCCGAGACTGCCAACCTTATACAATGATTGAAAGATTTGTATGTGTCTTTCACAGACCTTTAGTGCCCCCATTTTCCTACTTTTTCCTTTGGCTTTGGACCTTGCCACCTGTATTTTGCTCTTTATCTCCACTATCCTACACATGTCCATCTTTTTTTTTCAGCTTTCAGTGAAATATCCACCCAGCTCACTGATCTTTGTTTTCTTCTATGTTTTGCATACAGAGGTGTTTATCATGTCATTAGGTTATTGGTTTTGTTTAGGACATTTAATCCTTTAAAAATATTGTTTCTATGCTATCTGTATGTTTAACTGACTTCTGATGTTTTGAGGGAAGATACTAAAATAATTGCACAAGGCCATGTTAACCTCGTTTTCTTGATTTTTCAACACAACAACTACCTAGAGCATTAAAATCAGTAAAGATTTTCAATTTTTACATTATTCATTATTCAGTCAATGAGATAATAAATACACTTAATTTGCCTTTTATTTGCCATGCACTCTACTAGGCACTAGTTGTAGAATGATGAAACCACCATCTTACTCCCCACAAAAAGAAAGAAAATAAAATCACTGAACGAAATTCCTGTCATGTAGCTCCCAATATAGCAGGAGAGTCAACCATCAAATAAATTCAGAAAATGTAAAATTGCAACTGTGATAAGTATTAAGACGTGAATGTCAATGAAGTTATAATATATAAAATGTAGATATTTAAATTGATCATTAAGGTTAAGTAAATCCTTTCTGAGTCATTGGTGGTTGAGCTGAAACCTAAGAGGTCCATATTGTATGCAAGAGTTAAGTTACCTTGTCTTTACCACTGCCTTATTTACTACATTTTTTAACTGTGAGCCACTGTCAAAAAGAAAACATACTATACAATTCATGGAAAAATTATCTAATATTAAATATTTGACTGATGTTATTTCCTGTGATTAGATCACCAATGATGGAGATAAACTGTTATCTTTGATTTAAAATGTTAGCAGAATCCAAACACCCCAATACACATACTCTCTTGATCACCAATCATTATGTAACAGGAATGAATCATACTTTTCAAGAGAATACCAGGTCTACTGCTCTAGTAGATTATCTTCCCATCTGTAAGTACTTGTGACCTAAGTGTTTGAAGAAATACTAGCTTGTTTATATCCCTGACTCTGCCTTGACTTTTTCAGATAAAACTACCTCAAGCATTCTCACCTAAAAGGAAAGACAGTGTTTTTTTTTTGTTGTTTTGATAATGCCTTTTATACGCTGTTAGTACCAAAAAGTACATTGTTATTAAGACTCAATGATGGAACACTAAGCTGGAAAAATTATTTGAATGCTTAGAATTTTCTAGTGAGACTCCTAAATGAAAATTCTCTTATAAGTATATTAGAGCTAGGGATCCAATTTATTTGAAAAATGACTTAGAAAATCATATCAAAGTAAGGGTAAGAAAAAACCAAAATGAAATAATAATGATTCAACCTCTAAACAAAAATAGAGATGGTATCACTTCTCAACAATAAAATTTGGAATCTAAAACAAGTGATAACTAGTGTTGAATTACTTATTTTTAGTTACAATCAGTTCAGCCATCAATAAGGATGATCTGTAAAGTTCCACTTTATCTGCAGACATGACTCCAAATAAACTGCCTTTGTGGTAAAGCTTCCTTGTTTGTGCAAGAAACTGGAAGAAATGAAGGTAGTTAACTTGATGTTGCAGTTGAATAGAAATGAAATAATGAAGATAAATCCACTGGAAAGATATAACAAATATATGAGAAAATATTATTATAAAGATAACTCAGTAGTTATCTATAATTCTACACATTTACTCTTAATGAAAGGGATTATATTTCAGTGCAATTAACTGTTGATTACACACATTGGTTTCTCCTAGATACCCAGTTTATAGTGAGTATAGTTTCAGGTGCATCCACATTTTTAGAAAAATGTTTCTTCATATATATATATATATATATATATATATATATATATATATACACACACACACACACACACATACACATATATATTCATATATATGTATATATATATATTCATATATATATAATTATGTAGCTTTCATTAGTACACAAATGTCAACAAATCATACATGATTTTTATATTGTAGTCTTTTAGTTTTCATCCTTTTTACCTCATTGTGCAAAGGAGGAATTTTAACTCATTTAGCATTCTGGAATATCCCAAAGCATTAGCACACTTCATACTGAATAAGCAATATAAAAAATCTTCGATTCAATGGAAAATATTCTATTTTTACCACTCATTCAGAGCACATACTCAAAGTGGAAATTTCTCAGTTTATTTGTAATGGCTCTATTAGTTCTTTTATTTTTCTCTTCTACAAGTTAGAAATAACAACATTAGTCAGTCTCAAAAATCATTTTTTAATTATGGTAAAAATTGAGAAGTCCTGAATGCTGACAAACCTACCAAAAAGCTTATTTTGCATAGGTGTCTAAGATATACATACGCAAAAGAGGATATCTTTACCTTATGTTAATGTGTCATTTATAAAAAATCATCCATAACATAAAATATTGCAGAAAAATCAATGACTTCATTAAAACAATACTCTATGTATTATTATATAAAATCAGGTTTTCTTCTCTAGTAAGAGTTACATAATTATTTTCACTGAGTAGTAAGTGATTTACAGTAACCATACAGTACATTTTGCCGTTTCACTCTTAAAATATTCTGGGTTGGAAATTCTTTCAAAAACGTTTTTAATTTCTAACAAAACAATGAATGCTTCTGTTAGGGATAAGAGTTCTGTTGAACTATAAGCTATAATTGCCACCTGGGCACTTAGGGTCCTTGTGTTAAGGTTCTGTCAGGCAAGCAGGGGAGTCACCATTAGTATGAAATGAGTTATTGACCTTGATCATTAAAAGAAAGTTGGCTGCTATTGCACAATTGGAGCATGGAAGAATATGGTTGGCACCTAAGTGACCAACCTGGGTGCCACTCTTTCCTCCCTTTGTCAATTTTGACAGTAAATGGATTGAGAAAGCCATGGTGACCAAAGACCCAGAGCTTCAGAGATGAGGGTCAGTACTCTAGGAAGGCAGGTCCATCGGAATCCTGTAGTTGTTCTCAGACTTTATATGGAGAAATGGATCTGAGCCACACAAAGAATGATCTGTAAAGGATGCTGGTTTTATCACCTGGATTCCCTTCAAGATTAACAATTATATTACTCCAGCTGCTGGGAATGTTGCCAGTAGACATCTCTCTCCTATCGCTCCCCTTGGGGATTGCCTTCCCTAAGGAGACCTGCCTCACCCAAGGCAATTCTTTCTTCTCAAGGCAGACCACAAACAGCTCCTTATTAATATGGGGTACAGGCCTAGCCCTCTTGACCCAACTTCTGACAGCACCCAAAGGTTTATCCCATCTTGAGACTCTTAGTAAAGTCATTTAATACTTTCCTTAAGATGGCATCTCCCTCTAATTAGAAAAATAAAATAAAATAAAATAAAATAAAATAAATATATATTAAAAATACTATGTCTCCTTCTGCCCAATCTTGCTCCCTTTCCTTACCTTCCACAGATCTTTCACTCAAGAGCACTCCATTAAAAAACTTCTACTGGTTACAAAGCAAACAAACAAACAATAATTATGAAAACTAGTAGAGGATTTAAAGTGTATACTTCACCTTTTTGTGATTAGAAATACTTTTTTACATTGTTTTTGTTATTTACATATGCTGTATATGATCATTCAGTATCTTTATTCCCACTCCTTTTATATTTTTGACTCTCAAAGGCAAGAAAGCTAATCATTATTTTGCCTAAATCATTATGACTAGAATTCTGTAATGTTAAGGCTATAGTGATGGTTGGAAAGCCAAGGGAGAGGACTTTCTTCTGGTGAGATGGAAGCCATTTTCCAGAGGCTGTCTCTGCTGTTCAACAAGGCCAGTGACATTTCAAGCCAGAAGGAAATAAAGAGTTCTGAAGAATTTATTTGCTCATGAGTGGAGTAGAGGTAAACTATTAATGCATGTTTCTTAGTGCTTGTGCTTCATGAATCCAGAGTAATGACTCTGAATAGGTTAATACAGGACCCCCAATTTTGAGTTGTTTGGGGGTTATACACTTAGATTTTTCTTATTTGAATTTTAACAGTTTTATTTTATATAGTCACTTGCATGTATTTTTATCAGTTTAAACATTGAGACATAAAATATTAATAAAAGTATTAATTTTTCAAATTTGCATACAGAAAATAGAAGGCTGAGTTTTTCTTCCTCGTTGCCTGAATAAGCACAGGGAATAAACATAATTGGTTTGGTCCATATGAAGCATTGCAAGACATCTTTAGAATATAAATTCCCTATTCCTGTGCCAACAAGCTCCCATCGTCAAACTCTGCAAAAATTTCCGGCAGACTTGTTATATGAAATTTTAAGAACTAAAATTAACTTGTTTCTATTTTCTGTATTAGACATTCTATTTAGAGGAATATATATATATATATATATATATATATATATATATATATAACTTTAGGTTTTAAAGTATATATTTCTTGAAGAGCTTTCTGATACATCTGACCATTTTAAAAATAGCTCGTATAACATTATTTCATCTGCCAGGAACTATCTGCTCAGTATGAAATTTCTAACACTTTAGGTTGAAGTGTATGGTTCTTTGGGTAATGTGTATGGGTTATATTTCTGTACTTATCTTACAAACACTATGGATCTGAAAGAGATCTGTATATATGGAGCACATATTTTAGAAAAATAATATATATTTTCAAATAAAAAATAAGTTTTCCACTTGCAGAAACCTATGAATTTTATCACCTTTATGGCATCCAAGTCACATAATACTCGATTGTGTAATTCCTTTATTTCCACTTTGAGGTTGCAGAAGCCTCAGTTCTCTCGGGTTTCTTTCTCAAATTGACATTATTTGACTAGATAACTTTCTGAATTCCTATCTATTCTGGCTTGCTGATGGCACCATTCCAGCTTGCTGGTATTATTATGAATTCACTCATAATCATATTTTTTGATTCTGTCACTTCAATGGGATTTGGGATATGACTGGAAGGCGGTACACATGATCAGTCAACTTTGTTTACATTGGAGTTATAGAACTTCTTTTAAAAGTAACTTTTCATTTACTTTAAAAAATGTTTTACGGAGTTCACAAACAATTTTGAATATGTTAGTTTATGAAAACCTTTATGAATGCATCTCACCAGCTTTTAGAATTTGATTTCTATTCCTTCTCATTTCCCCCCTTTTTTGTATATTCTTCTATAAGGATTTTTTTCTGCAGTCCTGAATTGGTGTGATAATTGGTATTTCAGTGAATTATTTAATAAATGAATGAATAAGTAATGCAAAATGATTTGATACCTCTTACATAAACATATAAGGGAATAAAAGATAAGCAACAATGATTGTACCCCTGCCAAAGCCAAGGCACTTTACATATAATTATGTAATTTCACACTAAAACAACTCATTCTTATAGCTCTGGTATATTCATTTGTTTACCTAAGACCCCAGAAGTAACAGCAGGTTTAGCCAAGATTGGAGCCCATGTTTATTATTCCACATCCTTACTTCTCTCAATCCCCTACAAAATCCATAGCAAGTGGTACTGAATGTTAATGAATAGAATTACCAGTGTTAACAAATGGGCCTGAAAACTGAAATACACTGACATGGAAAGAATATACTCAGACAAGGATGAAAGAGGGAGAATGGTTAGCTACAGAGGGGTATTTCTAACTAAACAAGGGAAGTACCACTTACTGCGACTAATATTAAGCCAGAACCCCAGTCTCACCTTGTAACAGTACACAGGAGAACACAGTGGTTCTCACATTTGTTGCTATGAGAACATGGATTTCATTTTTGTTTGTTTTCTATTTCAAGCTGCATATTTCTCACTTCAGTACTCTTAATAGTCACAAAAGAATAATCAGTCCTGCTCATCATTCTTCTTTCCCTTAATATGCTGTAAAAAAAAAAAAAAAGGGTCAAGATAATATTTTATAAAATCAGTAAATCACTTAATTTTGAACAATATATTTTGTCCAAAATGTTAAGTAACATAGCAAATAAAATAGCAATACATATTTACATGTATTTTTTTAATCAAGGTAAAATTTACCTATAGTGAAGAGCATAGATCTTATTTCAATGACTTTTGATTGATGCAATCACTCGTAACTATCAACCCATGAAGATATAGAACATTTTCTTTACCCCACCAAGTTTCTTCACGACCCCTTTTGAACACTACCACTCATAGGCATCCACTATTCTGACTTCTATTTGCTTGTTTTTTATCTTTGTAAAAATAGAATCATGCGATAGGGTCTCCTTTGTATTGGCCTTTTACTCATGGCAACCTTATGCTTTTGAAATTTATCCATGTTTTCTGTATCAGCAGTGCATTCTTTCTTACTGTTGATTAGTGTTCTGTTATATGACAGCAGAATATTTTGTTTTTACATCCCCCGTTGATGGATATATGGGCTGCTCTGAGGTTTGAATCATGAGTTAACATACTTCTAAAATTCACTTATGCTCTTGAATCTATCAAGATTTCGTTCATTTTTATTGCATGTATCACTCATTCATTATATTGCTGCATAACATTCCACCACATGATTTTACCTTTTTGTTTATCCATTGATAGAAATCTGTGTTTTTTTCCTAGTAGTTTTCTATTATATTGCTATGATAATATTACTACTATGAATATTTTAATACAAAGCTTTCTGTAGATGCATAACTCTATGGTAAATACCTAGGAGTGGAATTGCTAGGTCATCAGGCAGATGTATTTTAAACATTTCAGAGTTTCCAGTGTGTTAATTTGGCACACTTTGCATTGCATTTACCCAGAAACTTTAGGGGCTATTTTAAGTGGTAGTTAGTTTTTACTTGATTTTCTAATTGTTGTTTATTGCGGATATATAAAAATAAAATTGATTTCTGTACATCAATTTTGAATCTTGAGACTTTGCTAAATGTCTCCTTATTTTTCTTTGATGCCTTTGATTGGTTTTTGTGTCAGGTTTATAGTGGCCTCTTACAAATAATTTGGGAGTATTCCTTTGTCCTTTATTTTCTGAGTTTGTATAGGAATAATATTATTTCTTTCTTAATTATTTTTAAAAATTTACCAGTGATGTCATATGTGTCTGGAATTTTCTTTGTAAAAAGTAGTTAATCATGATTTAATTTATATATATATATATATATATATATATATATATATATATATATATATGCACACACATATGTATGTATTTATAATGTAATATATATACATATATATGTATTAATATGTGTATATATACGCCATATATATAATTTCTGTCCTTTAAGGAAATCCATTAGAGTTGTTAAATGGCTTGACTAAAGTTGTCCTAATGAATGTCCTACATTTATTACTTGTGTTGCTACATTATGTTTTTCCTCCTTTTTTCTCAGTAAATCTAGTTAGACATTTGTCGATCTTAGTAATCTTTTCAAAGAATAAAATTATTTATTTGTTGACAGTCCATTGTTTTTATTGCATTTATTTATATACTCTTATTTTTATTTTTCTTCTTTATTAATTTTAATTTAACTTACTCTTCCTCCTTCGTATGCTTAAAACACAGGACATTCATTTTAAATCCTTTTTTCTTTTAAGCATTCAAATCTCATACTTCACTTGAAGGACTGCTTTAACTAAATCCCCCTTATTTTTGTATGTTATGTTCCTATTTCATTCTTTGCAAAATATTTTTTCACCTTTACCTTATGACTTTTCTTTGTCCCATCATTTAGTAGTAGTGCATTTTTTAATTCCTATGTGTTGTGGAATGTTGTAAGTATCTTCTTGTAAATGATTTCTTATTTCCCCTCTGGTTCAGGATTCGGTCTATCTCAGTGAATAACTCATATGTACAGGGTACATATTGGGTGTAGTGATCTACAAATGTCAATTAAGTATGGTTGATAGCAAGTTAGCTAAAAGTATTGTTCAAATCATATACATATCCATATTTTTTTGTCTAACTATTCTATCTGAAAATGGAATGTTAAGACTCTAATATTGATACAGATTTGTGCATATTTTGCTTTGTTTTGACAATTTTTGTTTCCTAAATTTGAATGCTTTGTGATTAGTTTCACACTTATTAATATTTATATTTTATTGATTAATTTACTTTTTTTCAATATGAAAGAATATTCTTCTTGAAGTCTTCTTTGTCTGTCATTAACATAGTTACACCAGCTTTCTTAATCTTTTTACTTTTAACCTGTTTGTGGCTTTATGTTTAAAATGTGCTTTTTTTTTTGAGAAAAAAAAACCCCAAAAAACATGAAGTTTAGTTCCAGCTTTTTAAAAATCTAATTTGAACAGCTTTACCTTGAGTTGATATATTTAGTCTATTTATAATCTGTGTAAATAGTTACAATTTTGTATGTAATTCCAGCATCTATCCATTTGATTTCTGTTTATACCAACTGCTTTTTATTCCTTTGTTCTCCCCTTCCTTTATATGGAAATAAAATATTTTTAGTATTCCATTTTATTTCCTATACTAACTTTTAATTCATAGCTTTTTTTGGTATTTTTTTAGTTCTTATTTAGAGATGGTAATGTGCATCTGTTAATTACCAATGTCTACATTCAAAAACTTTTCTATTACTTCACATATAACTTGGAAAAAAATTAGAAATGGTCATGTATATCCAGTTACTATTCTCTCCCCTTTGTGTTTGTTTTATTTATTTATTTCTATATATGGTATCAAATGCATATTCCTCATTATTACTTTAATAACTAATAGTTTTGTGAGATTAACATACATGTATAAAAATAGAAAAATAAAAACCTCCCTTATACTTATTAACATATTTGCTCTTTCTAGTGTGTTTAATTTCTTAATATAGAACATGGTTTCCACCTGATATCATTTCTCTTTATTCTGAAAAACTTTCCTAAGTATTGCTTATAGAACAACTCTGCTTCTGATAAAATTGATCACTTATTTATTTATCTGAAAAGAGTTTATCATTTATATTTCAGTAATACTTTGCACATAGATATCTAGTTTAACAGTTTGTGGTTTTTCTAGTATTTTAAAAATGTTTCTATTCTGGCCCCTATAGTTTCTCACGGAAATTCAGCATCACTTATATAGTTGTTCCCCTATATGTAATGTGTCTTTTTTTGCCTATGTCTGTTCTGAAGATATTTCTCTTTGGTTTTCAACTGTTATTGAAGTACCTAGGTGTATTTTTCCTACTATGTGTTATAATTAGAAATCATTAAGCTTCTTGGATTTGATGTTTCTCATCTAATCTGGGAAATTTTAAGCCATTGTTTCTTCAAATATCTTTCTGTCTCATTCTACCTCCCTTTTTGCCTTCTGGGATTTGATTTGTATTTATGTTGAATAACTATTGTTCCTCATATCATTTAAGCTGGTTTTTTTCTCTCTCTCCATTTTTCAAATTAAATAAATTCTAATAATCGGTTTCAAGTTTCTTAACCATTTTTTTCTGCTATTTCCAATCTCTAATCCAGCATATTTTTTATCTCAGTTAATGTACTTTTCAATTATAAAATTTCCATTTGATTTATGTATAGTTTCTATATCTCTCCTGACACTTCCTTCCCTATTCTTCTTATTTACTTGTTAAGACAGTCTCTACTTTACATACATACTTGCTAATTATAGATTAATTCTAAGTCATTGTGGGTATTTTTCTATTTACTATTTTTACCCTTAAGAATCGGTCACATACTTTTATTACTTATATATTCAGTAATTTTCTCCTGTATACTAAATATGGTAGATTAAACATTGTATAGTCAATGTATTATATACTTCAATGAAGAGTTTTAAGTTTGTCCTATTAGTCAGTTAAACTATGGACTGATCTCCTTGAAACTGTAGAAACAGTACTTGGCTCTTTCAATTTTGCCCTTAGTCCAAGGCAAATCCCTTAATTCTGCGACATTGTGTTTATTATGTTGTGACACTTCGGAAGTTTCCATTAAAAACTGAAAGTGTTTACATATAACCTCGAACTTGGCTCAAGTCACATTCCAAACTCTGTTCCTTTCATTTTGCAGAAAGTGAGCTAAGTGCCTAGCTCTTTCATCTTCAGGCTACTGCTTTCTGTTGCACCCCCTGGAGTCTTACCTGTACATGTGCATTTAGGGGGCCGGGTGAAGACTGATATTTTCTTTGGACTCTTACCTCTGAGTCTCATTTCTTGTAGACTGGAGAGCACCATGGTGAAAAGTCATCTAAATATAGAAGATCCCACTAATTGTTTTATCCATCTTTCAAGGATTAACATCCTCTAGTTTCTACCAGATTTTTGTTGTTACTCAATGTCTTCAAAGAGTTATTTTAAATACTCGTTCAGAGTTTACGTTTTTTATATGTGGGAGGGTTAGTCCAATACAACCTTCTCTCTATTACTGAAACAGGAATTATATAAATAACATTTTTCAAAATGTAATCAACTTTCTCTTGAAAAGAAGGTCATATAACCCAACACCAAACAAGTGCTTCTAAGTATTTTAACAAAAAAAAACCAAACTAATTTGCTTAACTTGATAAAGTACATTACCTAAAAACTTATAGTAGCATCTGTCTAAATGGTAAAATATTAGAATATTTCTGCTAAAGGGTATTTTGTAAAGTACAAATACAGCTAACATGGTAATTTAGTAAGTTATTTGATAAAAGGTCAATCAAGAAAATTTTTAAAATTTCTACAAATACTGTAGCAACTTAGGAAATATCATTTTAAGGCTATCCCTATAATAGTACCAACAGAATCTACAACATACTGAAAAGTTAATGTAACCTGAAATGTGCTAGACTTACTTAAGATAATATATAATATTTTACTTAAGGACATGAATGAAGTTCTGGAAAACTAGAGAAAAATGACATATTTCTGCATAGGAATACACAATATTGTAAAGATATTGAAAGTTAATCACTAAATTGTGTGTAATGGTATTGTAACAGGTATTAAAGAAATAAATAAAGAAAGAAGAATAAGGTATAAAAATGAATCCCTATATATATATAGCCATTAGTAAATGTAAAGTATTTTTCTAGCCATTTGAAAAGGATGAGTGTTACTGGGAAAGGTAGTTTTATATTTAGAAAGAAAGAATTATATGCATATGTCATATTATATATGAAAATTTACTCAAGTTGCATTTAAGATGTAAAGATTAAAATTATATATGTATATATATACATATATATGTGTGTATATATATGTGTGTGTGTATATATATACATATATATATACACACACATATATATATACATACATATACATATATATATATATATGTATATGTATATGTATGTATATATATATATACATTCTGGGAATAAAACATATGATAACAGAGAAGCTCCCAAGTAAAGATAACATTTGACAGCACAAAAATGTAAAACTTTTGTATAATGAAGGACATCATATAAAAGTTGTAAGAAAAGTGACAGATGGGGAAAAAAAAATCCTGATTGTATATATTTATGGAATTGTGTGTAATAAAATATATATAGAATATACTTACACTATGGTATATATTAATATATAAATATATTAAAATATATAAATACATATTGAGTTTTATACAATAAAATAGTAAAACAATACGTAACCCTGTTCAAGGGTTAGCATACATACTTATAATTATAAAAAAGTCTTAACTCCCCAATTTCCCCCAAAATAAAACAGCCACATGATACCGTTTTTTGCCTATCAGGTTTGTGTTGCTAGAAATAGGTTCTTGGTGTCATCACAGGAAAAAATTCAAGGACATATCAAATAAGCCAAGCACTGAATTTATTAAAAGAAACAAGATAGTACACTCCCAAAATAGTGGGAGTGAGCAGGCCAGGAGAAGACCACTGCCAAAGAACAAATAAGCTTACAATTTTATTAGAATACAGGTGCAACATATTCAAGATTTAGGGGTGGAGTTATAGGTGTGGATGGAGTTATAGGCGTTCCCAGGCAGGTCAGTCCTCACAGACTACTACTCCTTCCTGTCCGGAAGTGGGATTCCTTATTGCCCTTATTTGGCCCTTGTGCAAACTGCCATGGTGACACAGGGGGTAGAGATGTTTTCCTGCCTGCAATGCTAATGGTATTAGAATCCATTACAATAAGCTAAAGTTCATCTTGAGGGGCAAGATGGCATCCTGGGTCTGTTCTCAGTCACCAAAATCCAGTTCTGGCTGGCCTGGTAGCTGCACCTTTTCTTCAGGTTGACCTCATGTCTTTTTCCTGTTTTTCCCCTTACTTCCTCTTTCCTTTCCCCCAACCCCCTTTTGGTGGCGCTATTCTTTCTGCCTGAGTAACACTTGTAACATATTTTTGACAAAGAAATAATATCTGTCATTGATCAGGATATAAACAAATTAGCATGTCTATATAACACTAATAGAATTGTAAATTGTGATATCCTTTTGGATGGCAGTTTAGCAATGATTATAAAATGTCAGATGTTCTTAGCCCATAATGCAGCAATTCCTCTTCTATCAATACTTGGTCTGTGAATGCAAGCACTCATTACAGCACTGCTCAATCCAAGGAATAATTTGGAAAGCACCTAAATGTGCCACAATAGGTATTGTTTACATATGGCAAAACAGACTATGAATTCTTTTATTTCAGTAAAGTATGCTTGCATATTAATGTATCAACATGGAAAGTATTCCATAGTATATTAAGTGAATAAAAGTAACTCTGATACCCTATGATGAAACGTAAGTATGTTTAAATCCCATATATGTGTATGGACCTTGATTTTAGCAGGGGATGAGTATGTATATTTGCATCTTTGTAATTGCACAAAAATAGATTAATGGCAGTACTTTTTGGAAACAATTGAGAATGGAAAGAGAGTAAAGAAGTATCTGTTTCGACCCAAGGGATGATACTTTTGCAATAAAAAATAAATAAAACAAAGAAGCAAAAGAGGGAAGTGCTCACTGAGAATCTAGCTGTTCTTTGCAAATTGCCTGCTGTGAACAGCTGGTCATGCAAAACTGACTTTGTAGCTTTATGCAATTTGCTCAATTTGGGGGTAACTCAGGCACTTTTGTCTGACAGATCTGGATGTGCATTAGACGAATAACTACATAAACAGGTTAAAGTGTTGAATGGAGACAATATATCCAGGTTAATTCAGGGAAATGGGTAGAGAGCACTTGCATCTATTTTATCCTTTATTAAAAACAGAGACTTTAACAGATAGTGCCCTGGAATAATCTCCTAATGAAATATGGAATCTAGGAACTTTATCTTCTTCTATTAAAGCATTGCCAAAGGCCCATACTCCTTCCTTTGCTGAAGAGAACTGGTTACTATAACAACCACTGCCGCAGTATTACTAACCATACACACTCAAAAAAACAAAACTCACACCCTCAAAATGACGAGGATTTCTGTGTCCACAGTATTATCAGGTAAGTTAGAAATGTGATAAGAAAGCAAAAAATAATGGAAGATATTTGAAATTAGGTATTTATCCAAAATGCAAGCTTAAACAAGATAGAGGACAGAGGAAACTTGCTAAACAGCTAGGGTAGCTCCCACTTCAGTCTTCAAGATGACAGTGCCACCATTATTCAGAGACGCAAGATCCCAACCTCACTCTCCAACTAATTTGGAGGCTGTAGGTAAAATAAGCAAAGCTAACTATTGATGCCAGACAAAGCAATGAATATACGTATTTCTGAAAATTCACCTTGATTTCACAATAAAAACTACCGGCAGTGGTGAATATGATTTACTCAAAGAAAGCACAGATTTTTAAGCTTTTATTTTTACTTGCTGTAAAATGCAGATAACGTTTCTTTCTTCTCTTTTCATTGTCACTGTGAGTACAAAATTCTATAATCTTCTTACAGTTATTTAAAGACTGTTAAGGTTTATAAAATATAACTAATATTTTTGTTAGTAAAATAAAAATGACCAAATATCAGCAATTTATTGATAAGCTACTTTTTGTCATAATGTTTTTAATGCTGTCATTTTTCCTTTAACGCCAAAAAAGTTTTTATCTAAGACTCAAACAATATTCTTCTAATATTTTTCAATAAATTTAAGACTGTGGGTAAAAAAAATTAAAATGCATTAAAAGGTATATCCAAGTATCAGTAGCTATAGTGAATTTTGAAGAGTCTGAGTCTGAGATTGTCAAAAATATTCTCTAAATCTTAAAAGAAATAATGTTTGCTTAAACTCTTGCTAATATATGTATATGTGGTAGTCAATCAATCACTAACGTATTACTTTTCAGAATCTAACTAAATTTAAAATGTCAATTATTTTGTTATGCTGCTAAATATATTTCCCTCCACATAAAAGTGCAGTGACCTGAAACAGTTTTACTCATTTAATGAAGCCTTTCTATAGCTGTGAGAGAATAAGTATAAAATGTATAAAAATGACAATCTCTCATTTTAACCCAGCTTTTCTGGAACTAAGAAGTAGTCAAAATAGCTTGTTTTAAAGAGAAACAAAAAGATGTGTGACCATCTTACACAAGTTCTAAAGGATAACAGTATTTTTATAGCTAACTGTAACCCTGTGAAAATGGAGATTCATAAGTAGAAATCCTGGTAAGCTTTAGCTACTGAGCTGTATTATGTTCCTATAAATACTTATCAGAGTTTAAAAATCCTAGGTGATTGACCTATTTGTTAAAATTGAGAACACTACACAAGAATGATGAAACATGGTACAGAGGATGTGAGTGTAGAAGTTTAGAAGTAGTATTTGATTTTATTTGATCAAATAATATTATGATTAGTTTTATGAATCACCTACCACATTAACAAAGACAGACTTTATAGAAAACTCAGAGAGGAAAAATACACAGCCCACAACTCCTTCCCACAGACTACAGAATGTTAATTTCTACATCAATAAGATAGCTTCCCCTGTTACTATAAAAACAATATCACCTTCCTAAACTTTAGATTTGATATAGCCTTATCTTCATGATAATATTACGTAATAATCTAATTACAATAAGAACCAGGTCACATTAGATGGAGTCACTTTCTAATTATTCTATAAATAAAGATTTGTTTTTCTACTGAAAAAATTTCAGGAATTATTTTCTTCATAAGTTTTATTGTTTAATATTTTAAAGAACTTAAAATCTGCATTTTTATCTCTGTTTTTATTGTAAAAAAGATGAAAAAATAGGTTCTATTAACCTGAAAAATTTGAGATTCTTGTCCAATTAATGAGATTTGGGACAATGTTTCCTAAAAACATGGTACAATTTCAGATGACATTTTTAAGCAAATCTGATCAGAAGATAAAATATGTAAGCAAAGGTTCTAAGCCCTTTATCAGTTTGCCACTGTCCATGGAAAGTCCAACATTTAGCTTGGCATTCGAAGTGCTCTTCCATTCATCACTGCTTCTCTCTCCAATGTATTTTCTGTTATTTCTCTACACAGGTCACTCTAGTAGCCAAATCTGCGAATTATCTGCAATCCATACTAGCTTCTATGTCTGTTCATTTAATTCCTGCTTAGAATACTCTTCCTTTTTGATTCTTCTTATCCACACTTGACTATCCCTTAAAATCTACGTCAAGACCCTTCTTCATGAAGTTTGCCTGTTCATGTCAGCCTTGAGTAGGAATCTCTCCTCTAATCCAAATCTTAATGCACCTAATGCTTACTGCTCATTTGGCACATACTATGGGCTACTGAATAGTATTTGTCACTTACATAAATATCCTCTTTCTTAAACTGTGTTGCACTAAAGCAGCAGAGAAGAGAGTAAGAAAGTCAAATAACTTTTGTAATCCCCCAGGAACTAGCATATTTTCTTGAACACAATAACAGTGGTGATAATCAGATACATTTATGGACCTATCATTATATTTAGTGTGGAGGAGGTATACCCTGTTTCCCTGAAAATAAGACCTAGCCAGATATTCAGTTCTAATGCATCTTTTGGAGCAAAAAATTAATATAAGACCTGATATCATATTATATTATATGTTATATTATATTATATTAAAGACCTGGTCTTATATTATGGTAAAATAAGACCGGGTCTTAATATTAATTTTTGCTCCAAAAGACGCATTAGAGCTGATTGTCCAGCTAGGTCTTATTTTCGGGGAAACATGGTAGAACCAAGTTTAAGTTCAAACTCCACCGTTTATTAACTTTGAAGCTTTGATTATGTTATTTAATATTTCTAGGACAGTATATGAAGGCCTTCACAAGTTTTATCTCATATAATGTTCAACGTAAACTTACATGATAACTTCCATCATTAGCTCAATTTTTAAATTAAGCAAATTAAAGCCTAGAAAGCTTACTTAAGAACAGAAGATGATAAATAGAGGGGCTGGGGTTTTCCTCTTTGGAAACAAGAGTTTTGGTCTTACCCAGATATACACTTGTTGAATGTATACCTACCTGTTGAATGTGTACCCGCCTAGCCCTTTACCTGCTAGCAAATAATATTTGGGGGGTGGGGGTGGCAAGACGAGGTGAGCCTTCCTAATTATAAGAACCAGACATATGTGCTCAAAGGAATTTCTAACACTAATAGAGGAAACTGTTAAAGGACTACTTCCTACTTGCTGTACTAACAGCAAAACTAAAAGCGCTGCTGTTCTGCCTTATACTGGTAGACTTGGTACTATCAGTTAAATCAGCTCTGAATTTTTCCCACATGAGTAAAGACATGGTCTCATAGAGCTGATCTGACAGCTTGGCTCCCAGTTACAAGGATAGTTGTCTTCAATTACAACTGAGCATTTGAAGTTGAAGCTGATTTCCAATTACCCATCAAAATTAATGCAAAATGTGTAAAGGAAGAACAGGGAAATCTTTTAAGCACTTTTGCTTTTTAATAGGTTTGACCTTTTTAAAGTTGAATTTTGTGACAAGCTATGCTGAAAGAAAACCTGGAAGAAATAAAACTGTAAAGTTCTAAATATTTGAAATACAAATAGTATTTTTTTAAAAAAAAAAAAGCTTAAGCTTAAATTCAGCTCAGTTGTCCTAAGTACAAATGCCTCGTAATTACCACCCCAACACTCTCTAATCCATGTAAATATAGTCTTTATCTGCTGTCCCTCCCTCTCCTCAGCAATTCCACTCTCCATGGCTGCACAATCAGATCTGTCTTGTCATAACTTCATTGCAAGTGTTAGGTTGATAGTCATTGGCTACTTTCCTCCAGGGCAAAGCTGTCACTCTCTTCTAAATGCTCATACATGTTGATGTTTCATTTGCATGAAAGACCAATGCCAGCCAGAATATTATAGAGGCCAACCAGGAATTAGGAAAAGACCTGTTGACCTGTCTTATTTATTTATGTATTTATTTATTTATTTATTCTTATTAGGGGGATCACTTCATAGACTATGTAAATGCATCACCAACGTACTGTATACCTGAAGCTGAACTAGAATAATATTGTACGTCAACTCCAATTAAATATATATATATATATATATATATATATATATATATATATATATACTACGTATATGTAGTGAGGACGGGATGTGATGTGGAATACAGCATAAGGAAGATAGTTAATGGTATTGTAACTATGTAAGCTGTCAGATGGGTAGCAGCTTAGGGGAGGGGAGTTATCACTTTGTGAGGGGTATAAATGTCTATTACATTGTTTTATACATCTGAAACTGAAAAATTAAATTAAAATAAAAGGAAGACTTTTTTTAAATCCTATAGTTCTCCAGGAAACTAGTTGTAAGATGTTAATCATTCTTGATTAAGTCATAATCATTTTGATCTCAGTTTTCTCATTTATGAAATAAAACTATTGTTCTATATTACAGCCAAGCATTAAACTCTTTAATTTTATACCTGTAAATCTACCTGTTATGCATAGCTTCCATAATAGTAATCTCCTCCTATTGTCTTTCTATTTCTGTCATTGATTTATATTTCTTTACTCCTTATTAGCTACTATCATCCCCTGAGCTGATTTTCAAATCTTCTCTACTCTTTCACTGTTTTCACGCATTCATTTTCTTTTTACATTCACTCATTCATGGGATTTCAATTGTCAATTATTTGACACTGAATGTTAAATTTTCAATTTCCTATCCTATAGCCATCATATTATATCATTTTTCCAGCTTATTTATATTAGCAGTAGAGATCATAGATCTTTACAGTAAAGCTTTTTTTTATTTTTTTATCTCCCAAGTGCCAGAGTTTCTTCTTGGAGTAGATGTAGACTCCTTCCAAACCTCTGTAGTTAATTCACAGCTAAATCTTTTATTTTTCTCTGCAATCTTTCCATGAGATTTGAATCCACCTGCATCAACATAATTCAACTATTGGGACTGCGAATGAGACCACCCACATCAACATGACTTAGCTGTTTGTTCAAGGAAGTATTTGCCAAGGAACATATGGCTATAAAACAATAGACAATGGTATAGGAAATTTTAAGATCCAGTAAGGACATACCAGTACCTATGACATCAACCCTTTCTTCTAGTGTACTCTTCACATGCCTGCAAGAGTAAACTGTCTTTTAAAAATATTTTTGGAAAATACACACGCCCTAGAATCCACAGGGAAATTTTAAACCTGCAGAGCCAACTTCCTAATATGTACTTTTGATGCCCTTCTCCTCAATCATCCCATCTTAACTCTCTATTAGGTAATTCAATTTAAGGTCTCTCTCTCTCTCTCTCTCTCTCTCTCTCTCTCTCTCTCTCTCTCTCTCTCCCCCCCCCCCCATATGAGAGATTTTCCCTGTGGGCACTTAATTTACAACACTTGTCAGTACTTAATCATCAATATCTAACTTTCTTCTTTTACCAGAAAGTCTGACCTATCTATGACCATTCATCCATGCTCAACGTATCCTTTGCAGTTTACCTCCATAATCCTTGTTTTCTAAGAAGGCTTCTAGCCATAATAATTAATCTACTGATTTAAGTCACTCCTTTTATCTAAATATTCCCAGAATTTATTTCATTCTTTATTTATGGTGTTTGCTTTGATATGTTTTGTTAACGTATCTTCCAGGTTTTAATGTTTGCTCCTTCACTGTGGCAGAGAGAGTGGTTCCCATCAATCATTCCATCTTTTCTCTCACATTTCAGACTCATTGCAGTTAGGAAGGGCCATGTAACTAGTTCTGACTAATGGCCTGGGAATAAGTGACATGTGTCACTTCTGCAAAAAAAGCATAGAAGAGTTGGAGCTTGACCTTCCAGCTGCCTCTTCTACCAGAAGGCTGCATGTGCCAGAAAGCACAGCTACAAGATTGAGGAGTCTCTATGGGCCTGGTTCTGGGTGATGCTATAGGGCAAATCTCCCACTTGCTCTAAGCTGGACATACAGTGAGAACAAAATCAAACCTTTGTGTGTTAAGCTACTGAGATTCTCTTGTTTGTATCTAAATTACACAGTCTTCAAAGAAAGTCAAATGAATATTGGTATGGGACCATTTCTTCAATTGATTTTATGATGCTCAACATAATTATTCTGTATAGATTTCTATACAAATGTAGGCTATAAATACTTTTGACTATGTGGCTTTTATTGTTTTGTAGTATTTACTTTACCCCAAACATAATTTGTCCCAGAAACTGTAATGCAATAGAAGTGAGATCCAGAATAATAATCTAGAACTCTTCCTCATACCATTCTAGGTGTTACATATAAGATTTGAAAAATCAATTTTCAAGTTTTATAAGAACGTTATCTGGGTGTTATCTGTCAGGAATTAATCAGGAAAGTAGATTCCTATGAGATATGTAATAAAGAATGTATTATAGAAATCAGACCTTACACAATTGGAGGAGGCATTGAGTAAGGGGAAGTCTAAAAGGGGGAGTAAGAGGATCAAAGGAAACACCTACCAGTCAATCTGAGAAGCCAGTATGTGCAGTCACTGAGGTGGGATTGCAAAGGCTGAGCTGGTAGAAAAGTCTATGAGAAGGTATTGCTTCTATGGATCTTTAGCCAGTGGTCTGGTGATGGGCTTGGGACCTCTGTTGGTCAACGAGCTCAGCAGTTGCATGGAAGGTGGCCATGGAGTGGAAGACAGTGAGAAGCTGGAATCTCTTACCATCAGTGTGTCTATCTCGTAACTGCACCTAATAATAGAGATCTTCAGAGAGTAAAGTTAACTACTTCACTTCCACTTTCCAAATCTCATGTGAATCTCTTTCAGCCAGTGTAATCCAGAACCATAAAAAGAAGAAGGGGTTGTGAGGAGCAGGAAGGTTGGCCTATCAAATGAAGAGAAGTTTAAGTAAGAATAGTCTACGTCAGGGCAAAGAGAAGTGGGTTAAAGATGGCCACAAATTCTGTATTGCTTCTCCATCTGTGGGTAGAGGCTATCTCCCCTCCCCTTGAATATGGGTTGGGCTTTGAGATGTGCTTTGGGAATCTAAAGGGAAGCTAGGCCTGTCCCTGTCCTAGTCCTTAAGAGACCTTTCAGGAAGCATAATTAATTACTGGAGCCTTAGCTGTTTTCCTTTTGGATCCACTGTGAGTCAGTACTGAGGCTGAAATTTTCTCCAGCTGCTCCTAGTTAATGACAGAGGTTGTCAGGGGAGCAAATCCAGCTCAATTCCTGTGAGGCAAGGGAATGCTTTAATTTTGACTTTGGTTTGAGGATTCCTTATTGGCCTGTCAGAAACATTCTCAGAAATGTGCTATGATCTGAAAATTCCTTGTACCCTACTCTCCTTCCTTTCCTCTTCTTCACAGGTGGCAGATCTTTCTATTTAACTTTCATAGGTGTTTCTCCCCAAAAAATGTCTTATGCATCTAATCCCATCTTGATATCTGCTTCTTGGAATATTTGAATTCACATAGGCAGTTTGTTATGCGGCAACAAATAACTAAAACAAAGCTGACCTTTCTTCCACATTTGTCTAAAACAGACCTCGCGTATGTAATTACATTCTTTGAATAAAGATATTATTATGACATGTTCAATAGTTATTTCTTTACAAATCTTTTATATAAAATCACAAATTAAGGGAAAATACCCTTTGTTCAGGCTATACATTCTTTTTTATGAAATAGTATTATGTATATTTTGAAAAGAAATACCAAATTATCATAAAAATGTAGCTTCAGATTCACCTGCTTACAATGAGCAATCAACAAAATCTTTCGGAATGCCTGCTATCAGAGAGGTAAAAATGCTCAGTCCTGAACAAAACAAACTGGTAAGACAACGATTGTTTATTTAAGAAGGGTTGATTTTACTATGGAGAAAATGAAAGTACAAATATAATCAACAATATCATGAGGTTAACTGGTCTACTCTTTTCATCTGTTAATTTTTGGAATAGACTGGCCAGGAGTTAACCCTTAGAATGTCTGAATTTGACTGGGGTTTGTAGAAAGAGTGGCATGTAAACAATGATAACTGACCAACAAAGAAGGCAAAAGTAAAAACAAACAAACAAAAAGAGAACTAATTACAGGCTTAGTGAGAATTAGAATGGTTCATGGAGAGGAAATGAAATATTTAATGTAAGCCAGGCTTTTTTCACATTGGCAGTCTAATTTGATTGTCAAAAAATACTAGCAAAGCAGAGAACTTTATCCTAAGAAACCTGATGGTTAGCGAGCTTGAGAATCTATAGCACCAAATATGTTCACATGGAAGTGTAAGGATTCAATACCACTTCTGTTTAATTTGTTTAAACATGGTAACTTACCGGAATTTAAAGAGTGAGAATGGAAATTTGAAGCCATAGAGGCTAGAAATAAAGAAAACAGAGAACATAATTACATTTACCATGCAAGAGGTCATTTTAAACCTTCAAGATTGCAAATTTATAGAGTGAGAAATCCCATTTTTGGCAATACGTGGCTGAAAAACAATGATAAAACTCCTTACAATAAATAGACTTTGAAATTCGACATAAGTACTTATTTCTGTATTTTTCATTTTTCTTCTAATTCTTGGGTGGTGGGATGTGGACAATTCTTTAAATTCCCCAGTCAGAACTCAGGGTCACTTTTGAGAGGGAAATGATTATTTAAACCAGGCAAATGAGCCTAATGAGGTGTGATAACTTTAATAATAATAATAATGAAATAACAATTACAAAATCACTTACTGAGTGGTATTGTGTTTCAGAAAATGTTTTCATGTAGCACCTCATTTAATCCCTCCCAAAGGATGGGAAGCAGGCACTATTTTGTTGATTCTGATCCAAAAAGTTAAGTGACATTACTCAGATTTGCGATAGCCTGCAAGTAGTGGAGCCAAGCTTCAAACTCAGGCAAAGACTGGTCCATATACTTTTATTTATATTTTAACTTGTGTTTTGAAACTGCATTTGCCTATTTTGGGTAAAAGTTTTATAATCACATGGTACAAAATCCAAATGTCAGAAATCAATGTTAGCAGATTCTGATGTGTCCTAAAAGAAAAATTATAAGCATAAATAAGTAGAAAAGTATATATATGCTTTTTTATCTCTTTTTTAAACACAAACTATCACACAATACATGCTCCTTTACAATTTGCTTTTCAAAAAAGTTACTAATTTTCAGTATCGGCTCAGAAAAAAATCCTTTTTTATGTCTGCTTAAGTCTTCTTTTATATGGATGTACCATCATTTGTCAACCAGTCCACTACTGATGGGCATTTAGGTTACTGCCAATCATTTGCTACTACAACCAATATGACAATTAATAACCTCGTACCTACTTCATGTGGCATTTCTCTTGAACCCCTCAGTCTTATGACTATACCATGCTGCCTCTGAAAGACCTACGTCTTCCTTCTTGGCAATTATAACTCTGAGATAACTTTTTAAAATTAAGAACATTTTGGGCTAGGCCATTCTCTCACCATAGAATTTCACATTGGGCAGCAAATGAATGTTTAGCTCAGAGCCATTTGTGAAACCAACAGAATGAGTGGGGAACAATGTTAGAAAAAAGAGTGAATAGGTTTGAGGATAATTAGGAGTGACATTCAAGAACAGTCATCAAAAGTCCTTTATGTTTTAATAATGACTCTCCAGCAGTTTTAGGAAAATGTTCAACTTTATTCTTTAGAAACTAACATCCCACAAATGTATAAACCAGCCAATATCCTGCATGTGTACTACCAGCTAATTGTATCTCTAAACATTTGCCTGATGCCTAGACATACTTTAAAGAGCTCTAAAAGCTTGAATAATTAGGCTTACTGGTTATATATTTTCTCTCATAATATTAATTACTTATTTGGAGTCAACTCATAAATCTGAACAACTATCTACAGGAAATATATTTTATTTTGGGCTTGTTTTTAGAGGATACTTTTATAAGCCCATAGTAATTTTATGAATGATACTATTCTTCTTAATAATAAGGATTTTGGAAAAATTAATGCTTCTATTTTGAAGATATTTATTAATCGTATCGGCTCTACTCTGAACATCTGTTCCTCCTTTTTCCTTCTTTCTAATTATGCCAATTCCATTCCAATGTGATCTTATCTCATCCTATTAAGAAGAATAAGCTTTATTAAAGCTCTCTAAGGGCAGGTCAGTAGAATGAAACCCTTATATATTAAAGTCAGAGGTTTAGGGGTATTCAATAAATGGTATTACAGTGATAATGACAAAATGACATTTGCCCAAGATAAGTAGGAATTAAGACAGAAGAGACACTAGCCTTAGATTTCTAATCTCTAATAATTTCTGGTGAGTGGACGTTGAGCAGTCTCATTCTTTACTTAAAGCATCAGTAAGAAAAAAATCCATTATTATATATCTTGGTTTAGAGATCATCATGACAGGCAAATGATACAATGAAAATATTTCTCAGACAGACTAATTTACATCTAGCTTTTACCCTCAATTAAATGATTATGAAAATATTTACTGAGTGAAGATCTAGTCTAAGGGACAAAAGGGCAGAAGTATAGCTGAACATAGAAAATATATAATATCTTCCTTGACAAAGAAGTATCATTCAGTCATGAATTTATTAATCAAACATGTATTTGTTCCAGGTACAAGGACAGGAGGTGATGATGAATAAAGTATGATCCCTGGTTTCTGTCAAGTAGGAGACACATCTATAAACAAATGAATGTCATAAAATATTATAGCTATAATAATAAGTATACATTTTTCATACTAATATATGGAATGATCAACAGGTTTTATTTCATCTGCCAAACCTATTGGTTGGTGGTAGTTTTTGGAGCCTGACTTGCAAGGGTTTCAAACTGAATAGGAGACATGATCGATTGGTGACGACAGCCATAGGTATGGGATGGAGAGAGTCAGTTTCCCTGTTGTCTCTTTGCTGGCTCTGCTGTGTGGTATACAATAGGTATACACAGAGAAAGGTGGTGATCTGAGGTTTTAAAGAAGGTTTTAAAGAAGAGGTGACATCTGTGAAGAACCTTGAAAATTGTACCTAAATATTGAAAAGGTAGTGGTGAATAGGCAGTCAAAGCAAGGAGAGAAGCATGATGAAAGACAAAATATACAAAGCCAGCCTCAGTTTTAAGTTCAGCATTCCTTATAACTAGAAAGTTGGTTGGAAGAGAAGCAGGGAGAGTAACAGACTAGAGAGTTTGATAAGAGCCCATCACACATCTCAGATTCGTGTATGCTGAGGAATTGGGACACAAGTCCCTAGACCAGTGTTCTGAAAACTATATCCACAAAACACCCGTATCGGAATTATTTGAGATGCTTGTTAAGGCAACTGTATCAGAATATCTTGATATGAGACTGAGAATCTTCATTTTTAACAAGCACTCCAGGTGATGAAAACTTGGGATTCCACACTAGAAAACTATTTTAGCATGAAAATCAGACTTTTCAGGAAAATTTCATGCTGGACAGTCAACTTATGTTGTTCACAAATATTTCCGGCCAGAAGGGTGCCAGGCTGGTGCTTATATGAGCACTGGGAGCGTAAGGTTCTAGAATCCCCTTCACAGGCCAAGTTACAGTAGCATTTGCAACTTTTAAATTGTAGTTAATAAGAAGCTTTAATGAAGTAGGGAAATTGTAACACAAGAATTTAATTACAATTGTAAATATAGTTTAATTTGAGCATTTTTAAGTAAATTAGAGCAAAAAGATACATCATCCTAGTCAGAAACATATTTTCAGCAATAGAAATAAAAAGAGAATAATTCACCGCCAACAGGATGGTCCAGATTACAGCTAGGTTTGCAAGAGTCATCTGCAGACTTTTTCTAGTTCATTATAGAAAACAAAGAAAAAAGTAACTGCCATTTGTTGGAAGTCCTCAGTTTATTAAATGAATATTTCCTAGTAGTTGAGTAGCCCACAACTAATTTAGGTTAATTGCGTGTAGATATAGTATATTCTCCAGTAGTTTTTTTTCTTTTGATGAAAGTTTGTGAAATATACATTGAGCTTATGGATAGAGAAAAGGAAATTCTGCAGGTTGAGGTTTGATTACAATATAAAAATTTTTGTTGTTATTTTATTTTATACATTATAGAAAATATTCATTCACTTCTTAATGGTTAGCAACACTGGGTCATCCATTCACTCATTTATTCAAAGAATATTTATTACTATATTGTTATGTATTTGGGATGCTGTGGTGGTCAAGCAACAAAGAGGTTTTCTGTCCTCATGGAATTCTGGGTCCAGTGAAGGTAACAACTATTAATCAAATAATCAACCAAATATGAGTCTGGTTTCAACTATAATAAATGCCTCAAAGGGAAGTCACATAATGCTATGGGAGTATCACACAGAGGAAATAGAGCACATTTTTAGGGTTAAGGAAAAATTCCCTAGAAGATGGCACTTGAGTTGTGAACTGAGGGAGATTAATTATAAGTTTGGGGCATGGGAGTGTAGTCTAGGTAAAGGGCACTGTATATTTGCAGGCCAGTAGGATGACAAGTTTAAGGAACCATAAATGTGAGTGGGGGAGGGGAAAGGGCTTGTATAAATTGAAGATTAAGAGTTACAGAGAGGCTAGGCAGTGCAAAATCTTGTAGCCATGTAAAGTATTAAGTCTTTTATTTAAGTACTCAATACAATACAGTTAACACTTATTAAGTCTATACTATTAGATTGGTGCAAAAGTAATTTCGGTTTACAAGGTTAAAAACAATTGCAAAAACTACAATTACCTTTGCACTAACCTAATATATGCCAGGTTCTGTGAGTTTATTTTATATGAATGGCTGTAAGAAATGCAGAGGTATTGCCCAGAATGCCACCCTCTCAGGACTGAGACACTCGTTCTCCCAGTTGCTGGGAAGGTTGCTGACACACAGCCTAGTCCCTCCCCCTGAATTTTCCTTGACAAGAGCAGCTGCCACCCCTAAAATTATGCCCATTCCCTGTGGCAACCCTCTTCCAATGACTCCCTTCACTATTGCCAAGTGAAAACATAATGAAAAATAATAATGTGTTATTACGTAAAATCTCTCATTGAGATTCATAATCTCTTATAAATTCAAAACATTCATTTTGGCTAGTGAACTATCAGAGCTAACAATCTGCAAAATATAGAATATGTAACATTATATCAATATGGATAATGCTTTGACTCCTTATATAAAATGAAAATAGAATAATATTAATAAAATAATCAAATTATCTTTTAATGCAATTGGTCAAGTCTGTTCAAAAAGGCAGTCAGATTTGTGGGGTTTGTCTTATTGATCAGTAGGCAATTCATAAAATACCAAATAAAAAGCAGATGCTTTTCTATGATCTATTCTACATCTTTGTACCATTTGACACCGTTGAATCTTCCCTTCTTTAAACTCTGCTCCCTTCTCTTCATGAGATTATATAATCTTGTTTCACTTCAAACTTTTCTGACCATTCATTTTCTGTGTCTTTTAAGGACTCCTCTTGATGTGCCGACCCTTAAAAGTTTAAGAAGTCGTGCAATTCAAACCTCAGATCTTATCCTATTACTCTTCACTCTGACTATTCTCATGATTTCAACCATTTGATCACTTAGCTCCTATATAAATAATGATTTTTCAAATCTCATTTTTAATCCCAAACTTATTCATCAAGCTTAAAATCTGTATCTTCACATACCTGACCTAAAATTTTAAAATCAAAGACAAACCAAAACCAAAACCCTAAACTGAAATCTTAGTTATTTTCCCCAAAATTGTTTCTTCCTCTGTTTTCTTTATGTCAATTTATGGCTAAATGCATTTATGTATTGTGAATTTTAACTCGTATATATTTCTAAAGTAGCTCGACTCTTTTAGATTCCAGCCTCCAGTTGGAAAAATCAGGTTTTCTTTATCTCTTACTTACACTTTTGACTCTGACTTTATCTCCTTCAAATTCATCTCCATTTTTAATGCCAGAACAACAATCCATGCAAATTTCAATTCAATGTGTCATTTCCAAGAGAAAAATCCTCCAATGCTTTTTTATTTTCTACAAATAACTTCCAAATCCTCAGGTGGCACATAAATTTTTGAGGATATGTACCCCACTTATCTACCTAGTAGTAGATATTACCTTCATTTAAAATGAATCATGGAGTGATATGTGTGGTATTTGGCACTGCTCAAAAATGTTAAAAAAATGAGTGAGAGATCCAAAATGGCGGCATAGATAAACACTGTGCCTACTCCTTCCATGAATACATTTAAATTACAACTAAATCATAGAACAATCTACGTGGAGAACCATCTGAAGTCTGACTGAACAGAAGTTTTATAACTAAGGATATAAAGAAGAAGCCACGTTCAGACTGGTAAGAGGGGTGGAGACTCAAAACAAGCAGGTCCTAAACATCTCTGTGGTTGTTGAGAGCCAGGAGAGATATTTCAGCCATGGAGGTTTCTCCCAGAGGAGCAAGAGACTCCAAACCTACACTGGCCTCCCCAGCCCACAATAATAGTTCTGAGAAGAAAAGCCCCCACAATATCTGGCTGTGAAAAACAGTGGGGATTCCAACCATTCGGGTGAAACAGAAGGCTTTGGGAAACCCAGACATTCTTTTAAATGGCTAGCACACAAACTTTCTCACTCACAGGCACTCACCTTGGGCTCAGGCAGAGGGACAGTAATTCAGGGGGCATGAGAGGCATATAGGGGGCAGACTGAGGGGTAAGGTTCAAAGAGAGGGCTGGAGGACAGTTGCCATTTTCCCAGGGTGGGGTCTTCCTCCCATTCATCAGGCAGGCAGCTGTTATCTTTAATGTGTTGAGCCCACCCCTATAGGCCCAACCCGAATTTGATTGGCCTGGTGAGCTCCAGTGTTCCATCTTGTTGACTCAGCTGGGACCTACCCCACCCAACTTACTCACCATTGCAGACACTTTCTTTGAGACAGCCAGCCCCTCCCACAGTGCACTTTTCTTGGAAAACTATCCAAGTCCACAGGACTCCTGTCGGCAGAAGCTGGCCTCAGTGTGCTCTGCAACTTCTACTGAGTAGCTCCAGGCTCAGCAATGGCACCAAACCAGAGTCTATATTACCTGTTGACCACAACCTTTCCACTTTAGTGATTCCCTGAGACCATACCTCACCTATTTGTGTACCCACATGAGGCTTTGTCAGGGGCTGAACCTTAAGGGAGCCAGCAGGTGGCAGCAGGTCTCAATATGTCCTGGCTTTTTAGAGAGCTACTCCAGTCCCGGTACCGGTGGCAGACACCCTCACTTCATAGCACCACCTCTCCTATGTGCCTCCAAGGTTAGCAAACTACCACAGATCACTCTGTAGCACCTACTCAGCTAGTCACAGGCAGTGGGTGACCTGGGCCTACACTGGAGGCCCTCACAAGAGACCCCAGAACCAACATATTTGGTGGTTGGCTTCAGACCACAGTAGAACACTGCCCAATTAATCCCACAAGTGGAACACACAAAGGGTAGTCTCAACAGGCACCAGAGCCTGCTAGGGCAAATCTCACTCAGTGGGAGAAGCCCCCCAAACAGCACTCCATAAACTGTGGTAGTGGTTAAACCCCACAGCCAATCAGCCTGAGGGGCAATCCCACCCACTATGTGCCAATAGCAATCAAGGTTCAACTATAACAGGAGGGCACACACAACCCACATAAGGGACACTACTGGAACACCCACACCAGGTGACCAGGGAGACTGTGCCAGTGCACAACAGGGCACCTAATACATAAGGCTACCTGGCCAAGACTGGGAAACACAGCAGGTTTACTTAAAAGATCTGACAATTAAGTTCGAGAACTCATCCTAGAAAAAGTACTACATACCTCATTGCTGAATATCACTGCAGTCACCATCGAAGTACTCCCTTTGGGAAGCTATGCACTGATGCCAGCACCTAGTCCACCCTTCAAAGCAATTTTGGAACTATTTTTCTAGAATGACCATCAGAGCTGTCATCCTATTACCCTTGATGCCCTGAATGTCATCGAAATGTCTTCCTCTCAATAATGTCCTTTATCTTAAGGTAAATAAAGAAGTCATTTGGGGCCCAATCAGGTGAGTAGGGAGGGTATTCCAATACAGTTATTTGTTTACTGGCTAAAAACTGCCTCACAGACAGTGCTGTGTGAGCTGGTTGGTGCACTGTGGTGATGCAAGAGCCATGAATTGTTGGTGAAAAGTTCAGGTTGTTTTCATCTACCTTTTTTATGCAGCCTTTTCAGCATTTCCAAGTGGTAAAGTTGGTAAACTGTCTATCCATTTGGTACAAATTCATAATGAATAATCCCTCTGATATCAAATAAGTTTAGCAACATCATTGCAAAAAAAGTTATTGAACTTAATTGTCTAACCTCATAGACAGAAAACAGAGACACAGCCAAAATGAGGAAACAAAGAAAAACACCCCAAATGAAAGAACAGAAGAAAAATCCAGAAAAATAACTAAACAAAACGGAAGCAAGCAACCTACCAGATACAGATTTCAAAACAGTAGTGACAAGAATGGTCAAGGAAATTAGTGAGAACCTCAGAAAAGAGACAGCAAGCATAACAAAGGACATAAAAACCATGAAAAGAAAACAGTCAGAATATAATATAATAGCTGAAATGAAATATGCAGTAGGAGGAATCACCAGCAGACTAGATGAAGCAGAGGATTAAATCAGCGGTTTGGAAGAAAAGGTAGCAGAAAACACCCAACTGGACCAGCAAAAAAAATAAAAATAAAAAAAATAAAAAAAAGTAAGAATCTTCCAAAATGAAGATAGTTTAAGAGACCTCTGAGACAAGGTCAAGCATAGCAACATTCACATCATAGGGATACCAGAAGGAAAAGAGCAAAAGCAAAGGATTGAGGATGTATTTGAAGAAATGATGACTGAAAACCTTTCTAACATGGTGAAGGAAATCGACATACGAGTCCAGGAAGTGCAGAGAGTCCCTAACAAGATAAACCTAAACAGGCCAACTCCAAGACAGATTATAATTAAAATGACAAAGGTTAAAGACAAATCAAGAATCCTAAAAGCAGAAAGAGAAAGGCAAGTAGTGACTTATAAGGATGCTCCCATAAGATTGTCAGGTGATTTCTCAACAGAAACTTTTTCTGGCCAGAAGGGATTGGCACAAAATATTCAATGTGATGAAAAGCAAGAACCTACAACCAAGATTACTCTACCCAGCAAAGCTATCAATTAGAATCAAAGGACAAATAAAGAGCTTTCCAGATAGGAAAAAGCTAAAGGAGTATTATAAGGAATGTTAGAGGGCCTTTTCTTTAAGATGAAGAAAAATAAAAAGATCAAAATTATGAATAATAAAATGACAAGAGTTACATATCTATCAACAATTGCTTTCAATGTAAATGGATTAAATGCTCCACTCAAAAGACATAGGGTAAGGCATCTACATCATCCATGAAGTGGTCTCCCTAATAAGAAAAGTGCCCATCTGACCACTGTGCTATACACCTGAAGCTTAAGCTGAATAATATTGAATGTCAACTATAATTTAACACACACACACACACACATATTCACAGGATGTGGAGTACAGCATAGGGAACAGAGTGAATGGAATTGTAACAGCTATATACGATGTCAGAGGGGTAGTAGATTGGGGGAGAGGGGATATCATTTTTTGAGGGGTGTAAATGTCTAACTACTACACTGTTTTGTACACCTGAAACTAATTTAAAAAACACATAGTGTGGCTGAATGGATAAGAAAGCAAAACCTTTACATATGCTGCCTACAAGAGATTCATTTCAGATTGAAAGACACACACAGACAAAAAGTAAAGGGATGGAAAAAGATATTTCATGAAAATGTAAATGAAAAAAACAAAAAAGATAGGGTAGCAATATTTATACCAGACAAAACAGACTTAAAAAAAAAAGGCTATAAGAAAAGACAATGAAGGACACAGTAATCCCTCTTCTGGGTATCTATCTGAAGAAACCCAAAATGCTGCTTCGAGGAGATGTGTGCCTTCATATGTTCATTGCAACATTGTTTACAATGGCTAAGATATGGAAGCACCTGGGAGTCCATCGATGGAAGAATGGATAAAGAGGAGGTGGTACGTATATACAATGGAATGTTGCTGGCCAAAGAAGAGAATGGGTTCTTGCCATCTGCGGTGGTATGGAAGGTATTGTGCTAAGTGGATTATGTCAGACAAAGAAATACAGATGCAATGTAATTTCACTTATATGTGGAACCTAAGAATAAAATTAACAAACAAAACAGAAGCAAACCCATAGATACAGAAAACATTTTGATGGTTGCCAGATAGGAGAGAGGTTGGGGGTGTGGATGAAAGAAGAGAGAAGGATTAAGAAGTACAAATGCCCATCTGACCACTGGGCATGTAGGGTATAGCATAAGGGATATATTCAATAATATGGTAATAACTATGTATAGTGCCAGGTGAGTACTAGACTAGTCAGGGGATCAGTTCTTAAATTATATAAATGTCAAGCCACTACTCTATATACCTGAAATTAATGTAAAATAATATTGAATGCCAACTGTAATTGAAAGAATTTAAAAAGGGGGGGAAAATGAAGGGGAATAAGAGGTCCTAATTTCCAGGTATAAAACAAATAAGTCATGGGGACGTATTGTACAGCATAGGGAATACAGTCAATAATATTGTGATAGCATAGTATGGTGTCAGATGATTGCTGGACTTATCATGGTGATCACTTTTTTAGGTATTATATATAATTGTTGAATAACTATGGTGTCCACCTGAAATTAATATAATATTGTATGCTATATTTTAATAAAAATCTTAAAATATATGAATGAATGAATGAATGCTAAGAATGTTATAAGAAGTTATCATGTATGACCAGACAGAGAGAATCTATAGACAACAAAGGGAGATGGTGAAGTAATTATCGAAAGCAGTAGTGGTGGTTAATAAAAACAGCTGCTATAGCAATAGAGCACGTGGGCTGTACCAATGAGACTTAATACGTATACTGATTTGTAGCTGTCTCCCTTAGGCAACAACAATAACAACAACATCTACAGAACAATTCGGCAATATCTTTTGAAAATGATGTATTGTATTCCATAACACTATTATTTTAATATTCCTTACCTGATTTGAATTATAGAACCCTTTCATGGCAATTAATTTAATGTTAAAGCTACTTTTAGAAGAAAAGTGTACATGAACTTGCACTGACAAATTAATACATATTTCAGTAACTTCACTGAGTTTAGCCTGAAAATTCCTGTAATAATTGATCTTTCATTTCCCTAATGCTTGGTTAGGTGAATTTTAAAAGTTACATGAAGAAAAAAATTAATAATATTAGAGTAGAATCTAGAACCAAAGGACGATGTTTGGTTTAAAAATAATAGGTCAATTAAAAACTGATTTTATTGATGCAACTTACCAAATTTTTTTTTATTAAATTAAGCAATCTGTGTGTTCAGATATTGAATGCTCCAGAGAGATATGTAGCTGAAGTAGATGTATACATGATATTTGAACGTAGGTTTATAGCTACAGAAACAAATGTGACAGTCAGCAAACACAGCTATTCACATTGAATCTAAAAAATCCAGATGGTTGAGTCATTCATATTTTAATTCAAAAAAATTATTGGTTGAGTCATTCATATTTTAATTCAAAAAAATTATTTGTACTTTTATTTCTCCCTTTACGTTTAAAAATTTAGAACATATACACATACACACATGCAGAGGCAAAAAACACAAACATGCTTTGGCATTACTCAAAGTACTTAATTAGTTAAACAATTAGCACAGTCACTCTCTTTTCCAACCCCATAGGCAAAGATTGCATTATTTAAGGAAAAGAGAATGAAGAGCTGAGCGATAAGTGGGTGATTCAGAGCTGTATAAATATCCCTCCTGGAGTATTCAGTGAAAGTCTTATCTTTTATCAAATTCAAGATGGAGAGTAAGAATTATATGGACAATGTCCCCATCTTACTGCTTTGCCATCTGTCCTAAAGTAATCACTATTTTTCTACAACAATTGCATTGTAGAATCTTCATTAAGAAACAAACCATTGCTTTGAACAATCAAGCTGGCACTGAAGCTGTTGGCCCAGCAAAGCCCATTATTCACAAATCCCACATGTTCCACATATGTTGGTCCCTCTGCAGACAAAACTAGAAGTCTATAGTTTTATCCTGATTTGAGAGCTTCGAATTAAAGACAAATAAATCAGGTAAATCAAGCCAAATATAAATTGTAGGTAAGGAGCAAATTCAAGATCTTTTGAAGTCTTCTTAATTGTGAGCAGCACCTAGAGGATTAGATACTTTCACTTTACTGAAGTGTTCATTCACTACACTCCTGTTTAAAGCTTCCCACTTGATTCTTATTATGTCCTTTGTACTCTGCTGTCAGCAATTATAGATATTGGCTGAAATGGCTCACAACCACTGAAGTGAGAGATTCTATATGTCTGACAATTTAATAATGTCATGTCTACTAACTCTTCCTAAGAACTGAAATAATTTTAAATGATATGTGTACTAGGTAAAAATATGAGATCAATCTTCTCTTTATTTCTTTGGTCAATTTCATGCAATCAATACCTGTAACCAGCATATATGATCATTATAAAGAGCTCTGAAAAGAAAGGGATATTTAAGCCATTGGGGGATGGCTGTGTTTATGTTTTGCTATGGAATAATAGAATCAAAATAGTAGATTTCATCGAGTTATTTTTTTATTACCTGGTGTATCATTTACCTTGTTTCCTTATATTCTGCTTGCTTTCATTTGTCAGTGAGTAAAAGTAAAAGATATATGACAAGCGAAGATATCCCCTATACCTAAAATCTCCTATGGTTATTTTTCTTAAAACATTTAAAATATTTAATCACAAATTATCATGCTCTTAATCGACAATAGAAATATTTGGGATATTTTTGGCAGATTCAAAACTGGAGAACATTTTTTTTCCCATCAATATGGAGGTAATGGTAAGTAAACTTGCAGTCACATTTACATTATTTTGTCATTTGCAAATTCCTTTTTGTCTATGCAGAAAGGTAGAGTGTTCTTATAAATCAAATAAAATATTTTAATAAGCAGTTTAAAATATTAAGAAGAAAACTTTTCATAATGTATTTGCAGAAAAAGTTGGAAACCTATTTTTATCTTTCAAATAAAATAATTATAAATTTATAAAAATATTTCACCAAACAATTACTTTATCAATGATAATTGTCCTTCCAAAATGGAAGCCAAAACTAACACAATCTCTAATAACTATGCTTTTCCAAGCTTAAATTAAAAATATTGTCGACCTTCCAGTCAAGATTTTACACCACCATGTAAAATCACAACTGAACTACAGAACAACCACCATTAAGAATTGCATGAATTGTAGTTGAACAGAAGTCCTACAGCTAAGGACATACAGAAGAAGCCCTGTGGGACCTGGTAGGAGGGGCAGAGATGCAGCAAAGGCAGATCCCACAACCACATGTGGCAGCTAAAAATAGGGAGGGATATCTCGGCTGTGGATGAACCCCTGGGGAACAAGGAGTCCTAGCCCCACACCAGGCTCCCCAGCCCAGGGTTCCAGTGCTAGAAAGAGAAGTCCCCACAACTTCTGGCTGTGAAGTCCAGCAGAAATTGTGGCTGGGTGAGATGGAAGGCTGCTGGAGTCTCAGGTTTCCTCTTAAAGGGCCCCCACATGAACTCACCCATTGGCAGACTCACTCATTCTGAGCTCAAATGCTGGAGCAGCAGCTCAAAGGTGCCAGGGACATACAGGGAGGAACTGAATTGTCTGGCTCCAGGGTGAAGGCTGAAGGGGAAGTTTCCTCCCAGACAGAAATGCTGGAAGAAACCATTGTTCCTTTGCTGAGCCCTCCTTCAACCCATCACTCAGATGCAGGTAGGCACCATATCTGAGCTTTCAACATGCTAACACCACTCACCAAGTCTTACTGATTCCCTGATAACCCCACCCCACCCAACTTGCAGGCACCCTCAAGCCATTTCCAGTGGCTTTTCCATATAAACCACCTGTCTTGGCTTATGTTGCAGACTTTCCTAAAATTTCTCAAAAGTTCACAAACTCAGACAAGCAGCATCTGGCCTCAGTATGCCCTAAACCTCTTGCTAAGCAGCCCCTAGCCCAGCACTAGCAGCAGCCAACCATGGTTCACAGCTTAGTCTCTGCCAAGCACCTCCAAGCCCAGCACGTGTGGCAACTATCTGAACATCACTTTCTGACTCACACCAAGTGGCCCCAGGAAGGACATAGGCAGTATCTGAGTTTGGCCTGCAATAGTATCTTTTGATAAATTATTGGATAAAGAGGGTGTGATACATATATACAATGGAATATTACTCAGTCACAAGAAAAGATGAAATACTGCCATTTGTGACAACATGGATGGACATTGAGATTGTAATGCTAAGAGAAATAAGTCAGACAGAAAAAGGTGAGAACCATATGACTTCACTCATATGTGGGATATAAAATTGAAAGCAATAGAGTCCCTCCCAAGGGGCCCCAGAACCAACACACCTGGTGGCCATCTTCAGACCATGCCAGAACATCACCCAACCACTTCCAAAAACAACATACCCAAAGGGCAGACTCAGCAGACACCAGAGACCTGATAGCAAACCCTGCTCTGTAGGGTCAGCCTCTGCAGAGCAGCTCCTCTATTGTAGTCATGGACAGTCCTCAAAACCAATCAACCTGAGGGTCAAGCCTTCCCATAGATATGCAAAGAGCAATTAAAGCTCAATTACAACTGAAAGATACACACAACCCACACAAGGAACACACATAGAGCACCTGGCTCTAGTAACCAGGGAGACTGCACCACTGAGTTAAGACCAGGAGATGTAACAGCTCTATTTAATACAAAAGAAACCCTCATACACTGCTGGTAGGAATGTAAGCTGGTACAGCCACTATGGAAAATAATACCGAGACTTTTCAAAAAGTTAAGAAAAGAATTGCCATACAACCTAGTAATCTACCTCCTGGGTATCTACCCAAAGAATATGAAAGCCTTTATCTGTAAAGATATATATACCCCTATGTTCATTGCAGCATTATTCATGGTGGCCAAGACATGGAAAGCAAAGTATCTTTTGATAAATTATTGGATAAAGAGGGTGTGGTACATATATACAATGGAATATTACTCAGTCACAAGAAAAGATGAAATACTGCCATTTGTGACAACATGGATGGACCTTGAGATTGTAATGCTAAGAGAAATAAGTCAGACAGAAAAAGGTGAGAACCATATGACTTCATTCATATGTGGGATATAAAATTGAAAGCAACAAATGAGCAAGGCAAACAAAGACAGAAAAACTCACAGACACAGACAACAGTCTAGTGGGCACCAGAGTGAATGGGGGTAAAGAGTGATAAAAGAGGGAAAAGGGGATAAAAAATATGGTGATAAGAGGAGAACTGACTCTAGGTGGGGAACACACAATGCAATATACAGATGATATATTATAGAATTATGCACTTGAAACCTATATACTTTTACTAACCAATGTCACTCCAATAAATTGAATTAAAAAATGTAATAAATTCCTCCTCAGTTTTTAAAGGATGAAGAGACATGAAAAGAGCAGAAGCACTTTACCATCTAAAATGTAGAGGGGATGAGGAGATGGACATTCATAGATGCAAAAGGTGGAGATAGAACACATATAAACTACAGTGTTTTAAGTATTTTGGTTTAGCAATTTCAGGCAATCTCAATTTTGCTTCATGGGGAATGTGAAGAATCACATTGGTACGTGGATAATCTAATTATTTTAAAATACAGGTTTAATCACAGTTAGCAACCTTCCAAAAAAGAAAATAAATCCTCAAGCTTGTCTTTTTATTTTTTTTTTTTTACTTTTTTTAGAAAGCATTTTAAAGATCGAGTCAGTTTTATATAACTGTTCATTGGCCAAGTCAATCAAAATACTATATAACCTATTGATATATTTGTAGCCTGTGGGAATTAAGTGGGCACAATATTTAATCCAACAGTGGATCCAGATATAAAATATTTACTACTATATGGAAAATGTTTTATAATTTCTTGCTTGACTTTGTATATGAAAAGGCATTAAAACATCTTTTATAGAGAGTAAGAGCTATTAGATATTAATACCATGTAACTTAATTGTGAAATGTATAAAACACATATGATATTTGGGTAACATTTTTTTCAGCATATGTTTTACCTTCCTAGCAACACTTGTCTGACAACAGGTGGCTTCCTCATAAAATGGAATGACAGTTTCTCAGTAACTAAACCATAAAAAATTTTCCTGGGCTAGCAATGAAAGTAAATAAGTCTCAGTTTTCACATTAGCAGATTTGAAGAATAGCAGCCAAAATGTAACTATTATATATAAAGTGATCTTTATTGTTTTTGTCATGCGTAATTAAGGCAGGGAGAGATCATGTGGTTTAAAGTATGTACAAATAAATATTTAAACATGATCATTTTCTATTTCGTTAATTTAATTTATTAAATGTTATATATATACACTAATGATTTTGAGATATTGGATATAAATCATGTCTCCCAATCATAGGTATACCTCTTTGGTGTATTAAATTCATATGGAAACTCTCTGATCACATTAAAATAATATAAAAGATGAATATTCTTATTTACAATAGTGATTATTGATGTTGACAGCATCCCCAATCATTTCATGCTTTTTAAAAAGCTATGAGTAAAGTAAGCAAAATTATCATTATGATTTTACCTTTCAAGATAAGTGCTCCACAGCACAGGATTATTCTAAAAATTAAAACAATGGATTTATTCTCTCTTTTTTTCAAAAATAACATGCCAGAGATATTAGCAATTATTAGAGTGCATCTCTTTCCATAATCATTACTCTTCTTCCAATTTATATTTGAACAGAAAACAATTACATACTTAATAGTCTTTACATAATATTTTTACTTATAGATTATGTAGAGACTTTTTTCCAAAAACTGAGCTAATAAAAAGAGATATAGTTTTATTGCTTCATTACCAGAACCTAAAATCTACATCAACAAATGTTTTGAACAACTTATTCTTGCATTTTTCTTTGCTGCATTCTTTGATCAAACTTTAGCCTTTTTAATAGAAGGTAAAAAAACAAAAACCAAAAAACAGAGTTTTTCCTGTTTGGGATCTGGCTAAGGTAAATTAAAAACAAGATGTGCCAAAGAGTGCTCACTTTCTATAGCAATGTGAAAGATCAGCTTTCTCTTCACCTCTAAGCTATTTCTGTAGAAAGACTAAGAAACATCATGAGGAAGAATGCCAGGAAACTTCTTCGTGAAGATAGTCAAGGGGTTGTTTTCTCCCTGCCCTTTTGCTCAGGGAAAGGAAAGGTTTCTGTCTCCCTCAATCAAGTTGGGTGGTGCTCAAGAGAACCTGTTGGAGAACTTGATATGTGTTCCTTGAAATTGGGTGGCCACAACAAGTAGTTTCTGTCTTATATATGTAAACAATTTCTAAAGGTCAAAGCCTGGCTGGAGCTGTCCCTGCAAAAAGAGAAACAAGAAGTCTACAACAGGAACAAGCCAATCTTCTACTGGATTCTGGGACAGAGGGGTTATTTAAGATCCAGCTGTGGCACCTGCAAAACTGAGCTAGAACAGAGTTATCTTGAAAGGAACCTCACATGCAAGGCCTAACTGGATAGCCAAAGTTGACTTAACAGAGAGTCTTCTTGCAGTAGAAGCCAGGAGCTGATAGAGACGTCATAAGCAACCAGCTAGTTGGAGGAATATGTTACCTATGGAGAGAATGGTTCTGTGGAGGTCACAGGTGGGTTGGTCTTCTAAGAATTCACAATATCACCCCATGAGAAGGTAACATTTGGGCATCTCACAGATAGAGAACTCCAGACAAATTTAGAGAGAACCATTCAAGTCAGAATGATGAGCGAACGTCATACTACACATTGCTACCATAACTCAATTCAACTAAGAAATGATAACATTTCTTAAAATGTGTATACATTTTTTTTGCATTCCTGGTATATGTGCAATTTGCTATGTTTTGACATATGTATATACCCAAAGAATTATTGCCAGAAAGAAGATAATTAATATATTAATGAACCCCAAAACTTTTCTCATAACACATCCCTCCCTCCTACCCCTCCTAACTTTCTCCCCAGAAGACCATTAATCTACTTTCAGTCATATAAATTAATTTGCATTTTATATAAATGGAATCACATCGTATATACCCTTTTTTTGTCTGATTCCTTAATCAAAACATAATTTGGGGAAAATTCATTCACAATTTTGTATATATTCCTTTTTATTGCTGAATTATGTTTCCTTTTACGGATATACCAAAAATGGCTTATTTATTTGTCTATTGATGAGCATTTGAGTTATTTCTAGTTTGGGGTTATTACAAATCAAATATTTATAAACATTTTTGTACAAGTCTCTGTATGAATATATTATGTAATTTAATTTCTCTGATAAATACCTAGGAGTGGAATGGCTGGATAATATGGTAGGTGGATTTTACTTTTATTTTTAAAGAAACTGCCAAATTGTTTTCCAAAGTGGTTGTACTACTTTACATTGCCAATAGCAGTACTTGAGAGTTCCAGTTCCTTCATATCCTTGTCAATACTTGATATAGACCATCATTTTTAATTGCAATCATTCCATTAGGTATCTAAGGGTAGTATTAATATGGATTTCTCTAATAACTTATAATATTGAGCATTGCTACCCATTTACCAGGTCAGACAATTAAGTTTGCAAACTTGTTGCAACAATGTTGCTAATCATTTTTGATATCAGAGGGATTATTCATTATGAATTTGTACCAACTTGACAAGTTTACTATTTTGAAGTATCAAAAGGGCTGCATGAAATAGTTAGACGACCTGAAGTTTTTGCCAACAATTCATTGGCTCTTGCCTCACCACAATGCACCAGCTCACACGGCACTGTCTGTGAGGGAATTTTTAGCTAGTAAACAAATAACTGTATTAGGACACCCTCTCTACTCACCTGGTCTGGCCCCCAATGACTTCCTTCTTTACCCTAAGATAAAATAAATATTGAAAGGAAGACATCTTGATAACATTCAGGACATCAAGGGTAATACGACGACAGCTCTGATGGCCATTCCAGAAAAAGAGTTCCAAAATTGCTTTGAAGGGTGGACTAGGCGCTGGCATGGGTGCATAGCTTCCCAAGAGGAGTACTTCAAAGGTGTCTGTGGTGATATTCAGCAATGAGGTATGTAGCACTTTTTCTAGGATGAGCTCACGAACTTAATTGTCATACCTCATATCACCTTTGGTGAAGTGTCAGTTGAAATATTTTGCTCATTTTATTAGTTTTGTTTCTTATTCAAGAGCTTGAACCGGTTTTATATTCTAGATATAATTTATTAGATTTATGATTTGCAAATATTTGCTTGTCTCTTGATTCCCTTGCTGATGTATTTAAAGAGCAGAATATTTTAATTTGGATGAAGTATAATTCATCATTTTTTCTTTTTTGATGCATTATACTTTGTGTCATCTAAATGTCACTTACTGTGATCAAAGAAATCTTTGTCTAACTCAGTCAAAAATATTTTTCTCCTTTGTTTTCTTCTACAAGTTTCACAGTTTTAGGTTTCACACTTATTAAATTTTTAAATAAATTTTGTAAAAGTTCTAAGCTATGGATCGAAGTTCTATCTTTTTCTCTTTCTCTTCCTTTTTCTTTGACTTTTTTTTTTTTGACATATGGAACTCTAATTGTTGCCTCACCATTTTTAACCAAAAAAAAAAACAAAAACATTTTCTGCATCAAATTACCTTTGCAGCTTTGTCAAAAATCAGTTGTCTAAAATATATGTGGCGTTATTACTGTATTTTCTGTTCTGTTTCATAGATTTATTTGTTGGTATTGACACCAACACCACACTCTTAAAATTATTGTCATTTTAGAATAAGTCTTGAAATCAGATAGTGTCAGTCTTCCAAATTTATTGTTTTTTGGGGTTTTTTTTTTAGACATGTTTTAGCTATTCTAGGTCCTTTGAATTTTTATAGAGTATTAGAATCTACTTGTAAATCTCTACAAAAAGAATCCTGCTTGGATTTGTTTGAGATTTCATTGAATCTGTAGATTCAATTGGAGAGACTGACATCTTAACAAGACTGAGGTTTTTGACTAATGGAAAAATAGCCATTTATTTATAGTTTAAAAAAAAATTCTCTCAGCAATGCTTTGTAGATTTCAGCTTACATACAGACCTTGCATATTTTGTCAGATTTATCCTTATCTGGCTTATAGACCACATCAACATGAAAACAAGTTTTCTGAGACATGAGAACTATAGGCATCACTTTATAGAAAAAGCAAGGAGCCACACTTAAGCCCTCTCACAAAGTTATATATAAAATAAGACAATAGGTGCCCCTGCAAAAATGTTGATAGAGTTGCTAAAGGTAAGAATGCTGGGCAGTGGCAGTCTTATGGTTGGAATGAGCCTTCTTGATAAGAACTTAGGAGAAGACTGACGGTCAAAGAGAGAATAAAGTCTCGAAATCTGTTGTGTATATAATTGTTAATTTTTAGTCCTGACAATTAAAATTTTATTTTTAGTCTGTTCTAAATGGCTATTCATTTTCCTTTGACAAGGTCAGATAGATACACCATTTATTGCAGTATCACAGAGTTTAACTGATCAGATGACATAACTGCTTTATTCTAATGCTGATAAACATCAAGTCAGGTTCTCTTCAATATTAGTGAAATCCCAACGCCTGGCAACCTTTAAAAATTGAATAATTAATACTGTGTGATGGATTATGTAGGCATTGACCTCCCTACTGCCAAAGATTACATGACTATAGAGCCTCCTATGACACTTTAGGGGTCTACATGCAATTAAATGATGTTAAATGAGAATTCACATAACTGAAAAAGAAGAGCATGTGAGTTCATGCCCTAGGCAAATTCCCTTCCTCCTTTTGAATTATTTTAGGCTGTGGGGAAAATATTTAGTATTGACATGCCTTGCAGCTATGTTAAGTCCCATGAGTGGCAGTTGACAGTTCTGAAAGGCTGTGGCCTTAGTGGTTGTTGAGTCTCCTATCCAACTTGAATTCCAAACAGAGAGAGTTATTTTTAACTCCACTATCAGTGCACATGACTGTCCTTGGAGGGCAAGTGAGCCAAACTGATGTGATGTTTCTATTGCTGAGGTGAGAGAGATTGAGGTGCAGCCAGTAGTTTCACATGATGCTTCAGGGTAGGAAACAGCATGGGAAAAAAATGGTAATCAATATAAAACAAATAAAATAAGACAGCAATTCCAGTAAACTATTCAGGAGTACCAGGTGTTAATCATTGAAGCAAAGAAATGTTAAATGGATTTTCTAGATTGATTATTCTACCTAAACCTAATCATTCAAGTGTTGATGGGATAGTGGTGATGGTACAAAGACCAATTGAAAGAGATCTCTTGACATTCATTTCATAGAGTGTTTTTTTAAAGATGTGTTTAATCCAACCACCATTTTTATCTCCATGGAGAACCTCATTCAACTCACACTTCATTCCAGTCTTCATAAATCACTCAGCTGCTGACTTCAAACTTCAGTTCACTCAATCCAACACTTACTGAGCAACTGGCACATGCAAAGAATTAAATTAGGGCTGGAAGGGATTCCAAGATAAATAAAACATAGCATTCACCCTCCAGGAGATCACATCCCAATAGGGAAGGGAGACACACACATCAATAATTTTAAAACAAGGGAATCTATAGTAAGTGTTTTTACTATTATGTTGTAAAAAGAGAGATGCATTGTGGCCATGTGCAAGGACGTAGATAGAGCACTCTCTTTTCTCTTATGATGACTTCTGCAACCTCTACATATCTTTCAGTTTTTGGCTTACCATGTTATTACATTATCCAGTAGAATGGTTACCATTGCAATAACAAGGTACGATAACAATTAACTAACATTAGCTTAGTGAGAAAAAGAAATCTTGCACACATTAGAAGTAACCTGGAAGTAGGTGATTCTTCGTTTGGTACAGTAACATAATGATACCAGTAAGGACTCGGCTTTTTCTAACTCTCCACTCTGCCATCTTCAGTAGTTGATTTTTCAACATTTAGCTTACCTCCTGGTTGCAAGAGGGCTACCTCAGCTCTAAGCATCATTTGCTATCCAATTCATCCAAAGTACAAAGAAAGAGACAAGGATTCTCATTATTTCTTTGTTCCAGGGAGAAAAATCCTGCCCAGTAGCATCTCAGGACATTTCTCTTACATCTTATTTGCGAGTACTAGGTCATGTTTACTTAGCAGAGGGGAAACACTCATCTTACTGTTGATCAATGATAATTCATTTCATGAATCTGTGGAGGAGTCTGTTTACCGAGTGTGTCACTGCCCAAGCAAATCTGAGAATATATAAACCATAAAGGGGAGGGGAAGAGAGTTGGAGTTGGCAACCAACAGTGTGTGACAGAACATAACTAAGTACTCAGAGGTTACACCAGCACTAAAACTGAAGTGAGTATATCATCACCAAATCTAAAATAATGCTTGCCAATTAAACAACAACAACAACAACAAACACACACAAAAAAATGGGGGTAAGGAAGGTGGAATGGTGGAAGATGAGGAATATCCTCATAGCTCAGTCAAGGGGTTTAGAGTGTTACCTTATGCCAAACACCTACACATTTGATCTCAAGACACAGCTCTCAAATGCCTGAGCAGCTTTTAAAAATGCTGAGGCTCACTTTAGATATCTCATTTAAGTGGAATTATGCAGTGTTTGTTCTCTGTGATGGGCTTATTTCACTTAGCATAATGCTCTCAAATTTCATCCACAGTGTAGGATATGACAAGATTTCCTTCTTTTCTGAGGCCAAATAATACTCCATTTAATGTATGCACCATATTTTCTAATGGGTTAGAGTTTCAGTCATGTATGATGAAAAAGTTCTAGAGACCTGCTGTACAACAATGTGCATATAGTTAACAATATGGTATTGTACAGTGAAAAATTTGTTTGAAAGGCAGATTTCATATGATATGTTCTTTATCTGGTGCCCAAGTCACCAGAAATACTGATTTTCAGATTTAATAGGTCCCAGCTAGAGCCTGCGGTTTTCTTGGTTTTGGTATCTTTGTTTAACGTTTTGCATGACAATTGTAAATTTTAAATTGCCTGAGGTAGTAGGAATGTTCCCCAGAGCTTGGCTAAACTTTAAACAGGTTTCTTCCTGATTGTAGGCCTCTGCCGTTCCTTTTCTTAGAGCATTTATTTTAGAAAACTTGTAATTTGTTTTCTCTACTCCTTTAAAATATATGTAAACCTATTCTCAGCCTCTTGCCAGTTTTACAACCCAGAAAATGTCTTTCTCAAGGATGTGTTAACCACCTCTTTGAAATTTAAACATTCAAAGATGTAGCACCCCTATCTCCGAGTCTCTGTGGGAGGGGAGGAGCCTAACTTGGGTGGCTGGGCCTCAACTAGCAACAGGCCTAGTAGCACAGCAAAAGGTTTGCAGCCGAGGGAGAACTCATTGTGCTCCTTCCATCTCATGGATCATCAGCCCTCCTAATGTCTTCCAGTATCTTCCACCTAGCTCATCTCAGCACTACCATGTTTCCCTGAAAATAAGACCTAGCCGGACCATCAGCTCTAATGCGTCTTTTGGAGCAAAAATTAATATAAGGCTCGGTATTATTTTATATTATATTATATTACCTGGTCTTATATTAAAATAAGACCGGGTCTTATCTTAATTTTTGCTTCAAAAGATGCATTAGAGCTGATTGTCTGGCTAGGTCTTATTTTCAGGGAAACATGGTAAAAACCCTCTGCCCTTTGTCTCAGCAGAGTTGGTTAGTCAGACTTGACTTGAACTCTCCCTCTCCCATCTTGCTGACAATAGTATAGGAATAAAACCAACTTCTATTTGCTCATCAGTGAGATTTTTTTTCTTTAACATAACCAGTTAAGAATTTCTAAGTGACTTTAGAAGACCTATATTATCAGTCTACCAAACCTCAATAGATGTTTATTTCCCCCTATATGAATGGCACCTTCCTCATAAGATGCCTGTGAGGATTGGTTGAAATAGACACACTCCCTGACCTGAGGTGGGTGTTTAAGAATGGCTAGTTTCTTTACTCCCCTCAGGGACAATAAGTACATATAAAAGGATTGGACATGCTGACTTACGCAGGCTTCAGTTTATTACTGCAGGTCTACAGTGTTACATTCCTCCATTTGTCAATTCACCTTCTAGAAAATAATTTCATTTCACATGGACTCCTATTAATAACTAATTTAGTTTTTAATAAGATTTTAAGAATACAGAATAACTAAAGAGCTGAGATCAAGAGAATTAATTTGCATTTTAAGGGCAATGAGAAGTGATTATAATCTGGGATTAATCTCTCATGCCAACAAACATTTTTCATGTAGGCTGATTAGCTTTTTCATTGTGTCTCCAGTCTAAACTACCTCTCTCTATATCCGAATGCGGAATTTAATTTTCTTCTGGACATCTCCCTCCACTTTGCTTGCTTCCATCATATTACCAGTATTGGACTCTCTTATTTTGTTTCTCTTCTTAGCATTTATCTTTAAATGTCTTTTTATATGCACCCACTCATTTATCCTCACATCTTCCCTATGAGGAAGGTCGGCCATTTAAACTCCTTGTATAGATGAATAAACTGAAAGAATGAATGCTTTTAAAAATTCAAGTAGGTAGCAATTGGAGGAAACTGCACAAAATTCCTATCCTCTAACTCCAGATTCAGTGTATTTTCTATTTTGCCATGCTAACACATTCTAAAATATGTAATGAATATAACTTTCTCTTTCCAGTTTTCATTAAAATATCAGGTAAAATATCAATATGTTGGTTCCTAGGGGCTATTCACTCCCCTTTCTTTAACCACTGCCTAACTAAATCCCTAGCACTACTTGTTGCCTGTTTACTGAATTTGCGTTTTTTAGATATACTTCAAGAAAACTGCTGAATTAGATTAAGAGCTATGACAAAACTCTTTGCCGATTTTGTTCCACCTGACTGACTGAAAGTTCTCCAACACCATGTACTGTGACTGCATACCTTACGTGTAACTAGAACTGGGGGCTTTCTTCCCCTCAGCCTGCCTTTTTGAATTATGATTCGTCATTCCACACCTAGATATGCTGTGAACTGTGATAGACATGTATCAGAGTTGGATTTACTCAGTTGTCAAGCAAATATTTCCGTGACTATACGTTTCTTTAAGCAGAAGAATGTGGTGATAGATTCACCAAGGTCCTGTCTAAACAGTCTCTTTCATGGCCAAGCCCAATAATGAGAAAGTTTGCCTTCTTATGGAAATCAGGGTTTCAGCTGTAGACACCTGGAAATTAAAGACAACAAATAATTTATTCCACCACTGTATAGAGGAATTTTAATACTTAATAAACATTTTTTTCTATTGACATATATGAGAAGATATTTAACACCAAAAGAGAAAATTGGGCTTTGAACATTATTAAAAATAATTAAGGATTGAGACAGTTAAATAGGTGTTCTTGGTTTTTTTATTTTATTTTATTTTGGTTTGGTTTGTTTTTAAATTTAAATTTTGCTTGAAAATGTACCTTTGTTTATACTGGCATGTTTTCAAATTTTAAATAAATATGTTTCTAGGTTTCAAAATCTAACATTTTACTGAGTTCTTATACTAAATAAAACCTGTCTTCTTCCCCTTACTATGTCCAGAGTGCTGCAAAATCAGTTGAAATGATAAGAACCAAGCTTGAAAGGGAATTGTGGGACTGAAGTTTTGATTCCAATATGTTACTCTTTGAAAGAAACAAGCAGGATAACTTTTTTCTAAATATTTTCAGTTGGAATTCATTTATACTGTCAAATGTTTTAAATAGAAATGTATCATGGCAATATCAAACCTCTGTTATCAATTGCTCATTATCCCTTACTGTGAATTATTAACATCAGACAAACACCCAGCTTGTTAAGGACTGACCTGAAGGGACCTTTTGCTTTGGAAAGGTAGGAAATGATATGAAGCTATTTGGAGAGCCAGAAAGCACAAAGACACAATGTTTAGACACTGAACACTAAGAAGGTCCTAACTTCCACAAGGAGGAAGGAAGGATAAGAGATGGAGAAAAAATGGTGAAAATGATAAAATTTGTCTATTCTCAGGGTACCCCTGCACATTTGTGCTATTGCCAATGCTGCCTAAGGTAAGAAGACATTATGACTAAGTTAAAAGACATCAATTGCCTAAGTCACTCTAAGGAAAGGGACAATTTTCTGCGTTCAAACTCTGCCCTCTTTGTAGCAGGAAGGGATAGGGGAGAAGAAAAACATGTGATGACTTAAAACATGCACCATCCTCCCTTCTTTAGCATCAGTATAGGGACGTAAGTCTGGCATGTGTTTTCCACAGAATTACTGTGGAATTCTGGGTGAGGAGTATGGGTAAGATTTTTTGGGAACGATTCCCTAGAGACCTTGTGAACGTTCAGGTTTCAGATAAAAAGGCATGTCTAAAAGTTGGGGAGAATCTTCTTCTTTCATGGGAATCAGCACTGTTCTAGCACTTTAGTAGTCCACACAGACAGCATCCCTTGGGATGGCATTGGCATTCTCATGTAGGTCGTGGCAATGGCAAAATTTCTCCAACAGGAGCAGCCACGATACAAGGAGTCAAAACAGGATGGGAAGAAGACATAATGGTACTGAAGACAACAGAATGATTTGAAGGTACAGGAGAGGCATTTGGTAATTCCTAAAAACAACTGGGGAGTCCTTAACCATATCCCTAACACCCTGAATGAAGGGTTATCAAGTCAGCAGCTTTCTGGCTTAAAACTATAATTAAAAACAAACAAACAAACAAACAAACAAAACAAAAAACAAAAAAAACAAGAGCTCATTTTTCTTAGGAAGGGCATAGACCTTATGTTCATAACATTCCCACTACTCTTTCTCATAAATCTTTAACTGGACTAGTCATCAAGCTGTTTGCCATGGAACTGTGGGTCAAAAACCTTAGGAAGGACGAGGCCGTCTAGGGCAGACCTTACATATGAAACTAATGAGGCAAATTCAGGTATCACATGTTTCCAACCATTATTGAAATATAAGAACCCATCATCAGTTTGACACTTGAATTCATTGGTTTATGTATTTTCTGTGTACCATTATGAACAATCACTCAGGGACTCCTTCCACCCAAAATAAAAGATCTATTTGGGGAGAAAGCCTGAATTTTTTTATTGAGCAGAAGTTTTATGAAGACGAAATATATATAACCATTAATATTATTTCCAGATAAACCTTTTCTCCCAAAATGAACCTGGGTAAACCTTTTGTGATGAGCCCAGGCCCCATTTCTCCATCTATTCAAAACATGTGTTCATTCAACAAATATTTTTTGGCTGTATCCTTGGTGGTGCCCAGCACCATGGCAGACTGGGGAAATGTTGGTGAGCAGAGAAAATCCAGTCTTCGTTCTGACTGAAATTACCATTTGGTGAGGGTAGTTGGGCATTAATGAAATAAGTCCAGTTACAAACATGAATTACTAACAAAGAAAAGTGCCCTAAAGGAAAAAACAAACAAACACATGAACACAGCTTGCACATATAACTGGACACCTGACCTTGACTGAGGATCAAGCAAGAATACCCAGAGGAAGCAAGAGGAGAAGAGAGATCAACAAAGTTGATTAGGTAAGATTAACTCAACTTTAATTCAAACCAAAGTGACTAAACAACACACCAGAACCTTTGCAGATTGAAAACAAATATCCCTGGCAAGAGATGCAGTTCAGCGTCCAGCCACATTCTGATCTTTATAACAACATACCAAAGATCATAGGTACAAGAACAGGGAGAATCTAAATGTTGCTAAATGGCACAAACATTTTTAGGAAAGTTGCTTACAGCCAAAAATTTTATATCAAATATGCTTGTTTCCTTCCTGTTAAATCTACTGGGTGTACTGACTAAGCTTGGCACTGCATGCACAGAGCACTAGTGTTTCCCGAAAGAGCAGTAACTGTCATTATCTATTACTTGTGTTGTCATTACCATGCAATGATAGATATTACCTATAAGTATGTAGTAAAATTTGAAATATGCTTAGCCTTAAAATTTTATTATTTTTTTATTTTAATATATATATATTTTTTATTTTCCAATTATAGTTGACCTATAGTATTATATTAATGCCAGGTATATAGCATAGTGGTTGGACATATATAAAACTCAAGGAGTGTTCACCTTGATAAATCTAGTACCCATCTGACCACATACATAGTTATTACAATACTATTGACTACATTCCTTATGCTCTACTTTATATCTCCATGACTATTTCATAACTACCAATTTGTACTTCTTAATCCCTTCTCCTTTTTCACTCATCCCCCCAAACTCCCTCCCATCTGGTAACCATCAAAATGTTCTCTGTATCTATGAGTGTATTTCTGTTTTATTTGTCCATTTATTTTGTTATTTAGAGTCCAGATATAAGTGAAATCATGGCATTTGTCTTTCTCTGTCTGACTTACTCCACTTAGCACAACACCCTCTATGTCCATCCACGTTATTGCAGATGGCAAATTTCATTTTTTATGGCTGAGTAACATTCCATTGTATAAAAAGGGAGTACCAAAAAGTGTATACACATGACTTGTATTCATCTTTCATTATCATTATATATTGAGCATTACAATTTTAATACAGTTTTTTTTTTCTTTTCTGAAAAAGTGTATACATTTTTTTTTGGCACCCTCTGTATATACCACTTCTTCTTTATCCATTTATCTATCGATGGAGACCTAGGTTGCATACATATTTTGGTTATTGTAAATAATACTGCAATGCACATATGGATGAATATGTCTTTTTGAATTAGTGTTTTGGGTTTCTTCAGATAAATACCCAGAAGTGGGATTGCTAGGTGCTTCTTTGTTTCTTGTAATAGCCTTATTTTAAAGTCTATTTAATCTGGTATAAGTATGGCTATATCAGATTTTCTTTTTTCCATGAAATATCTTTTCCCCATTTTACTTTCAGTCTGTGGGTATCTTTTGATCTGGAGTGAGTCACTTGTAGGCAGTATCCTCATCATCCATTCACCTCACCCTATGTTTTCACTTGTAGTATTAAATCAATTTACATTTAAAGTAATTGTTAATAAATATGTAGTTATTGCTATTTTATTATTCATATTTATTTTACATTTTTTCTTCTTTATTGGTTTTAAAGAAGTCCCTCTAATATTCCTTGTAATACTAGTTTGGTCATGATGAACATCTTTAGCTTTTTCTTGTCTAGAGAGCTCTTTATCTATCTTTCAAATTTAAATGATAGCTTTGCTGGGTAGATTAATCTTGGCTGTAGGTCATTGCTTTGAATATTTCGTGTCAATCCCTTCTGGTCTGCAATGTTTCTGTTGAGAAATTAGCTGACGGTCTTATGGGAGCTCCCTTGTAGGTAACCAACTGCCTTTCTCTTGCTGCTTTTAAGATTCTCTCTTTGTCTTTAAATTTTGGCACTTTAATTATGATGTGTCTTGGTATGGGCCTGTTTGGGTTCATCTTGTTTGAGACTCTGTGTACTTCCTGGGCTTGAATATCCATTTCGTTGGCCAGGTTAAGAAAGTTTTCCATCATTATTTCTTCAACTAGGTTTCTAATTTCTTGCTCTCTCTTCTCTTTCTGGTACCCCTATGATGTGAATGTTGGTATGTTTGATGTTGTCCCAGAGACCGTTTAAACTCTCCTCACTTTTTTAGAGTCTTTTTTCCTTTGTTCTGTTTTGATTGGGTGTTTTCTGCTACCTTATCTTCTATATCTCTGATTAAATCCTCTGCTTCATCTAATTTACTATTAGTTCTCTCTCACATATTCTTCATTTTAGTTATTATAGTCTTTATTTCTGATTGGTTCTTTTTTATGTTTCCTATATCCATTTTTGTATTTCCTATCTCTTTGTTGATGTTCTCATAGAGATCACAGAATATCCTTATAACCAGTGTTTTGAACTCTGCATATGCATCTGTCAAGCACAACATTTACCTACTCCACCATCTTACCTGGAATTGACTTTAGTGTTCTTAATGTGCCATTGTCAAGTACTGGAAAGAAGAGTGTAAAAATGGAAAAGATGCCAACTTGACATTAGGGATTTAATACTTATGAAGCTTTTGTTTCCCATCTGTGACTAAATTACTCTGTGATCTAAGTCACTTATTCTAAGTCGACTAAATATCCCCACCAATATTCACAGGAAAGGTTTGTTATTTTGCTTCTTTCTCTAGCTTCTAAGGGTAGAATAACTCAACCATGAATGCACCAACACAAGAATACCTTCCTTTCTCTAAGCTATTCTTCCTAATTTGTACATTTTTTTTTAAATTAAGGAACGTTTTTTTTCTTTGGTTTCATGAAATCTTACTCTCCAAGCCTATCAGAAAATGAGGCTACTGCTTATTTTATAGCAATTTGTAGAAAAATAAGATGATAAGTGTGAATACAACTTGAGCTCTATAAGAACACAATTATTATCATCATCATCATCATCATCATCATCATCATCATCATCATACTTTTGAGCGCTCATTGTATGCCAGACATTTTGTAGTAAATAGTAAACATGGATTATCTCATTTAACTTTCAAGCTATCTACAAAGTAGGTATTATTACTATCCCCATTTTACAGATGAAAAAACTGAGAACTAAAAAGGCTAACTTTTCAAGGTTGTACATTTAATAAGTGTTAGAACTGGGACTTTATCTGCAGTCTGTATACTGAATCGTCTCCCTACGAAGCAAAAATTATGTAACTCTTTATCTATAGCTGTATTAAAAAAAAAAAGTTTTAACATGCTAAATTGGAAGGTGAATTCTCAGTGTACTCTTTTTTCTATTTATCAACTCAAATGTTTACATCAGAAAACTTCCCAAGCACCATCTTTTAGTGCCCTCATCTTTCCAGGTATCAGGAAGGAAATGAAATGACAAGTCATGGTATCTGTTCCATAGGTGTTTCCTCCAGGCCCACCATCTTGGAAAGAATCTCCACATGGGTGTTCACACTACTCTTAGAAACGCTGACATGTACAATCTCTTCTAAGAAATTCAAAACAGCAGCTTCTAGGTATATAAAAAACATACATACAAACAAACAAACAAAAAAACACACACAAGCCAGAATAAAATTATTTAGTGGTGCCATTCTTTCCAGCACTACTTTGTGTGAAAACCATAGAGAATTTGCAGGGAGTAATAAAAATAGACCAAAGTTCACAGCCACCTCACTGCCTTTTTACTAAATTTCCTCAAGGGCCTTTGGAACCAGAGTTTCAGCTTGCTATGGGGGAAGCAGTAATAAACCCCTGAGAATGTTCTGAAGATTATAATGCATTTACTTCTTATTTTTGTCCATAAAAACTGCGTTTCATGATCTTGGGAGTCAGCTCCTTATATATCTTTTTATCCTTTGCAATATCTAAAATACAGAGGTTTATTAACCATTTTTCCCCGAGGATTATTAAATGTCAGTTCTGATAATTCACCATTAGTATTGTTCCCAGAGCAATAATCCATAATTGACAGAATTCCCATTTACATAATAACAAAACCAGTGTCATCACTCAATAATTTCAATTTATAAGGTCCACACACATATTTTTTTATGATTTTATGATCTTCTATCCAAGGTGCTATGCAAAGCAGTTAACTAGAGATTTTGTCTTTGAGAGTTTCTCCTTTGGATTTATTGGCCTGTGAATCACCTCCAGCTGTTCCACTCACCTCTGTCTGACACTCCAAAGGCCCCGATTTCAACTAGCTCTAATTTCATTTTGATAGAATACTTCTGAACTGTTGCACTGAAAGGGATTCATTCATCCATTTATTCAACAAATATTTGTGGTGCCTGCCATGAACACGAATTGTTGCTATATGTGAAAATATTATGCATGACACAAACTGTGTTAGAATTTTTTTTTTTGTATTAAGACCCAGTATCAATCAAATCATGGTAAGTAAACTTACTTTGATACCCTTAGGAGTGGTTATTTAATAAAGATTAAATTACAACAGATCAATCCCAGAGAACTGTAAGGAAGAGAACTTTAAAATCCTCAGTGATTTAGGGGTTGAGATTTAAAGTATCATGCATACACTGGAGGTGAGAACCAGTTTTCTTACTTCTGCAAACTGGAGCAAATGCATATTTGTATATGACTCACCCTACTCAGCAAGCGTTAGTTAAAAGGCTAATTATATGTGCTGTCCTAGAATAGAACAAAGAGAATTAACCCAGCAAATTTTTCCATCTAAGACTAATGCGCTAATATGAATATGCACATACATTTTGTAAGAAAATAGCCCAGAAGTCCTTAATCAATTATATACTGAATTACATGGATATAAAAATGTTTGCTTCCAATTTTGATTAAGGGGAAGTACACTGGGTTATAGAAATGAGATACATGAAAGTCAGTGCCAAGTTCATTGCTGTTTTCCATTTTAGAGTTAATAAGAAGTTTCATTATTCAGTTCTAATTTCCTGAATTATGTTGGGGGGAAAGGAAAGACTTTAAATCATATCCCATGTTATATGTTCTGGAAGGTCTTTCTGTTATTAATCTCATTGTCATTTATTTAAAAATATGGTAGAAACTTCTTTTAGTATGTGTATAGCACAGGTTTTCAAAAAAATTCCTTGACCTTTTCATTGTTATTTCAGGGAAGAATAAGAAATAAAAATGGGTAAGATGTTCTTTTGAGAGCTAAAGAGAGATGTTCTTTCTCATCTTACTCACTGCCCCAGGGGAATCTCCCTCAAGAAATTTAATACCTTCAAAAGAAATTTGGCCTTCCCGCTACTGTAATCAATATTGGAGAATGGAGGTCTTCTACGCTCACTGTTTTCAGCATTCAATATTTCTTAGGAATCATTCTTCATATTTCCATGTTTAGAAAAAACCTGTTTTCTTTTTTCTAATCATCAAATTACCATCTCTTCTACTTTTTAAGAGAATTCATGAACAATTTCTAAATGTGATAGATAGGTGATATAATCCTGAATTTTTATTTTTCATTATTTATGTATTATATAACTTGTCCTCTGTATATCTCTCTTGCTTCATGTTGTATTTTGATGCCTGATATGCAAAATAAGCACTATTTTTTGAAGAGACTGATGGATTCCATTTCTATAGACATTGCCTCCCAGCCTCAAGACAAAGGAACTAAAATCCCTATCAGTGATATTTACTTCTTATTAGTTGTGGTAAAAGACATGGTGCATAAGGTTGAAATTATTAACCAAAATCAAACTTTAAAAAATTGACTGTAAATGCAATCTTTAATGATAGAATTGGCATAATCTTCATAACAGACTATCTCTAGAGTCATAAGTGTTGGACTGAAATTCTGGCTTCAACTGTAGTACTTATGTGATTTGTGTAAATCACTTAAAATCTTATGTAGTTTACTTATATCATTGGTGATAACTACCTCATAGAGTGTAGGTAACTTAAATAAGATAATCCATATAAAGGGCTGGAACAGTGTCTGGTCCATAGTAAGCTCTTCTCTATATGGCATTTATTCCATCTTATCCTGATATGGAGTGACCTCAGGATTCCGGAAGCCTTCCTATTGCATATGGGGGAATCAGAAGTTTATTTTAAATACAGAGAGAGCATGTCCACCCTAAGTTAATAGATCACCCTAGTACTAAATGCTTCTGCCTCAACTTTTTTTCACTCTTGCATTCCCATTATTTGGAAATGGAATAAAGAATAAATGCAGAAAGAAGAAAGAACACAAATTAGAGAAGAGAGGAATGGACACTGCTCTAACCAAGTTGGAAGGCCAAAATTTACGTGCTCCAAAAGAAGGTGGCAATGCCTGCTGACTTTACTGCTTTCTTGCTTCCCCAGTTTGGAGATCAATGCAATTTTGGGTCTAGTCCCAACACTGACACTAAAATTGCTTTAGACAAAAAATATCAGCACTCTGGGCCTCTTGTTTCTTCCTGTGAAAAAGTAAGAGGTTAAATGGAATGATCTCAGTGGTTCATTTCAGCTCTAAACAATGATTTCTGTCTTCTCTCTCATACGCTCCTTAGAATGGATTACTTTGACAAAAATTTTATTAGTGAGTGTCAACATTATTAAGTAAAATTTTTATTTTTGCTACTAATTTTAATCTTTTACAATAGATAATTTGTCCTGATTTATAAACAGTAAATATCACAAACTTGTTCATGAGTAAATAACTATACTCCCCAAATGGAAGCATATTAATTCTGTTATGATTAGAGATGCCCCTTGACTTATAATGCGGTTGCATCCCGATAAACTCATAGTAAACTGAACATATTTGTAAGATAATCAATGTCAACTACAATTATATATATATATACACACACACACATATGGTTACAAGAAGCGGAGTACAGCATGAGGAATAGAGACAGTGTTAATGTAACGGCTGTGTGCGATGTCAGAGGGGTAGTGGATGGGGGAGGAGGTTGTCACTGTGTGAGGGATATAAATGATAAATGTATAACTATTACATTGCTTTGTGCGCCTGAAACTAATTTAAAAAATACATTTAATAATGTTGTAAAGATTTTGTAAGGGGTCAGATGAGCACCTGTCTTATTAGGGAGACCACTTCATGGACAGTGTAGATGTCTGACCACTGTGCTGTACACCTGAAGCTGAAGCTGAATAATATGGAATGTCAAATATAATATATTTATGTATAGTCACGAGATGTGGAGTATAGCATAGGGAATAGAGTCAATGGAATTGTAACAGCTATATATGATATCAGAGGGTTAGTAGATTGGGGGAGGGAGGTTATCACTTTGTGAGGGGTGTAAATGTCTAGCTATTACATTGTTTTGTTCACCTGAAACTAATAAGAAAAATACATTCAATACACCTTACATACTAAATATCTAACTTAGCCTAGCCTACCTTAAAAATGTTCAGAACACTTACATTAGCCAATAGTAGGGCAAAATCATCTAACAAAAAGCCTACTTTATTAGTGTTGAATGTCTTGTGTAATTTATTATGTATATTGCTTTTGCAACCTTGTAAAATCTGAAAATCATAAGTTGAACTCGGGGACCTTCTGTGTTTTCATCATCAACATCACCATTACTGATTTCATTAGAATTGAAAAGTATTGCTTTTAGCACATTTTATATTAAATGATATTTTTGTTTATTGAAGGAAAAGTGAGTCTTGTGTTCAAGAATCTTAACATTGGGTGAATCATTAGTTGCATATTTGTGAGGATTTTGCTGTTCTGTATTTTACTAACTCTTCTCTAATTATTGGAAATTACCTGTGGCAGAAAATGAAGTATTCTTGGAAATATACAAACTGTGTTAGGATAGGAGTATAGCAACATATATCCTAAGAACTTCAGCACTAATTATTATTAACTCTGTCTATTTCAGGCATGTTGCTTCCTCTGGGAGAGAGCATCTCTGCAGAAAATGAAGGCTGTCTTGATAATGACACATACATAAAGCTTATTGTGTTTTCGGTTATCAATTTGAAAGGAAGTGTCTCAGCATTTCCAGGCATCTCATTATTTTCTTAGTTTCAAAAATATTTCAAATGACCTTTAGAAACATTTCGAAAAACATCCCCTAATGCAAACTCTAGAGAAAAAATAAAATAAAATAAAGCCCTGAGCAATCAGACACAGAGTGTTCTGTTTGTTGGGCAATAATATACCCTATGGATCTACAGCAGGAAGCAAAAGCCTAGGGGCTGTATTTTCCAAACATTTACAGAAAGAAAGCTGCCCTACTCTGGTGGGGATATTTGTGCAGCTGCCTTGGAAAACATTCTGATAGGGCTCCAGTGAGCAGCTCTTCTCTTTTTCAGCAGCTCTTTCTCTTAACTGATAGTTGCTTAACTTCTTAGAATGGGTCTAGGCATTTTGATCTCTAACTTCTCCCAGACTACCTCATTCATTCATTAATTGCCCACCTGTTAAGCACAATGTTTCAGGTGGTCTGCAGAACACAGAGGACAAGCCACAAAGAACACAGATACTGCCTTTAAGAGAAAATCATCAGTATACAGTTTATTTTGGGGAAAAAAAAAGTGTTTGCAAATGCCCTTAGCTGGCCACTGCTATGTTAGAAATTGTGACCCTGGCCATCCATTACCTGTTACAAGGAAAGTGAGAACTTGAAATTCTAGGGAAGTTTTCCAAACTCATTTAACCTTGAAATTGTGACAGTGTTATAGTATATCCCTGTGATTCTGAGCTCACGAGATAAAACTCACTCGTTGATTTAAAATGGCACACACTAGAATTGAGATCCAAGATGGCAAAGTGAATAAACGCTGTGCCTGTTTCCTTCCATGAACACATTTAAAGAACAACTAAATTGCAATCTACCTGGAGAACCATCCAAAGTCTGGCTAAACAGAAGTTCTTTATAACTAAGGATATAAAAAAGAAGCCACGTAGAGAATGGTAGGAGGGGTGGAGATATGAAATGGGCAGGCCCCAAACCTCTGTGTGGTGCCTGAGAAATGGGAGAAATATCTCAGCCATGATGCTTACTCCCGCACCCCCCACCCGCCCCTGGAGGAGCAAGAGACCCCAGGCTTATAATTGCCTCTGCAGCCCAGAGTCCTAGTGTCTGGAAGAGTAGCCCTGACAACACCTGGCTGTGATAAACAGTGGGGATTCTGACCATCTAGGTGGAACCGAAGGCTGTGGGAAACCCAGGCATTCTCTTAAATGGCCTGCGTACAGACTCTCTCACTCACAGGCACTTACCTTGGGCTCCGACAGAAGGACAGCAGGTGTCGGCAGCATACGGGGGCAGAATGAGGTGTGTGGCTTGGAGTTAGGGCTGGAGGATGGTTGCCATTTTCCCTGTTTGGGTTCTTCTCCTGTGAAGCCAGAAGGCTGGGCGCCATCTTTAATGTGTTGAGCCCGCCCCCACAGGCCAAGTCTGAATCTGATTGGCCTGGTGAGCTCTACAGTTCTACCCTGCTAATTCTCTAAGACCCTGCCTGACTCAATTTGCCCAATACCAGAGGCATTTCTCCAAGAGCAGCCAGCCCTGCCCCCACTGCACTCTTTCTCGGAAAAACTATCAGAGTCCTCAGGGTCCAGGCAGGTGGTAGCTAGCCTCAGTGTGATCTGAGACTTTTCCTGAGTAGCTCCAGGCTCTGCACTGGCACCAAACCAGAGTCTACATTAAGCTTTTGACCACAGCTCTTATCACTCTATAAACTTCCTAGGACCCTGCCTCACCCAACTTGTGTACCACAAGAGACATTATTAGGGGCTGGAACTTAAGGGAGTCAGCAGGTGGCAGCAGACCTTGGGGTGCCATGGCTTTTTGCGGAGCTACCTGGGGCCCGGTACCGGTGGCAGACATCCTGAGCCTCTCCTTTGTGCCTCTAGGGTTGATACAGGCAGCAAAACAACCACAAATTGTTTTGTAGCTCCTATCAGGTCGTCCCCCACTGGTCACAGATAGTGAGTGACCTGGGCCTGCACTAGATCCCCTTGCAATAGGCCCCAGAACCAACATACTTGTTGGTCGGCTTTAGACCACAGCAGAGCACTGCCCAAGTAGCCCCACAAGCAGCACACCCAAAATGCAGTCTCAACAGGCATCAGAGCCTACTGGGGCAAGTCCCACTCAGTGGGATAAGCCTTACATAGCAGCCTGGAAGCTATGGACATGGCCAAACCCCACAGCCAATCAGCCTTAGGGCCAATCCCGCCTACTATGTACAAATAAGAGTCAAGGCTCAACTATACCAAGAGGATACACACAACTCACAAAGGACACTCCTGGAGTACCCAGAGCAGGTGACCAGGGAGACTGTGCCACAGCCCTGCAGGGCACCTACTACTGAAGGTTACCTGGTCAAGACTGGGAGACATAGCAGATCTACCTAATACATAGTGGAAACAAACAGAGAGGCAGCCAATATAGGGGGTGGGGTGGGTGTAAAATGAGTACCAAATGAAAGAACAGAAGAAAAATCCAAAAAGAAAAGAACTGAAAATGGAGAAAAGCAATCTGTCAGAGACAGAGGTCAAAAGAATGGTTATAAAGATGCTCAAGCAACTTAGTGAGAACTTTAATAAAAAGCAAGCACAAAAATGAAAAATAAAAAAGACATAGAAACCATAAAAAAGTCAGTCAGAATTGAAAAATATAATAATTGAAATGAAAATGCACTAGAAAGAATCACCAGCAGAATAAATGAAGCAGAGGATGTAATCAGCGATTTGGAAGACAAGGTAGCAGAAAACACCCAATTGGAATAGCAAAAAGAAAAATGAATAAAAAATAAATGAGAATAGTTGAAGATACCTCTGAGACAACATCAAGTGTAACAACATTCACATCATAGAGGTACCAGAAGAAGAGAGAAAGCAAGGGATTGAGAATGTATTTGAGGAAATAATGACTGAAAACTTCCCTAACCTGGTGAAGGAAATAGACACACAAGTTCAGGAAGCACAGAATCCCAAACAAGATAACCCAAATTGGTCCACACCTAGACACATTATAATTAATATGGCAAAGTTTAAAGACAAAGAGAGAATATTAAAAGCAGAAAGAGAAAGGTGGCTAGTAACCCATAAGGGAGTTCCCATAAGATTATCAGAAACTTTGCAGGACAGAAGGGATTGGCACAAAATATTCAATGTGATGAAAAGCAAAGACCTACAACCAACATAATTCTATGCAGCAATCATTTAGAATTGAAGGACAAATAAAGAGCTTCCCAGACAAGCAAAATCTTGAGCAACATTGACAAAAGTGTCCCCTTGTACACATTTTTTGGCACCCCCAATATATGTACCATTCTTTATGATATGGTGGAGAAGGAAGAAAAATATGGAATCACAATTTGTAGGTTTTTAAAGAGTCTTAACTTAAAGATTACTCCTAAAAAAGTTGTTTATTCACCAATACTTTACTTTTAATTTTTTTAGAAACCAAAATATTCAATTTTTAAAATGTATAACTCTTTTATTATGGAAATTTGCCAAAGTCAATAGAAATAAAGAGAATAATAAAATAAATTCCTATAGCTCTATAACCAAGCTTCAGCAATGATCATCACTCTACTCTTATCATTTCATTAACGATTTCCTTTTTTTTTTCTATAAATAGGTGTCTAGATTGATTTACTGAGCACTCCACTGCCTTCCATCAAGAGACACACTGTGTTTGGTTATCCACATTTAGTATTATACAGAATCATCAAAAGTTTCCCATAATATCATCTATCTTTATATCCCTACCAATTTTTCATCCAAGGATTTTAGCATTAATAATGTTATTGCCTGGATATATTATTATTTCATTAGATATTGCAAAAAAGTGACTTTCTACTTTTATCATTTCTCCTTTATTTATTAGCCTTGATTCTTACATAAAGATCTTTATTAAGAATTTGATGACTGAAAGTCTGTCAAAGACAGGTAGGATGAATGCTTGATATTTCCTCAATGTCAGTTCTCAAATAATTAGTTGGTATCCTTATAAACTCTTAAGGAGATCAATAATTTGTAGTCTGTTTTGCTGTTTGTTCTATTTTTATTTTGTTTTAGGAACTGGTGTGTTTTATCATATTTTATGATTTCAATCCATTGCGGTCATTATTATTATTATTATTATTATTAGCTTTTTTTGACGCTCAAGTTATCCTGTCAATGACAGTGGCTCCTGGCTCCTCTTTCTTTGGTAGATTTCTTGCTTTTAGATACAACAAAATATTTCACGTTCATCTTGTGCATTTTGTGTCCTAGACTCTGAGTTGGCCCTTTGTCCAAGGAGTCCTGGTTCCTTTCATGGGAAGGTTGCATTTAGAGATGACAGTGTGGGAATTAGGGATGCTCCTTGCTTCTAGGACTTTGCAGGACTCAGAGCTAGAAAACATACAAATTTTAGAAAAACAATATCATGAATTTGTACTAATATTTTGAAATTGGCATTACAGAGTTTTACCTAATGGGTGAAATTTTATGTGATTTTAAAAATATGTATATCGTTTCTCTTTCTAAAAAATTTGGATTCTAAATGATGTTAGCATAATTGTATTTGCTTTAGGTCATAATAATATGTATGTGTATAAAATAGTTTGTATATGTACATCACATTGTTTCAAAATACAATTATCCACAGTGCCATTCAAAATAAGCGTGCCCACTTTAGTTGGTGTGGTTCTTTTTCAGATCTTAGAATATGATTTTCTATATTTTTAAGTCAAAATATTATGCTTTTTAAAGTCATTTGAAATCATTCTTCTACATCTAGTCATTTTACCAACGTTAGTTTCATTTTTTGGTTCCTTTCCATATTAAGGAACTGCTTTGTTTTTTCGTTTGATTTCATTTAATTTTGGTTTTTAATTCATGAAAAATATTTACATGATTCCAAAGTCAAAATTATGAACCAAAACACTTTCAGTTTCCAGCTTTGTCCCCTCCCCTCCTTATTCTTTCCTTCCCACGGAGTCACCATTTTCATTACATTCCGAATTATTCTTCCACGATTTCATTTTTTTAAGAAAAGTTAGCATGCAATACAAAGTCTTTCTGAATCTATTAGGATTTGATCAGTGAAACAGAACCATTATGAGTGATATAAAGGATATATTATAGGGGTTAGACACTACACAGTCTAGAGAGCTGGTTAAATGGTCTACATATGAGGTCTGGCAATTAAATTCATGAATTTGTTGCAATGATGTTGCTAACTGTTTTTTGATATCAGAGGGATTATTCATTATGAATTTGTACCAACTGGACAAACAGTTAACCAAGTTTACTATTTCGAAGTGCTGAGAAGGCTGCATGAAAAAGTTAGATGAAAACAACCTGAACTTTTTGCCAATTCATGACTCTTGCATCACAACAGTGCACCAGCTCACAGGGCACTGTCTGTGAGGGAGTTTTTAGCCAGTAAACAAATAACTGTATTGGAATACCCACCCTACTCACCTGATCTGGCCCCCAATGACTTCTTTCTTTACCAGAAGATAAAATAAATATTGAAAGGAAGACATTTTGATGACATTCAGAACATCAAGGGTAATACAATGACGATTCTGATGGCTATTCCAGAAAAAGAGTTCCAAAATTGCTTCGGAGGGTGCACTAAGTCCTGGCATACCTTCCCAAGGGTAGAAAATTGAAGGTGACTATAGTGATATTCAGCAATGAGGTATGTAGCACTTTTTCTAGTATGAGTTCACTAACTTGACTCTCTGACCTCATAAGCTTGGTACCCCTGGGTCTGGTGCTGGGCTTAAAGTCAGCAGGCCCAGCAGTCAAGAAGGAAGGATGCACATAATGTGAGGAGAGAGGGTAAAACAGAACCTGTGAAGATGCACTGGATCCCACATCTGAGTTTTATCTGAACTGGCCCTGATGCCTCAGCAATTTCAAGCCTCTGACTTTGATGATGGGGTAACCTGCAAAAGAGCTGGAATACTTTGCCACAACATGATAAGTATTCAGAGAAGCTGAAGGAGGAGATCCATGAGAAGTTGGAGGAGCAGCCTGCCCAGCTGCTGCCCCATGCCTCTCCACCACAATGTCATAAGCTGTATGAGCTGCAACTGTGCCTGACCTCTCACTGGGTTGAGTGTAAACCCATCAGTGGATTCCAATCAGTCTTCAAATTCCATGCAAATTTTGCTTGTGGTCAACCCTAACCTAGAACCATGCATGGAGAAGACTGGGGAAACTTAGTTCCAACTAAGCTAAGTTGAAACAATACAAAGCCACCACAGTCCCTCCTTTGTCAACTTGTCATCCAATGTACATTCCTCTTTTAAGCACACTTAACTCCCGAAACTGTAATAGCCAGATCGTGTTCTGAACTAACGTAATGCAAATATACCCCATATAACCAAAAGTACACTACCCTCTTCCCAAAAGAGGATACACAGTTCTTTCATACATTTTTGGATGATTTTTATTCCTCTTCTTACTGAAACATGTTCCTCCTTTTGTATTCTGTAACTTAAGAACTGACATATGATACTTGCTACTGTGAACATTATATTGAAGAGAATAGTAGAAAGAAAGACAAAGATGACTATGTATGTACACACATATATTTATATCAAAATAAAGAAAAATATTCATAGTTATCATTTCATTTCTTCAACTTGACAAATGGCTGTAGCTAATATTGATAACTACCATCTCCCATTATACCTACCATATTCTCTTTGACCTTGGAAGCACCTTGATAGATGATGGTTCCTTGCTTGGTGATGTGACCTAAATCTTCATTCCTGAAGGTCTGGGCCATTAGAATTGTTATATAAATAATTCTGTAATGAATAGCCTTGTTCATAAGTCACTCCTTTATTATTATTATTTTTGTGTGTGTATCTTTAGGATAAAAAGTATGCATGTCTACATTTTCTATTTTTGCTTTTTTGATTCAGATACATTTGAGGAACAAAAGATCCTGCTCTTTCCTTGAGAGGTGCCCCTTTTATTCAAAGATTCTTAGAGAAATTCATTTCTTTAAATTAACATTATACAATACAAATCAAATAATATCCTAGACATATTTTGAAATTATAGTTACATAACAAAGAAGCAATCACTGAATCGACAACTGCATATATTAGAATACTTATACAGTATTGTGAGGTCTGAACCTTGATGAGAAAACAAATTAATCCTTCTGGCTGCTTAAATAAATCAACAAAAAGAAAGTCTTTAAAAAATACCATTGATTTGTTAGGTACCAGCATGAAATTTTTATGAGTACATGGGATGATGCAGAAAACAGTGATTCACACTGTTTTGGATCCTTTTAAAAGAAGAATTGAATTTGGATCCAACTAAGTCTATGGGGATCGACTACAGCATCACATTATGTTTTTCTCTGTGAAAATGACATTTTTCTTATGATTGAAGTCAAAAACTGATTCAGCCTGTCAAATTTAAGTCCATGTGTGCCAATCTCATTAAACTTTTCATTGAAAAATACTGTATTTCTATAAGATAATTCAGCTATAAAAATCAAAAGTAATGATTTTTCTTGCTTTTATTTGACACTCTTAGTCACTCTAAGGTGTTAAGTAATCTAAGAAGTTTATAATACCTGAAGTAGAGGGTTCTTAAGCTGATATGAAAGGAAACTGAATATAAATTTTTGAAGCTAATGAAAATTTAAAAATTACAACAGAAAAATAGGTGCTGAAAAAATGCGGGGATTCAGGAGATAGGATACTTGATGAGTCAAAGTCATAAAGGATTAGGATACATGAAGCAATGACACATTTTTCTAGGAATAGGATTGATAAGACATACAACAGGCCCTAAATCAAATGCTGGCCTCCACAAATTTGACACAACATGGGTTTGTGGTTGCATCAGAAATGTTCACTAAACGTGAATTCTAGATACATTTGGAGAAAGGTAAGAGTATTTTGTGTAGTTTTCGCATCTTCCTACCTCCTAGGTCACATTTTACCTTCTCAGCCACCTCTTATTCATATTTCTCTTTCCATGCCTTCTTCCAAAATCTCTAGGTTTTTCTTGACAGTTTTCTAACTTTCTCACTCTATAGCATTGCTTGTAAAATTTTTCTGACTGCTACTTATAGTAAAAAATATATTTTATATTATGATCCATACCACACATGTATGCAACTAAAAAATACAGGTTTTAAGAAACAACAATTTTCCTCATTACACTCAATATATGTTGATATTTTGTATTCTATTAAACACTATTCCATTCAACTTCACTGAGAAAAAGAATACTGGTTTCTACCCACTAGGTTGATATTACATCTAATATTGCACAATGTCTTAAAACACCTATCACACACTAGTGATTTCCAAACCTGAAATTTCAACCTAGATTACATCCCTGTTACAGTTTATAATAGAAGTGTAGACATGTACTTGTCAGATATCTTTTCCTAGATGCCATATATGTCTCACAGATCTGACTACCTAACATTAAAACCTTTTCGTAGTCTATTATCTAGCTTGTGAACAGAACCAACATCCATTGACAATCAGAAAATTGAGAGTTGTGCTAAGTGGAGGAAAGAAAAGACATCATTAATCAATATTTTTTAACTGCAAGTAACAGAAATCATAGCTCAAACTGATTTATAAGGTAAGGATACTTATTGAGTCATTAAGGTTAGATTTAATCCTGGCTGATTCTTAAGAGCAAGGAACTTTCCTGGAAACCCACAGAAAACTCTCCTGGCATCTCATTGGCCTGAATTGTATCACATGCCTATTTCAAACCCACTACTATGTTTAGGGAACTGTCAGGCATTGATTGGTTCAGGCCTACACTCATAAAACAGTCCCTTTGCAAAGGTCGATAGGATAACCTATCATAAATATATATTGAAGTTGCCCTACATGATACATTTTTCCTAAAAAAACATGAATTATATCCCAGAGGAGTGGCTGTCTGAATGAAACTTGCAGTTCTGGAAGGAAGAGAGAATGGAAACGGCTTATAGTGAAGCAACTAACAATGCCATTTCTACATGGCAAATGTGTCCCATCTTTCCTCTCATGCTATAGCAACTATAGTTAATCTATCACGTTCCTAGCACATGGTCATACAGCCCTCCAATCACTCTGAACTGAGCACTCCCAGGAGGCCCTTCAAATTAATGAGTTATCACTCAGTATTGAAATTCTGCCCTGGATTCTCCTTCTACTTTATCCTCATCCGCTATTAAATCACACAATTTCATTTCCGACATAACTCAAAAATTATTCCTAACGTCATAGCTCTATTTTGAGGTCTAATCCTTTCATGCCTAACCTATTGCAAAAGTCTCAAGCTCTCAAATTTATCTTTCCTTCTGTTTTTAAAGAGGTTTGCTAAAATACAATTACAACCGGATCACTTGTATTCTAATCCTTCAATAATTCCTTATTGCCTGCAGGATATAAATTTCCAAATCCTTGTCAGGCAGTCAAAACTGTTCATGACATGGGCCTTAGACATTTCTTATTCCTGTTTGCCCCCACACAAGCTCTATGATCCTGTCATAACAGACCTCATGTAGCTCCTTAATTGCACCATCATGATACATATCTTTGCGCATTGTGTATCTTGCTACTTTTTCTGAGAAAGTTCTCCCTCCTTACTTATCTTCTCTCCCTGAGAAACCCCACGGGTTACCATGGTATATGTTCTGTCTTGCTGCAACATCTTAATAAACTTAATTTTGTTTGACAATGGGTATGCTTCTAGTAGTCTTTGGGCACTATGCTTGATCACTGCAGAACAATGCTTCAGTGCACAGACATGTAGAAAATTAGAATACATTTAGCAAGACACACCGGGCAAAGTGGGAGGCTGCTTGGACATTTTGGCAGCAAAAGGCACCACCTATATTTTAAAGATTGAGGGGTATCAACAGCTCAGTGTACCTTTAACCCAACATCTAGTTTGAAGAGCTCTAGTAAGATATTAAGGGTGCCTGATGACAAGGTGGAAAAAGATTACTTTTGGCAACAACCCAGAATATAAACTCCCACCAAGCAAATCAAAGCTTTAATCAGAACCCCCTTCCTTATGAAGAACAGGTATTACTCATTGTTACCAAATGTGTGACCTTTAAGGGAAGACATTTCAGCCTGTTCCACTTACCAATCCTTCACCTCTTTATTAATGTATTTCTCTGCTGCACAAACAGAGAGGAGTGAAAGGAACAGCTTTCTTCATCTTACCAGAATTCTGGAGACATTTCTCCACTGGAGTGACATTGCAGTGTTTCTTATTTCGACCAGACTGGCCTGTCTATTAGTAGAGTCTTATTTATGTGGAAATTGAAATCATCTAAGGTGAGAGTCTGGTGGAGTGGAAATAAAAACATCTTTAAATAATACCTCCTATCTCTTAAGGTTTCTTATAGAAAGTTCTGATCATCAGTATTTGTATAAAGGAGATTTGGAGTAAGGGAGAGTACTACAGAGATAAAGTGTGAGTATTAAACAATATTTATGAATTTAGAAGAAAAGGGAGTGTGGAGAGAGAGAGGCACAGAATGAATAAGGTACAGAGCATGGATAAGAAAGACAGAAAGTGAAGGTGACAAAAGTTTCTACGTGACTTCCTTTATACTCTTGTTTTTGAGAGTCAGCTTTAAAGAGAGAGGCAAACCCCAAGTGCTATAAATTAAATTGTGTCTCCCCAAAAAGATACATTGGAATCCTAACATCTAGTAACTCCAAGTATGGCCTTATTTGGAATAAGGTCTTTCAAGGTGTAAATAAATTAAATGAGGTCATTAGTGTAGGCCCGAATCCAATATGACTGGTCTTTACAAAGAGAGCAATTCTGAATGCAGAGACAGACACGCACAGAAGGAAGACAATGTGAAAAGACTGAGGTGGTCATATGACTGGAGTGATGCATGTACACAAGTCAAAGAACACCAAAGATTGCCAGCAAACACCAGGCACTGGAAGAGGCAAGGAAGGATTCTTCCTCTTTCGCTGTCAGAGGGAGCACAGTCCTGCTGACATCTTGATTTCAGATTTCTAGCCTCCAGAACAGTGAAAGAATAAATTTCTGTTGTTTACTCACACACTTTTTGAGAATTAATTATAACAACTCTAGGAAACTAATACACAGAGAAAGCATCATGAAGACAGCTTGAAAAAGAATGGCAGCCTTGGAAGTCAACAAGGCTTGATCAACCCTAACAGGAAATCTTTTAGCAGTTTATTGCTGTGCTTCCCACTCTTGCTCTGTTCATAGAAAACGGCAAAAGCTCCTTAAAGCCTTAATTTTGGAAGTCAGGAGTTTAGCTGAAGACAGAATTCAGATTGCTCAACTCTAAGCTCTAAGCCTTTTTCATGAAACCGAGAGGAGCATGGTGGAATATTTTTAGCCTATTTCCAAGCCTGTAAGATGCCTATTTGTCATTTTTCTTTAAATAATAATTTTCTACACATATACACACACAAATTGATGGGTGATTTTCAAAGGATTATCTTCATCAGAATTTAAGAATATTTTTATAATTTGTGATTTTGCAAATTGACTGTAGGCCCACATTTTATAATTATCAGGGATCTTAATTTTAAATCCTCACTAGGAAAATCAGTCATAAAAACATTTGCTTTTACCTTTAAGGATTATCTTTGAGATTTTATTCTTGCTACCACAGAATTACTTTTGTTTAATGATTTAAATGTCAACTCAGTACCAACTCAGCCTTTCTCAAAGATGGTATACTAAATTATATTACATTAACATAATATTGTTTATATGCCACACTTAATAAAATTACAAAGTTAATATTTTTAGATGGCACATAAATATAGGCATAGGTGGCAATAATGTTGATGTCTTTTTATAATATAATTTGTGACTTCTTTCAAATCATTTCTGCATGAGGCTAAAACACAGTCTCTTTACTTTATTTGATCTTGAGATGAAATGAGAATATTTCCCACCAGTTCCAAACAGAAGACTTGTACAAAAAAGAAATCTAATTGGCCTAGTTTTTATTACAGGTCCATCTCTGGAATGATCACTACGGTCAGGGGCAAAATTTTCCATCATTAGCTCATCCTGGATCATGTGTGTATTCCTGTGGTCCGGATTTGTGACCTCTTATCAAAAGGATGTGGGAATGGGTTGTCCTAATGTAAGTAATAGCTTCAAGGTATTTTTCCAATGCTGGAATTGTCCATTGCCTCATGATCTATCAACTACAATGATGTTCTTTTAAATACACCATGTATTCTAAAACCTATTTGCTATAATTATGGAAGTTTTGGGTTAAAATGGAATCAAACTATATGTTGAAGGAACATCAGAAATACAGCTGATCCTTGAAAAATGTACTAGTTATGGGTGCTGACCTAATTTTCCCATGCTGTTTAAAACCCACATATAACTTTTGCTCCCCAAAACTTAACTACTATTAACTTATTGTTGAGTGGAAGTCTCACTGGTAACATAAACAGTCAATTAACACATATTTTATACGTTATAGGTATTATATACTGTATTTTTACTATAATATAAGCTAGAGAAAAGAAAATGTTATTAAGAAAATCATAAGGAAGAGAAAATACATTTACAGCACTGTAGATATTTAGTGAAAAAAAAGCTACATATATATACATAAGTCAATGCCATAGTAAATGTGTAGATCTTTCTAGCTGTCTATCCATTATAATATTATAAGCAGCAATTTTGTCACAGAGCATTAGTCAGAAACTAGGTTTAATTGCATGTTGGCTGAAGAGCTTTAATTTGAAAATCATTTTTAACTATATTCTCTAACCATGATATATTAGCATATAAGCATAAGGGTTTATGTTAATATATCCTACTTGTTTTCAATACACTGAGGTTAGGTGACGACAGTCTTAAGTTATGCCTGTTATTTTAATCAGAGCAATATTTCGTAAGAAAAGTTTATAAGACTTTTAATTGAAGAAAAACTCACTTTTCTCTTCAACTTCTTTCCCTTTAACCCTACTTTCCGTGACCTCAGATCTTGATAAATTTCTAGAGAATCAAAAGGACATCATCTTCCTGATTATGTATTTGGTTGGCATGTGAGTTAAGGGAGCAGGTTGGTATAGCAGAGGGAAAATGAGATTGAAACTCTGAGTGGGGAATAAAGAATGAAGATGGAAAATGAGATTGAAACTCTGAGTGGGGAATAAAGAATGAAGATAGTGCTTCTGTTTTACTGATACCTTACCCTCTGTGATGTTTACGACTTTATTAGTCAATTTCACTATTAAAATGCAAATAAATGGTTGCCTCCCCCTTCCTTTAATTATTAGGTGACATTAGATATTTAGTCATGTAATATCATGTGTGATATGTAGTCACAACATATCTAAGCAAATCTTCACACATTGCATTTCCATCACTTATTTGCACATAAAGTGTTTTACACTGAGCCTCCTAGCAAACTTCAGAGTATTGCAAATCAATAATTGGTATCCTTATAAGAGAATCCAACATTTGACCAAAACCCAACAGGAGTTTCAGAAGCACAAAAACTACTTATGATGTACTATTCATCTGTTGGAAAATGTTTCTGACAGTGATTTTTCTGTAAATAGGTTAAAAATTGAGAGATAATTAGAAAACATTCTAAGTCATTGTGGGAAAAATAAATGGTTTAATATTCAATCCTTAATAATAATATTTGTATGATAAATGCTATAGATAACTTCAATTATCAAAGTCAGAAATAATTTACATAATTCTCATGTATAGGCACATGTACATTAATTTGAACTTTGATGCCAATTGTATCTTTTGAAAAATAGAGCAGAAATAACTTTAAAAGCATTGGAAAGAATTTAGGATCAGTAGAGCTCATCATAGACTAAGTTTTACCCTCAGTACGGTAGCTACTGAGGGACGGCCAAAGATGCTTGCATTCTGGGCTACTTTTGCAAATCTATGGTACTACTTTTCAGAGAAGCTGATCTGAAGAGCTTCTTACATAAAGTTCCTAACTTTCAGAATGTATCTGCCTCAGGGTGCTCTAGTTTAAATCCTACTGCACTGACTGTGGGCCCACTGAGATAAACACAGGGCTTTCAGTCTCCTTATGATACAAAACAGAAACCAATTTCCATACATGGGGGGAAAGGAGGGAAAGATAAACACAAAATGCCTGGACACTTCTTACCCATTGAAAGCATCCTTTGTGCCAGCTATTCTTCTAGATGGAGGTATCAACAGTGAACATGCCAGACAACATAACCTGCCTTTACATGTCTTGTATTTCCTTCAAGAGGCACTTTAACTAAATCATAGCCAACCCTCCAAAGTGCCCTTCCAGTTATGCTGTAGTGAGCACCTTGTCTGATAAGGAACAGGAGGCTTGCCAACTCACCTGATATATCACCCACATGAGATGGCAACATAAGCCATCCAGCTTCAAAATCTATACTCTTCCCACTACACTCTAATTATAGAATTAAAAGGTCAGGATCGTTTCAAGATAAATAAAACTGACCTGGGTAGTTATCTAAGCAAGAGCAGCTCTTCTGCTGCTTGACTGGTATCCAACGAGATTTCTGTCAGGTGCCAGCAACTTTCAGTAGGTTTTCAGCGTCTGCTCCCTACAGTGCAGCTAATCAAAATCTATACTTCCACCTCTTGCCAAAAGAGATATAGTGCTTAGACTCTCCTGTGTCTGTGCATGGCAGATGGAAGAGGAGAGACTATCAAAGTGTAGAGCTGATACTACTACAGATTTGAGAAACACAGAGAGAGAAGCCCATCCACCTACTCAGCTCCAGAGACTTGTACACATAAATGGTGACCCTAATAAAGGACACAGCAGGGAGAATTTGATTTTGAGTATTTTTAAAATTTGGAATTTATAAATGTATAGTAAGTATTTTTTTAAGTGTATACATCCTTAGGAATGTGCAAGGAACATCTATGTAGTTTTTAGATATAAACCTTAGAGCAAAATTACAAAAATATTGCACAAATAAAGTTAGTCTGTGATAGCAAATGTTATTTTATGATTCAGGTGTTGGTCACATTTCCAGTGCCTTGTCATACTAACGTTCCATTATCTTATCATGAAATAGCATGCTTCTATTAGAGAAAAAAATGCCCATCTGGGTCATATCAAACTTAATTACTGTAATACTTATATAATTATGGAGTTGTCTTCAGTTCCAAGTACATACATTTCCATAAAAATTAATACTTTTGCAATGAAAAAAGACAGTGCGATCCTTGTAGTAGGAGGACATTTAAAAAGTAAAAAGGAGGTTAAAATGTACCAACGTGAAAAAAAAAAAAAAAAAAAAACAAGAAAAATCTTAAAGTCCTTTTCTCTCTGCTTCCCTCTCACCCCAGACATGAAACATAGTATACCAGTAGACAGGAGAAACGATGGAAATTCATTTTACACACCCAAAAATTTATTGAGTGCCTAGTATGTGCCAAGCATTGTTCTAGATACATGCATTATCACAATGAAATCGTGATCCCTGCTTTTTAGAATTTTACATTCAAGTGGTGGGTGCTTGGTAGGAGTGGAGAATGGTTAAAAAGCGGCAGAGTGGTTAACAAGTAAGTATAAGCAAGCATTGAAAACAATAAATAAGTAGGTTTGATAATACATTAGCAGGTGATAAGTCCTATGGAACAAACAAGTGGAACAGGACTGTGGATTGGTATAGCTCAAGGAAATATGGAAGTTAGGCTCCAGTATTAAAATGGGGGAGGGTTGGGGACCCCCATTGAGAATGTAAATTGTGATCAAAGTGAAGGAGTTAGCCCGTGGATATCACAAAACAAGTATTCCAGGCAGATACCCTAAACCAAGAGCATGCCTGGCTTGTTCAAACAAATAGCAAGGAGAGTGATTGAAATGAAATGAATAAGGGGAAACAGTGTAGGGAAGGAGGTCAGATGGTTAACAGGGATCAGATCTTGCAAGGCTCTTGTAAGGAACTAGCCTTTTACTCTATAAAAAACAGAAAGCCATTGGAGGCTTTTGAGCAGAAGAGAGGTATATCTGACTACATTTTATAGCATCATTCTGGTTCTCTGTTGAGAATAGACTGTGGAGGGAGCAAGGAGGCAACCAATTAGAAGATTGCATCAGTAATTCAGATGGTGACTTAAGCCAAAATGGTAGCGGTGGAGGTGTTAAGAAGTGGTCGAATTCAGGAAATATTGTGAAACTGGAATCAATATGATTTCCTAATAGAGAGAAAGATGTCAAGCACACAAAGATTTTTGGACTGAGCAACTGGCAGAATGGAGTTACCCTCAGTGGAGATGGAAAATTTTTTTGGATAGAACGGATTTGTAGAGTAAGGTAAGGAGTGCAGTCTTGGACATACTAAGTTTGAGATGTCTGTTAGTCATCCACATAGAGATGTCAAGTAGGCAGGTGCACTTCAAAAGAGTTCTGACCTGGGGAGAGACATTTGGTAGTGAGCAGCATGCAAGATGCATAGAAGTCTATGGTTCTGGATGAGACCATATGGTTCTCTATGGTTTAGGATGAGACCAGCAAAGGAATGATTGTAAATAGAGAAAATGACTGATGATCACACCCTAGAACACGTCAATATTGAGAGATGGGAGAAAAATATAGAAAGAAAGTGAACTCATTTGACCAATGAGGTAGGAGGAAAACTCCTAGAAATTAAGAAAGCCTATCCAAAGGAGGACACAGTGGTCTGCTGAGTCAAATGTTTCTAACTCTGACAAGGGAAACCAGAGTATGTGAGAAAAATGGATTCACCACTCACATTGGTCCATATAGTTACAGGAAGGACTTGGAAATGCCTTTATATATGCAATTTAACTCCCTGTCATCCTTTAAACGCCCCGAAGTTGCAAATGCACACAGAGAAATCAAGCAGCAAGCATGGGGCAAGAAGCACAGGTGCCCTTAATCTTCTTGAAGGGTATTTTAAATGCTGACCTCAGTTGTTTAGACACTGTTGATTCATAGGCTCTGCTTTATATAAGCTATCATGCAGTAGATGAAAGGTGCTTGCTTCACTAAGTTCAGGTGTCTCATTAATAAACGGCGAAATAGATGTTTGCATATTTATCTAGGATTTCACTGCTCAGAATTGGTGAAGAGATTCGTCAGAAGAGATTCAGTCAACTCTATCTGCCAACTCTTTCTGAGAGTAGAAGCTGAGATTGGTAATTCATATTCTCTGTCATGTGGGAAAAACACATTATGTCTGAGAAGAGTAAGTTAGCAGAGAGGCCACCAAATGCCTGCACAGCTGAGGAGGAGGCAGAAGAGTGCAGTTGCTCAGCAGAAGAGTTCACATTTTGCGTCTTTCAGGTGCTGAATAAAAGCAAAACAAGGTAAGTTACAGGTCTACCAAGACCTGAGGTAAGTGGACTGGTTTATTAGGTTAATTGGGTTCTCACTTAAAATGCGAGGCTGTGCGCCAGGACAGGAAGGAGTAACAGGAAAGGAAATAGAAAGAAAGTCGGTGCAACATACAATGAGTCCCACTTGGTTACAGAAAGCCAAGAAAGGACTTTTGGGTGTAAAACACAAAATCCAGACCATGTCCTTTATTTACTCTTATTGACCGTTATAGAAAAAGTTTGTGAAAACCAATGAGGTATTCATGACATTTGCAAATCAACCGTCTCTTGAATCATGCAAGCAGAATAGAATATTTTAGGTGAGTTTTCTTCAGAACAAAATTATGAACATAGATAATATTAGAATTCTCCCTCTGTCTCTCTTGTCTTTCCTTCTTCTTTTTTTCCTTTCTTTTAACCTAGCAAGCAACATGACCTTTTATTTTCTCCTTTGATTCTGCATATGGATAGGAATGCAGGAATCACTGCTCTACAGGAATGGGCAGCTGCCCCAACCCTCCTCCGCTAATCTGACAGACTGTCTTCCGAGACTCCAGCACCAGCATCCAGGAACTGGGTATGGTTCATAGTATTCTGAAAAATAATTATCATCATATAATATGAAACACTTAACTTTTGTATGTTGTCATTTTTATAACACAGTGAGAGAAAAAATAAAATAATTTTAGAATAAAAATAAATGATACATTCTTTAAAATCATGCATACTTTAATGTTTCTATTTTATGTATTTTGGGTATCAAAATTGCACTAGGATCACAATATTTTCTTACTGCTAAGAGATAACCATAGGCACTTAATCATTTATTTAAATAATCTACAAAATGGAACATAAGCATAAAATATTGAAATTGTTTATCTATTTGAAGTGCTAACAATTTTTAAAAAGACAGTATATAGCAAAGGAAAACTAAATTGATATATTTTAATTCTACAAAAATGTATAAATATTTAAATCTGTAGCAAAAGAATAATTATACCATTTAGTAATGCTTACAATACTTAAAATATGTAAATCTTTATGCACAGTCTAGTTTTATAAATGTTAGATAACTGTGTGCCAAGCATATATCTAAAACATTTTTGAAATGATTTCCCTTTAGCCTTGACTACACTGACCAGAAAAAAAACAAAAGCTCCAAAAAATAAAAAATAGAAAAAAAGAAAGGAAAAGAAAAATCATATAATCATCAAGTCCTATTTTTTTCTGTTTGTGCTTTTTTTTAGCTGAAAGTACAACTGAAACCAAGCAGCAGCTTATGTTCATTTTTTACACCAAATTAAATGCATGATGAAAATCTCATTTTTTAACCATTATAGATAGAGCCTTCATCATCTAATTTCCTGTCCTCATTGTATCTCATTACAAAAAGAATATTAGGTGATTTGTCCTCCCCAGCTAAAAACAAAAATAAAAGGATAACTTCATATGATGATGACATAAGTGTCATAGAAGTAGTCTTTATCTTAAAAGATAGTTAACAACAACAACAAAAAAACTGTTCTACATCACTAGTATTTCAGAGGGTTTTAAAACAAATACAATGGAAAATTGCCTTTAGAATTTATTGAACAATATAAAGCAAAAGTTGGACACAAATTTACACAAACTATTTAAAACACATTGCTAGTGTTCATTCAACACCTTAAATTTATACAATAGCTTATAATTAATAGCAGTTTCAACATGGTGTAGTCACACCAGATGTGTTCATGTGCTGTACAGAAAAGTGACTGATTTTATCTATTCCATATTTTGACATATTGGGGAAAAATGGAAAAGAAAATGGCAAGTAGTGTTGTGCGGGGGACCCTGCTCGCTGTGCCATTTGTCTTGCGGGGCGGCTTGCGGGTCCCACTCCCCACATAAAAATGCAGGATATGGCTAGGCCAAAAAAGAACACCCACGAAGCCATAAATAGGGGAGTTATATCACTATATTCTCTCTGGTGGCCTGGCGAGACACACGTAGTAGTAGCCACATGATCCGCAGTCCACCATTCACTTCTCTGCCTGCCAACCAACCAACCAATCAGTGCAGCCCCACAGTTACATCAGTAGCCAATTGGCTAATCAGACAGCTGATGGCCAACCAATCACAAATGATGGTCGTTTCCACGTGAGGCTGACAGCCTGGAAACTGCCCTTGGGGACTCTGCCCCCACAGGTAGTGACTCAATCCTGAAACACAAGCTGCATTAAGATTTAGTAGAATTTTTGCTGTCTAACTGAATTGAAAATTTATTAAAGATTTGCAGATATCAGCTATGCAGAAAAACAGTTTGTGGATGGTAATACGTCCTTGAAGGTCTTGAATTTCTTAAATTCTTCATATTTGTTAAGTTAGCAACTTCATAACCTAAGAATGCATACATGTTTTGCCTCCTCTGAGACCAGATTTTACATCTATAAATGAGGTATGAGTAAAATGGTTGTGATCAGATAAAATCATCATTTCTCAAGTGGTGAAAACAATGTAGGGGGTAGCTAGTATTTTGAGGTTTATTGAACCAATTTGTACTACATTCTTAACTTCCCACCAAAAATAAATAAAATCATTCCCGTTGTTCCTGTTTTATCGATACAGTTATTCTTCTCTCTCTTTTCACTTTTTTCCTTATGATTTATTAGGCTATTTCTAAGCACCATGGCAAAATCAAATCTACGGGTTCTGTTTACTAGAGTGCACACAGCTCCACTTGGAAGCCTGGGCATCTCTCCTGATTACCCTGCAGTCCTTGAAACTGAATAACCTAGAACCTACCCAATGTTCACAGGAATACATAGTTTAATTATCTGTACAAGCTGTAGGCCAATATTATGTTGAACTTGAATATAATCATAAGGAAAATGGAAGTGAGGGTAGAGTATGCTCAGTTAGTTACTGCTGAAGAGACTTTGCTTCCCTGAAACCCAGACTGCCTAATAATGCTAGGATGTTCTATAATTAGGCCGTTTCCTTGATTTTTGCTGCAGGTCTTTATTTATTGCCTATGGTAGAATTTTATAGAACTAATGTTATTTAAGTATGAAAGGCAGTGAGAAGTTAAATTTCTAAAGTTAGTAGCTCTAAAGAAAAATATCTCTAAAGAAGACAAGTTAATATTTTTGAAGAATCAATGTACTTACCACCAAATGTTTAATGAAGACATTTTTCTCATGAGTGTGCCCTTTCTATTATATTTGTGAGTGCTTTTCAATTGCATACAGAATTAGGTAATATTAACGAAGACGAGTCCTGGCAACACTGCTAATCGCTATATGATCTTTGGGCAAGCCACTTTATATATCTGGGTCTCAGTTTTATTATCTATAAACAGAGAAACTAAGAACAGATCATCTGTTAAGTTTTACGTTTCTACAATTGCATTTTGTTCATAGACTTACACTTAGAAATCTAATAGTAGCTCCTGTGAAACCATGAAAATACATATCTTTTACAGAAAAGGATATATGTCTCCCTTCTAAAAATAAAAATCTTATTTGTGCCTTCAGGTGGCCGTTAAACACAGCAAAAAATAAGAAAAACATTTTTCTCTTAATGAAGCAACTTATATAATACAACAGCAAATCTATAAAATGGTGTATATTTCATTTCCATAAGGCAGGATATTCTATCATTAAGAACAAATATAGCCCATACTTTAATTTGAAGAATATTAGGAAGAAAATTATCATTTGGAATGCAAATTCTATCTAAATATATTACTAGACTTTATTTTAAATTTTAAAATACTGTGCAAAAAAAAAAAAGAGATATGTACAGTAGCACTTAATAACTTTAACACACACTTTTTTCAGTTCATTCATTCAAGAAATATTTGAAGAATACTTACTATGTGCCAAGAACTCTACTAGATACTGGGGATACCACAGTGGAAAAAAAACTGACAAAGTATTAGCCTTTATTGGGCTTCCATCCTAGGCTGTGTGATGGTGATGTTAGGGTAGACAGAAAGTAAAGAAGCAAATTTGTAGTTTGTCAGAGAATGAACTGGGCTATCGGAAGGTGGGGGAGAGAAGGGTTTGCTTTACTGATGAGATAATATTTGAACAAAGACCTTAAGAAAGTGAGTCAGAGTTCTGTGGTGCAGAAGGAATAAAGCACAAAGACAGAAACTTGCTTGGCAGTGAAGTAAGGGGCAGAACAGTATGAAATGTACTAAGAAACGTGTGTGTGTGTGTGTGTGTGTGTGTGTGTGTGTGTATACATGCACGAATGCACACACAAAGAGAGGGGTGTCATTCATGAAGGACCTTGAAGACCACTCTAAGAAGTTTGTATAGACATGAGAAGTCATTGGAGGGCTGTGAGCAGAAGTGACACAATCAAATACATGCTTAAGAGAATCACTATGGCTGTTGTATTGGGGGGGAAAAAGGCTATTTAGGAGCAAGGGCTGGGAAATTAGGGAACACAATTATAAGTATACTGCAGTTAAAAAGGTTAGAAGTAGTGACACATAGTAGATGTAATGGTAAGTCATTGTTTTCTGGTTGTATTTCAAGTATAGAATCAAGGGAATTTCTGACAGATTAGATGAAAGATGAAACAGAAAGAGAGCAGTCAAAAGTGACTTTAGGATTTTGAGTTGAGCATTTGGAAGGCTGGAGTTGGCATTAACTGTACTGGGGGCGACTTCAGAAGAAGAAGTTTAAAGTCATTTGAAATATCTTAGTCTAGCTCCATAGACAAGGAAAGTATAAGATGAATGCATTGTGAACTCAGTCATGATTTTAACTTTCTGTCCTGAATACAAAATAAATGTTTTGGAAAAGAAAACTGAATTAGTCATTGCTTTCTATACTTTTGGTGTTTCATAATATTTTATGTCATTCTTTGTCTGTTAAATACTCTAATAGCCTATGCTAACACCATCTGAGCAGACTTTGAAAATTCTTCTCTGACATGAAACTAATGCAGTTTTCATTTCTCCTGTATTTTTGCTGAGACCAAAATGCACTTTCAAATATTTAAAATGCTAGTAAATGTGTCAAATTCAGTGTTGATGGAGTGGAGTTTTTATAAAAATTTGTCATTGACCATTATGTAGATAACATATGCATTTTGATTGACACATTCGTAAGTAGGACAGACTGTATAAGAGTCCTAGAGTATTTATACATTTTAAGTTTAAGGGCAAATTGTGCAGACATTTCACCATAATTTAATCATGACAAGAGGAAAAGGGGCGGAAAAAAAGACTGAAAATGGAAAATATGATTATTAAAGTCAGTCCTCAGTTGACTTGTGGGGCCATTACCAATTTAAAGCAGTGGCTCACTAGCTGTTGGGAGTCACAGCTTCCTTGTAAGTTTGCTGTAAGCAATGGATTCTCTATTCAGAAAAAAAAAAAAAAAAAGTGCCCAACAGTAAAACTTTTACTTACAATTGTAAGATATTCAGGGATTCCCAGAGATCTCGAGTTGAGGGATGCCTACACTTTAAGGAGCAAATCTCAATGTTCCAGGTTGTAGATTCTTTCCCTAGAGTTGTACCAACATAAAGCCTAAAAGGAAGGAATGCTAGCTGGGAAAACCATACAACATTTTACAGGTCTTCAGAAAGTTTCCTCCTTTTCATTATAAAGCAGTGTGTGTGTGTGTGTGTGTGTGTGTGTGTGTGTGAGAGAGAGAGAGAGACAGAGAGAGAGAGAGAGAGAGAGAGAGAGAGAGAGAGAGAGAGAGAGAGAGAGAGAGATTGCTATAGCAAAACTGATTAATATTTTTTCTCAAAGCTTTTTAAGACAAGATGAGAGCCAAAGACATGACATCTTCTACTCTAAAGAATGCATCTTTCATTTCCCCCTCCAAATTTTTCTTAGCTGCTGAATGTACTTATAATGAATACATATATATGTAGAGCAACTTTAAGCACATTTTAAATGTGCTTAATTATTAGCACAAATCTCACTGTTAAATATTAAATTTTATCAGCACAAATCTCACTGATAGATTTTTCTGACTTTTCATGTCTTCTGGTCATGTATTTTGAACACAAAATGTTTTAAGATAGAAAAAGAATATGGGAAGTTAGCCTAATTACGATTGTGTTCTTTGATCCATAATTTATGGCAAATGACATCTAGCAGTTTAATTAACATAAAAATTTAATGGATGTATATTGAATTCATTCCCTGATGTTGAAAATTTTAGATATTCTAGCATAGCAATGAAATTCTGATAGTAGTGCATTTTTTTTTTTGAATTATAAAATGGTAATAGTGACCTAAAATCTTTAAATGTGAAATAATTAAAAATTAGGGCTAATACTCTACCCTTTAACTATAATTCTGTACAGCATAAATAACAAGTCAAACTCTCTACAGTGAAAAGGGACTGTATAGTTTATGTGAGACAGAGACAGTGTTTAAAGATTGAGTTTCTGACATCAACTCTGGGACCAATGATTGTTAAAAATTCAGTCCATGTTAGGAGTGATGCAACCTAAACACATTATCTTTTAAAATAATTTAATTGTTGCAATTTAGCTTCATGTTACTACCCTCAAGGCCTAGCTTGTGTCTTCTGATTTAATGTATTTTAATTGAATTTTCAAATTCTCCTCCTCATTTTTGTTTAAATATGATGCTTTTATAACAACTCTATGAGAAGTCAATATCCAATTTAAATTTTTTTCTGGTACAAAACTCAGAACTTATATTGTGCGATGACTTCGTTGCTTGGAAATAATTCAATGTGTGGCTTTGCTGTTGACATAGAAATTCAATATGCTTCCATGAAGGTCCAGTACAAACAGAGTGAGTTTATAAAATAATTGTTACTATTTCATAATGAAGATACTTTATAAGGCATTTACATTGCCTCTCAATCACCATGACAATAAAAAATAAAAATAACCCCCCAAGTAATCCTATGACATGAGGGTAATACAGATTTTTTTTAAAGCAAACAATTTTTTTTTTTTAGTTTTCCTGATGTTTAATAACAGTTTGCTATTATTTATATTTTTATGTGCTTTTGATCAAATACAAATTTTAGTAGGGAAATAAGCAAACATTCCTAAAAATGAATTATAAACAACGGTGTTTTAGAATACTAAAAGGATTTTAAAACTTTCAATTCAGTAAAGTTAATATTTTTCCTTAATTGAAATAATGGAAAAACAAAAGTGTAGACACATTCATGGCTTGGGGAAAACAGTCTTCATGCCCCCAAAGTCATGTTTCTTAGCAACCACTGTTGGGATCTGCTTCCACTACAGTCCTGCATGGTAGGCACCATTTTGTCTTCTTCAGAAGGTTCATCAAGACATTGGTTACTGTTAACATGTCTCAAGGTGAGTCTCTGTAAAAGATAACCAATAATCAGTGTAACATAATGTACCTTTAACTTCACTACCACATCAGATTAAATCTATTATTTTAAGAAAAAACCTTTGATTTTTTTTAAGTATAAATATTGTGATATGTTTGTAAAAGGAAATGTGCACAAGTGGCTCTGAATTAATTATTATACAACTTCTACTGTTATAGTTTCATCATTGTCTAATACACCTTTATTTGCAGACAGTTAAACAAGTTGGCCAGCATTTATGATGCACTGCCAGGAATTTGGGCTCCTTTGCAAAAAGCCCATTTGTGATCTCTGAGTTCAGTTGAGGGTTGTAAATATTAACAAGCTTTCACAAAAGCTTAGCTTTCTTAGGCATGTGTTATTCAGTAACCATTTAGTAAACGTGCAAAGAAATGTCACAGCTGTGACCCAAATGAGCAAAACTGTTAGAGATGTTCCCATTTCAAAACACTAAACAAGCCATAGTATCTGTGGCTGAGAATTTCATTGTAGAAGAACAATTATAGCAAAGATCTATCTCACTTGATAGTATGCTATGCTCACCTTATTTTGGTTTGCATTTTTGAGAATCTTAAAAAAAGTCAATATCAAATAAAAACAGGGATGTGATGGTCATATTTTTAAATATTATATCTATATTTTATTTTCTTCGTAATAACAATATCCATTAATAGGCATCTTCTTAGCACCCAAATGCTGAAATGCAGTTCCCAAAATTGCATTATGTTAACTGGTCATTCAACGTCTTTTCTTTCAAGTTTATATTTACATTTTGAAAATATTTTTTTTTTTTTGACTTTCAGATAGACATTGTAAATCTCCATGCTTTATACTAATTTCGTCATAGTACGATACATTTTTGCTCAGTTTCATGAGCAATGTCTAGAACCATACTATCTAAAACATCCCCCACCTTGGTCATCAGAAGAGAAGTATTTTAGTATTTGGGAAGTGATATGCAGGTGTACCTTGAAGAAGGCATACCACATAGTTTTGTTGCAAAACTAAAGGTAGACAATTTACCAAAATTAAAGGTAGACAATTTTTTTGGCTCTTGATATTACAATTGAAAGTTGGATGAAAAAAATGCAGAGGGAATATAATAAAAGTGGTGGAGAAACACTGTCTAGACAATTGTAATATGTTTGGATTAGGACTGCAAACACCTTGGGCTACCCTGTACTGAGAAATGATGGAATGGAAAATAGGCTTATGGTGAAGACGTTTAATAGACAACAAGCAGGAAATTAAAAGAGCAAGGCTGTTAGATGTGAAGGAGATTTCAAAATTGAGGCCTCTGTTGTTGCTCTTTCAATAGATGGAATCAAGCTGTTTATACTATAAAATGGAGAAAAGAAATGGCCAAAGATAGGCAAGAACGCAGTTGATTTATGCTTATGATGCCAGAAATTATGTTGTTGGCTTATGAACCAACAGCCAACTTGAAAAGAGCCCATTCAAAACAAAACAAAAACATTTTTTTTTTTCTTCTGGAAAGCCCTTGTTAAAATCAACAAAATATTCTTCGTTTTTGTTATATACCTGACATCCTTTGTGTATATATGCCCTTTCTCAAAAAAGTTACTTATCCTTGCTTGCTTCTATTTGATTCTTTAAAAAAAAAGTTATATGACTTTAAGGAATAAATTGAATATTTGTTGTTAATTACATAAATAAGGATACTTTAAAAATATTAGTAAGTATTGTTTTCTCTAAAAAACATGAATATTTTCTTTGAAGAAGTTCATTAATAGTCAAAAGCTACAGCTCTAAAGATAACAACAAACCAAAGCCCTCTCATTTTAATGTTGTACAATAGAAAGAGCAGACATTTTAGGATCAGACATTTGTAAGTATGAATTCCTGACCTCCCACTTACTGGCTGTAAAAACTTGGGAAAATTACAAAATCATTCTGAGGAATCAGATTCTTTGTCAGAAAAACGCTTAGTTACACTTACAAATACATAAAAATGCTCTTACCTTTACTGCTTAAAAAAAAAAAAAAAACTTGACCTTCAGTCAACTAACTGTAATCTCTTGGCAACCTGCTAAACGTAAAAATGTTAAATATGTTTCTTACCATTACTTATGGTAAAGAAAAAAAAAAAGACGTCTAATTGATAAACTGTAACTGGATCTAATGAACTGCATTATAAATACCTGATAGGAGCAAAACTGTGGGCTTTTCTCACTTGCAAGACTTGTTCCACTGGTTTACTTGAAGCTCTGCCTATGGAATTGTTACAGAGGTACTGTCTCCTGTGAGGCATAAATCTGTTTAAGCCAGATTGTTTCCCATGCCTGTCTGATGTGGCTCTCATCCCCTTGCACAGGACTGTCACCTGTGGAGAAGCTGGCTCCCATAAGGCTGCCTGAAGTGCTATGGGGAGTAATGTAAATTCTGCTCAGAGAAACAAGTTGTGGTTTCTAGCCTAGAATTCTGTAAGGAGACTTGGGAGACTGAATGTTTAGTTAAGTGTGAGAAGACCCCTGGTTGAGCATTGTATCTACCGGGTATGGTTCTTTGAAAGCAAACTAAGATAATAAATGTAAATTGTCTTGTACACAGGTTCTCTTTGTATAAAAGGTCTGGGTTTTTTCAGCTTTCCAATGCACATTTAGAATGCCCTTGTATCGAATGCAGTTCTAATCCAAACCATACCCCTTCTCTCCTCTCCCCGCCATGCCTCCACGTTCAGCCTTATTACAAGCATTCCAATCTCAGTTGTGTACTCCATAACAACTTTTAACTGGTTCATCTGAACCAGAAACACTCCCTAACTTCCTGTGAGTTTTCTAGCAGGAAATTGGACAATGTAATATGCTTTATTTATAAAACAATCCCCTTAACATCAAGAACTAGGACATGTTCTTAATTGCACTTTTTATGAGAATTCTATACTATTGTTTTTTTACTTAAACTGAATAATGTTTCATTTTATTGCTTAATGCAAATACACTTAGAAATCATAAAAGTGAGAAATAAAAGGTACACTTTTTAAAAAGCTTTTATTATAATTATACCACTTAATCAACCACAAATAAATGCTTAGAATAATTTACTTCATATAGTTATTGTAAAATACCTTGATCTTCAATAATGCATTGGCTTAAAGTTTCAACTTAAAACAATGAATTGCAGAAAGTGTATGTTACATCTGCATACAAGCAAAGTATCTTAATTAAAATGAACAAAATTAAATAATTTCAATGTTCCACAAAAATCCATTTTTGGCTATGTTAATTTTCTTATTGATTTTTCAGCTATAATGCAAAATCTATTGTCACATAGACATGGCTGTAATTAGCCTAAAAAAGAGCTAATATGTCATATATATTCCATCAATTATATGTAATGAATATATATTTGAAATAAAATAAACTGGAAAATAATCTATTAGTTATAAACTAAGCCCTAATTAATACATGCACACTCCAAATTAAAGAGCAGCTAAGCAGTAAAAGACAAAAATAACTCCATGGAGAAATAGCACATAAATATTTTTCTTAAGCACATTTTAAAGAAGTTTGCAGGTTTTAATAACAAAACATAACAAAAATACTAAACTAATATTAATAAAGTCTGCAACACAAACCTCCAAAAATTATTAGAGAACATAATCAGTAGTATTCTCAAAAATATTTCTAAAAACTTCCATTCTGGTATAGTTTCTTAGTAGCCATTTTTGCAAAGGGCTATCATTACACATTTCCACAGTGGGCTGTTGGGAGCCATCAGCTACTTTGCTTACTGAGAGACAGGACTGGGTGATTATGTGAAGAAGAGTGTAAGTCTGTTTGACAAAGAAAATAATGAATAACAACAGAACCAAGTACAAAGGCAGTAATAAATCAATCATTCCTGACAACATACAATTTCTACTGGATAAGAATGGAAGGCACACGTCAAAATAATTGCATCAATGGAGCTGTGAGCCACATCCTTTTAGATGGCTTTAATATTAACTGTATTTGGTCGGAGTAAATGAAGACAAGACAGAAGATGGAGAAGAGCCTGAGATCAAGTGATGAGAATTTTTGATGGAAAAGGTTATATTCTCAGTGTTTGTTCTAGTGATGAAATGCTTTTAGTGCTACTGAGTTATTTTGTGAGTGGAGTCAAAACCATTGACTAGTCCAGTTTTCAGTTATGGTCTTTGGCCTCCTCTTTCCTTTGCTCTAAATTTATTTTGTACTCAAATAGTTCCCACTGTGTTTTCACCGGGCTAACCTGATGGTGTTAAAACAGGATCAAATACATGGTGGAAGGAGAACTGACTCTGGGTGGTGAACACACAATGTGATATATAGATGATGTATTAGAGAATTGTACACCTGAAATCTATGTAACTTGACTAACCACTGTCACCCCAATACATTTGATTTTAAAAAGAAAGTGTCCTACATATGTATTGCAACATTCATCTGAATGTCAATTACAAAATTAATAAAGGAAGGACAAAGAAAAAGATTAACTTCACTTGGGCTCTTAATTCGACTTATTTCTCCAAACACAATTTGTAATTATTTGTCGGTTTCTTGTTTTCCATCTATTTCCTCAGAAGAAACATAAGTTCCAGGAAAGCCTGGGACCATAACTACCAACAGCATCAAGCCCAGACCCTGCACACAGGAGGCCCTGGTTAGTTGATTAAACCACTTAGTGAAAGGCCAATGCTGAAACTACATTCTGATAATTAAACACATGTCTTGGACACCTTAACAGATACAAATCATTGGATTTTTCATGTCAAGGACTAACTTTCTACACTAAAATCATAGATAAAAGATTTAATAAAGATAGGAGAGGTAACATCATATATAATAAATTTAATTTGTAAAAGAACACTGTTCAGTATATAGTTTGATTTATTAAAGAAATTAATTTTTGGGTGGGCGTGGTTTAAAATCCAAACTCGAATTTCCTATCTACGAGTATACTGTTTACAATCTGTAGGTTTGATAAGCCTCTACCCTCAGAGACTTTTCTTTTTGCAACAAACTTTTCTTGTTAAGTTTCATGTTGACATCAAAGATCCCAGTGTTAGTGATTGTGAATTTCATGTGTCATTAAAAAGATAAATAAATTATGAACTCTTCCTTGGTTTGAAACGAAAACAAAACTTGATTTTACTTATGCTCAGCAAATGTAACTTCAGAACATGAAGAAGGTATACAAAATACATTTGTAATATATTCCCCCAAAAATATTTATCACATGAATCACCATGAAAAAAAATCCAAAGAACTTTCACTCCAGGTACTTCCAAAATGCCATAAAGTTGTTATTCAAAATGTTAAGTATGATCTCCTTGTTATCTGTGCTTTTGTTAGAATACAATGAGTATTCTAAAAAACAACTGTAAATGTTTAACAAACAAGAACTCAAATTGCAATACTAAATTATTAAATTTCTTATTCACTAATTGATTCTATGTAAGAAATCACAGCTATGGGTCAATGGGAATATGGAAAGGTAATACTTGCTAATATAGGCAGCATTCAAAAGGCAAATCAAGCAACTGTTTTTATTAGGAATGCTACACAGGGAAATGGCTAGATTGCCAGTTACAGATCACTTACCTTGAAATTATATTCCCATTTACCTGCTTTCTGATAAAGGTAAATAAAAGGGATATTAAGTAAAGTCTAAATATAAGCTTCTGTGATTTCAGTAAATATCAATCCAACACATTTTACCTACTGAAAAAAAAAATCCTTACATTGTGACTCTCTGAAACATTTAATACAGATGAATATTGAATTCATAACAAGTAATTTCTCAGTCAACATGCACAGTCACATGAAAAACAAGACTAATTTTTAGCATCATATTTTGCTCCCTTTTTTTTTCTTTGTTGCATAGTGTTTGTCAAGCATAAATGTTCTGTTCTAAAATTAGATTGTCACATTGTATGTAGCTGCCTGGATGTTCAAAAAGAAATGTGATTATGTGCACTTATTTCAGGAAAATATACATTTCAGATGGATTGGAACACAGTTGTGATGTTCAAATATAATATAAGAAAACCTGAATAAAATAGAATGGATGAATGCCAGACCTTTATAAAAATACTTTAAAAAATGTTTCAGTGAGATAAAACACAGGATTTTTTCTCCCTTTGTGTTTTAACTCTATGGCAGTGAGCTTTCATAGCACCAAAATGTTCAGGTAATTTATTCAGGAGATTCTAGGCCAGGTGGGGATTATGCAGTTTTGCTGATGATGCTCAGGGGCCCCAAATTGAACATGATTGGCCAGGTATAAGGTGGTATCAAAATAAATTAATGGCTGTGTGATTTAAGAAATATATTTTGGTGATTTATTGTTTGGAACAAAATTATAGGGCAAACTAGAAAATAGTGTGAGGAAACCATGGATGCTAAACATTTTAAAATATACAGGAGAGACCAAACCAATGAGAGTTGTCCTATCCCAAATGCCAACAGCATCTCCTTGAGAAACGCTGTTATAGCAGCTCTGACTCAACTCATCTTGTGACCAAATACTCTTCCCTGCTTGCTTCAGCTTCAGTGATGTTAAAAGCTTTATCCCGGGAGAAAGAGAACAGAATGGAGGAAGCCACCTGGCACAAGTGTTGTTTTGGTCACAGGACTAATTGTGATGTTCTTTTAGCAGAAATTCAAAAACAGAAAAGATTAGTAGGGTTTTACACAACCCCTTCTAATCTGAGCCCAATCATCAGATGGAATTCAGATTAGATTTAGACCAAACCTGTTCTTCCTAAATTTTGTAGATTATAAGGATCTAGGGGTATGATAGCTGAAGATTATGGAGTTTCTTTTTGATGTGATGCAAATATTCTAAAATTGATTGTGGTGGTTGTTGCACATGTTTGTCAATATCCTAGAAACCACTGAACTGTACACCTTGGTAGGTAAATCATAAGATGTGTGAATTATATCTCAATAAAGCTGCTTTAAATATGGGGGATAAAAATATTTAGTTAAGGAAGTGGGACACTGTATTTCAAATCAAAATTGACCATGTATTTATTGCCAGATTATGTTTAGTTTCATTCAAATAAACATAGAAGCAAATATATATTAATTAATTATAATATGAATATGTATAGCTACAGTTTGTAAATAATTAGACCATACTGACAAAGTAGTTTTATAATTGCCACTTTGTCCAAATTGACAGCATTTATTGCAAAATTTTTTCAAATGATTAAGGAAAGGAGAAATTCTATGTAAATAAATTTTGATACCACAAATAATTGATAGTATTTAATTACTTATTTCATTTATAATATTGTAAATTTAGCTTATTAGATCATCATCATTGAAATCATCTAGTTGTTTCTAGTGTTTCAGTGACTTCAACAGAATGTAATATAGTGGAAAGACTACTGGATTGAGTGCCAGAAACCTGGAGTGTACAAACACAGAGAGGACATTTAAATACTCTAAGCTTATGTTTACTAATGTGAAGAACACAAATAAGAATAATATTATAGAATTGCATGCAAAAACATAAGAAATTATAGCTAATCAATAAACTTAATTGCCTTCTATTCTACTCCACTCACCTAAGTAAACAAACCAGTTGGAGAGACTCCATGTTTTGAGACTTTATAAGACTGGTTCAATTTTTCTCTGGCTATTCCAACAAATCTATTTCTATTTATGACTAGCTTTTCTAAGATTGAAAGGACTCCAGGAGATATGGTGATGGACTATTTCAGCTGTTCACACTGTGAGATTCACAATTGTACTGATAACTAGCTTTCTTTGAATACTTTATTAGGACCTAAACCCTGCCTCGGCCGCTGTCAGGGTGATCTTTGTGTTTTAGAGTCTTCCTAATAAAGACTGAAAGAAGAGAACATTAAGGTACGTTTCAGCTCTGTAATTCTGTGAACTCCATCAAATTTTATTCTGCTTTGAAACTGCACCACCTCAGAAGTTTCTCAAAGAAGAGTAAATTTGCCTTTGATTGCAATAGATAAAGAATAAATTAAAGAAGCAGCAAGCAGCACTTGTCTACTTTCCACTGGTTGGAATATAAGAAGACTAGAGCTGCTTGGCAGTTACTCCTCTTTTCCATCTCAGCACCTCCCCTTTCGGCTCCTTTTCCCTTCCCCATCTCTCCTAGAGGCCTGATCATTTTCCAAAGTGTATGTGTGCCTTTTCCTAGCTTTGCAATATTTTTCAACAGTGTACAAAAAGACTAAGGAAGATAAGTAGAAGTTTGACCATAGTCTAGAACTTTCCTTCTCACTCTTTTAAAATTGTACATGAATGACCTGGGGGATTTTTGTTAAAATATAGGCTCTGATTTAGTGTGTCTAGAGTGGATTGTCAGGATCCTGATTTCTAACAAGTTCCCAGGTAATGCTGTTAGTCCTAGAATCACACTTTGGGTAACAGTAATTGGGACTATTCTGTACACTAAAGTGACCCTAAAACTAACACTTAAAGAAAAGTTAATCATAAAAAATAAATATTACATATCAATTTCATTAAAAAAAGCCATCTGAATTTTTCTGACTTCTTCACAAATAAAACCAAAAAAATTTCCAGAAAGGCAATATATCATTCCTACAATTACTCCATTCTCTTGTGACTTCTCTACATTACAATTTATACATTTTTTAAAATTTTGCATTATGATTTAAAATTTTTAATTTAGAAAGTTTAAGTCACAATTGTATTTGAAAACATAGACATAAACATATAAGACAGTAAATTAAACTATGTATATACTTTTAAGATGATTTAGACAGTTTATTTAAAAATAAATATTTGTCAATAACTATGACATAAACTTTTTTGTATCTGTTTTAGAAACAAATCTTACAAAGATACAAAATATTGCAATACTCTAAAAATACTGCAATACATAACTCTTAGTCATACAAACTAATAAATTAGAAAAAACCAAAAAAACATTTCTGTATCTTAGGTGAAGCAACCCATTTTTTTCACTTTTCTTTCAAATTCCCTTGGTATTCAACAATCTTGCTACTAAATGATAAAAATATAAACAAGAGCATATGCCTAATTACCAATAATAGTTATTTCAGAAATGAAGAAATCTGAGTTATGTCATGACTATAAAAGCCATTAGCCAATCAAAAATTATAGAAAAGTTTAAAGACTATAAGTGGTATTCTGAAACTCAACTGTTTTGTCTTTTAAAAAATATGTACACTCATTCCTTTTTTCTTATAGATATATGTTATAGTTCTTGTAGCACAAGCCCAGTAAAGTCTTGGGTTCCTGGTGAAGACTAAAGAGCAACAACAACAATAAAAAAGTTTTATTTAAAAATATAATACTTTCAGGATTTCTCCTTTTTCTATACATTTATCTGTACTTTTCCTAATAGGAGAGGCAGGGAGCTGATTAAGGACCCAGATTTACCCATATGTATTATTGAAGGAAATGTCTTCTGCAGTCTTAATATGAAGGGTGGTGATGACAATAGTTCAAGAGAAAAAATGGTGGTCGAATAAAGAAGGTGAATAAAATCAAGAGTCTGAAAAGAACTTACTGGACTGTGCAACACAGGAAGGATTCATGGTGTTTGTCCTTAATTATGTCCCAGAAGAAGAATATGTTTTATCCAGAGAGCTTGGTAATATTGTATACATTTTAGGGCCAAAATTTAACCCTGTGTAACCAGTTTCAAATAACATAAGAATTCAGTATGTAAATTACAAGGACATTCAAAATGTTTTTAAAATGAATGCCTTGTTATTATAAAATATCAATAATACCAACAACTCTGAAGATTGGTTTTTAAAATGTTACTCTTGCAGAATATTCTAAGCTTTCGCAGAACACTGAATTTGTGTAATTCATTTACCTCCATTGTATTATTTATCTTACAAGAATAAAATTTACTTTTTAAATAAGTCACCGACCATTTGATAATGTAGAAAATGTAACAGAGACGACCAATTCATTTTGTTAAGCAAAGAGAACAGAAAGAAATTAAGCCGTTCCAAGGCAGCTTTCTAATGCAGAGGACAGTATTTCTTTTTTATTAGCTCCATCTGATGGTTGATCTGGTTTTTACACACTGCCAGGCTGCAAATTCCCAACAGTAAATTTGTTGTTTTCTCTCCTGCTCTTTTCTCCAAAAGATGTGCTACATTGAAAAGATGCTGTGTAATTGATTATGAACCTAATTAGTTTATTATTGAATTTTTCAAAGTATTTACTATTATGACGAGCATTCACTCTAATCTTGTTAGCTTTTTCCTTTAAAGTTGAGAAGCATAAATATTAGAGATTACAATGGTATAAAATTTAACATTTGAAAATATGTTGTTAAAAATATGAAAATCATTGAAATTGTCTGTATATGCACACCACGTGCACACCTCTCAGATTAGCATAGCTTGCCCCTTGCCTAATTTATGTTGAGCATGTATATGTGATAACAAATATTAAGCACATAAAAATTACTTTATCTTTCTCATTTATATTTTATACTTATGGACTAGTTTTGCAAATCCGCCTTATATGATAAATCATTCTCATGTTATCAAATATGTGCATGCATGCTTGAAAATGCAGTTCTTCCAATGCAGAAAAATAGAACTTAGGATTTAAATGTATTTGATATAACTGAGTTTAAGCATTAAAAAATAAGTAAATTAAGGAAAATACTATACCTCCGCATCATATTCCCATAACTGATTTCCTCTCATATGGTGGCATTTTAACATGATGACTGGTCCATTGAGTCTAGAAACATCCAAGCACAAATCATCGGTTCGGATTTCTTTGTCAGCAGTATAAGAAAATACCTGAAAATATAAAATTCAGCTATAAAATAATATCTTCTTAAAAACAAGAAAGTCACTGAATAGCAGATTTATTTGTTGAAGCTTTCATATCAGATAAATTTATGTTTTCAAATGATCTCTGCTGTGTGATCTTGAGAAAGCTAGTTCACCTCTCTGAGTCCTTCTGCAAAATAGGGAGAGTATCATGTTTTATAAGGTTTTTGTGAAGCCTCAATTTAACAAATTTATGAAATGCTTATTATTTGCTGGTACTGTACTTCCTGCACTAGGCTGGCCTTATAAATCTCACAACAGGTTCAATAAAAGGAAGTTTGTAAACTGTGTGGAGCTCAACAAAGGGCAGTCCCTGTTCCCACCACCATATGACTGATTCCTCACTCTAGGGACAATGATGTTTTCCAAAAGGAAGTTTATTTTTTTCTTTCTATAATGTAAATGCATCACATAAATTTTATTAACTATTTTCAGTGGATTCCTAAAGTTTGTAGACTTATCTAGAGAGCTCATTAAAGGTAGGCTCTATGCTTATCTTTCTCATATCGTTTTGGCTGGGCTTAACTACAATTCTTCTCAAAATATCTAAGAAATGTCAAAGTGGTTTGTAGGCACATAGTTAGCTAATTCAAACGGATACTACATAATCTCTGTTACTTTGTTCCTGGTGTGAATAATTTATAACATTGACTATTAAAGTTTCATGAGAGTTATTAAGCACATAATTATAAAAGTTATTTTCTTCCATTAGCTGTGATAACTATGGTTCAGTATTCTACGGGTATCTTTTCTCCTTGTAATGTCAAGAGGGAGTGTAATAAGGAAAGTGATCCCAGGGTATTTTTGTTTTCCAAAGCAGTCTGATGAACTTGGAGTAAGTCAGCTGTACAAATCACTTATAAACTCTCGGGCCCTAGTTATTTTTTTGTTTGTTCATTTGTTTGTTTGTTAAAGTTTATCGGGGCGACAATTGTTAGTAAAGTTACATAGGTTTCAGGTGTACAATTCTGTATTACATCATCTATATATCAATTGTGTGTTCACCATCCAGGGTCAGTTCTCATTCCATCACCATATATTTGATCCCCTTTCATTCTAGTCTTTAAGCTGATCAAGTCAGTCTTGAAAGGACTGCTGTGACAGCACTGCTACTCAGGCTTTTTTCTGAAAAACACCAGAAGTTGTAAGAGAAAGGTGCAAAGTCAATGATGGAGCCCAAGTACCCTCTTAAGGCAACATCGTAATTCTTCACAAAGGTTATACTCATACATTCTACACAATATAAAAACTGAGAAGTATAAGAACTTCCTTTAATTGAACCATATATAAAATATATCATAGACTTCATGGTAAGAAATTCAGAAAAACATTTTTTATCTTTAATATTTTTAATGTTCACATTTTTAATGGAAAATACAAGTAACCAAATTAAGAATAAAAGAAACACCCACCAAACATAAGTATCTGCATCCTTCCCATACATGGTTAGTATTTTTTTAATAGAACTATAGTAGTTTCCCCTTCTCCATGGTTTTGCTTTCTGTGGTTTCAGTCACCTACAGTCAACTGCTGTCAGAAAATATTAAATGGAATCCAGAAATAAACAATCCATATACATTTTCTTTCTTTTTGGGGGTGGTGTGGAGAATGGGCAGAATTAATTAAGAGCAACGTTGGGGATTGGGCACAGCAGGACTAGGTGTGGTAAGAAACTGGTGGGTAATACGTAATGGGAAGCCTGTGGCATGGTCTGGTGCACCCAATTGAGGGTGACGAGGACTGTGGTGAAATGGACTGCATGTTCACCTGGGTCCTGAATCTGATACCGCTTCTACCCTGGCCATGCATGGAGGGGAGCTGTCAGAGTCAGCTGGTGTGGTCCTCTTCCCCAACTTGCCCCAGACCCATAGCCCTGGCTAAGACTGCATGTGGGGCCTACACGTCCCGGAAGAGAAGCTCATCTTGCTCCAAGTTGAGATATACGTTTGGGTGCCACAGAGGGTGTGATGGGTATGTGTCCAGCCAAGTGTGGTACAATACACCAGCCTGCATTCTGAGCCTGGCTGGCTTGTACGTTTAAAGAAGATTCAGTGAATATGTGGTCTGATGAAAGAGGAAAGAAGAAACTAAAGGCTCAGGGTGGTGGTGTGGGGTTGTCAGGTAGACCTAGGTACAAGTCACTTATTAGCCAGGCAGCTTTGGAAAAGTAAATGGGGTAATGCAGCCTTCCTCAGGGGCTATTGTTAAAAAGGTGCTCTAACTTGGCAACTCTCACTGTTTGGCTGTTTCTGAGGCCACCTCTGGAATGATTTCCAGGGACCCAGGCCCACGTTGTTGCATCACCACCAGCATGTAAATTGGGTGTGGGTGTGGCAACAATTCATACATTTTAAATTGCATGCCATTCTGAGTAGTGTGATGAAGTCTCCAGCTGCCTTACTCCTTCCTGCCCCTTTGTCCAGCTTCTCCATGCTGTATATGCTCCCTGCCTCTTAGGCACTAAGTAGTCCCCTTAGTTATCAAATCTTCTGTCTCTGTATCACTATGCACATGTTTAAGTAACCCTTATTTTATTGTTGTAATTGTTCTATTTTATTATTAGTTATTGATGTTAATCTCTTACTGTGTCTAATTTATAAATGAAACATTATCATAAGCATATGTGAATAGGAAAAAAACATAGTATATGAGGTCTGACCATTAGGCTTGAGAACTTGTTGCAAGGCTGTTACTAAACTTTTTTGATATCAGAAGGATTATTCATTACAAATTTGTACCAAGTGGACGAACAGTTAACCAAGTTTACTATTTGGAAGTGCTGAAAAGGCTGCGTGTGAAAGTTAGACGACTTGAACTTTTCACCAACAACCCATGGCTCTTGCATCACGACAATGCACCAGCTCACACGGCACTGTCTGTGAGGGAGTTATGAGCCAGTAAACACATAACTGTGTTGCAACACCCTCCCTACTCACCTGATCTGGTCCCAAATGACTTCTTTCTTCATGCAAAGATAAGGAAAATATTGAAAGGAAGACATCTTGATGACATTCAGTACTTTGAGGGTAATATGATGACAGCTCTAATGGCCATTCCAGAAAAAGAGTTCCAAAATTGCTTTGAAGGGTGGAATAGGTGTTGGCATTGGTGCATAGCTTCCCAAGGGGAGTACTTCAAAGGTGACCATAGTGATATTCTGCAATGAGGCATGTAGCCCTTTTTCTAGGATGAGTTTGCAAACTTAATTGTCTGACCTCGTTACAGGGTTCGGTACTATCCATAGTTTCAGACATCCACTGGGGGTCTTGCAAAATATCCCCCATGGAAAGTGGGAGACTACGTACAAACATATTTAATTAAATAACTGAATCTGGTAGGAAACTTTGACCTGAGGGAGGAAAATTTCAAGAGAAATTTATTTGCCCATTATAGGCTTATTTCAATGTGAAGAATAATTTTCCACAATGAAATCACTTTATTTCAGTTGTGTATGGATGCCAATATAAATGGAGACACCAAAGCGTCCATATTCATCATTAATGTTGCATGAATGCAATCATTGCCTGAGCAATGATTCTCCTCAGATTTCTTAGGATAATTTGGAAACTACCTGTTGAAAGTTCTTGAGTGCAGTCTACCATGGTTTTTGTTCCTTAATTTCTAATTTTGATTAATTTTTTTGTCAATTAGTAGATATCTTAAGTAATTTTCATTCAAGGAATTTATATTTGTAGAATAATTTTGCATATACATTATATATTATATGTTAATATATAATATATATAATACATAGTTATATATATATGTATATATGGAATATATACATATATATATAATATATATTTATCTTTCTTTGGCCTTTGCACTTGAAAAAAAGGTAACTGATGTTAAAATGACTGTTCCACATATTTTTTTTTTTTTTTAAACATCTGCAGAAAATACTTTCATTGTCTTCTGGCATTGATGTAAAACCAGGATTACATGGGTTTTTTGTACCTGAGAATCTCATTTTTATGCTTGACTGTCTCCAGGATGTGTTTTATTCTATATAATAGTAAAAAGTGAATGTTAGTATATGCATGTCTTTCTTGATTTTCTCTGGATATTAGTTTGATCTCAAATATTTATCTTTTATGTCTATCATCTTTTTATTCATAATTTTCATCTTTGTGCTTTTTCATATCTCCTATTGTATAACATTCATGGAATTCACTTTGGGATAGACTGAAATATTATACCCAAAATACTTTCTAGAGAAATCAGTTCACAGAAGCATTCAGTAACTGATATTTCACATTATTGGAGTTAATCTCCCAGGTGTGGCTTTGTGTATAGATTCCTGCCTTGATTATATGCCCTGTATCCAAAGAATTTTTGGACAGGAACTCAGCAGGTTTTTCTCTTGCTGGTATGCTTACCTCTTAGACCCTACACAGTCCTGAGGTTGGGGGGTGGTGCTTAATGCCTTATGACAGACTTTCCTGACACTTTTCAGCACAATACCATCTCCGTATATCATCACCCTTTAGATTCACCACTTCTGAGTTCCTTGTGAATTTGGGGACAACCTCACATCTCTTTAATTTCCCTAAGAAGCAGCAGCTCCCCGTGACTATAGCCTGTTGCCTATGTCAATATCCCAGTAGATTCTTTCAGTTGGTATATGTAATTCTTAGTAGACTACCTGCCCAGTCTCTGTTCTTGCTGTAGTTAAAGGTTTTATTCCTAACCACATAAAATATTTCAAACTTGAACACATATGAAACACATTAACTTAAACTATCACACACGTTGATGAGTTTACAAGATTGATTCCTTCATAAGAGAAATGTTATTATATATTCTTTTACAAAAATTGGAAACTAATTCTCCCTTTCTAGTTACCACTCAAATTGCTTTTTGATTGGTTACCAATACATATTCTTACTAAACCAGAATTGAGTTACACAAAGGCTAGATTTAGCATTTATTTTCAGTTGTTTCAATGCCAGGTTGGCTCTAATGACAACTGATGAAATCACAGTCTAATCACTTTAAGCTAAGATGACTAGAAGCAGAGTAAAATAATCAATCTCTGTGTTCTTCCACCCATTATAAAAGAGGAACAGGAAGAAGTAACATTAATTGAGCACCTATCTGTGTTAGAAAACATGTGGATAGGATTCATATATACTATATTACATAAATTTGCCCCTTTGTTACATTGTGCAATTATATTTATATTCCTGTGAATGTATGCCAACTTACAGTACTGCAAAGCATAATAAATAGAGCTCTTTTCATGAGGTGTATGGATGCAATAATTTATAGGGCTTTAAAAATCTGTTTTACACCTAAGCTTCATATTTGTTTAAACACATAAAATTATGAACTATTTAGCATTACATGTCGTCCTTTGTAGCTAGCTCTGCAAAGAATCACTAAAAAGGCCATTTTTACTGAATTATTTTAAGTTCAGCTATCTTATAAGAAGTGATGGATCCTGTGTTCCTCTTTGTGGACCCTATTAATTATTATGCGTTCCAAAGACTATTTTGATTTCTGTAACAACTCAGTTTTTATTCTCTCCTATTGTATTATAATTTGCTAGGGCTACCATAACAAAGTACCACTAGATGGCTTAAACAACAGACACTTATTTCCTCAGAGTACTGGAGGCTAGAAGTCCAAGATCAAGATTTCAGCAGGATTGGTTTCTTTTGTGAACGTCTCTCCTTGTACAGATGGCCATCTTCTCCCTGCATCTTCACATGGTCTTCCTTCTGTGTCCTAATCACTTCTTATATGGATCACAGCCCTATTAGATTAGGGTCCACCATATGATCTCATTTTACCTTAATTACATCTTGAAGATCCTATCTCCACATATAGTCATATTCTGAGGCACTGAAATTAGGACTTCAACACACACATTTTTGGAGAGGGGACACAATTCAGCCCGTAATGCCTAATAAACCTTTAAAACATACTGAAAAAGATAATGTGCCTTTCCTTATGTCTTGATGAAAACTACAGGGTGTAAGATTTTTTCTGCTCACTTGTCATGGTCCCCTGGGGATTCATTTCAGAAACTGAAATGAATGGTCTGTTTAATGGTCTGTAGAATGGTCTGTTTAATATTATCAGTTGAAACTCCGAATGAAATGTAGCACCAAATCTCCTCCTCTTTTCTAAAGTTGTTGCTTTAGGTTGGAAGTCTGCAGTGGGAAAGGGCAGTGTTGACTTCTGTATTTCACCATCTTAAGTTTTTTCTTTCTTTCTCACCTCCCTTCCACTCCCAAATTCCTCCAGGCTGCTAATCAGTTTTTGATTCTGCCAGGGTGGGAAAAGTAGAGGAGCGGTCTTACTTGAACTGCCTCCGTAACTCCTTCCTATTTTCTGGCCTGGCGGAGATTTAAAGCTGCCTCGCCTGAGTGCTTTTGGATCTTCAGAGATTTCAATTGCCAAGCACTTCTCGTTGAAATGTTAACTAAGAAAACAATACATCTTTTATAAGTGGGTCACTTTTTGTGACTTGACCAATTCAGAGAGGCAAGCTGACTCAGGCAGTGCAGTCACTTCAATTCATTTGTCATAGGTCAGCATTACCATGTGTGAGTCAGGTCACAGCCTTTCCAATTCCCCAAATTCCACATAACAGACTCTCAAAGTGGTATCCTACACAATTTACAGGTCCCAGTGCAAAAGGATAATACAGGACATATTGTTCAAAAACTATTAAGACTTTCAAGCATGTAGGGCCCTGTTTGGCTGCATAGGTTGCACATAGACGAAGCTGCTCCCACCTTGAGTCGTCCTCTCAGTAGCTTTGTCATCAGAAGCTAGAATCACAACCCCTCCCCTCTAGAGGGAGGGTGACTACTCTCTCCATGGAAAACCTTACAATATTCTTCACCTTCTGACATCCCCTGTTATGGGTTGAATTGTGTCCCAGCAAAAGCTATGCTAAAGTCCTAATGTCTAATACCTCCGAACGTCAACATATTTGGACATAGGGTAATAGCAGATGCAATTAGTTAAGTTACCCTGAGGTCATACTGGAGCAGGGCAGGCCCTTAATCTAAAATGACCTGTTGGAAATGACCTTATAAGAAGACAGACACTTATGGGGAGAAAGGGCCCTGTAACAACGGAGGTAGAAATTGAAGCAATGTTTCTACAAGCCATGGGATTGCAGGCAAATACTGGAAGCTAGAAGAAACAAGGAATGATCCTCCCTTACAAGTTTCAGAAGGAATATATCCCTCTGACAGCTTGATTGCAGACTGGAAGCCTCAAGAACTGTGAGACAATACATTGTTGTTGTCTTAAACCATCCAGTTTGTGATTTGTTACAGCAGCCATACGATACACATATAGCTCCTTTTAGTCCTTATGCTGGCTGAGGGGTCTAAAACTCATGGAATCAGTTTTCCAAATTGTCATTACAAATTTTGCATAGACTTCCCTAAGTCTTATTTTAGATTTCATATCTTGGTGTCTGGACTGAAAATGGTACCATCCAGTTACACTTTCCAATAGCATCAGAGCAATCATTTTTATAATCATTTTTCTATTTTATTATATCTTCAGAAAGTGGTTCTTTAGTGGGGTTAGGTGATTTACCTGCTTTTATGCATACTTTATAGAAATCACATTGATTTCTGTCTCCAAACTGATATATTCTAATGAGTCTGGGAATAATTCTCAACATATAAAGGATGCTAGCTACTTCCAATCTCAATTCCTTTTAACCTTCGTATTTTTTTTTTTTCAGAGAAGGTAAGCATTTTCATTATTTCACCTATGTATATAGTTTGTTCTGTATTTTCCATTTGGGTAAATATGCCCAACAGCATTTTATAATTTTGCAAATACCTATGATTAAAACACTTAAATTTTCAAGGACTGTTGTGAGAAAGAGCTTCTAAAATATTTTATATGAAATTAATGCTTTACTGTGTCTAGACATTCTTTTAAAATAAAGTTGCATCATGCTTAAATCCTAGCATTGTATAGCTACTTCTTTAAAAATACTATTTTATAGTTACTCCCATGGAAAACTGCAAGCTAAATTTTGCTCAGATTAGTAGCATAAGCAGCTGCTCGCACCTTGTGGAAGCAGCGCAAGTTTCAAAGCAAGTTCACTGTTCCCTGTTATTGGGATCTGGACCAAGCCTCCTTCAGCATGGGCTCAGGAACCACACGCCCTCTGCTGGCTCTGTCTGGCACAGGATTTCTTATTTTCTTGTATCCTTAGATGAAGAAATATTTTGTGTATATATATATGTGTGTGTATATATATATATATATATATATATACATACATACACATACCTACATATATATACACACACATATACATATACAAATTCTTATATATTTATGCATATATATATATATACACACATATATAAAATCTGTGTATATTTAAAGTTCACACATGTATCTGATTTAGCTTATTATATAGGTTGTGATTTCCCTAGATTTAGTTACATATAATCCGAATTTATAAAATAATTTTCCTATTGAGTGCCTCAGGACAATATTTTCTATAACAGGTCACAGTTTGAAGGGACTCTGTCAGTTTATGCCAACTGCTTCACTATCTAGATGAATAAACCAAGGCCAACAAATTTACAGGATTCACCCGATTTGCCAGAACTGCCTAGTGACAGACGTCTCTCTGGACCCCAGGCTGATTGTCACTATTCTTTTACTTGACTACGCTGCCCTTACACACTCATCACTTAGTCATTTTGGAGCTTTAGGCCCTCTGGGGGATCACTTTAGGTATTTGAAGTGCAGTCAATTTGAGAAATCTGTCAACAACCATCCCGAAGGATAAATTACAAGAAAACAAACACATACTGTTAGTTTTTTCCACCTCACTCTGTAAATAGCCCAGGAAAATTTGCACTGAAATAACAAGGAAAATTGTTTAGCAACAAAAATTAGACCTTTAGCAATGTGATCTCTCTCACTGTATGTCACACCATCCTGAAATTAGCATGGGAGAGGCACCCATGTAATTGAATTCATCAATGGAGCCACCAAGCAAAGAGACTTTGCTCCCAGACAGGTCCTTTTTCTGTCTTAGTTGATTTCTGGTTTCATCTATAGCCTGTTAGCTCAGTGGTTTGTGTGGAAGAGGGTAAGGAGAAGTATGTAGCTTCTGGCTGTGTACTCTCAACTTACTCGTATCTTACATGCCTAGATGATATCTATAGTCTTTTGCAGTTTGAATGCTCTAAAACTCTGTTATTAAAAACAGGATGTGTGTGTGAATCTCATTTTCAATGTTCCCATCCTGTTCTCAACATCATCTATGAAACATCCACTCTTTCCTCTTTCACCTCAATGTAACTGGATGTGACAATTTGATATTTCTTAATTAGTGCTCATTAGTCATTTCATTCCTCAGTCTCTGACCTGGTCTGTGCCGATCGCATTACCAGGATTACCCTTCTGATTCCATTTTGCCCAGGAAAAGACAGCCCTACCTAAAGTCTTAGTACTTTTTTCACTTTCTTTATGTAGCACTTTGTAACTGTTCTTACCTAGATAGCTTATCTATATTGTGTTGCAGGTACGGCCTAATTTGTGTATACCTTGGAGCAGGACAGCACTGCAACAATGGGCTTTGGAAAATGACACAAACGTGGGTCTGAGACTTTCTTCCACTGCTCATCAGAACAGAGTTACTGGGAGGCTGTGTCAAAATCTTGGCTTCCTCATCCAGGAAAAGGATAAAGATGCTCCCTATTTTTTGGGCTATTTCAGGGGTTGAACAAGGTAATTCATGTAAACTCTAAACGCAGCAGTTGCTTCAGTAACATCTAAATATTAGTTATTATCTAGCAAAATCTAGACAGATAATCTACATTTATTACATTCTGCCTTATCTTTTTATTATTTTTTAAACCTTGCTGTCCCAATAACAATGCTGAAGATGTATTTTAAACACCAATGGAAACAATTCTGGAAAAAGAGTATATGTTTAATAATCATTTACTGAACTGAAATGAAAACAATTTGTCTTTGGAATTCTCTAGTCCACTTTGTGGAAAACAGAGCAAGAGTAAGGTAATATAATAAGCAGGATGCACTAATAAAATAACAGAATGTGATTGATGCTTCTATTTTCTTTCTATTTCATTATTAAATCTTCCTATTTTAATCTTTACTTATGTTAAAGGTTATTAATGTTTAATACTTTCCTTTACCTTGAAGGGTTTTAAAGGAAGTCTACAATTCAAGAATTCTAATTTTTAAACATTACGCTCCACTCATATTTTACTATTGTAGTATTGAATATAAATTGCAAATTTAATTCCAATCAGAATCCCTTCTTGAATATACCCTACTAGATATTTGAATGTACAGATGCTGCGTTTTATGTGACTATGGTGGAATACTCAGTTGACCTCAACTTTTCTGTTCCCTGGTGTATGCCCTGTGTAAACACCCTTCCTTTGAGTGTGAGTGAGACTTTGATTATGACAGGAAAGTCACTTCATGATTATATTATGATACATAATACCTCATATAGCCAACCAAAGAGAGAGATTTTCCTACTGGCTTTGAAGATGCAAACTGCCATGTTTGACACGGTCATTGGCAGAGCAATGGGGGCTGCCCATAGCTGCTGAGAGCAACCGTTGGCAGAGATCCAGAAAAAAAACTAAAAACACCAACAAAACAAAAATATAGGACCTCGGTTCTCCTACTGGAAGAAACTGAAATCAGCCAATAACCAGAAAGCTTAGAAGACGACCTTGAATCTCCAGTGAAATCACAGATCCGGCCAGCACCTTTATTTCAGGTGTTTGAAACCCTGAACAAAGAAGCAGCCACGTTGTACTTGAATTTATGAACCACAGAACTGTGAGATAATAATTTGGGGTTGTTTGAAGCCACTAAATTTGTAGCAATTTGCTACACAACAATAGAAAACTAACACATTGAACATCAGGCAAAAGGAGATCCATGCAAACGCTAGAATTATTCTCACCATGTGGAACACTTTCTCCCATGTTATATCTCTATCATTTATTTATTCGTTCACCCATCCATTTATTCAGCTGATACTTTTGAGCATGTTGAATGTTTCAGGCTTTATCCAAACTATATAGGCCCTTCATGAAACTCTGAATTCGATACACAAACATCTAATTGAGTAACAACATTTCTGTAAGAGTTTCTTCCACTGTTCCAGCCTGCCTTGAACTTAGTTCTCCATGTTGTCAATGTAATGATTTTCTTTAACAAATTATCTTTCTCTTGATGGTACTGTCTGCCATGTTTCCCCTGGATTGTATCATTCCTTAAATATTTATTCTCTGAAGAAGTGACCCTCACATGTATAAATTGAAAGGACAGAAAAGTGACTCTTGAATGGGATATCCTCCTTTAGCCATGGGCAGTTTAATATATACTTTTAATATATACTTTGCTACTATCTCGTTGGTGGTACCATGGAATAACAAAATATTTGCTCTTTCAGGTTCCTACAGATTTAGGTCTGTGAATGTAAAATAGATATAGCAGCAATACTATAAATCGTGTACAAAACACCTATTATATTTGTTTTAGTGTTTGTTTTATTATCTGCACATTAACTTTGTGTCATCCGTTTAAAATATATATTTACTGGTATGGTTGTAATATTTTATATCTTACAAGGTTTTCACTTATACTATATCATTAGACACTTCGTAAAACTCCAGAGTATGGCATATAATTAGATAAAAATAAGTATACATATGTATATACATATATACCTCAAAGGCAACTTATAATGTCCTAGATGGTACAAAGATGTTCTTATTGTGTGTCAGTTATAACTGCCTCTTATCTGTAAAAGTAACTACTCTTTAGTCTAAATTAGACATAATTAAAATAACTCACTTCCAGAATATTACCACAACATTTGCACCAGATGTGAATAATGCTAAATGTTTAAGGTGGATGCAAGCTTAAAGAAATCCTGTTTAATTAAGGTATCCATCATTGTTGCAAAATAAGGTCAGGCTCTACTTAGTTTGGCTTCCTCCAAAAACTGACATTGAGACAAAGATTCACGTGCAAACAGTTCATCAGGCAGATAACCCAGGGCAGACCAGTAGAGCAGCAGGGAAGGGAAAGCAGCCAATAAAGGGTACCTTACAAATGAGGTACATGGTGGGTAACTGCAGATAATCCTGTGGGGGTTCTCTGACAACTGGTCTAGGGCCACCTCAGATTCAGTCCCCACCAAGGATGAAGGAGCAGGATGATTACTCAAGCGCTTTGCTTGAGGTGTGCTTCCGTGGAGTAGAACTGAGTCAATGCCGAGGTGTGCCCCGGTGGGTAAAGTAGCCTGTGGCAATGAAAACCCTCAGGCAAAGGGGCACAGATTCTGGCCTTTGGATGTTGGGCTAGAAGCAAGTGGGAGGAAAGAGATTAAACAACATGTTGGAAGCACCTGCTCTGTGTTTGGCAAGATATCAGTCATTTAAAACATACCGAATATTAAATATGATATGGCACATCTAATATACTATACACTTGTTCAATAGCTTTTCCAGATAAGCATCATTATTCTTCTTTCAAAAATGAGGAATTATGAAGCTTGAAAAGGTTAAATAACTTTCCCAAAGTCACTAATTTTGCAAGTGGGAGAACCGTCTTTGAACTATGATCTGTCAGACCCCAAATTCTATGCTCTGTTCACACACTTTTCACATACTCTCTCACACTAGCATTTTGCTTCTTCTAATTTTAACAAAAACAAAACAAAACAAAACAAAAAAACACACATTAAACTCCAAGCTTTATTCAGATGTAGTACTTTTCCCCTAACATTCCACGTGATCCCATGTTCATTTTTTCAAGGATACCATCCAGATTATATTACATTAGTCATCATATCTCAATCTATCGACAGATGGTCAGACTCTCTTCTTTTTTGATGACTTTGATGGTTTTAAGGTTAGGTAATGTTTCACAGTTTAGGTTTATCTAATGCTTATGGTTAGATTGGAATTGTAGGCTTTTGGGCAGAAGATGACAAAGGTAAAGTGTGATTCTCATCACATCATATCCAGGGTGTATGGTGTCAACATGACTCACAACATAGAACATGGATCACGTACCCAAGGTAGCACTTGCCACATTTCCCCACTGTCTACCCTTTAGAAGCAACCGCCTTTCACAGTCTACCCTTTGGAAGCAAATGAATAAACATAGCCCACACGCAAGGGGGGAAGGAGAGAAAAAAGTCCACCTTCTGGAAGGGGATCATCTACACAAATTATGGAAAATTCTGTACAGGAAATCTCAGAGTTCAATTTGAATGTGTTTTAACTTCAATTTATCAATAAAATTGGGTGCATGTCTTTATAATAGATTCATCATTTATTAAGATTCCTAAAGTAAAAAAATAGATAAACAAATAAAAAATCCAGCTCAGGGCCTACTTGTTTCACTCACTGAATGAAGAAAAGTTCTCTTTAGTAGGTAGATTATAACATGAACCTAGAAATGGGACTTGCAGCAGTTTGTAGGTCATGGCTTGGACACTGGCAATCATCTTCTTTAAAGATGACTTTGATTACACCTTGGTGTTATAGTGACCGTAAAATGCACCTCTGAATTTATTAGGTATTGTGTTTTTGGAAAAAAAACCAAAAATATTTCTTAAAACAAAAAACAAAAACACACCGGTTTATGCACGATTCAGCCAGATGCACATATTTTACTTCTTTTAAATATTTTTTTTTTAAAAAAACCAAAATCTATTTAGAAAGTTAGAAATTAGACAATTGGGGTAGAAATAATATCTATCTGGTAGGTTTTCATTAGAAGACTAAGATGCTTTATTAGAAATTAGAATGGATGCCAACTATTTCCATGGTTACTTACTGAGTCCTTTTTTCTTTGAATGGAAAGGTATCATTTCTGTACATACCACATGCAGCTTCTTGCTCTGTATTAGATCAAATCCTTTGATAACAGAATGAAAGAAATGAACTGAAAAATAGTTCTATAGTTCTGTCCCTGCTTGTGCACTAAATAACAAGAATAAAAAGCTCTTTTCATTTTGGCTATATTCATTCACGATGCCATTTTTAATAACAAAAGTCCAAGTATTTTCATGAGGTTGTATTAGAAAAAGGTTACAAGCTATCCTTTGACAACCTTTGCAGTCTGAAAGCCCTTTGCTCCTTTTGTCCCGTCAAATCAAAATCCCCTTGCTTAACATTCACATTCTGTTGTAAGCATGGCTCCTCTACTTACAAAACTTAATTTTCCACTCTCCCAAGTCCAGGCCTGACACTCCATTTGGGTCTGTATCCTCACTGTCGTTGAACACACTCCATTCTCTGTGCTCACTGAGAACTTTGGAAGCCTTTTAGAACCACTCCTGTCCTTCTCAGACATTATTCTGAATGTCTCCCATATTGCAGTATAAATATTCTGTCAAGAATCATTGTTTTATATTCCCATTGAGACTGAGTATAGGGATTATGTGCCCATTTACTTATTTATATTTCATCTTGTTAAGAAAGTGGAAGTGGAATTAAACAGAACTTTACCCATATATGTAAATTACATAAATATAAATATATGTAATGTAATGGGTAAGAAATGAAAGAAAAAATCCACATAAACAATCATGATATAATAAAAATAATCCAAGAATGAGGCTAATATAAATAATTGTCAATAGGAGATTATTAATTTTCTTTGTATGGGCCATGTATTTGGTAGAAAAAAAAAGAACGAAAGAAAGAAAAAGACAAAAAAACAAACAAAACACACACACACACACACACACACACACACACACACACACACACACACACACACACACAAAACACACTGCTTCTCAGGAGACAATCAACTCTTCCTAATACCCAGTACAGTATGAAATTCTCTTAGGGGTACTCATGGGAAGGACTCTATGTCATATAACTAACAACAATGTCAGCAGCTTCCTTATACACAGAAAAGAATTTGAGTTTTCAGTAAATCTATTTTTATATGTGTCTTCATGCCCATATATTACTGGGCACATCTGTCATGTTCAATGAATTCTTAATTGTTTTTTTCTTTTTTTCTTTTTTCTTTTCTTTAAAGCAGTTTTTGGTTGTCTGGTAGGTTGCTCAAAATTTTTACATTTTTTCTATGACATTTTCTAAAAACATTTGTTTTCTAAATATTTTTTCTCAATTGAAGATTTTTATATTCAGGCCCCCTGTCCCTGGACCAAAGATCTTGCCAATCATCTGGATTTTGCTTATCTAGCAAAAGAAATTAAGAATAATACAACAGATGGACATCTAGCTCAACTGTATCAATTTACATACAGTATTACTAGATGATGAGGGTCAGAAAGAATAAGGGACTTCCTTCCATAAAGCCCCTGCTATGGACTGAATGTTTGCACCCTCCCCCCTTTCATATGCTGAACCCTAACTGACAATGTGATGGTATTAGGAGGTGGGGTTAATGGGAAGTAATTGGGTTTAGATGAAGTCATGAAGGTGGGGCCCTCGTGATGAAATCAGTGCCCTTGTAAAAAGAGAAAGAGACCAGAACTTACTCTCTTTCTCTGCCCTGTGAAGAATTATGTATAAGACAAAAACATTTGGAGATAAAGTGGAGAAAGGAATAAGGTTCAGAAGGTTGAAAAAGTAACGAGGAGAAAAGTTCTACTGGGACTAAATAGTTTAATGGAGACAAGCCTATATCTTGGTAAAGTTAGCAGAAAACTTAGAGTCCATCTCTAAGTAACAGGTGTGTCAGAGGAAATAAACTGGTGGGCTGAAGGAGGAGATTATTGCTGCTAGTAGCAAAACTTTTTCTTGTACTGTGTTTCTCTGAAAATAAAACCTAAATTGACAATCAGCTCTAATGCATCTTTTGGAGCAACAATTAATATAAGACCTGGTCTTACATTATATAAGACCTGATTTTATATTACAGTAAAATATGACTGGGTCTTATATTAATTGTTGCTCCAAAAGATGCATTAGAGCTGATTGTCCAGCTAGGTCTTATTTTGGGGAAACATGGTAGTAAATTTTTCAATAAACAGGCTACTCTTCTCAGTAAGGAAAGTTCTATTGGTGGTGTGAGATAAGAGGTGTGTGTGTGTGTGTGTGTGTGTGTGTCTGTGTGTGTGTGTTGGGGTTTTATTAAACTAGGGCGGTATTCAATTTTCTGCTTTATGTGATATTTTACTTTTTAAGCAATGTTTTTAAAAATATTAATCCCATTAATAAAATGAATACAAATTTATGTGAATTTTCCCAAAGAGATTAAAGTATTTTAAAATTTAAGCCTTATTGACCTTTAATTTTAAGATCTTTAGATCATGGACTGATATGATGATACACTATAAATAATTGATTAATCAACAGAATATATGTTTTTGTCCTACTGTGTGCACTGACATGTTTGATAACATCATTATTTCCTCCCAAGTTGTCTTTTTAGAGACTGTTGTCCCCTCTAAGTCTGGTGTCCCTTCATGTTGCTCCCATAGCCCCTTTTTCCATTTACTACTTTCTTCGTCAGGAATCACAGTAGAAATTTTTATGATCTCCACACCAGGAATAATTGAACCTTTTTTGAAGGTGGTTTGTTTTTACGTTATTGACACAATGAATCATAGAACCAATTTTGTATTTGTATCTACAAAGCTCAGAGCCAAAGTTGTGGCTTATTTAAATTAATGTAGGATTTCAGCAAATTAATTTTAAATGCTTTGCAGTAAAATAGTAAAAGTGCTTTCTAGGTTGACTTGCATTGACAATTTGCCCATAACTTTAACATGTGTGTGTGTGTGTGTGTGTGTGTGTGTGATAGATGTTAACTATCATTTTGCAGAAATACATAGTTAGACGGTATAACACTTAGAAGAAAAGATAAATCTAAGAGACAGCCAATATTAATGCTCAGTTTTTAGGAACTGTTAAGAAAAAAAAAAAAAAAAAATCTCTCAATCTCTGAGTAACTCCCTACCAGGGAAAGAAAAGCATTGCAACACAACTTTTCGCCATTTCTTTCTAGGCCAGGAAACACACTGCCCAGGCAAAACTAGGCAGAATTGGATCATAAGTTTAAGTTTCTGCAAATTTTAATCAACTCCAAGCTTAATTGATAGGCTTTCAAAGTAAATAATAATGTAATTTACTTGAACAAAGAAAATGCTATTTGCAATTGTGTAGTTCTTGAATTAAAATTTGGGGAAAAACAATTTAAAATGATTTTTAAAACTCCTGTGTACAATTTATTAACTATCAATTGAAGAGGCCATTATCTTACCATTGAATATTTTAAGAATTCACTTTTAGTTATTTTATATTTTAAAATTTTTGTTAATACAAGATTTAGAGCTCATTGACAATTTTATTTACTACAATTATAAAAACTCAAAATGGAATCTCTAAAAACAAATTTCTACAATTAAAATATTCTGTAGAAACAGTGTAATTTAAAACCATTTATTTTTAAAGCTACCACTTCATTTCTTGAAGTAGCAAGATGAAATATGAAATATGTTTCCAACTTTGAGGAAGGTTGAGTATTTTAGATCTCTTTTCCAAAGGTGTGTATTTCTTATAAATACTAAGCTAGACTATTTCTGGAGGTTTCTTTGTGAGCTCCTATACTAATTTCCTGCAGCTGCTGAAACAAATTACCACAAATTTGGTGGCTTAAAGCAACCGAAACTTATTGTCTTACAGTTCTGGAGGCCATAAGTCCAAAATCAGTTTCACTGGGTATAAATCAAGGTACGAGCAGGTCAGCATTCCCTCTGGAGACTCTAGGGAAGAGCCTGTTCCTGCCCCTTCCAGCGTCAGGGCAAGTGCCTGCATTTGTAGCCCTATCACTCCTCTCTCTGCTTCCATAGTCACACTGTCTTTTCTTCTTCTCTGCGTGTCAAATCTTCTGCTTCCCTCTTATAAAAATACATGTGGTCACATTTCAGGCCAACCTGATAATCCAAGATAATTACCCTATCTCAAGATATTCCAATTTAATAACATTGCAGTCACTTTTTGCCACATAAGGTAACATCCACAGGTTCCAGGGATTAGGATGTGGACGTCTTTGGGGCTCATTTCTCAGCCTACTGGAGCTCCAAACTAGGCATTTCTATAGGAACAATTTCACGCTCCAGAAGGATTTTCCTTTATGTGGTTTCCTAAAAATGTTGAAACTATTTCTATTATAACAGGTTCTTGAATAACTTTGAAGTTTTTGCATGATTTTTTTTTTTTTTTTTTTTTACTGATGCATTCTTACAATAAACACTTATTAATGTAGGGCTAAAAAAGGAAAATAACAAATTATAGCTTTCAGGAAGAGTTTACAATTTATTTTTGAAGCTATTATGAATAAATATACATCACTGAATGACAAGATGAGGGCTAAAGAGTAAGAGAAATATTGAGAGATAGCATATAAGTAAAAGCAAGTGAGAAAAATTTTTAAGCATTAAAGAGTTCAGAAGAAGGAAATATCAATACAGATTGAAAAGCAGAAAAAATACAATACTACATGAAGAAGATTGAGTTTTAAAGTGGAACTAGGTAAACTATGTGAATTATGGACTATGTAAACTAGAATTTACATAGTTAAAAAAGGTCATGTCAGGTGGATATAAGAAAAGGCAAGATAAGATAAAAAATCATAATAACAATTTTTAAATATACCTGTTCAGTCTATACCCTATAGAGTTGATGGAGTTGACCATTTGTATACGTGATAAATAGGAGATAAAATTACAAAGGTAGCAAGTGGTCAGATTATGGAAAACTTGGATTAGTAAAGAGTATTAATTTTATCTTCTAAAAACCAGGAACTTAAGATACTTTTTTTTTGTTTTTCCAGTTGGAGTGATGTGTTGGAAGGAGTCCTCACTTCATCGTTGAATGTGAGTGAAGTGAAGATGGGGGCAGGCAGCAGCTATGGGGAAACTATATTGGAAATTATCATAGCAATCAAACTATTGAGGCAATCAAAGCCCAGACTGGGCAAGTCAATTTTTTTTTTTTTTTTTTTTTTTTATGAAAGGAAAGAAGAAATAGATAAAAATCACACATAGAAAGTGTCTAGTTTGGGGAAAGCACGGAGTAATGAAAGATAAGGGAGAAATGTAAAACATGGATGAATAAAGAGATTAGAAGGGGGAAAAAAGCTTTGGATGAAAGATATAACTATGGATACAATGAGTCTGAGGCTACACTTGCTCATTCAAGTATAGATGTGTATTAGTCAGTTTGAAACAATGGATGGAAGCCCAGGAACTGGTATAACTTTGGAGCTTTCTTACAGGTATATTTGAGAAATTGCTTTTCTAGGAAAATAAAAGGTAAAGAAACAAGAATAAACTAAATAGCATGGACCTGTACCCATCTCCCAAGGGCTTTGTTGACACAGGACTGATCCCATAATAGCAGGGCCTACTGAGATTTAAGGAAACTAACTCTTGGATCGATGGACTTCTGGATTAACAGATACCTCTTGATCCCCAGAAAAACTGGGCCCATGTGAAATGTTCGTCTTTGGATATTTTCTTCTGTTAACATCATAGACTAACTAACATCTTCTAGAATATCTGGCATGGCTAGGATAACCAGGTTTTGTTGGATAAATGATTGAGCCAAGTTACTATTCCATCTTCGGTATATTCTAGTTTCCTGATAGGAGCATGAGCCAATCAAAGACCAGAGAAGGCCTCCCAGTCACACTTAAATGAGATCGAAAGGCTCTTAGAATAATTCCTATTTCGTAGAAGTTAAAATAACTCTTCTAGCTTGCCTGTATCCAACTCATTTAAACATTTAATGAATGGTACATGTTCCTTCTTTCCTCATAAGGCATTTCCTTTGACTTGCAAATTTACTTTGTGAAATCCCTGGTGAGTTTTAATTCCATTATGCAAACTACTAAAAGGGGACAAAATTCGTGCAGAAATGGTTTCTAAGTAATTATAGTACTTATAAAAATGCAAACTTTAAAATGAATACATATGTGTTGAATGAATGTATTCATTACAATCTGTGAGTACATTAGAATGCATTGCTAAAGTAATTAAGCTTTCTCTAGAAGAGGGTCTATAGCAAGTATCTATTTACTCTCAAAAATTTGTAATACACGTGTCATGAGGTCAGATTATTCTTAAGTATAAATAATCACGTTTTAGAGGAGACATCTGTATGAAAATATAGATAAGACCTAATGATCTCTTCTCTATCTTGGCAGAAAACAGGGTTTTAATAAATGGTTAGCATAAGCTTCCCTAAAGGCTTGCTACCTTGAAAAATGGATCTGAATCATTTACTGCAATAAATTGCATGGAATGCTTCCATGTGCTTTCTAGCTCTCTCCAAATGAGCGGCTCCATGGAGACAGAGAAACATTATAAACGCATTTGCTAAAATGTGAGTATTTTTCCATCATTTTATATTTTTTTATTTTTCAAAGGAATGAGTACAATACGTATGGGAGCTGCCTTTTCCCCTCTTTTGCCTTAAAGATGTACTGCAATTCAAAGGGAAAGATGACTGGCTTTTTAAAAAATGTATACTGATATTTGATATCAAAGTGAAATGGTTACTTAATAAATATTATACTAATTTAATTTGCACCCAAGTATAAACATATTTTATATCAATTTTAACTAAAAATTAGTGTCAATATATGAGTTCACATCATATGTGCCCAATAAGACTATTTGCCAATTTTGGTAGTTGCTCCTTTAAAATAACGTCAATGTCATTTAAAAGTATCTCATTTAAAAAGAATGGTACTTCTATATCAAAAAGACAAAAAATAAAGTCAAACAGGTATTAGAATATAAAAACTACTTTAAAGTCTGTATATGAAAACATGTTATAAATAAAATGGCAAGTTAGAAAAATATTGCAACATGACAGAAGATAATAATCTACTTAATAAAGTATTTTTATAAGTAGATAAGATAAAAAGAATCTCCTCAACCCCCAATGAAACACAAGCAAAAACATGACTAGGAAATTCACAAAGTATTGATGCCAGTTTTAAAAATGCTTAAGTGCACTAGTAATGTTAGAAATATGATTTAAAATGAGGTACAATGTTTTTCCCATACTAAATTGGCACAGATGAAAACAAATAAAATAAAATACCCAGTTAGGGTTGGCCACTGTGATTACAATCCTGGAGCACTGTGGTTGGGAACCAATAAAAGTACAGTGAATATAAATTTGGCATAGAGTCAGCCAGACATAGGGTCAAACTGGCTTTACCATCTTAATCATTTTAAAATACTATCCTCTATGTGTTTCCATTAGACTTAGAAGTAAAATCAGAATAATAACACTATGTGCGAATAAAAAGGGGTAACGTATATTAAATGTTTATCATAGTGCCTTGTCCTAACTTAGCTATTAGTCCTATTAAATTGGTAAAACCTTAAAAAGAACAATTTGTCACTACATTAAAAGCCTTATACTGTTGCATAACCTTTGATCTATAATTTTGTCTATAACAATGAAAATTCACAAATAACAGTGTGTGTTAAACAATAAGGGATTGATTAAATAAATTATAGTTTATCCATTAAAACTGTGTCCTGCTTAGGTTAAGAAGTTGGTAGCCAATAGGCAGCAAGCAAGAAGCTAATTTGGTTGGGTATCATACAGTGTGTATGTCTTAAGTTTGTGAGTGGGGCAGTATGTGGGCAATACCTGTAGGTGTACGAAAACACACAGAGTATGCAGGGAATGGAAAATTATCAGATAGATTTCTAGAGTAGAAGGGATTATTAGAAAATCAAGGAAGACCAGATGGGAATAAAATTATGAGGGGCTTTGTATCTCATAACCAAGAAATTTTGACTTTGTTCTTTAAGAAGTGGAGAATTGTTGGAGATTTTAATCAGATTTTAATTCTAATATGTGAAATGTATCAATGGAATTTCACACAACGTATGAAAATAATGAGGTGTTTTGAAAGAAGATATAGGCTAAGACAAAGATAGGGATCCTAGTTGTAAAAAGGACTGAAATGTAGGAGTCAAGGGACATTGTTTTCATAGAAATATCAGGATTTGGTGACCAATCAAACTTCAAAAGTGAAGTGTCTATGTTGCGTTTTAATTTTGGATGATTGTGTGAAAGGGATGATTGTGTGAACCTGTTATAGACCAGATTCATCAATACCCTTATAGCTAAAATTTGGTGAGCATCCATATTCACTTCTTTAGGAAGAATGTCTAGAAGTAAATTTTATAGATCAAAGCTTATGAAACAGTATGACTTTTAATATATAGTGACAAATTGTTCTTTTTAAGGTTTTACCAATTTAGTAGGACTAATAGCTAAACTAGGAAGAGGCACTATAATAAACATGAGTACACTTGGAAACAGTTGAATTTGAGATGCCCGTAGAGATTCTCTATAATTAATTGGCAAGCTGATTCTCGAGCTCAGGCGAGAGGTTTGGGATGAAGATATAAATATGAGTCATTAGCATTGTAAGGGGCATGCAAATGCTTCCAGAAATCTATGTCATCTTTTTAGAAGTATAGAGAACATAATCGTAAAACTTATAGTAACACACATTGTGCCAGTGAATTGTAAGCTATTTCTTTCACTATTAAAAATATATGTTCAAGTTTTAGTCAAATTCCTTTTATTTTAATTCTTTTGAAAATGTTTAATGGTTATCGTGATGTGACTTGCTAGTGAAAAAGCATTTTAGAACAGGTAGGAAATCAACTGTCTAATTTTGCCATTGTTATTTGAGGTAGAAGAGTTTTATTAGTAAGGTTTTAAAAAGAGCACCTCAAGATGATCAAGTGTTGGATTTAATAATAATTCTCTATTTGTCATCTTTTTTTTTTTTTACAGTATTTCTGCTATAAAAGCTTCCATGCATTTTTTCATCTGTTTACTTGACTAGTTTTTATTAGATACCCACCATATTCCAAGCCCTCTACCAGCTGTAGGGGAAGAAGAAAGGAAAATATGCTAAGAAAAATATTTCCAACAACTGCTGAAAAGTTTCTTCCTGATTATCTCCAGAACTTCAAAGAAAGAAAGAAAGAAAAAAACAAACAAACAAACACAACTACAATAAAAAGCAACTACCAAAACTGTGCAAGGAGAAATTATGAAGGTATAATTGTCACCAAACATAAAGTACCACCGTTTTTAAGAAATGTAACTGAGTGGAAATACTAAAATACAACATTAACATTTGTTATGACTTTTGTGTACAATCAGGAGAGAGAAACTTTAGTATTTTTATGGATTAAGGATACTTTTAAGAATTCAAAATTAACTATAAAAATAGATGCTGCTTCTATTGTAACATAAAAGAATATCAATTAAGCACAGGGAAGGTAGGTCTGAGAATAAAATCCTAAAATCTGCTCTTTTATAAAGTAAAAATTTAAACACGTTCCTAATATTAATCATCCTAGAAATACTGAGTTCTACCAAAAGTATGAATCATAATAGGGTTTTATGCAATGGGTTAATTTTTTCATAATATACAGAGGGTGCAAAAAACCATATACACATTTTAAGAAAGGAAAAAAACTGTAATAATTGTAATACTCAATATATACAATAACAAAAGAGGAATACAAGTCACTTTTGACTTCTGCAATTACAAAAGGAGCTCAAAGTGGTCACCATCAGTATCCAGACACTTCTGATTACAGCAAATTACTGCTTGAGCATAGATAACACCTCTTAAAATGTGTATACATTTTTGGCACCCCCAGTATATTTGTTAAAACAATAGGAGAGGGAGTTCATTTTAGGAAGCTTAACAACACCACGGAAAGTGTTGTGCATTTATCTTGTCATTGGCATTAGTCACTAAATGAACAATTCATATTTTCTTATAGATGTAAATAGAGAAATACGTAATTAAGAACATAAAGAGAGAGAATGAAACTATACTGCTATCTGTCACTATGTACCAAAATTAATTCAAAATGGATCAAAGACCTAAACATAAGACCTGAAACAATAAAATGTATAGAAGAAAACATAGGTACTAAACTTATGGACCTGGAGTTCAAAGAGCACTTTATCAATTTGACTCCAAAGACAAGGGAGGTGAAGGCTAAAATAAATGAATGGGACTATATCAAACTTAAAAGCTTCTACACAGCAAAAGAAACCGTCAACAAAATAAAGAGGCAACCAACCAAATGGGAGAAAATTTTTGCAAACAATGTCTTTGATAAGGAGCTAACATCTAAAATATATAAGGAACCCATACAACTCAACAACAAAAAAACAAACAATCCAATTAAAAAATGGGCAGAGGATCTGAAGAGACATTTCTCCAAAGAGGACATACAAATGGCCAATAGACATATGAAAACATGCCCAACATCACTAATAATCAGAGAAATGCAAATAAAAACCACAATGAGATATCACCTCACCCCAGTCAGAATGGCTATCATCATCAAGACAAATAGTAACAAGTGTTGGAGAGGCTGTGGAGAAATGGAACCTTCATACACTGTTGGTGGGAATGCAAATTGGTGTAGCCGCTATGGAAGGCAGTGTGGAGTTTCCTCAAAAAAATTAAGAACAGAATTACCATATGACCCAGCAATCCCTCTTTGAGTATCTACCCCAAAAACCTGAAAGCATTTATCCATAAAGACATGTGTGCTCCAATGTTCATTGCAGCTTTATTTACAGTGGCCAAGACATGGAAACAACCAAAGTGTCCTTCAATAGATGAATGGATAAAGAAGTTGTGATATATGTACACAATGGAATACTATTTTGCCATAAAAAACATGAAATGGTACCATTTGCGACAACCTGGGTGGATCTTGAGATTATTATGCTAAGCAAAATAAGTCAGACAGAAAAAATTGAGAACCATATGATTTCACTGATATATGGTATATAAAGCTGAAAAACAACAAAAGAACAAGACAAACAAATGAAGAAACAAAATGCACAGACATAGACAATAGTTTAGTGGTTACCAGAGGGTAAGGAGGGAGGAGGGTTGTGGAAGAGGGTAAACAAGGTCAAATGTATGGTGATGGAAGGGGAACTGACTCTGGGTGGTGAACACACAATGTGATATATAGATAATGTATTACAGAATTGTACACCTGAAATTTATGTAACTTTACTAACAATTGTCACCCCAATAAACTTTAAAAAAAACACACAGAACAAAGAGAATAATTAATGGCCATAGACGACTGAGCACTGAAGGTCTAGTGTATGCCAGGCTAGTGTTAGTTGTTTTGCAAAGTTTACTGATCTTTAGAGAAAAAAAAACTGGGGGAAAATATTTTATCCATTTTTCAAATAAAATGTTAAAGCTCAAAAATATTAAGTAACTTACCATAAGTTACCCAATTAATCAGGTTAGAGCAATGCTATAAAATGATGTTCTTTTATTGTAACAGTCCATTTTTCTCTATTTCTGTTTAATTATGAAGTGAATGCATATATACAAAAAATGTGGTGTAAGAAATAAAATTTCCTATACCAACTCAGTCTTCTCACCAGAGGTAATTTACATTATATATATATGTATCTATATATACACGCATATACATATGTACAGACATATATATATTAGATTACATAGCACACACATATATATATATATATACATATATATACACACATATATATTAGATTACATAGCATTTATATAAATAAAGATATTATAGATACTACACAAAGAAAAATGTTCAGACATATTTTTCATAAATGATATCATACAAAGTAAGCTGTACTCTGGATTTTTTTACCCTCTTTTCAATTTTTGATGACAATACATATAGAACTCTTTCAGTTAGTTGGGTGGCTATGTTGTGTTCTATATTATGGATACTCCATGATTTATTTAAATATCCTTTCTTGATGACTATTTAGTTGTTTCCACTGTTTGTGTTTTAACAAAAAGGGCTCCAGTAAAGATTCTTGTACATATATTTGTAGACGTGAATAAGTAATCAGATAGATGGAAAAATGTTGGTTTTAATTTCTACCTTGTTATTAAGTTGATAATGTAGAGACATTAGAATACTCAAGCTCTGCTTTGTTATAAACTCCATGAATTCCAAATTCTACTTCTCAAAGTGGCCATGGCAGCAGGGTTGTTCCACCTGAAGACTCACAACTAAGGAGACTCCATATGGCCCACCCTGAACAGCCAGTTTCTAATACTTACAGAGAGTACACGAAACCTTGTCACAGCCTGATAGGTCTCTGATAATTGGACTGTCACATGCAAAAAACAGCTTTCCTAGGTCTATAGTCAGCTATCAATCTTGTATGAATACAACTTTTTACCTGGTCCAAAGGACATCTTCAGATAGCCAAAACAAAAATGTGACAGACGTACTTATCCATGCCTTTTGAGATTTTACAGAACCTCGGAAACTCAGGGGAAACATGATACACACAAACATTTACAAAGGAATTTAGAATTATCACCATTGGGAAAACACTGTAGTTCTTGAGGGATTATTTTATATTATTCAATTAATAACAATAAAATGTAGTCCTCATTTGCTCATACGTGGTAAAATGAGATGGGTCTAAAGTATTTGGTTATCTTCATTAACTCTAGGCTTATTGAAAATGTTGCTCTTTTTGTTAAAGTCTGTAGTGCATTCTTAAGAAACTGGGGATGATAAAATAGCCTAATTAGTCCTTGATTTGAATTCCCATTAATTTCCTAAACCAAGACTTTATTGTTATTGGCATGTCAGCTACAGTCTAACTTGATAGTCTTAACAACAATATCCATTCCCCACCGAATAAAAACAAAGAAGCTGATAAAAAAAAAGGAGAGTTTACCTGATTTCCTCCCATACCATGACAGTTGAATATACCGACTTTTTCATTTTCCTTGCGGCCCATGTTGTCTAAACATTGATTGGTTTCAACATTTCTTATCTAAAGGAAACACACAAAAACATAAGTCAGATGGTGGTATAAGCCAGAAAATCTTTCTGATATTATTAAACTGTATATTGATAACAAAATGATAGATGTTTGTAAGGAAATTTCTCTAAGAAGAACACATTGCTTTAAATAATATTTTTTTTCCTATGTATATTTTCAGATCTGTGTAAGTTTCTAAACTCCTATTGAAGTAAACTTGAACACCACTGGCATTGTTATTAGCATCTAATCAAGAGGCACTCCTTGTTTATAGCATAGTAGTAGAGAAGAAGGAAACATCAACATATTATAAATTAGGAATTCTTCCCAAAATCCTTTTAAAATGAGAACAGTTTCCAAATTCCACTCAAATAACCAATACATTCTTGAACTTCCTATAATACCATATGCAAAGGAATAGAAACAAATTGGCTAAACTCTCAAATTTATGTTTTTATACAGTTCTTCATTACTAGATGCTCCATTTTGTATACTAACAAAAATTAATTACATCATTTCTTTCTGTAACTAAAACACATTCATGCATCTTTTTTCATTCCTAATGTCAAATTTGATGGAAAGCAGTTGACCCTAAGAAAACCTATTACAATGGTAAGTGGTGATTTCACATTAAAAATTCCTTTGGAGCAAGATTAAACTGCCAACTGCAAACATAAGATTTTTGGTTTACACTCAAACACTGCATTAGTCCCATAATTAACCTAAAGCTAATACGTATTTGAGCCAAATGTAATTACGAAACCTATGCATTGAGTTTAAAAACGCTGAAATTACTAAATCATGTATAAACAAATGCAAAACAAAAAAGAAGAAAACACTTTCTAGTACATGGAATGTTTTCAATCATTTTCCTTAATCTTAACACCAAGTATGTATTTACTATACTTTCCCACTTTGCTTCCGAAAAGTTCTTACCTCTGACCCCGATAAGGATATACATATTTTCACTGTTCACTTATACATTGCTTGGTTATACCTACTTAGTTATCTATGCATTAGATACATGTTTATTCATATTGGCAAATGAATAAGATTAAAAACTTCTATAGAAGATGGAATAGGTTTATACGAGAAGGTGCATTTTTCCAAATTCCGGCAACTATTACTTGATATCAATTAATAGTTTCTGGAATTGGCAAAAATGGTATGATTTGCATTATGCCCCAGTTGGCAATTGAGAACAGTGGGGATTAAAATTCACACTTGGTAAGAGTTGGAAAGAGTTGAGCAAAGTGGTTAAACTCTGTTCCAGTGGGTTGAGATTTAGAGTAGGGTTATAGATGTTTTCATCAAGAATCTGAGCAGCAACCCATTAGAAAAGACAGAACACACCATGAATATTAGAGGGAAAAAATATAAGCTTTAAGAAGCAACATCGTGTCCAAGTCCCGTACTGGTGGGTTTAGGGCTGAAATGTCCTCTCAACCTGATTTAACTTGGTTCAGGCACTGAAGGAGACTGAGCCAATGGAGTGAGGCTAAAGATTTTTCAGGACCTGTAGCTGGACACGACTAAGGGAAGTAACAATTGATAGATGATGTAGTAAATTGATCTGCCTATGTTTCACAGAGTGTGATCAATATATAACATACATTGCTATATATTGTTGAATCATTTTTAAATCCCTTGCATCTGACTTTTCTTGTTAACTTTTCACAAATTGCAGGCTCCTTGAGAAACAATAAAATTCTTCATTATTATTATTTATCATCCTAAAAAAGTATAGAATAATGGAATACTATAATACTTAGAGGAATATTTATATCACTGAAGTGAATAAAATAAATATAGTCAATTTCATCATGGAGCTTACATTTTAGAAGGGAAGAGTGCAATACCCAAATGCATTTGTAATATATCAGAAGCTCAAGAAGTCCTATAAAGAAATATAAAGCACAGTAAAGGTAAGAAAGTGATGGTGGGGATATTATTTTAGTTAGGGGTCCAAGAAAGTCCCCTTTGAGGAAATAATACTTGAAAAGGCACCTTATTGAAATGAGAGAGCAGCCATATTTCAGTTTTGGAAGAGCATTCTAGACAGAGGGAACAGCAAATGGATGCTCCCTGCAGCTGAGAAAACTGAGTGAAATAAGGGACTAACAATGTGGCCAGGGTACAGCGAGTGGGAACAGATTGGAGAGGCATGCAAGACTAAAAATATAAGGAATCCTAAGTTTTTGAGTATGAGGGTGACATATTAACAGCTTTCTATGGCTGCTGTGTAGAGCACAGACTAGACAGGAGCAGCATTGGAAGTAGAGAAACGAGTAAGGGAACTATTGCAGTCATGACAGCAAGAGATGATAGTTACTTGGAATAGTAGGATAATAATGGAAGTGGACAGGTCAGATTTGGCATGTTTCTTAAAGTTTGAACGAAGTAGGACTTGCAATCGAATTAAATATGAGCTACGAGGGAAAAAAAAAAAAAAAGACATCAAGGATCATCCCAAGATTTTGGCCTGAGCAAATGGGTAAACATTGCTTCCATTTACTGGTAACAATATTCTGAGGTTCTGTATATGTTGTTGAAATATATCTGTGGCCTTTATATTTGAAAATCAATTTGGTAGACCTCAAATCCTTGGCTCACAAAATGTTTTTTCAAGTACTTTTAAAAGGTTATTCTATTAACTGTCCACATAAATAGCTGCTTTTGAAAAGTCTGATGATAATCTGGTTTTCTTTCCCTTATTCTTAGAAATGTCTCTTTGCCTGAATGTCAAACTGATTTTTTTTTTCTTTTCTTTAAAGTCTAATACATTTACCACAGTACATCTTAATATTGTGCATTCTGGATCACTCTTCCAGGTATGTAGTGTTCCTTTTTAACTTGTTTCAATTCTATTTTAAGGAACATTTCCTTGAATTATACTTATATCTGAAAGGTTTATGTCACTAGTCCTATGTTACCAAATTTAAAAAAAAAAGCCCATGTACACCTAGAAGGCAGGTTAATATATATCACACTGGTATATATTAGGTTGTTCTCAAATCAGTGAGCTCAATATGATGGGAATCTGCTACTCATTCTTCAAAATATAAAAATGGCCACTAGTGTGTACTGACAATGCTCAACAAGCAAATCGTAATGCAAATTACAAGATAGTGTGGCATACATGAAAGTTGAAACTATGCATCTCATCTTTTGAGATGAAAAAAATGATCACATTTAGGATTATCTTGTATGATTTTCATATCAGAACCTTTCTAAAAATACCTAGGACCTCAGTCAAATATATACTCCCAAAGAATCTTGTTGAAGCAAAGGAGTGAAATTTTAGAAAAGACCCTGATCTTGTTATTGGTGCCGTATTATTTGATAATACCAATCGCTTGATCATGCTATTAAGAATAACCTAGGCAACCAACTACTGAGGAACTTTATCCATTAGAAATTCCTTACAGAGTCTGTTTTATGACTTGTATCAACATAAGTATAGCACACTGGTAGTTCTGAGATCTGCAATATTCATTGAACTCATTCTTTATGTTATGGTATAGCTTTGAATATATGGTGTACAGCCAACATAGTTTTAATTGTCTTCTTTGATATTTATTTGTTCACACATAATATTTTATTGCTTGAAAGCAAATTTTAATAACATAAACTTGAGAGCATTTTCCAACGTGTGTTTTGATGTTTGAAATCAGCAAGCCTTTTTATAAATATTTCTACACAACAGCAGCATCTTTAGTAATATTCTTACCACTTAAATAGTTCGTTCATTAGCTTTTGCTCCCTCTGCTGGATTGTAGCAAGCAACAATGGAACTCCAATTCTAAAAAGAGGCATACACTCTCACCACACAAACCTTTACATTTGAAAACTACGCAATATGTAAAAATCCATTCTAAATATGAGTCTAAATTTAAAATAGCGTTTCTTTTTTGCTTTTTTGCTTTAATTATGACACTTGCTTATCCTTCAGTTGCACATTATATTACTTTTTATCATTATTTTTACATATGTCAACCTCATTTGATTTCTCTTAACTTCGTAAAGAACATTCACAGTAAATTCCAGAGTTAAATGTTAATGTTTCCATATTATAATTACCATACTGAATATGCATTTAAGTATATTTTATCTTTACCAAATTGTGAAAAATCAGAGGGATGAGTACAAAATCTATATACTTAACATATCCAAGATGAGTTTGGTTTAGAATGCCCTGATTATGACTATGAGATTAAATATTCTAAATATGTGATATCTTAACTCCATTCCACACACAAAAAAGGAAAGGACACAGAAAATTAAACAATTTCAATTATTTTGGTGTATAGTAGAAACAAACAACAATCCTGAGAGAATTCAGTATATGCCTAACTTGCATATCATTTGTGGCAGATGTTTGTGCCAATACATATTTGAGTAATAATATTAGAATTAGTTCTAGCCTAATTATTAGAAATATGAAGTAAACATATTTTTCAGGTAATAAACTCACTCTCATTTTGTTAACAGGTTAGTCAACCAGCCCAACATTCTTTAAGGTTAACATCTGATAAAAAGTAACATATTCTGTCTGTACATATGCATATTCAGTTATCCTGGCATCAAAATTAGCTACTGGGTACCAAAGACTTTTAGAAATATAATCACAGGTAGAGGGAATGTCCCCATTTGTCTGAGCCATCTAAAATGATGTTTTCCTACTGAAATCTTATTAAAGAATCAAGAAGACTGTGACTCTATAAATAGATCGATCTCCTGATTATCAACAGTGAGGGTAAAACTCTAAGTGTTTTAGCCTCTGCATTTGGTAGTATCTGATTATCCCCTTAATCCCTGCAGCCTAGCAGCTTCATAGATGTCTATTTTTAATCATTTGAACTTGCTCTTTAACAATCTTTAAGGATATAGTACCAATATGCTGTAATACTATTTCTTATAGTTAAAGGATACAGAGGAAAACAGTGTTGAGGTTAAGTAGTTACTACAAAGTACATAGACTGATATCTAAACATCTTCATCGCAATATGCCACTGCAAATTTTAAGCCTCAAGAGGTAAGTCAATTGGCTCCAGAAATCCTCTTTTCCCTTTTCTTGCTCTCTGATATACCTTTGTTCTATATAGCTGAGAAAACATTTCTTTTTTTCCCCCCAAAAAAATGCTGGACTGTCATAGGCCAAAATTTAGAGTGAGGGGTTATTGCTTTAAAATGCCATTTCAATCTTAAACTTGAATTAGCCTTTATATTACAACATCAGAACCTGCTATACTAAATCTATGTAAGCTAAAAGGCGAGCTAGTTAAGAGAGAATTTAATGCTGCAAAGAGCTTGACTCCCTTATTCCATTAAGATCTGCTTACTGAGTCTAAAAGGCACATGCTTCATTAAGCTACTTAAAGGTTTTATTTCAAAGCAATTGCACAGCTTTTAACTTCCCATTGGAAACTGAATGAAATTCATGGGCTGGGTAAAGTAATATTTCAATTATCTGAGTAAAATGAAAGCATAAGAAATTAAGATACAACGACCTGACATCAATAACTCTACTGATGATTATTTTGGTGACAATATATGATAAAGAGAAACCAAATATCATATTTGCCTCTATCTTCCAGTACCACTAGGAAAATTAAAAATAAAATTTGACAGAGAAATTTTTATATTCACCAATGCATTGCAATATTATATAGACTTTGAAAAACACTGAAACTTAAGGAAATTGTAAATTGTTAAATCTTAACAATTTCATTTGAAATTAAGTGAGGAGTACATATGAATACACAACAAATAAATAATTTTGCTGTCTTGATAAGTAGCTCGGACACCAACTTTTTGATATATAGTACCTCCACATATAAGGCAAATTAGCTTTTCCTTTCTTTTCTATATGGTTAATGACAAGCAGTAAGAAAGAAAAAGCTTTAAGTAAATGACTATTGCCCATTAAGAGTTCATCCCAAACTCATTATCAACTTGTCAACCTTAAATTATGTATACATGACTATGCAATATTAATTGGGAAGTAGTGCTTGGTGAATTTGTCCTTTTGTTTCCATGGAAACAGTTGCTGGATTATTTCTCTTTGAATCTGGTTTTAAAGCAGAAAACTAAAGTACATTAATATCCCAGACGTTAAAAACTTAATATATCTCATAGATTTTTGAATGTGTTGGGTTTTTGAAACAGCATGCTTATATACTTCACGTAGTGTATCTTTTATTTATACTGAATTTATTGATTCTCTCTTTCCATCCCCCCAACCCACCTTTTCAGTAGAACAGCTTAAGAATAAAGGTGTTTCCTTATTTGACTTTGCATCCTTAGCATAAGTCACAGGTTCTAGCTGAAGCTCCTATTTAATAAAAGCATTTTGAATGAATAAAATATCATAATATAATCTATTTTCTCCTTCTAGTTGTAATAAAAAGTGAGCTTTGGTGTCAGACTCAATCCATGTGCTTGCATCCTTACTTCAATAAGTAGCTAGCTCTATGACCCATAGGTCAATCATATCAACTTTCTATATCTCATTTTCCATATTAAATGGGGTATAAAAAACCCCAAAGTCATGGAGTTGTGATTTTAAAATTGTATAATTGTTATAAAACATCTAGAATAATGCTTGACATAATAAGAAGTCAATAAATGGTAGTTATAATGACAATAACCATACTGGTGCTGCTACTACTTTTTGCTAGGCATGGTGATAGATACTCTGTATCTTCAATCATCTCTACAACCCTGTGTGATTATCTTCCTGCTGGTACCAGAAAGGATACTACTCCAGTGCCACTCAAGTTGTAAACTGTGAGGACAGGATTCAAACCCTCCTCTGCTTAACTCCAAGGCCTGGGATTTTATTCAATACAATATACTGCCTTTTCTGGATGTTTCATAAACCCAAAAAGGTACAACCTTTCTCTTTCAAACCTTTTCCAACTATTTTTATAAATTGAAATACGGCCACCTGATCCATCATAGAAGATAGCTAATTCAAAGTCAGTAGGTTGTACAAATAAATTTGCACACATTATACTCTATTTTTCATTTTTCAGAAAGTCAATTAATTAAGTTTCCTTGAGGTAGTGCAGAAAAGCATAAAATTGGATTTTTAGCACGGAAGTAAACATCTCTATTCTGTTTCAGAACTCTAAGTCTTTCTCAGGAGTCACCTGGGTGGCCCCAGAGAATTTCCAAAAATGTCCTGTTTACTCATATATGTCTCATTATAGGCCCTGGTCATGTCTCCTTTTAGAAAAAGTAATCAAATGTTTACTCATCAGCTGGGTCTATTGACTACAGTGTGAGAAATACTCCAAGAATAAAAGCTCCCTTTTCTAAGGGTATAGTCAGGTTCACAATTGTTCAAACAAACTTTTCAGTAAAGAAATGAGAATGTTAGATATTTTATTGGGGATCTTCACTAGAACTAGATTATAATAACTAGCATGCAAACAGTGTTGAAATTTAAAAACCACTCTCATACGTTTTATGTAGTGAACATAAATCCGTACGACATTGCTGCTAACACGGTATATTATGTATTTGAAAGCAATGACAACAAGCCTCCAACTCCCACCATAAAACAAAATAAATAAATAAAACCCTGAAGCACAGGACAAGTACATGACTAAAGTCACACCCACAAAGTGGCACATTCAGTGTTATTACACACAAAAATGTGCACTACACTATTCCTATTAAGGTTAAATATATGTACACTGAGAGATTCTGTAGAGTGATATTTACATGGCTAATGAGGAAGTGGAGATTTGACAAATAGGGCATGGATATAGCACAGAAAAACAGCCTTTCAGAACAACTTAGCTAGGCCTCCATTCAGCTTGAATTCTATTTTCTTTAATTATTTTCTAGTTAATCATAAGCACATCTGTTTATGGATTAAACTTATAAAGTGGATAAAGTTACAGATTTTTTTGGCACACAAACCAAAAAGTATTAGCTCAAACTTCATAAATTTTTAGATACCCTACTATTATGATGTACAAAAGCAACAACTTCAATTAAAGGATAAAATTAATATTTATTTTCAAAATGCATTATATCATTGCTGTTGAACTGCTTTAATTACAACTGATATTAAATTAATTTTGATTCCCACACCTAATCCAAATTAAGGTGGAAATTACCAATAAGGAGCATACAATCATAAAAGAATAATTCTTATTTGAGCAACTGAATATGTATGATGAATATATGTTTGTATAATTGTGATGAAGCCAACTGTATATTTCTGAAGATAATATATACAGAGGATGCCAAAAAAAGTATACACATTTTAAGAAAGGAAATAACTGTACTAAAATTGTAATACAGTGAATGATGCTAGCATTCATTTAAGTAACACCATCTTCTGAGTGAACATCATACTACACATTACTACCGTAATTCAATCCAACTTCAAAAAGTAATACATAGATAACATCTCTTAAAATGCATACATTTTTTTTGGCACCCCCGGTATTTTTGAAAAGAATGGTTCTCAGTGGGTCCACAAAGTCAATACGATTTTAATAATAACACTAAGATATGACCTGCAGATTTCACCCTCACTTCTCATGAATATACAAAGAGTCTTCCAGAGACTACATGGTGTGTGGCATCACAGTAGATTGAATACCGAAACAGAGATTAAGAATCCAGCTATCTTCTAATAGGCAATTGATGCAATGTACAAAACTATAAATGATGCTAATTTTCTTACCATGTTATTTTTCTTTGGAAAATATTTGTCAAAAATCTTAATTATGTTAACATGTAATGAATTATTGTTTAATTTTAGTGAATTAATAAATAGGTTTTAAGGTTCTCAGTTTTAGTTTCAATATAGTAAATATTAATAGTTTTACCCCACATAAACAAAAGCTCTTTGGGGTTCACATTGAAAGGTCCATAGGACCAAAAGTTTCAGAGCTATTGGTAAAGAAACAAGAAAACACTATTTATTCAGTCTTAAACTATCTACTTACTTTTACAAATCCCAATGATAAAGATCTTTATGGTCCTTGTAATATATGAGAAGTCATTAAAGTAGATCTACTTAAATAACCTTGAAGCATTTTATTCATAACATAAAATAATACTGAGCTCCTTAGAAATTGCTCCATTTGCAAAATATATTTATAACTTAACCAAAATAAATAATTCATACCTCACCAAGTGAGTAATAACGTCTTGGGATCTGGGAGTCCGGATAGATGTTTTCAAGGTACCAAGAAAAGGGCTTACACTTCAGATTTTCTCTTAGTGTTTTTCTGACTGACACATCTCCATAATCCACTTTGACAACACCTGAAATTTTTCAGAGAAACACATAAATCAGTTTGTGCTATTTCTGTTTTAGTACTGTTTCACTCTGTTTAATTTGCTATCAGGTTTTTTTCTCTATAATTATAAATCCATCAAATTCAATTGTATAAGCAGTTGCTACTACACTGATTTTCTTGCTAACATCCAATTAGTACATTAAATAGATATAAAAAAGTTTTTCCATGGAATATGACTTTTCAAATGCAAATATTTATCATCAAGTACTTGTACTTCTTAGACTGAATAATTAATCAGCTAAGTATAAATTGGTATTAATTTAGCATCTCATAATCAAAGCTTATCTGAGCTGTGTGACAATGTTGTCGTTTCTCTTTAATAAAAATTTCAATAGCGCCAACATTTTTCTTAATGCTCATAGTTTCCCTACAGTGTCATTTACTTACCACCTGCAGATTTCATGAGAAATTTACTCTATAAATATGATCCTCACAATGTACATACAGCACTTACATGTTCTAACTTTCCCTTCTCCTTCTTCAACTTTTATTCTACCTAGACTTACCATAGACCTGATTTTTTCTTGATTGATTTTTTCCTGTTTTATTTTATGATTTAATATAAGCCACCTGAAATCCTTGGCTAAATTAGTAAATAAGCATAAAGAAATGAACATAAAATAATAGAATATACTTGCAGGTGTATATTAAAAATTACTTAGCTTTACTTCATATAATAACAGAATATATGAAATTAAAATAATTATTTTCATTGAAGATCATTAGAGAATGCTTTCCAGTTGATATGAAAAAACAATTATGCCACTAATTTTTATATGAAATATATGGTGATATGATTTGTTCATTATTATCAATATTAAAATTGACATTTGACTGAATGACTAACTTTGATAAGACTGTAATTCTTTCTCATATTGTTTTGAAAAGGTCTCTGTTTAACACGTTTCTTAAAGACCACTAAGCAACTAGATTTTGGTGCAGAAAAAAATCACCCAGTATTCAGTATATTCTATCCCAACCAAGCATCAATTGCCCATCAATCATTCTGTAAAATAAGAAGCAATTATTCAGACAGCCTAAATGCCTGCAACTAGTGCCATTATTTGGGTCACTATATTCAAAGGCAATGACACTCTTGAAACTCATCACCTGCTAGTCCCACCTTCCCTCCACTCTTTCTTCAGAATCTTTGTTTTACAAAATTAAATGTTTTAGCATTGTTAGAAAGCATTCTGATGATGCTTACCTGGCCAAAACGTTTCCTTCTAAGAAAATATCGATATTTCTAGCTGATGTTTGAAGAGAAAACAAAAAGATCTAAGGGCATTTTAAACAGATATATAATATTTGCTTTCAAAATAATTTTATCCAGAACTTCTGAAGTTCAGCCTTCAAAAGAAAAGTCTTGAAAAAATTTACAAAATAGATCACTAAAAGAATGTCTCTTTGTGTTAAGTGCTATGACAACAGAAATCATCTAATCGATAGTCTTTAAAATCTTATAAAGAGATGCCATTGGGTCCAGGAAAAAAAGGTACTGTAGCTTTAGAGGACTTAGTTCAACAGTCAGTTTTCCTGTTCTGGTTTCATTTTTGAGGTAGGTGATTTAATTGAGGTCATTTTTTATATATCATTCATCTCTTTTTTATCATGTTAAGATTTAACAGACTGGGCTGCAAATTTTTTTTCCTAGGGGCATTTTATGAGCAGTTTTCTGATTGGAAGGCAGTTTGAAATTTCATTTGTATATTATTTTACATTAGATAAGAGAAAATGGTAACTTTGCCCGCATCATATTTGGCAAAGGGTAGCAAGTGGAGAATGATAGAAATTGTAATGGAAAGCTAAATCCTTCTTACTCTTCCACCTGAAGCTACCGCTTGGCTTTAACGCTGGCACTTGGGTTTTGTCCTAGTCCTAGAAAATTACTTTAAATTATCTTTAGAACTGCATAAAAAAATATCTTGAGCTTATCTTAATATTTTGGGAAGGATGGATTTTCCCCTCTTGTCTATATTTTCCTACTTAGAAGTGAAATATTGTGTTAAGAGATAGTAGTGCTCACCAGACGGCCCATATAACCTCCATTTCGCAGGTCCCTGCACGGATGCAGGAACATCTGTCTGGTCCTAGTGACTGAACCATGGGGGAAAGGGACATCTGTCAGTTCTGGTCTTAAATATAGAAGAGCAGGTCTGACACCATCCAGCTTTCTTTTCCTTCAGTACAGGGAGTGAGGTCTTGGACCCCAGTGGGCACAGCTATCAAATGGTGAGGTCTTTGTTGGCCTTGTCAGTGAGTGACTGTGAAGAAGAGCCTGAATTAGATTATTTAGATCCATGGCTTAAAATAGAATCTTCCATGTTTTGCAAACCTTATCTCCAAGCTCCTCTAATTTATATAATTGTTTATCCAACAGTTTTACTGTGGTCTCTAAGAGGCATCTCAAATTTGACACATCTGAAATAATCCTCTTGATTTTCCCTCTTGTTCCATCTCCAACGTTCTCCATTTCAGTAACTAGCACACATATCTACCCATTTGCTCAGGGCAAAACCATAGGAATAATTCTCTTTATCTCACATACATATATTCAATATACTAGCAAATTCTGTTGGCTCTTCATTCATAATATACCCCCCTGCCCCTCCACCAACCCCTCTACCATCCTAGTCCCACCCTCTCTCATCTCTTGCCTAGACTAACATTGCAACAGCTTCCTAACTAGTCCCTCTGACATCTTACATTGCTCCTTCTATCCCTTATTCACTATTGCCTGCTCCCTAGACAATACATTTTAAATATAAATAAAATCATGTCACTCCCCTGCTCCAAAGCTTCTAATGATTTTCCATGGTGCCAGGAATAACTGACAACATCCTAACCATTGCTTAAGATCCTTCATGAACTGACTCTTGACTATCTCTCTGAATTAGTCAGCTATATTCACTTTATCGTAGTCACACAGGCTTTTTTTGTTGTTGTTATTTTTTTTTTTTCCTTTGCTTTTCTTCTAACATGCCAAAGCCAATCCCAATTCATGGCTTTGTACTCATCTTTGTTCCTGTCTGGAATGGTATTATCCTAAAATGAGCTGTCCTTCACTTTGTACAAGTCTTTGCTCAAACTTCACTTCCTTAGGTTCACCCTGACCTTCTTATCTAAATTGATCCCTCCAATACATCATCCTGAGGCAGGCTCTCTTCCTCTGTCCTGCTTAATTGTTCTTCAGAGCACTCATTACTACCTGATATTATATTATAGATTAATCTGCTCATTGCCTCCCACCAAAAACTTCAGATAAATTATTTAATCTCTTGAAGCCTTAGGTATCCTATCTGATAATATCTTATGAGATGCTGTGAATACTAAATACTGTCTGAAAAGGGCATAGTGCAGTGCCTTGTATATAATAATTGCTGAATACATATTGCATGTTGGAATGGATGTCTGTTGTTTTTGCATGCCCAATATCCATTCTGCCTCTGGTAAGAGCATTGAAGTTTTTTGGGGGCAACAATCCCTCCCCCCCACTTTCAGTTTGTACAGTTTGGTGACCCTATTCCTCTACCCACATTTCCAGCTCCAAATGGGGCACAGACTGAAAGCATGTCACCAGGGAATCTTGTTAAAATGTAGATTCTGATTTGGTTGGTTTGGAGCGAGGCCTGAGAGTCTGCATATCTAACGAGCTCCCAGGGGATGCTGCTGTTGCTTAGGCCAGACTCTGAGTAACACCCAAGACAATCAAAACATTCCATTTCTCAACCTTATACACAACCGGTTGTAAATGGGGTCAGGAGTGGGCATGTGCACCAGCCAGCCTAATCAAAGTATACTGAGAATTTGCTCATTGAATTTGAAGCTCTATTTCCTCTGAAATTGCTAGCTATAAAGATGCTTTAAACCTGGAACTTTTCTGGGGCTACCATATAGAGAATTCCTATGACAATGATGCAAATGCAGGAGTAAGATAAATAAACATATGGAAAGAAAGAGAAAGAGAAGAAAAAAAAAGACAATTATAGAGCGGAGGCCAAATAAAAAATAAGTCAACAGTCACGTATTCTTTGTATTCAAACTACATATACGGCAAGTTCTCGAGGCACGTGGGACACATCAGTGAACAAAACAAAAGTATCTTCCTCTGTGGAGTTTCAGTGGGGGAAGACATAAATAAACAGCAACACATTAAAAGGTGAAACATAAATAGACAGCAACACATTAAAAGGTGAAATAGACTAGGGTAAGGAAAGAAGGTTGCAATAGAAGAAATCCCAATGCACTATTACATACTATTTTCAAAGGCAACTTATAAGAATTGCAAGTTTTTAAGGTAAAGCTTTCAATGGGATCTGCACAAACCTGGAAAGGCCTTGACAATGAAATGAAGGTGCATAATGAATTAGGAAAAAAGAGTATTTTAATTAACTACAGGTTTGCAGTTTTGATTAATAGGTAAATGATAACACTTATAGGTTGTTATAATTTATTAAATAACCTGTCCTTTATTCATCATTTAAAAATCTATTTTATGGTAATATTAAATTTAGATATATAGGGCATTTATGTTTTAAAATTTGAAATAGTTAATATATTGAAAATCATAATGATCTCCATTAAATTCTTCCCTAGTAGATGCTCAATAAACCTAATGGTTCTGGTTCCCTTATAATCAAGGTACCTGATGACAGGATAGCCAGATTATAGGCTAAAGCTTAGAATTTTATATATAAGAACATATATTGCAGCATAGTTTAAAGAAAAGGGAAAATGATTTTCCTTCAATAGGGAATGCTTATGCAATGGTATATCTTATTGACAAAATAGAATTCATATATTGAAACAATTATGTCTGAATAAGGAATGTTATGTCCAAATATGGAAAATGTTAACAAAATATTTTTAAATGTTTTATACTGTCATAACTAATTAAAAGGAAAACATATGGAAAAAACTGAGTAAAATAAAAACTGCACATTCCCTTTGCTAATTAAAAAAATAAATTAATTAATAGAGAGAATTTAATATATCTCTATTTTTTCCTTAAGCACAGTAATTCAAACTATGCAATTAATCATAGTTTTTGTATATACAATGACATATTAATATACTTGCATAGCTTCGTAAACCTGTATACATAGTTTCAACTAGGATTTTGTTTTTAATACTTTCAAAATTACCTATAATAGAAAATCTTCTTTAGTGTCATTTACTTTGAATAACTGTCATCAAGAACTTTATTAATAAAGATCTGAACTTCTTTCTCCTTAAAAGTAATAATAAATCATTTTTAAACCAACTAGAGATTATTGTATCCTAAAGTATATATATTTCATAAAGTTTTTGCTTTATATGCTATATTTTGCTATATATGCTATATTTTGTCAGAGGTTTAGTGGATTACTTGGAATACTTTTTTTATTATTCAAAACTACTCTTTCAGTGATGTCATAGGAATGGCGGTAGCGGGGTGCACTTTTTGAGTTCTCTACAGGCACAAGAGCCCATAGAGGCCAAACCACATTTAAGTGGTCAACCCTCATGCAGCAGAACACCCTGCGGTGGGCAGAGCCAAGTCTCACAACTAGTCAGCATAGGAGTTAACCCCACCTACTCACAAGCAAAAAGCAATTACAGATCTTCTTTAACAGGACAATATACACAACACAAGAGTCACCTTTGGAGCACACGCAGAGGAGAAGAATGAAGTAGTGCAAGTCAAATATAAAGGACACATACTACATACGATAACCCAGCAAGAACTAAGAACTCTAGGGGATCTACCTAATACATTGAAGCAAACAGAGAGAGTCAGCCAGAATGGGGAAACAAAGAAACATGTCCCAAATAAAAGAACAGAAGAAACCTCCAGAAATGGAAACAAATGAAACAGAGGTAACCAACCTATCAGAGACAGAGTTCAGAACACTGATGATAAGAATGTTTAAGGAGCTTAGAGATGACATAAAGAAGAATATAGAAATCATAATGAACAATCAGTTAGAGCTAAAGAACACAATTACTGAAATAAAGATCTCACTTGAAGGAATTACCAACAGGTTAGATGAAGCCGAGGATCGAATCAGCGACTTAAAAGACAAGTTAGCAGAGATCACCCAAACAGAACAACAGAAAGAAAAAAGAATATAAAACCATGAAGATGGTTTAAGAGACCTCTGGGATAACATCAAGCACAACAACATGCGCATCGTAGGAATACCAAAAGGTGAAGAGAGGAAGCAAGGGATTGATAATGTATTTGAAGTAATAATGTCCGAAAACTTCCCTAACCTGATGAAGGAAGCCAACATACAAGCCCAGGAAGTGAGAGAGTTCCAACTATGATAAACCCAAACAGGTTCACACAAGACACATTTTAGTTAAAATGGCAAAGTTTAAAGACAAAGAGAGAATCCTAAAAGCAGCAAGAGAAAGACAGAGGGTTACATACAAGGGAACTCCCATAAGACTATCAAATGACTTTTCTACAGAAACATTGAAGGCCAGGAGGGAGTGGCAGGAGATACTCAAAGTGATGGAAAACAAAGGTCTACAATCTAGATTGCTTTATCCAGCGCAGCTATCATTTAAAGTTGATGGAAAGATAAAGAGCTTCCCAGAAAAGAATAAGATAAAGGTATTTATTACCACCAAGCCAGCATTGCAAGAAATACTAAAAGGACTTCTGTAAATAGAAGAAAGATGAAAACAATCTAACTACAAATTTAAAAATGGCAATAACTATGTACTTATCAAGAATCACTTTAAATGTAAATGGATTAAATGCTCCAATCAAGAGACATAGGGTGGCTAAGTGGATAAGAAAGCAAGACCCTTCTACATGCTGTATACAAGAGACTCATCTCAGATCAAAAGACACACACAGGCTGAAAGTGAGGGGTTGGAGTACGATATTTCATGCAAATGGAAATGAGAAAAAAGCTGGAGTTGCAATACTTATATCTGACAAAATAGACTTTAAAATAAAGAACGTATTAAAAGACAAAGATGGGTACTATATAATAATAAAGGGATTGATCCGACAAGAGGACATAACCCTAGTAAATATCTATGCTCCCAACATAGGAGCACCTAAATATATAAAACAGATATTGACTGACAAGACAGAGATCAACAGTAACACTATCATAGTAGGGGACTTCAACACACCTCTGACAACAAGGGACAGGTCTTCCAGACAGAAAATCAATATGGAAACAACAGCCTTAAATGACACATGGGGCCACTTGGATTTAATCGATATTTTCAGAGCATTTCACCCCAAAGCTGCAGAATACACGTTCTTCTCAAGCACACATGGAACATTTTCCAAGATAGACCATATGTTGGCCACAAAACAAGTCTTGATAAATTTAAGAAAATTGAAATCATACCAATTGTCTTCTCTGACCACAGTGCTATGAAATTAGAAATGAACTACAGGAAAAAAACTGGAAGATACTCCAATTCATGGAGGCTGAATAACATGTTACTAAATAATGAATGGGTCAAGCAGGAGATCAAGGAAGAAATCAAAAGATATCTCGAGACAAATGAAAATGAAAACACGACAACCCGAAATCTATGGGATGAAGCGAAAGCAGTCCTAAGAGGGAAATTCATAGCATTGCAGGCCTACTTAAAGAAACAAACAAACAAAAAATCACTAATCAACAGTTTATCTTCACACTTAAGGGATCTGGAAAAAGAACAGCAAAATAAGCCCAAAGGGAGTACAAGGAAGGAGATAATAAAGATCAGAGTGGAAATAAATGAAATAGAAACCAGAAAAACAATACAAAAGATCAATGAACCCGAGTTGGTTCTTAGAGAAGATAAAACTGACAAACCTTTAGCCAGACTTATTAAAAAAGAGAGAAGACCCAAATTAATAAAATCAGAAATGAAAGAGGAGAAGTGACAACAGACACCGCAGAGATACAAGAAATTTTAAGAAATTACTATGAGCAACTATATGCCAACAAATTTGACAATCTGGAAGAAATGGACAATTTTCTAGAGGCATACAACCTTCCAAGGTCAACTCAAGAAGAAACAGAAAACCTGAATAGACTGATTACTATCAGGGAAATTGAATCAGTAATCAACAATCTCCCAACAAACAAAAGCCCTGGACCAGATGGCTTTACAGGTGAATTTACAAAACGTTCAAAAAAGAATTATCACCTATTCTCCTCAAGCTCTTCCAAAAACCCCAGAAGCAGGGAAGGCTCCCAAACACTTTTTACGAAGCCACTATCACCCTGATTCCAAAATCAGACAAAGACACCACAAAAAAAGAAAACTACAGGCTGATATCTCTAATGAACAAAGAAGCAAAAACCCTCAACAAAATATTAGCGAACAGAATTCAGCAATACATTAAAAAGACCATACACCATGATCAAGTGGGATTCATCCCTGGTATGCAAGCATGGTTCAACATCCGCAAATCAATTAATGTGATACACCACATTAACAAAATGAAAAATAAAAATCACATGATCATATCAATAGATGCAGCAAAAGCATTTGATAAAATCCAGCAGCCATGTATGATAAAAACCCTTAAGAAAGTGGGAATAAAGGGATCATATCTCAACATAATAAAGACCATATATGATAAACCCACAGCTAACAGCATACTCAATGGGGAAAAGCTAAAACCATTCCCCTTAAGATCAGGAACAAGGCTAGGTTGCCTACTTTTTCCACTTGTATTCAACATGGTGCTGGAAGTTCTAGCCACAGCAATCAGACAAGAAAAAGAAATAAAAGGCATCCAAATCAGTAAGGAGGAAGTACAATTGTCATTATATGCAGATGACATGATACTATATATAGAGAACCCTAAAGACTCCACCAAGAAATTATTAGAGCTGATAGATGAATTTAGTAAAGTATCAGGATACAAAATTAATATTCAGAAATCAGTTGTATTTGTATATACCAATAATAAAACATCAGACGGAGAAATTGAAAAAACAATCCCATTTACAATTGCTTCAAAGACTATAAAATACCTGGGAATAAATTTAACCAAAGAAGTAAAAGATCTATATTCAGAAAATTATAAGACACTGAAGAAAGAAATGAAAGAAGATACAAATAGATGGAAACACATACCATGTTCATGGGTTAATATAGTTAAAAGAAGAATTAATATAGTTAAAATGTCCATACTGCCTAAGGCAATATACATGTTCAATGCAATTCTTATCAAACTACCAATGATTTTTTTCACAGAAATAGAACATATAATCCTAAAATTTATATAGGACCAAAAAGACCCTGGATAGCCTCAGCAATCTTGAGAAATAAGAACAAAGTGGGAGGTATAACAATACCTGACATCAAATTATACTACAAGTCTACAGTAATCAAAACAGCATGGCACTGGCATAAAAACAGACACATAGATCAATGGAACAGAATAGAGAGTCCAGAAATAAATCCATGCCTATATGGCCATTTAATCTACGACAATGGAAACAAGACTGTACAGTGGGGTAAAGACAGTCTATTCAATAAATGGTGCTGGGAAACCTGGAGAGACACATGCAACAAAGTGAAGCTGGACCACCTCCTTACACCATATACAAAAATAAATTCAAAATGGCTTAAAGACTTAAATGTAAGATTTGCAACCATAAAATTCCTAGAAGAAAATATAGGAAGAAACTTCAGAGACATTACCCGGAGTAAGATTTTTACTGATATATCCCCTGGCGCGAGGGAAGTAAGAGAAAAAATAAACATGTGGGATTACATCAAACTAAAAAGCTTTTTCACAGCAAAGGAAACCATAAATAAAACAAAAAGGGATCCTACTGAATGGGAAAAGATATTTGCCAATGATATATATGATAAGGGGTTAATATCACAAATTTATAACAAACTCACTCAACTCAACTCCAAAAAAATGAACAACCCAACTAAAAAATGGGCAGAGGACATCAAGAGACATTTTTCTAAAAAGGACATACAGATGGCAAACAGACATATGAAAAACGCTCAACCTCACTAACCATCAGAGAAATGCAAATAAAAACCACAATGAGACACCACCTCACCCCAGTCAAAATGGCTATCATCAATAAATCAACAAACAACAAGTTCTGGTGCAGATGTGGAGAAAAGGGAACCCTTGTGCACTGTTGGTGGGATTGCAGATTGGTGCAGCCACTATGGAAAACAGTATGGTATCTCAAAAATCTGAAAATGGAACTACCTTGTGATCCAGAAATTCCACTCCTAGGTATCTATCTGGAGAAATCCAAAACTCTAATTCAAAAAACTTTATGCACTCCTATGTTTATTGCAGCACTATACACAGTATCTAAGATATGGAAACAAGTGAAATGTCCATCGGTAGATGACTAGATTAAGAAACTGTGGTACATTTGTACAATGGAGTATTACGCAGCCATAAAGAAGAAAGAAATCTTACCATTTACAACAACATGGATGGACCTAGAGAACATTATGTTAAGTGAAATAAGTCTGACAGAGAAAGACAAATACCATATGATCTCACTTATATGTGGAATCTAAAGAAAATAAATGAATGAACTAATCAGAAACAGTTTTGGAGACATAGAGGAAAAACTGAGGGTTGCTAGATGGGAGGGGGGTGGGGATAAGGGGGAAGGTGAGAGTATTAGAAAACAGTCAGTAACCACAAGATGGCCACGGGGTTTTGAAAATTAATTTGGGGAATGTAATCGATAATGTTGTAAAGATTTTGTAGGGTATCCGATGGACACTTGTCTCATTAGGGAGAGCACCTCAGGGATGATGTAGATGCCTGATCACTGCATTGTACACCTGAAGTTGAAGCTTAACAATAATGAGTGTCAACTACAAGTTTATATATGTGTGTGTGTGTGTGTGTGTGTGTACCTGTGTGTGTGTGTGTGTGTGTGTGTGTGTGTGTGTGTGTGTGTATACGTATATACTTACAAGAAGCGGAGTACAGCATTAGGAATAGAGACAGTGGAAATGTAATGGCTGTGTGCAATGTCAGAGGGGTAGTGCATGGGGGGTGGGGGGTTCACACAGTGTGAGGGATATAAATGATAAACATCTAAGTATTACTTTGTCTTGTGCATCTGAAACTAATTAAAAAAATGTAAAAAAATGTAAAAACAAAACACACTACTCTTTCAACCCACTATTTAAATTATTACACGTTCTTGATATGCAGAAAAATGCCCGAGGCTCATAGCCAGCCACTCATTAGGAAATCACTGTATAGAACTCCATTAACTGGAAGCTGATGGCCCATGCCAGCTAATAATACATAGTGATTATCTGTTGAATTTAGCATTTACTATTTTGACTGCAATTTTATTTCAATGGAGTAAAAATAAGATAATGAATTGTAACAAGATCATAGCTTCTGTTGAGAATTACGTCACACAAAAGATACAAATATCAGACAACTTCTCAATTTATTTGTCTATCTGATCTCCATAGTCAAAAGTTTGGGCAGGGTTTGAGGCTAAATTTTCCAGGTAATTGCCTCAAACTTCAGTTCAATTTGACAATAAAAATCTAATATTGAACTGCTTTGTCCCAGATGAATGAGAATATGGGAAATAAGAAAAGTGAACCTTTGCAATTGCCTTTTAATATAAAGGTCAATTTGATATCAGTTGAAGCAAATTGACTATAAAATCTACAATTGCTAGGAAAAAATTGCAAGTGCGGACCTCCACAGCAGTGTTTACCATCCTTCAGAAGCCAGAGCAGCCAGAATATAAAGTCACCTGTGCCCTAACTCATATATTTTATGGAAAATGCAAAGGAAATATTGAGCCACTGAAACCTCTACTGACCTACCCTGTGCTTTTGTTTTGTTTTGTTTTCTGTTTTTTATCCCCCAGTAGTAAGAAAAAAAATTGCATACAATGTATATGTTTATCTTTTAAAAAGTTAAGTTATTTGAGAATTATGTATTTATTGCAGATAATTCTAAAACATAGCTAAATAGGGAAGTAAAATAAAACTCATCTGTAATATAGTTATATAATGATATTTCTAGACTTTATACATAATTATATAATACAACTTCTCTTGGAAAAATTTATACTGTGATATGCAACTTGCTTGCTTTTTAAAACAATATGTCATGAACACTCTTCAGGTCAATTCAACTCTTCTGTATCTTTGTTTTTAATGCCTCTGTGGCATTTTATTTTACAAGCTGGTAATAACTTATTTAATCAGAGCCCTATAGATGGACATTCAAGCTGTTTCTAATTTTGAACTCAAGAATCAACAAACATCTTTATACCTTTTTTTTTATTATGCCCTTGATTATTTCATTAGAATTATATCTACAAGCAATGTATTTTGAGAAATAATATGCCAGTTTCAAGACTTTTAAAACTATAAATCTATTACTAACCTGCTGTCCAGAAAGGTACATCAAATTTGCAGATGCTCTAACAGTATAAGAAGTCAATTTCCCTTTCAGAACACTGACTATTTTAATTTATTCTTTAATTTACCACTTCTTGTTATGTGGAGATAAATGGTACCTCATTATTATTTAAAATTGATTACTAGTTAATATTTTATTGGTGTATCGCTTTGGTCAAGGGAAGCAAAAGAACAAAATAAACACGTGGGACTACATTAAACTAAAAAGTCTTTTCACAGCAAAGGAAAGCATCAACAAAACAAAAAGACATCCTACTGAATGGGAGAAGATATTTGCCAATGATTCACCTGATAAGAGGTTAATATCCAGAAGTTATTTAAAACTCATACAACTCAACACCTAAAAAACAAGTAACCCAATTAAAAAATGGGCAGACGACATGAAGAGACATTTATCTAAAGAGGACATACAGATGGCCAATAGACATATGAAAAAATGCTCAACGTCACTAATCACTAGAGAAATGCAATTAAAAACCACAATGAAATATGACCTCACTCCTGTCAGCGTGTCTTTCATTAGCAAAACAAAAACAACAAGTGTTGGCAGGGATGTGGAGAAAAGGGAACCCCCGTGCACTGTTGGTGGGATTGCAAATTGGTGCAGCCACTATGGAAAACAGTGTGGAGTTTCCTCAAAAAAATTAAAAATAGAGCTACCTTATGACCCAGCAATTCCACTCCTGGGTATTTATCTAAAGCAATCCAAAATACTAATTCGAAAAAATATATGCATCCCTGTGTTTATTGCCATGTTATTCCCAATGGCCAAGATATGGAAACAACCGAAATGCCCATCAACAGACGATTACATAAAAAAACTGTGGTACGTTTATACAATGGAGTATTACTCTGCCATAAAAAATGATGAAATCTTTCCATTTGTAACAATATGGATGGGCATAGAAAATATTATGTTAAGTGAAATAAGTCAGACTGAGAAAGACAAATACCATATGATCTCACTTGTATGTTGAATATAAAGTACAGAATAAATGAGCAAACAAAACAGAAATAGACTCAGAGATACAGAGAAAAAACTGACGGTTGCTGGATGGGATGACTGAGGGATGAGGAGAAGGTGAAGGGATTAGAAAGTACAAATTGGTAGTCACAAAATAGTTACAGGAATTTGAAATATGGTATGGGGAATATAAACAATAATGTTAGAAAGATTATAGAGGGTGCCAGAGGGGTATTGGACTCATCAGGAGCATCACCTTATAGATTGTGTAGATGCCTGACCATTGCACTGTACACCTGACGCTGATGTAGAATAATATTGAATGTCAACTAGTATGTAATTAAATATATATGCATAGGGTGCCAAGAAAATGCATACAAATTTTAAGAAAGGAAAACTATATTGAAATTGTAATACTAAATACATACCAATAACAAAAGATGAATACAAATCGCGATTAACTTCTGCAATTACAAGAGGTGATCAAAGTGGTTACCAATAGCATCCAGACACTTGTGATTACAGCGAACTACTGCTTGAACAATGTTGACAAGTATCTACTTGTATACGTTTTTTTTTGGCACCCCCCCATATAAACACACACATGCATACGAGGTTTGACAATTAAGGTCGTGAACTCATCCTGGAGAAAGTGCTACATAACCTATTGCTGAATATCACTACGGTCACCTTTGAAATACTCCCCTTGGGACGATATGCACTGACACCAGTGTCTATTCCACCCTTCAAAGCAATTTTGGAACTCTTTTTCTGGAATGGCCATCAGAGCTGTCATCATATGATCCTTGATGTCCTGAATGTCATCAAAATGTCTTCCTTTCAATATTTCCTTTATCTTTGGGTAAAGAAAGAAGTCATTGGGGGCCAGATCAGGTGAGCAGGGAGTGTGTTCCAATGCAGTTATTTGGTTACTGGTTAATAGCACCCTCACAGACAGTGCTGTGTGAGCCGTACATTGTCATGAAGCACAAGTCATGAACTGTTGGTGAAAAATTCAGGTTGTCTTTTTCATGTAGTCTTTTCAGCACTTCCAAATAGTAAAGTTGGTTAACTGTTTTGTCCAGTTGGTACAAATTTGTAATGAATAATCCCTCTGATGTCAAAAAAGATTAGCAAGATTGCTGCAACAAGTTCTCGAACTTAATTGTCAGACCTCGTGTGTGTGTGTGTGTGTGTGTGTGTGTGTGTGTGTGTGTGTGTGTTCATGGAATGTATAGGGAATATAGTTAATGGTATTATAACAGCTATACATGTCAGCGGGGTAGTAGACTTAGAGGGGGGATTATCACTTTGTGATGGGTGTAAATGTCTAATAATTATGTTGTTTTGTACACCTGAAACTAATATAAAAAATAAATTTAAAAAATTGATTACTAGTAATGATAATTTTTCTCCTATTGGGCTTGTTACTTCTTCTTTTATAAACTAACTATTCTTTCCCTTTCCCCAGTTTTCCACTGAAGTGTTCACTTTTTGAAGTATAAGTATTCTTGATACAAGGATATCGGGGATGGATGCTGTAAACATTTAACTTTTAGGCACTGATGTTTGCAATACAAAAGAAATGCTAAAAATTGTTTCCTTTGTCTTTTCTTTCCTTCATATTATATTTAAAAAGGCTTTCGCTATCCAGAAGTACATATTTTTAAATGTCCAGCTGTATCTTCTTCCATTCTTAAAACTTTTCACTTCATATTTTTTCCTCATTAACTCATTAATCATCTGAAATTTATTTTAGTGTATCTTCAACCATGCTCCTTTTTCACTTTTGTTGTTTTTGTTTCTTTTGTACATATAGTATATACATTTTTTAAATGATTTACTGTTTCTGTTTCAGTTTTCTTTAATTAAGAACCCTAACCATCTCTCTAATGTGTCTTATTGCTGGAACAATATGTAGGCCATTAACTTGTGTAATCTAAATTTTACCTAGGATCAACTTGGTTTCATATGTAGCTGTATATTTAGATGACATTATTTTGACCGCTGTGAAATCTAAATGAGGATTTACATTATGAAATTGGTTTTCATTGAGAGTAAAAAAAAAAAAAAAAAAAGAAGTTACTTAAACAGTTACTTAAAACTTTATTTTATCAGCACTGTGAATATGCTGAGCTGCTTGAGTGTTTTATCACATACTTTTTATCTATTTATTTATTTTTAATTAGAAAGCTCAGGAGCAATTCTTTCATGAACTCAGAAATAAGAGAATCTGTGCTCTCCCCCGCAACTGATTTTTACCTTAAAAACACTACTAACTTTATAGCTGAGAAGGAATCTATCTTCTAGCACGTATAGTGTATAAATTTAGAATTTATAAAACCATCATAAACCATTTTCGGAATAGGACAGGCATTCGTCCTACACCCATGGCATGGTATGGTATGGTTGGTTAGGTCCCAGAAGTACTGGAAGAACAGATATAGCATTATTTAAGGGATTCATGTTCTTCATTTCACAATAAACACCTCTGTATATACTTTCTCATTAAAACACTATAACATCCCTATCTATTACTGGTTTTTGTTTGTTTGTTTGTTTGTTTCTTTCTTTCTTTCTTTAAAGGATGAAAGAACTGAGACATTGAATGGTTAAATAACTTGCTCAAGCTTACTTCGAAAATAGGAGGGGGAGAATTAGAAGTCACTCATGTCCATCTAACATAAAATTCCATGACGTTGCCCACTGTACTAGAACTAGATTAAAAAAAAAAAAAAAAAAAACTGGAGAAATTTGAAAAACCTGTATAGAGATATCTTTCCCTGGGTGCTGGTACAAAACGCAGTAATTATCATTCCTTGAAGAACAGAATCCACTTCGCAAATTCTCCCTGTCCTGAAATATCAATGTGATCCAAGGTCCTGGACAAACTTGAATTCACAGAAATAAATGATCAGTAATGACACACTTGGGAGTTATTTTATTGATTTGACAATTAAATACAAGTCAGAAGATTTCAGTGTGCAGCTGGGTGACCAATCCCAATATTTCCATATACTGCTTCACAAATTGTGGCCGATTAATCTCTAGTTCTGCAGGATGCTAGATACACCTGTTTCTTCAGTGTTATAACAATATTATGTTATTATACCATCTCTGAAATAATGATATATTTTAAAATCAATGACATCTTATAATTGCTCTTGGGAAGAAGACATTTGTGTTGTAGTTGTCACTGCTTGAGCATATGGAAACTTGTTTTTCTCTTTGTGGAATAAGTAGCCAATTGCAGTTTCAGTAATTAATTAATGGACATTTGAACCAACAAGCATTTAAATATATCCTGATGATGCTCTGAAAACTTTCCTTTGGTACTTCTGCTAAAATCAAGAAAGTACCAAAATTAAACTTTGCTGAATAGTTTCAGGGACTTGGAAAAAATCCCAGGGATAATAATGTTTAAGAGAGTCTGTATCATCAATCATCTTGAGGGCATTGAGAATGACAGCGGACAGAAAACATATACACCAGTAAATCTGCAATGAAAAAATGATTGAAAAGAGGCAGACTCAAAATGTGAAGTTACTTGATCAATTTATTTTGCTTATTAAAAAAAAAAACTATGTATATGTAATATAGTGAGAGATGATCAAAAGCTGTTTGAATTAGTTTATGTCTAAAACAGCTCCTTAATATGTTGACTCAGAGAATGAATGTACTTCTTAAGAAGGGCTCCTGGTGGCTTAACTGGCCTTAAATTTATAAATAGAGCCTCACAGCCATTACTAAACATAGGCTTCTTATGCAACCTGTGCTTCAGGGAGCAGCCTGCACTAACCTGCCTGCTTTTCACATTGAACTACCAGCTTGCACTGGATTCCTGCCCTCTGAGCTAATCCTTATAAAAGCGTTGCTGGAATTGTATTTCAACCAATAAGAGTGAGACTTTCCCCCATCCAATTGGAGCTACACAGCTATATCCTTATCAGCATCTTCACCGACCAATCAGAGTGGCTCCAGTCTGACCAGTCAGGACAATTCTTTTTAGACAAATCAATCTATGACATTTTAGAGTCCTCATTTACATAGTCAGACAATTAAGTTTTCAAATTAATCCCAGAAAAAGTGTTGCATAACTCATTGCTGAATATCACTACAGTCACCTTCGCAGTACTCCCTTTGGGAAGATATGAACCAACGCCAGTGCCTAGTCCACTCTTCAAAGAAATTTTGGAACTCTTTTTCTGGAATGGCCATCAGAGCTGTCATCGTATTAACCTTGATGTCCTGAATATCATCAAAATGTCTTCCTTTACTATTTCCTTTATCTTTGGGTAAAGAAAGATGTCATTGGGGGCCAGATCAGGTGAGTAGGGAGTGTGTTCCAATACAGTTATTTGTTTACTGGCTAAAACCCCCCTCACAGACAGTGCCATGTGAGCTGGTGCATTGTGGTGATGAAAGAGCCATGAATTGTTGGCAAAAAGTTCATGCAGCCTTTTCAGCCACTTATCTTTTTCATGCAGCCTTTTCAGCATTTCCAAATAGTAAACTTGTTAACTGTTTGTCCAGCTGGTACAAATTCATAATTAATAATCTCTCTGATATCAAAAAAAGTTTAATGACATTGTTGCAACAAGTTCATGAACTTAATTATCAGACCTAGTTAACAATCGGGGACCAGCGATGGGGACTTCTCTATGTGTAAGTCAGGTCCCATCTGGCTTGGGAAGCACACTTTCAGTTTTCTTCAAAGAAGGTGTTTCCGTGGCTGGAGGTGTAACATTAGCTGGAGCTGCAAGACCAGAACAGTGCCATCTTGCAGTCCTGAGCTGTAACACAGGCTGCCTTGCTTGAGGCACCTCACAGCTGTGGTGTTCCATGGTCAAACTGTATCACAACTGAGCTGTCTTCACTGAATAAAGTCTCTCTCCCACTTCACCACATCCCAAAATGGGGAATTCTGTTAGTGCTAAATTGACAACAATGACCTTCAGTTCACAGGACAAAGTAATTCTAAGTGAAAAGGAGTCTTACGTTATAGTCTAATTGGAAACTTTTTCTCCGTGGTATATAATAAAATGGTGATATTTAAATTGACCGTAGCTTAAAATAGATGAAATATTGTACTTAAACATTTATTATTTGGTCATAGTTTAATAGAAACAATGAGTTAAATGCAATAAGTGTCTTTACTACAGGACTCCTCAGAACTTTTCCTATGCTAATGAGTATTTTGATTAGCTAAATAATATTTCCCAAATTTATTTGTCCTTTACCAAAAATTTGAGAAAAACAACCCTCCAATGAAACCATTGAGAAACACTGCCTTATTGTATTTTCTATATTTAAGCAAAAAATATCAACCATTCACAGAATACAAATTAATCTTATTACAGAAAAACCTTTGTGGGAAAAATATGTAATATATGATATATGATATGTAATATTATATAATATATATAAGAGAAGGATAAGTTTATGCAAAGTTTGGCTCCAAAGTGTTACTTGGTCTCATTAATAAAGAACATAATTAACAATAATTTTTAGTATTAATTTAAGTACATTTTCCTAGTCCGCATTTAGTCAGCATTCTTGCTGCAAAGCTAATAAGAAAATATAATTATGCTTTTGAATTATGAGTTATTAGGGGAAAAAACTAATATGACCCAGGAAGACTAGTGTGAATTGTTTTTACATCTTATTAACTCAAGTAATATCTGGGATAACATTATGGAACATGCTAACTCAAATAGAAGAAATATTAAACACACATAGTCCATTCTTGATTATCTAGGCTAACAGGATATATACCTAGGGTATATAATTTTTTCAACAGGAATGACTTGTATATATTTAAATATTTATCTTTATACAGCAGAGGGAAATAATTCTGTATATGTGTAGATATGGCTAAAGGAGATTAAGAACACACCAGTTTCCTTAGAGAGTAGTTCATACTCTCTGCTCTGCCATACACTGGCAGAGCTATTGATACTAGGCAATTTATGTAACCTCATAACACCTCAGTTCTTTCTTCTATTAAATGGGCATAATAATAGCACCGTCCTCAGTGTTGTTGTGATTATTGAGTTAACATGCGAAACGCCACTCAAATAGTGCATGCTACAAATAGTGCATGATACTAGTGAGCATGAAACATGCTCACTAAAAGTTACCTGTTATGTTTGTTGTTTTAATATGGATATGAACCTCAACGGGCATGCCATCCTTTTATCAAGGGGTGGGCTAATTGTTTTCTGAGACTGTTAACTTCTGTTGTGTATCAGATGAATGGAGTAGAAAATCAACAACTTAATTTTGGCCTAGACGCCCTTTCATTGAAGTATGCCACACATCACTTTCAAGACTTCTCAGAATTGCACTCCTATAGGTATCATTTAAGGTCTCAACCCAAGCATTTTTCTAAATCCAAAGTACTACTAAAATGAAGCTAGAACTCCACATATCTCTGCACCTGCCATTTCTCCTATCCACAGCTGTGCACTGCAGTGATTTTGACAGACATGTCACACAAGAAAAACACAAACTCCACAATCATGGTTTTTCAGTTAGGATGATACACTACAGTCGAAATTGAACAGTAGAAATTCAGATTGAAAAATAAACTGTTCTAAAAGAATGTGTTGATTTCTGTTTTTAAAGAAAAATTGCAAAAATATTCTCAGTCTCCACTGTCAACCAACTTGCCCCTTCTGTCCTGAACTACTATTAATGAGAGAGGTGGAAAAGGCTACGGGAGAGCCATTAGTCACCCTCGGGACTCTGCACTGTTAGTATGGAACAACCGATGACAAAAATTTCGATAAGCATGAGTTTGACTTATGATTTTTGGGAATAGTAGAATAATACATTGCTCCTGGGTTTCCCATGCAACATTTATCTTCTTCTAGTACTAGTCATGTCAAAGACTTGATACTGAAAGCAAAGTTTATTTATTGCATACATAAGATACTGTTCACAAACCAGACTTAACACTGCTTTCCATAAGAACTTCTCAGCAGTTACTAAATAAGGGCAATATTCAGTCATGATGAAAGCCAGCCAAGTGTGTCAGCTGTACTATTGTGAAGGTAAGATATTCTTGTACATATAGTCGAGTACTCTATTACTAGAGAATTCTAACTCGCCTGTCTTCATTTTTAGACCTTCGTATTTTTCTCAGGATGTCCTTGGTCTAAGGCTATGCTACCATATAATTCAACAAACACTCTGGGTCCACAGAGGGATTGCACTGCTGAAGGGGAAAATGGAATGCCAACATTTTGAAAGGACTACCATGTGTGTAATGCAGTTTTTTTGTTTTCTAGTGAGGGTTTGATTTGTCTAGGGGAAAGTAAAGCATTTTGAATCATACAATAGCTATGGAATTCAAATGTACAAACTCTGAAGAATATCAGGAGTGTTTCTAAAAAAAATAAATAATCTTTAAATACTGATTTAAGCTTCTCACATTATTTCTCCTGTCCTCCAACTTTGCTTGTGCAAACAGGTTAAAACCTCAGAATCATTGGTTAAAAAATGAAAGAAGTACTTATGGAAAACTTTGGGGGGAAAAAATCAATGCAGTAAAAATTTACTGATTAACAACTGTATAAAAATCACAAAATTACATCAAGATTGTAACTATATGAGTTAAAATTGGCCTTTCACAGATGAAAACCCTGTGACTCAGAAAGTTGATTAAATCTGTGAAGTAGCACAGCTGATAAGTAAAAGAGCAAGCCTTGGCATCTCGGTCTCTTAACTTCTAGGTCAGTGCCCTTAACATCTATCTCTCATTCAACAGTTTCCATTGTTTTTCTCTGTTATATACTGTACTGGGTGATAGGAAAAAATGTTGAACAAAAAACTATATAGAGGTTCTTCCCTCACAGCTTAACCAGTAGTTAATCAAATAACCAAGACAAATGAAAATTACCAAATGTAAAATTACAAATGTATTTGAGAGATATTCAGGGTATAGAAGCATAGAATAGGAAACTGATCAACTGGCAGTTAGGGAGGAGCCAGTCAGGGACGCTTTCTGAGAAAGTAATTATTGAACTAGAATGGTGGGTGAGATGAGATGGAGAATGAACTGCATGGTCATTATAGGAATTACCATCTGCTTTTATCGTTTAGGAACATATTGATACAAAGATTGTTTTTCTTTGGCTATTACCAAAGATTACTCACTTCTTTACTTCTGCATTATTTTCTGTGGCAGACCGAGTCTAAGAGGAACCTGACTGATAATCTCCACTTCCTAGTATTGACACCCTTGGGTAGTCTCTTTCCCTTGAGTGTTAGAAGGATCTGTGTTTACTTCTAACCAAGAGAATGACAAAAGTAAGTGGATTTTACTACCATAAAAATGTTACATTAAGATTGTAACTTTCATCTTGCTAGCAGATTCTGTACTGACTCCCTTATTTGCTTGGGAAAACTGAGCTGCCATCTTATAAGCTGCTCTATGGAAGCCCACATGGCAAGAAACTGATGGCCAGCAAGGAACTGAAGCTCTCAGTTCACTGATCTAAAGGAACTAAATTCTGACAACAATCATATGAACTTGGAAGCAGATCTTTTCACAGTCGGCCTTGAGATGAGAATGCAGTCCTGCCCAGCACATTGATTGCAGCCAGGTCAGAGACCCTCAGGCAAAAGACCCAGTTAGGACTTGCCTGGACTTCTTAACCACAGGACTTGTGAGATAATAAATGTGTGTGATTTCAAGCCTCTAGGTTTGTGGTAATTTATTACACATCAGTAGATAAGTAATATATTGTCCATTTGTGTCATTTCAGATTGTATCTTTAATGTCTTCTTTTTTATTCTGATTGCATTAAGTCCTTTATCATTTTATAAAAATCTCCAAGAAAACTAAGAAGAAAATTCTCAGGAGAATATTATGAAATTAATTAGATAATCATTTATTTCTTAATATATACATTTTAAAGACGTTTAAAAGGTGAACATCTGGAAATATTAATACATGACATTTAAGAATACAATAAGTTATTATTCTATCACCTAGTTTTCCAAAATATCATAGTAGAGTCTAAAGAGCATTAGGCTGAATATTATGGAGAAATGGAGATTTAGATGACTAATTTCAGTATTTCATATGTAAATGATGTTTCTGATTATGAATTCCAGATCCATCACATACTAGCCACCTAACCTTGTGGAAAGTATAATAGAAATAATAACTGTAACTGCTTCATATGGTTATTGTGAGGAAAGAATACGTTTAAGATAATACATTCTGGCACAGAATGAGAGCTCAGAAATTTTAACTATTGTTATGTCAAAAAAATTATAAACACCTTTTGTTCAATTATATAAACTTTGCAGTAAAGTATTTCATAATCTAATAACAAATTACAGGCTTATTTACTCCACTTTTTGAATTTTTAAATACAAATGGAAATTTTTTAAGTTTAATTACATTTCTTATGCTAGATAGTAAAACATTTAAAGCAATTTTCAGTAATTTTAGTCATTAATTAAGATATTTGTTACTTCTGATAACTATCATTAAGATTATTTTTATTTTCATGGGGCTCAACAGTCTTACTTCCTTTAATATTTTTTTTATGTAGTCCTCAATCTTGCATCTTTTATTTTCTTCCCAATGTTCAGTGAATTAGAAGGTATTGAATTAAAAGGTACTCGGCAAGGCAGTGTTACAGAATCCATTGCGTTTTATTTTTATTTACATAGTGTACTATATGTACTGAATTAAAAGATATGAATTCTAAGGTACTGAATTAAAAGGTACTCTGCAAAGCAGTGTTATAAAATTCATCACAAATTTTTAAGTACATTAAAAGCATGCAATTACTATATAGTTTAATTATAGATTTCTGCTTGACAATAAACCAGTGTTCTTTCAATATTTACCGAATACACAGATACTACCGGACTTAATTTATATTCAGTAATTATTAACAAATTAGTATGCTTTTATATTTTAAGCAGTTTCTGGAAAATCAACTTTTAAAAGTTTATTTTAGATAAACAACATGAGAATCAAATATCCTGCCAAAGATTGAATATGTGGAATAATATTAGACAGTGTTAACAGAGCAAAGAGAATTATTTTAGGATAATTTACACTAAAGCAATATTTTAATTTTCACTCATACCTTCATAACCAAAGTCTCTACACTTGAAGATTGTCAATAGTAACATTAACTAAAGGTTAAGAACATTTGATCAAAACTTGTTAATCAAACTCCAGTTTAAGGTTTTCTTAAATAAGGAGGGAAAGCTATATGGCATTATTAATGGTGGGGTTTATTTTATTTAGAACATATTGTTAGTCCTTGGTCAATATCACATAAGTTTTATTATCATATGCAAAAACTTCATATTTCTAGTGTCCTACCGAGATGGGCTAAGGACATCAAATTTAAGTGGCCTTTAAAAAAATTTGTTCCTGATATAGTTGTGTCTTCTGCTTTAAAAGAGCTAGGTATAATTTATTAAGCACACATTATGTATTTCCACCCACATATTATGTATGCTCTGAAATTACTGCTGTCATTATGGCTTCAATTTACATGGTACAACAAAAAATTTTCCTGAGGTTGGGCCATACACATTTTTTTTTTTTAAAGTCACAGTTCATCAAATTTTAAGTGCAGAGAAAATATTCTTACTTAAGCAAGCCAATATAGACGCATTGTGACAAAGTGGTGCAGATCAATGGTTAATCCAAGGAAACCCATGTTTGATTGTAATACATGAATTTTCATGCATAGCTTTGTGACACAAGACACTGTTGCAACCAGTCTTACCTCTACATTGTTCAGACAAAATAAAATTTAATTTTTATGTATGTGTAAACCACATTAGATTAGACACCTAATTAGACACCACAGAGGTTGAATAATGGTTTTGAAATAAGTTTACCAGAGTTTAGCCTTTTCCTTTTAGAAGGAAGTTGAGGAGGAAGTCATTCTCCCTAACATAAAATATTAGTTATACACATCTGTATTGTCTCAAGAGAAGAGGCACAAAGCTGAGCGTATTATATTAGATCATTCATAAGATAGTCAACCAGGGAGGCTTAGTGTTATTTCTGATAAATGACCAATTCTTAGTCAAAATATTAAGTGTAGCAGAGTCACCCTCTGCTATGATCCCTGTGAACTTCTTGAATAGGGGCTGAATTTAAGTGTGGTGTATAGGGATGGGATTATCTTACAGAGGATCAGTATCCCCCGTGTCAGTTCTCTATTGGATCTGAAATCTGAGTGGTCTACTCCAAAAGGCTGACCTGTCCTCAGAAACCTCTGAGCTTGATTCCAACAGTAGCCACAGTGCCAGGATGGTCAAATCACTAACGTCTCTTTCCTGACTACCCTATCTAAAATGGCATGACCACTCTGCCCAGTCCCCTTTCATTACCATACTAACTTCCTTACCTACTACCATAATCAAACATACTATTTAATTATCTTATTTATTATCTGTCTTCATGTTACAAGGTAAGCTCCAGGACTGTAAGGATTTTTGTCTGTTTCATGTACTTCTAGATCCCCAGGACGTAAAAGTGCCTGGCGTATATTAAATAATCAACACATGTTTGTTAGGAGTAATAGTTCATTCATTCACTTAAGTCAGATTATGTCTATGTAACTTTTAATTTTCATTTCCTTTGTAAAATCTCCTTAAATAACGTAAGGTTAAAATGGGTAGACTAAAGCCACAGAGTGATTCTTCTTTTGTTGATAATTTTAGAAGGTCTGGTGTTGATTTGGAACAGTGCAAAGAATAGGGGTGATCCACCCCCTTTTTGTACCAAGAAATTTTCTGATGCAAAAACAAAACAAAAAATTGCTGGTATCAATCAGCATTGGTCATAGATATGTGAAAAAGTTTGGAGACACATACACACACAAAGATAATGAAAAGAACTGAGACAGCTTAAAAAAAGAAAACCATAAGATTAAAATAAGTCCTTACTAAAGATGATCACTACCCCATCATTATTTGTAATTTAGCATTTCTTGCACATAATTACCAAGCTAAGATATATTTAAATACTTATGACTCTCAGCAAATCATTTCTCTGTCTTCAAAAGTCCTATTTTAGGAAATTCTTCAGGTATAATTATATACCTGATCAACTAGATAATTCCTAACATTATATTTTATTCCAGGTTTTGAAGTTAAGGGCATTCAAAATGAGGTCTATAGTGACCCTAACAGAATTTTGCTTTAGCATGACTTACTCTTTTGTAGATGTGAAATTATACATTCAGAAATTTCTAAACAAAGGAATTAGTTAAAACCATAGAGAAGTCAATTGGGAATCCTTAGATATGTGTTATAGCTTAGGAGACAAATCTTAAGGTTTTACTGCCTTATTTCTTCAACCTAGCCTATGGGACCATGGAGAACCCACAGATAATACTGTTCTAGATAGCTAAGAGTTTGAAGTAAGAACGAGAGAGAGAGAGAGAGAGAGAGAGAGAGAGAGAGAGAGAGAGAGAGAGAGAGAGAGGAAGAAAGACTTTGTCACGATTTTTAAATGTTGTCTTATTTGTCAGATAGTGTCCATAGTTATAAATTGACAGCATGAATGTGCTATTTCTTGTTCACCTTCATTCGGTATAAAAGATATTCAGTACAATTTTGACTTAAATTTGGATTAAAAATTCAAGAGAATTCAGTAAGACATAGACTCCTAAAAGCTATGTTGTATGTACATCTGGATTCTATAAACTGCATGTTTTGTGTTCTGCCAATTTCCTCTTCTACCACCTATCTATTAGATTATTCTCACCTCACTGACTTTTCTGCAGGTCTAAGTTGCTTTGTCCATGAGACCAAAACTGGACAAGGCAACCGTGAGAGTTCTGAGCTCCTGGTTACCTTGCTCTTCTGTCGGCCTTCAGTTGCCAGTGGTATTAGCAGACATGGAAATGCCAAGTATCCCAGCGTATTTCCTGAGTTCCTGACACACCTGACCCTGTTCCTTTATGTATCAGCATTTTTAGCTTTTCATGAGAACCAAGGTCAGTTACTCACACCACAAGAATAAATGTTTTCTTTGCTGCTAGTCCATCAGCATGAAGGTGCAAATTAACCAGAATACAGTTGTAGCTTTGGGTTAAGTAGAACCATGACTGTTTTACCTGGTGGAAGCATCCCATCTCTGGAGGCCACAACTTCAAATAAAATAGACCTTAGAGTTGTGGGAACAGATGCACAAAATCCCCAATTGAGTTCCTGGAAGTGATGATAGGGGTCAACCCTACTTCAATCTGATTTCTGGATTCTGTGCTCTTGCTACTGGGGACACAGTACCATAGAATTGCTGTTGGTTCAAAGTACACCACATTTGGAGGAGAGTACCCCAACCCCATGGGATGTTATCCCCAGCTGGTGCCTTAGCTGAGCCTCTCAGAGGCTAATATCCCATCAGGCTGAAAACTTTTGGGGTAATATCTTTTTTACAAGATCAGTGGATCCCATGATGATGTACCCATTGTCAAACCTCCTTCAATGTCAAGTGGTTCCAAGGTGAGTCTGTAAACCCTGCCTTAATGATACTAAAAGTAGTGTAGGCTGGGGAGGCAAATCCATATGAGAGTAAAAGCAAAATACTGTCTCCTTCTGGGTGGATGGCATCCCATTTCCTATAGGGACAGTGCCAACCTATAGTGTAAATGTCTTACAATTAGCTTTTTTGATTGTAATATAAGTATCTGACATTAAACTTTTGACTGCTGAAGCATCCATTTCAAAGACATCCATTGCCAGCTACACAATTAGATAAAGAGCCAGGTGCCCCACCCATTATGTTCCCCTTTTTGAAAACCCTGCCTACATAACTAACTGTTTGATTGACTTTTTCCCTTCCTGTGCTTTAATTCCCACTTGTGTGTGTGTTTTATTGATTTTTTTTTAACTTTTAACTGTTTTCTTTTTTATTAAGATATAATTTGTGAGGTGTGATTAAAAGATATGGGAAATGCTTAAATAAAACACATTACAGTAAAAGTACCGTACAGTATTACAGTGAAAGACACATTGCCATTAATCCCCCTCAAAATACGCCCCCTCCCTTCAAACCAACTTATCCCATCATCCCTGCCACTTTCTCAAGCAGTTCTGGAAGTCCTGCTTCATGAGTCTTTAGTTGCAATGTCTTGGCTGCCTCAGTGTCTTGAATTGATTCAAAATGTTTACCTTTCATGGTCATTTTGACTTTGGAAAAGAGCCAGAAGTCTCATGGTGCCAGGTGAATAAGGTGGATGAGGACACACTGTAATGTTTTTATTTGACAGAAATTGCCGTACCAGAAGTGATGTATGACATGGAATACTGTCATGATGAAGGATGAGGTAAATACACTCATAAAAGAAGACTTCCAGAACTGCTTCAGAAAGTGGCAAGAACAATGGGATAAGTGTGTTCGAAGCAAGGGGGAGTATTTTGAGAGGGATTAATGGCAATGTGTCTTTTACTGTAATAATTTTTTTTATGTCAACATTCACTGCATCTTTTGATCATACCTCATATATGTAACATTACATTGGCTTCAGGTACACAACATAATCATTCAATATTTGTATACATTGCAAAATAATCACAATAAGCCTGGTAAATAACCATCATCACAGTTACAAATTTATTTTTCTTGTGATGAGAACCTTTAAGATTTACTCTCTTAGCAACTTTCAAATACATAATACAGTATTTTAATCTATTATCACCATGCTGAATCTGTTTTAAATAAAAGCCTTAACTTACATTCTTTTTAAAAATCCAAGAATGCTGGAGTAAAAATGGTTCTTTACCTCTTTGTACTGACTCACTAAAAGATTATAGAAAAGAAATATATCCTATAAAAAGCTCAAACTGCATATATAACTTCTAATGTAGTTCAAAGTATGCCCCCCAAATGCCCCTGCTATTATCTGACTGTGTAATGTAACATATAAGCAAGAAGATATGTCATTAGGTAGTATTAGCTGAATTTAAAACAGTGGCACTCTAATGAAGAGGGATTTCCTCATGAAAACTAAGACAATTTTTAGAAAAAAAAAGTGTGGTGTCTATCCATATAAATGAAACAATGCACCCCATCTCTTTCAACCAACTTAATATATCCTAGGTAATGCTATTTTTATCATGGATTTTCTTAATTAAATAGAAATTCTTTGTGTATTTGATTGTTCCATCTCACTTTTTCCTAGTGAAAAGGCAAACTGTATATTGCACTTGACTCCCTTGTGTGACATAAAGTAGGGTTGATATTTTGTAAAACCTGCATGTATTCATTAAGGATTAGGTACTTGACATAAAATGCAATTTAAAAGAATTATGAAACCTTTAAGTAGATGTGCCAGGCTATATATATTGCCAACACCAAAAGAAAACCTAATGTGGACTCTCATATACTTCATTACTCAAAGAATCCAGTAGATGGAAGCCTTTCCCTTTTAAAACTCAAACTGTTTCAGAAGTGGTGTGTTGGATATTTGCTATTCCTGATGAAAGAGTAGATGGAAATAGCTGGGGGTTAAAAAAAAAAACAAAAAAACTTGCTCTCCTAAGAGCATATCAGAAAGACCACAATTTACCTGCTTTGTAAGAGACTTGAAAATTAGACTATCGAAATAAAGTTGCTTTGATCTCCACAAGGTGAATGAGAAAGGGACTAATAAATAAATCGATTCATTCCTGAGGCCAGGGTCTTGGTGGCTGCAGTTTTGTTTTGTTTTCCTACTTTAATGTGGATGTTCTCATTGCCCTTTCTTAGTGATAAATTCCTTAGGTTGGTGCTTACATCTGTTCTTGACGTTACAGTTCTTCTGGAACAATCCTCATATGAGAAGAGTGGGCATCCTAAATTAGGCTCTCCTGGGATGAGCAAAGGAAAGTGGCCCACAGATTCTCCTGAGGGGTGAGGCTCCAGGGCAGGGCCTGGCTGTTTTTCTGTTTGTCCCCATGCGTAGCCTCTATCTTCCTCCCTTAGGATGGTCACCTCTGCTTTCTTACCAGAGTCCTTAGTATCATCTCTGAGAACAGCCATAGTTTGGCCTTAGACTTGACTGTCCAGGGAACAAATGATTGCATTCTAAATAACTGATTGGATTTAATCATTAAGAAATGAAATCACTATTAGTCTATTAGATTGATTATCTAACTACCTGTCTCCTTGAAAGATATTCTAAACTAGGATCGTTTTTAAAAAGTGTGGGTTTGGAGCATTTCAATATACAATGTAAGCTATTTTTGTCAGGTCAAATCTCAATATGGAATTTGCACTTTGGCGGGTAAACCACACTTTAATTCTAAAAAGGGCAATGGAATAGTGTTTTTCCATGTGTTTACAAGTCGAACTAATGAAACCATTATGTGCAAAGGCAACCTCCACTAGTGTAACTAGGGTACTTGAAATCAATACTACCTACTTTTCACTGAATTTCATCACAAATTAGGTAATGGTTCCTCCACTCATTTTTTGTTCCTCAGTTTGGAAGTTTATAGTTAAGCTTTAATTTAGAGCCTTATCTCTGGTAATGGCTCTTAACTGTTCTGTTATTTTCACTGGTTTGCCTTGTACTCAGCAGAGTCATCAGCTCACATTTCATTGAAAACTCATTTAACCATTTACCATATGCTTTTAAGGACCAAAAGGCAATATACTTAATTAAGATTTGAAAAACAACAGCTTCAACGACTTCTCTTGGTTAATAGCATGTAAGCATTCTTTGTTCACCAGGCAGAGCTCTGGATAAAATATCTGTATTTTGTTTACTGAATACTGGAAATTCACCACATATCTAAATGGCTTAGAGCAATACAATTAAATAATATTCCAGTTTGTAAAATGGATGGTGTCACCTACCAGTCACATCCCCAATTTCTATATCACACAAGAATCGTACTTTACTAAGCATTGTCACCCCAATAAACTTCAATGTAAAAGAAAAAGAAAAGCCGGCATGGTTCTTATACAAAATTTTAGGGGAAAAAAGAGTCCAGTGATGAGACTGTTCTTGGTTCTATCCCTTATTGTCTTTCTATTCTGCAATAAGGAATATTCCTTTTTAGACATTGCTTTACTTCTTTGTAAACTGGGGACCTGGGCTAGATAAACATTACATAATCTTCAAGGTTTTGAATTACAGAGATACTGATAAACAGAATTGAAAAAAGAAAGAGACAGAAAAATGCTGGGGTCATTCAGATTCAAGTCTCAATTTAAATTGCGAGGGCTGACATATAACAGAATTGCAATTTTGTCATGTCATTCCTGTATTTAGTTTGATTATCAAACCAGCTAAGCTCATTTTTTTTATCTTTCTAATTAGTGTGTTTCCTCATATATTATGCCAGATGTCTTCATCTCAGCTTCAGCATCTGGTAATAAATTACAAGTGCTGAAGCTTTATTATAAACTGAGGAATTCATTTTGCACATTATTTATTTTTCATAATATTTTCATGACTCTAATTGACTTTGGTATAAAATATTTAGTAAAACGTCTTGACTTTTTAAAACCAAAGTTCAATTTTAGCTTGTCTTAGTTCCTTAGTTCCTAGAAGTTGTTTCCTTTAAAAAATATATTTTTTAAAAATTTAGACATATTATGACTAAATGAAGACCAAGTCTATATTTGCAATTATTTTAACATATCATATTAAAAAAAAATAAGTAAAACAACCTAGAGTTTATAACATTTTCATGACTTGAAGTCACCAAAAAAGGAATGCCTTTTTTTTTTTTAACAGAGAACTATTTACTCACTGGGACAAGTTTCAAATATACAGAAAAGGAAGAAGAATAAAGTAATAATAACATACAATTCTACCCAGAAGTAAGCAACAATAACATTTTATTACATTTCTTTTAAATATTTGAGTTGTATTTTTCATCTAGCTGAAAACATACTGTATTTTGCATTTTTAAATATATTTTACCTTGTTTCCCTAAGCAATTTGCTCCCGTGTTTCCCCGAAAAAAAGACCTAGCCAGACAATCAGCTCTAATGTGTCTTTTGGAGCAAAAATTAATATAAGACCCAATCTTATTTTACTATAATATAATATTGGGTCATATAATATAAAATATAATATAATATAATATAATATAATATAATATAATATAATATAATATGGGTCATATATTAATTTTTGCTCCAAAAGACGCATTAGAGCTCATTGTCCGGCTAGGTCTTATTTTCAGGGAAACACGGTAATGAATGAATAACACTTTGTAAATATTTTAATGGCTGCAATGATAATCTAATAGATGTACCATTATTAAGTTACTCAGTCCCCGATTGTTGATTGTCAGATGTTATCTCTGTACAATATTACAAATGATATTATGATAAATGCACTTGTGCATAAATATTTGCATGAATTTTGTAATAACCTATAAACATCTTTCCTAGTATGGCTACAGGGACAAAAATCTGTTTTCTATTGCCTCTGGTTGCTAGGGAACACTTACAACCACACAAATAAAACAGAAAAGCATATGAAATGGTGAATTCTTCTACACCCTAAGGTCTTTAAATCTTTAAGGTTATTAGTCTGAGTAAGTCCTAATCTCCTGTCTAACTAGATAAACTTGAGGAAGTGTGACAAAATCTCACTCGATTTGATGATTCTTGGAAGTTTTGGATGAAACCATCCATTGTGTGCAAATCCAGGTAATTTACAAACAAAGCTTGGTTTTTAGAAAGCCAGTAAGTTTTAGAACCTTCATAAAGATGTCTGAACTATTCACCCAAAAGTAGCCTTTTATATTCCCTAATCTTGATGATAGTGTATGGCCCTTTCTAATATGTTATTAGTTTTTTTTAATTAAAGTTTATTGGATCTTGAGATTATAGTGCCAAGCCAAATAAGGCAGACAGAAAAAGTCAAGAACCATATGATTTCACTGCAATGTGGTATATAAAACTGAAAACAACAAAGGAACAAGACAAATTAAACTTTTTGAATATGATTTTAGCCAATAAATTTCCATCCTGTTTACATGTTTGTCTAGGTCAGGTATAAGCCCTTAAGGTTGTGCTCTTAGACTTTGCAAAGCTCTGTATGGAATAAATTGTTCATTCCTATTTAACTAAATATGGGACAGGTGACTATTTATATACACATCTTTGCCCAGGCTCTTGATCATAATGACCCCAAAGACTAATGTTTTTTATGGAAATTTAAGATTTAACTAAAGCACTAATATGTGTGAGAACTGTCTATTTTAAGTATTAAAAAAAATAAACAAATATATCAAAAATGAGGGCAAGTTTTTAAAATTATTTTTGAAAATGCTTTTTTTTTTTTAAACCTAAGGACTTGTTTCATACCTTTTCTCTACTCAGGATCAGACTACAGCTACAAATCAGGCAAAATGAACTTCTCAAGTGGTAGAAAATAAAAGTGTCTACTTCTGCTATCAGAATATAAGATACTTGAAATTATCCAGTTTCTGGCCTCCTCCAGTACTTTCTTTTTGCTATTGTTTATGTTTATCTGCAGCTTCTCCCTCTCCACTAGCTCCTCCTCATGAGCACATACATATCCTTTAGCTTTTACGATTAAATATATATATATATATATATATATATATATACACACACACATATATATACATATATACATATACATATATATGTATGTGTATGTGTGTGTGTATGTATATATATATATATATATATATATATATATATACATACACACACACATACACATACATAGTACAGTCAAAACTACAATAATAACAGTGATAAGTACTTTTCTTGCCACATGGTCATTTCTCTGCTCTCTTTCACACACACAAAACAACTTCTGGGAACATTTGTTGATAAAAATTATTCTCAATTCTAACAGCACACTAGAACTACCTGGGGAGCTCTAAAAATATTCCAAGTTGCTCCCCTACTCTCTCCCTCTCAGAGGCGCTGATTTCATTGATTTGAGATTAGACTGGCCTTGGTAATTTCCAAAATTCTACAGGTGATTCTAAGATGAATGCAGGGTTGAAAAACACTGGTCAACATTCTGTTTCCAATTCCACACTTCCTATTCTGTCTTTAATCTATGCTAAAATGGCTTCCACCAATACTGCCCCATTGAAACTCCACTCAGCAAGGTCACCATTCAGTTTCATGTTACCAGATACAATAGTCACTTTTTGTCCTAGTTTTACCTTCTCAGTACCATTCCATGCAGGAATTCTCTTCCTGCCAGCTTATATTTTCTTAGCTTCTAGGATACCATACTCTTCTGGTTTTCTTACTGTCTCAACAGCCATGTTAGATTCTCTTTGGTGCCTCCTCTTTAGATGGCTTTCTAAATGCTGTTATACCTTAAAGTTGGATTCTGAGACTCTTTGTTTTAATTTAAACTTTCTCCTCAGGTAATCTTATTTAGTCCAATGGGTGTAAACACTATGTATATCCATATGACTCTCAAATTGTTAACACTAATCCTGACAACTCAAGATTTACAAATCCAACTACTTATCTGACGCCTGGATAGGAGAACAACTCAGCCAATCCAAAACAAAACTCTAAATCCCGCCCCACCTGACCCGAAACTGCTCTTCCTCCTGTCTTCTCCATCTTAGCAAATGGCATCTCCAACCACCAAGTATTATAGCTTATAACTAAAATCTAAAATATTTTTTTATTTTATTTCTCCTACCATTCCCTTCCATCCAATATATTAACAAACCCTGTTGATTCTACCTCAGTGATATATACTAGTTCAGATCACTTATGCCATCCCTCTTACAACTGCCCCAGTTAAAGCTACCAGTAGTTCTCCTTCTGACTGTGAAGTAGCCTTCAAATGGGTTTCCTTGATATGCTCTTTCCTCTTTACATTCAGTATACCACAGAGCCACCATAGTAATTATTCAAAAATGTACGTCAGATTTTAAGATGCTTTACAAATCCTTCAATGAGTTCCCATCACGTAGGATAAAATCAAACTCCTTAGAATAGTCTAGAAAACTCTGCATGATATAGTCCCTCTACCTTTCCACTTGTATCTTATATCAATCCCTCCCCTCACTAATCATGCCTTATTGGGTGTTATGAATTGATGAGCACACACCCCCATTCGTATGTTGAAACTCTAACCCCCAAAGTGACTATATCTGAATATAGGGCCTTCAGGATGTAATTGATGTTAAATGAGGTCGTAAGGATGGCCCTAGTTCAATAGGATTGGTGGGTGGGGTAAGGGGGGGGGGGAAGAGAGGGAGAAGAAGATAGCTCAACACATTCACAAAGAACATGTCATGTGAGATGGCACAGAGAGATGGCAGCTGCCTACAAGAGAAGAAGCCTCAGATGGAAACCTATCTTGCTGATACCATTATCTTAGATTACACAGCCTCCAGGACTGTGAGAAAATAAATTTCTGGTGTTTAAAGCAGCAAAGTCTACAGTATTCTTTTATGGCCTACTGAGAACACTAACACAGATTTTCCTTCTTTTCCTCAGAAATATCAAGCTAATTCTTATCTTATGGTTTTTCACTGCGTCTTCTGCCTTGAACATTCTCTCCCAGATTACTCCATGACCACACCTGTTCATGGGTTCACATACCACTTTCATAGACCTTCCCAAATAGTTCAGTCTACAGCAGCCATCTCTTCCAGTTGTTCTTACCATATTTTATTTTCTTCATAGCACTTTTTCTTTGAAATTGCCCTATTTGTTTTCTCACTTCCGTGTTTCCCCCAAAATAAGACCTAGCCGGACAATCAGCTCTAATGTGCCTTTTGGAGAAAAAAAATTAATCTAAGACCCGATCATATTATGTTAGATAAGACTGCATGTTATATTATAGTAATATAAGACCAGGTCTTATATTAATTTTTGCTCCAAAAGACGCATTAGAGCTGATTGTCCAGCTAGATCTTATTTTCAGGGAAACACGGTTGTACATGATTCATCAACTCTGCTAAATTTTAACCCTATGAGAGCTGGAATTGCATCTGTCCTGTTCACTGTGGTAACTCCAACATTTAGAACAGTGCCTACCATGTAGTAGAGCTTAATAGATGCTTGTTAAATGAATAAATATATGGAACTCATAACAAAATTTAATAAAGCCAAAGGGAGTTCTGCAAAGTGAAACACATTTCATGACTTCTGCAAAAGGAGATAAATTCCATAATCTGAGAAACACTCAAGTGGTTTGAAAGAAGTATATAACATATTGATACAGTATTGGCAAACATGCAAGGATTAAATAGATGTCTTTGGTTTCTTTCCTTTCCTGAGATCTGGCACTGCCTACATAAAAAAGTTTGCACAAGTAATGTACACATATTCCTTATATAATTTTCACAAAACCCAGGCACATGTGGATTGTGATTTCATTTAAGAAAACTGATGCTCATATAAGTGAACCTTAACCAAGTTACCAAGTTACATGTAAGTGAGTTAACCAAGTTACATACATGTAAGTGAGCAGGATTCAGCCCAGTCTGTTCAAAAAGTTTGTGATCTTTCAACAGTGCCATGCTGCCTCCCTCAAAATCCCTTTTAGATACAATTGGATACAATGTCATCGGAAAGAAATTCTGTCTCAGGCTATTAGAGCCTCCCAAGGAAAACTCTGTCTTAAGTAAAATTCTGAAGAAAATTAACTTTGTGATCCCTTAAAATCTTCACCAGATCCTGTACAATTCTAGAACACAATGGAACATTCACTTGATGAACTGTGGTATAAAGCACTCAAGATCTGACCTGTGAAGGAAATTAAACAGAATGGTACCTCAGTGGCACCTTGTTGCCCTATCTCTTATCGCCACCAAAAAGTTGTGGAGAATTTTCTGAAATGTTTTACTAGGTGAAATTATAATAGTCAACATGTATTGAGCCCCAGGCAAGCCCTGTTCCTGTGACTGGATGATGCAAGTGTTATCACCGTTTTAGTAATGAGAAAATTGAGGCTTAGAGAAACCAATTAACTGCGAGCCATCCAACAAAAAGGCAATGGTGGAAATGGGATTCAAAGATGACAAGTCTGACGCCAGAGTTCCGGGTCTTAAGCTCCATGCACGGTTAACTCAATCCAACTCCCTGCCCCTGATTGACCAAATTCCTCTAAGACAGAACACAGTAGATTTAACTCTACAAATAAAATATAAACAAGGTAATATTAGGGAGATATCTGACTGAATATCCTCTATAGAAGAAATGCCTTCATCCCACACAAGTGGCACCGATGGGTCTTTAAGAAAAAGGTTGGTGTGCATCTGGTTAGCCATTGTCCCAGAGGGGGCTTTGCTATTATCACAATGTTAGCAGCGATTTCTACCTTGTGTCAAGCTTTGAGAGATATACTGGCCTTTATGTTATTCAATTTTTTATGGGGACAAGCTCATAGTAAGAATATCAGGGGAAAAAAAAAAAGAAAATTCATGTTGGCTTCTCATTATAAAGAAGTAATAATAAGTTGTGGTAGCAAATCTGTGAGATCACCCTTTCATTAGAGCCAGTAATTTTTCTCTTACACATTTTATCCAATTTATTATCCATCTAATTTTTTTTTTTTTTTACTGTTCAGATTTTTTTTTTTAAAATCCAATTAGTTGGCATTCAATATTATTTTATAGTTGTTTCAGGTATACAACAGGTGGTCAGAAATTTATATAATTTATGAAGTGATATCCCTTGATTAGTCTAGTACCCACCTGACACTATACATAGTTATTACCATATTATTGACTATAATCTCTATATTGTAATTTACATCCCCATGACTATTTTGTAACCACCAATTTGTACTTCTTAATCTCTTCACTTTTTTCGCCCAGCCCTCCAGCCCTCCTCCCATCTGGTAACCATCAGTTTGTTCTCCATATCTATGAGTCTGTTTCTATTTTTTGTTTGTTAGTTTGTTCTTTAGATTCCACATGTGAGATCATACGGTACTTGTCTTTTTCTGTCTGACTTGTTTCGCTTAGCCCAATACCCTCTAGGTCCACCCATCTTATTGCAAATAGTAAGATTTCATTGTGCTTTTTATGGCTGAATAGTATTCCACTGTATATATGTACCACATTTTCTTTATCCAATAGTCTTTTTTTATCCAATGGGCACTTAAGTTGCTTCCATATCCTGGCTATTATAAATAGCAGTGCTGTGAACATAGGGGTGCATATATCTTTTCAAATTAGTGGTTTAAATTTCATCGTATAGATACTCAGAAGTGGACTTGCTAGGTCATAAGGTAGTTCTATTTTTAATTTTTTGAGGAATCTCCAAACTGTTTTCCATAGTGGTTGTGCAAATTTGCAATTCCACCAAAAGTGCACAAGGATTCCCTTTTGTCCTCATCCTCGCCAACACTTGCTGTTTTTTTATTTATTGATGATAAATCATTCTGACAGGAGTGAGGTGGTATCTCGTTGTGGTTATTTATATTTCTCTGATGATTAATGATGTTGAGCATTTTTCCATATGTCTATTGGACAGCTGTATGTCCTCTTTGGATAAATGTCTATTTAGGTCCTCTGCCCAATTTTTATTGTATTATTTGTGTTTTTGTATGTTGAATTATCTGAGTATTTCATAAATTTTGGATATTAAGCCCTTATCAAATGTGTCATTGGCGAATATCTTCTCCCATTCAGTAGGCTGTCTTTTCATTTTGTTGATGGTTTCCTTTGCTGTGCAAAAGCTTTTTAGTCTGATGTAGTCCCATTTGTTTATTTTTTTCTTTTTTTTTCTCTTTTCCAAGGAGATAGATCAGAAAAATACAAAGAACAATGTCAGAGAGTTTACTGCCTATGTTTTCTTCTAAGAGTTTTACGGTTTTTGAGTCTTACATTTTAGTCTTTCATCCATTTTGAGTTTATTCTTGTATATGGTGTAAGAAGGTGGTCCAGTTTCAATTTTTTTCATGTATCTGTCCAGTTTTCCCAGAACCATATATTGAATAGACTGGCTTTACACATTGTATATGCTTGCCTCCTTTGTTACACATTAAATGACCATATAGGTGTGAATGTATTTCTGGGGTCTATATGTTGTTCTATTGATCTATGTGTATGTTTTTATGCCAGTACCATGCTGTTTGATTACTGTGGCTTGTAGTATAGTTTGATATCAGATAGCATGATACTGCCAACTTTGTTCTTCTGTCTCAAGATTGTCATTGCTATTCAGGGTCTTTTATGGTTCCATATAAATTTTAGAATTATTTGTTCTAGTTCTGTGAAAAATGTCATTGGGATTTTAATAGGTTTTGCACTGAATCTATAGATTGCTTTGGATAGTATGGACATTTTAACTATGTTCATTCTTTCTACACATGAGCTCTGTATATGCTTCCATTTATTTGTATCTGCTTTCATTTCTTTCTTCAACGTCTTATAATTTTCAAAGTACAGGTCTTTTACCACCTTGGTTAAATTCATTCCTATTATTTTTTTGATGTAATTGTAAATGGGATTGTTCCCTTAATTTCTCTTTCTGATAGTTTGTTATTGGTATATACAAATGCAACTGATTTCTGAATATTAATTTTGTACTACTGGATTTCCTTTTAATCAAAGTAAATTCATTAGAGACATATACAAAGAGTTTACTCCAAGGGAAAAACCAACTAATAAACAAACAGTCACATGTTTCAAAATTCATTGTTTGCCAGAACCCAACCTTCTTATCTGTATTACTGGCCTATTGACTTTTCACAATCTACTACTATTCATTTTTATTCAACCACACCTTAGAAAATATTGTGAGGATCTCCGTTATCATAAATCATCATATCTTATGCTTGAATTCCCCCCACCCTATATTACCATTTCTTAGGACAAATGTTTTCACGCTTAATTGCTTTTGTGCCATAATTATTCTTCTTTGGACAATTTTTAAAATCAATCTTATCCATCTAAAGATGTTCCTAGATCATTTCTACCCTTTCTACTCATGCTTTATCAAGAGAGAAGTTGTCAAGGTCATACAAATTTAGCCTTATTATTTCATGAAATAGAAGTTATAGCCTCTAGATTGTTTTATAGTCAGGACCTGCCCAAAGTTCATATTTAAGTTTGCAATAGGAACCAGAAAAATGTGTTATTTTCCAAAGTATAAAATTAGAAGAATAGCTAATCCCACTCTATTTTTTTTCTCTTGAAAATGTAAACATTGAAATTGTTTATGGGTTTAAAAAAAACAAAACAAAACAATGATGAGCTTTGGCTTTGGGGAGTAAACTGTCTTCTTTCACAAATTGCTGGTAATGCCAGCTAGGGTTATCAGAAATGTTTTCTGACTGCTCAGTTGGGGACATAAGTAACCAGGTCTACGTAACTAGTAGCTAACAAAATTTCTATTGTCGGACCCACTTCTAGACCACTTGTCTATATTATCTTTTCCTTCTCTTAATTTTTCTTTTGTTTTTTGGAGACTGTTTATCTATTTCCAGGAACCGAATCTGGGGGTGGGGAGTTATATTGTTATCTTTCCTTTCCCTGCATATATGAAGGTTCTTAACATCTTGGACTCTTGTTCCTTGACAGACTGACCTTGCTTAGGTTTGCATCACTTACATTTTATCTCTTCATTCATAATTTACACCTCAGTTATCTCATAACCAGTTTGTTTCCACATTGTATATGTATATAGCAAATTCTTTTTCTACCCCCACTATAAGCATTTCAATTAAAACAACTTTAACTTCTTTATTTTACTGCCTTCAGAGTCTATCTGGATCTATAGTCAAGTGTTTCTGACCTGTGCTTTTAAACACTCTACAACATTTTGATTCTTCTGAGGACATAGTCAATAAATTCTATTTTGTTATAGACCAAACAAACTTTGGGCTCTATTATAATATATAATTTGGTTATTGGTATTCTGTATTTAAGAAATATATTACAGTACCTATGATATCTAAATAAATTAAGATAAACAGTACTAGCCATGATTCCATCTTTCCAATGTGTCCAACCAGGCATAAGGGAAAGAGTACTCCACAATATTTCTTGATATACATCACTCATAATCCAGTCTAATCTGTCCCCATATGCTCAACTTTAATGCGTGACTCAGTTTGTTGGGGATCCTGCACCTTTAATGACATCTTGTAATTCAGTCCTTTATGACCATCTGAACTTAAACCTGTACTTGCTTTTTCTGTGTAACTGTTCTCTCCTTTTCTCATCTTGGTGACCACTTCTCACATATTTGTCACTGTTTAACTCCACCCCAGTCTCAATCCACCTCACAGAGAGGGTCTCACCCATTGAGTGCCAATTCCTTCCCAGTCTCTTGATAGATCACCTTGATTTTCATCTGACAATTTCCACCAGATTAACACTGCTCAAATGTGCTAAGATTGTATTACACATTTTGGAAATTAATGCTGGTTTAGAGATTTTAATTTGCTTTAACATTATAACCCATTGCATTTAATGTCTCATTAATCCCAAAAAAACAAGGAGAGGTCAGTTGGTTTACCCAGTCTTCATACCAGGTTCTGGATATGACCATGACATTTTTCTCTTTAGTAGGTAACCCTGGCATGATTTATGTCTGAAGTTATGTATGCATGACAGACATGGTACTTGTGATTAAATTATCTTTCTCTCTTTTTTTCCCCCTCAAATATATTATCGGTATACACTGATATATTTAGAGAGACATGCACACACTCATATATGCATTCTTGTGTATGTATATATGCATGTACATATATATGATATTTTCTAAACTATATATTTTAGACAATTTTGAAAAAAATTCAAAAAAGGCAGGAACATTACTTTTGTTTTAAATAATAAACATCAGATTAGGTCATTCTTGGTAAAGGGCATTTTTGCAAGATAAGGAAAAAGAAAAATAAAGAATAACTTTGGCTGTGATATGCCACTAAATTCTTCTTAATGGCTTTGGCATAAATCGATGTTAAATGATGTATGTGTACACAATCAAAAACTATTTAATGTATTGTTAATTAATATTAATTATAGGCACACATCAACAGGTTTTAGCTCTCACTGACAATATTTATTTCAGTACACTGGTGGAAAAGATAAAAGCATTTGATGATTGTCAATAGCATTGACTTTACACTAATGGACATAAGTCTAGGTCTCTTCACCAAGCTGATATTAGTTCAGTTTTCTCTGGAGGGAAATACTTATTATTCTTTACATTGAGAACATCCTTCAGAAGATTTGGCTATCAAGGGGGATTTCCTTTTATAGAAATAGTTCCTTCTATTCAATAAATAAGACTGTTTAGTCTGTCAATCAATCTAATTACATTTATTGACTATCTAACAGGAAAGAATGCAAGCAATGGAATCCTCAGCCTATGGCTGTTTCTACTTGCTCTAAATAAAACCAGCCAAGAAGGGTTTCCTTTCTTCAGTGGCAAGTCTCAATCCATTTATAAGATGATCTTGTTATAGCAGCCCACACCACTTTATGAAATATATATATATATATATGCGCTTTTTGTAAAGTGAATCTTAACTTTACTGGTAAAACTTAGCCTTTCAAGCAATTTTGGTATGAATCATTATAATGCACAAATGAGACTAAAGGAACTTTGTATAATATAAATGGAAGCATATTCTAACAAATTCAAACCTTTTTATTCACTCTTTTTAAAGTATTAGGAGTTAAAAATAGAACTATAATTTTCTTTCTATGATGTGATGATGGTATAGTTGTGTTTTTCTGGTTCGTTTAAATTGAAGGCTACAGTTGGGAATGATTTATGTAAAAACTATTTATAACCAACAATTGATTGCATCAGGGGAAGAACATGTCTATTCTTGTATCCCCAGAGCCTAATGTAGTAATAGACTTGGTGGAGGTGGTTAGTGAATGGAATAAAATGGATAAATGGAACCTCAATGAAGTTAATTATTTTACTTATTCAAAACGAAAAAAGCAGTAGAGCAGAACGGAAATATCACCCCAACTAAATGGGATTCTATTTCTCTTATGTAGGTAAGGGTGTTGAATTAGATTATCTAGGAGGTACTAAATTGGCAGTTATATTGAGACAGGTTAGTTAGCATGTTACTAGGTAGACAGGGAGGTCCCTGGTGGAATAAACAAAGAAAAACAGCCATATCCTGAAAATCCAGGTTCTGGAATGTCTCCTTCACTCCAGGACAGAGATATGAGAATACGCCTTGAGGTTACTAAATTATCTCAAATCCCTTTTGATAGGAATAGGGTATTTTGTTAATCCCTTCAGCATGGGCAAACAGGACAAACCTAATAGATGAATTCTAGTAGAAAGCTCCAACCCCCTTCCCCAAGCAGCAGGGGAAAGTATAAAAGTAAAAGCCTTTGCCTTAGCTAATGGGCTTCCTAGTTTCGGGTACCCCCTCCCACTCAGGAGCTGCAACCTCTCCTCCTGCTTTTAATAAAACTATCTTCCTTTACATCTCCTTGCCTCTTCCTGGTCCATGTGTCCATTCTTTGGCTTTACGAGACACGATCCTGGCCTATACCCAGAAATTGCTGGCAGATCCTACCTCAATATTTTTACAGAAAATATAAGATTATAAAAATAAAAGAATAGAATAACAATAGTTAACAGTCATAAATAAAAGTGAATTAAAATTTAATTTCTAAAACACAGGATAAGAAAGTACAACTTGTAGGTAAGATCTGATTTCACTGGACCCAAAGTTGTCTAAGGATATTAATTTGCTGTACTTTCTAATTGTTTTCTTAGTATTCTCACAGTCTTGATGGGATTCCCTGGAAATGATATGTTCTCCCTTGAACCTCTAAGGCCACTCCATAGTCATCAAATTTTGCTGCTATCCCACAGGAGAAGTAATATTGAACAATATGTTAATGCACTCAAAATTAGGTTAAAATGTCTTCTTGTCAACAAAAATATTGCATTATTATGCTCCCAGAATGAGGTTAATTGAAAATTCAGTTTCTATTTTAACTCCATGAGATAAAATTAGAAATTATCTTTCTATAATTATTTCTATCAGACTAGTAAATTATTTGCCTCTTAATCCAATATTTCTTGCCTACAAATAGGTAGTCTGATATAATTTGAATTCTATAAGGATAGACAACAGTATCTCATCTCTGTTTGCTCAATATAAGGCACTTTTCTCTGTATTCCATTCATAAATAACTTGTGCGTTTTTCAGCTTAGGCAATACGCAGCTCAAGGATAGTGGATTTTAAATGCTCTTTATATAAAAAAATAATTATTGAAAGGTAAATGATTGAGACTGTTTCGCTTTTTAGACTTCCCCAGTTAGTTTCATCTGATGGCTATAAAGGGATTAAAACTTTTATGCCAACTCACTGAGCAGTGCTTGAATGTGATTCCTTTGTAGATGGGATAAAACACTTGGGTGATATTTTCAGTTGAATAAAGACATTGACTTAAAAACACAATCGCATAAACATGATGTGGAAGGCACAGGTCTGGGGAGTCAGTTCAACACTTCTATTTAACTCCACTCTTTATTTTTTATATTTATTCTAAAAGAGCTCCACATAAAAACTCCCTACAGACAACGGATTTGCCCATATTTAAATTTCAAGCTACAGACATAACCATTTCATTCCATCATGCTACTCTTTGCATTCTTTTCATATTTTGGAGTATGGTTTAATTTTCTTTCATTACTCTAATGGGTAGGAGTGAACAGAACAGTGATTGCAATAAAATTTCCTTTTTAAGAAAAGGTCATGCAATTAGTTGATGGATTGATAGAGGTAACTATGGTGGCAGAATTCTCCCTAGGTCCATCAGAGAAATCCACAGAATAGATGATCAGGACATTTACCAAAAAAAAGATAAAACAAATGCCACAGACATAATTCAGAGTGCTGCTCTGAAAAGGCTGGAGGCAAGCCAAAGTTTGAGAATATGTAAGCCATGACTGGAAGACAGGATGATGAAAGAGTAGTGATTCAAACTGGGGTGAGCTGGCTGGACAGGCACACATCTGGCTTAACAAACCTTTTGGGTTTTTGACACAATTAAGGTATTACAATGCTAGAGTGAGTTCAGGAAATAAAAACTGGATTCAAAAACATTAGCAAATCTCAGAGATCAGTACTATTAGGTGAATAAAAGGGAATGCCTTTAAGTCTAGGAAATATTATTGGGCTAAAGTAAATCAGAAATCAAAATTAATATTGTACGATGACATTTTAAAAGCTGTGTAATGGAATTTGGTACCTCAAAAACAGAACGCACATTTTACTTGTGATTTAAACCTGTTATAGTAAAAGCTTAATGTATTTAATATTTTAAAGGACTTTAAAGGTTGACCTAAACTAATATTCAACCTATATAGTCCCCTCAGTCATGAACAATGAATATGAGGAAAAAGAAGCGTGGAATCACTGGACTGCAAAAGCTAGCTGGCCACTCCAAACTGGGTGTCTAAAACAATAACCACTTATTTAGCTCACAGTTCTGCAGGTCAGCAATTTGCTTGGGTTTACTGGGGCTGTTTCTTTATCCTTTGTTTATTTTTCTTTTCTAGTTCAAGTACCTGCATGAAATTGCAAAGAGCTGCTGGGTTGGTGGGGGCTGGCTAATTTAGGGTGACTTTCTCTGGGGAGTCTGGGGTGATGGAACCTCTCTCCCCATGGTCACTTGCCTTCCAATAGGCTAGAGCTGGCTAGCCCATATGGCATGCCTTCTCCCTTCCAAGAGGGAGAGATGAAGCGTATAAGTGAATCTTTTCAGTCGTAGGCTCAGAATTTACTCTATGTCATTTATGCCACAACAGCAAGTTATGAGACCAGTCCAGATTCAAGATGTTAGAAAGCTAGACTCACTTATTAATGGGAAGGAAAGAATTTGTGGTCAATGTTTGCCTACTTCCATGATGCTTGCTAGAGTGGAAACTTCTAAGTATCATTCCAATTCTTACCATCTATGTTTCCATGAAAATAATAGGGTGCTACCTTTCTCTGTGGTTACCCAATTCTTTACATATCTTCACTCCTATTTTACTCCTTATTTCCTATTTCTCAGGTAATAGCCCAGTTAGAGTCAATTCTTTGTGACTGGGCTTAATAGTGGTGGCACGTCTTAAGCAGAACTGTGAACAAACTAAATTAAATTTGGCAGTCAGGGGAAAGTTACCTTGAGAAATGGGTCTAATTAGTTTTCTAAAAATAAATGATGCCTTAGGGAATACTAGAAGCTAAACGATGAAAGCCTAGGAAAGCGAGAATGAAAATTCAAGCATAAAGAGTCATCACTGCCCAAGGAAAGGGAGTAATGTTGATGAAAAGCCTGGTTTTCTATATTCAAAGGTCATGTAATTAAGTAAACATTGTTATTTTATTAATCAATATAGTATTATAATAATAATAGGCAGCACCTCTTAAACCCACACTATGTGACAGAAAAAGCACTTTACATTTAATCTGAAGGCAATCCTGTGACACCGGCACTATTTTTAATTCTATTTTATACAAAAGGAGGTTGAATATTAGAGAGTACCCTACATTACAGCAAAGTCAAAATGTTTACATGGCTGGTAAGCATTAGAGCTAGGATTTGAAATTAAGACAACCTAATTCCAAATATTCTGCTTTGAACCAAAAAAAATTATATGGTCACTCCAAAGAAGGTTATAGCTGAAAGAAATATTAGAGACCATCCAGTTATATTCCAAAACGGTTAATAAGCCAAAGTCAAATATTTGGCCAGCATAAGAATTGGAACTATTACCTAATTTAGGTTACATACACACCAAACTTGAAAGAAACGTTTATACTATAAATACTCATATGTATATACACTGTATATAAATGCCGTGTTACATTTATTAATGTACAAATGTGCCCATTCTTTGCTAGACCCAGCAGTGTTGATCACATTCTGCTCAATAAAGTCTTTCTCAGTTTATATAATCAGATGTAAATAAATATTTATTTAGGTTTTAGTCTGAAAATTATAGAGAAAATAGACCATCTATTCAAGATCCCTCTATTTTCTTTCCCCACCAATCACTCGATATTCCAATCACTTTATACAACCCACCCTTCCAAACTATGCATTGCGTTTCTATTTCTCTTACTTTTTAAAAATTCCACTGCTTTCCCTCCAATTAGGTCTTCAGCCTATCCAAACCTCAAAGCATGATTTATCTTTATAGCTCAACTCAAATGCCACAATCTTCCTTGTACAGATTAATCTCACCTCCCTCCTCTGAGTTCTTGAAGCACTGCATTCACTAAGCTTGCACAGGATTTATATTGATAGTTACCATGGTCCCACACCAAACTGTGAGTTCCTTGAAAACATGAGCTCTGCTTTATGTTTCTTCACATCCCTGGTGTCCAGTATACTACTTGACATACATACTCCAAGGTTTATTGAGTAGTCTCATTTATGGTAACAGACTTTTTTGGGGGGATATCTATCCACACATACGTACACTGTTGCAAATCTAGCACTCTAAAAATGGACATTAGATTATTAAAAACAAAACAAAAACAAAAACAAAACAAACATTTGATGAGAATATCCAGTAGAAAAGCAAAAGCCATTTTAGAATGTATTTTGCCTTTCTGCCAAAGCAGCATCCTGAACTAGGATAAATCCCAATCTGTTGTACCTTTTTTGGCACCTTCCTCTCCTGCCTGGCCTTTCTAAATCTCCAAGATTTAGTTAGAAATGGAGTTGAACAAAGAATGTCCTAGTCCCTTAATATTCGGGAACATGTATGGTTAAACTGTTTTTGTGTGAAAGGGGAGAATGACCCTGAAGAGAGAGCCAATGAACTGTATATGTACTATCATTTTCTTTACATTATAAGCAACAGAAGTGAACAAAGACATACATGTTAATGATTTTCCTTTAACTGAAGTCATCCAGTCAGCGCTCTTGCATTCAGAGCAGTGCAATAATTAAACTACTGCAACACACGTATATATGAATATTTGCACACACCCAAAGTAGGAAGAAAAGCAGTCAATGTAACACTGTATAACTCAAAAGAACATGACCATCTTTCTTTTTTTACAAGATTTACCACCAAACACTTTTTTTCAGAGATTTGGAAAAAATCCATTTTTTAGAGACACATTATGGACCCTTCATATGATGTTTATATCTATGGTCATTAAATCATAGGTTTCTTTTGCAATGCTCATTTTTGAGAGTAAGAGCTACATTTTCAGTCAGTCCACCTTAACAGGTTTCCTTAGACAGCATTCTATCACATTGCGTTTAAGAAAATAGCCATTCTAACTTATAATCCATTTTACTAGGGAGCAGCAATCTAATTCACATTGATTTTGAGTAAACTTTTACATAAGCATCTGCTCCATTTTGAGCTGAGCTTGAACAGATCGATGGATCTCTAGCATCAACATGCACTAAGTGATCAATGGGTAAGGAAAATCATTATTTACTGCTCCATAATTGTGTTTACATTCAAATAAAATATAATAAAATGTGCAAGGCCATACTGGAGGACGAACAAGTGACGCATGCATCACAAGCAGACTGTCTTCCTTCATACAGTCTTTTCAATGATGCTTGAAGGAATTTTTACCAAGAAAGTAAGGAGCAAGTCCTAAGTCTTGCCTTTGCCTAATTTAGTCCTCAAACACTGAGGTTGGTGTCCACCTTTTCATGATCTTTTAATCCCGAGACCCTCCCATTGGTAAACAGTAGCATCGTGGCTGTCAGACGCAATCCTCTTTTCAAGATTATGATCAGCTTGTGTGCTGATCTGGTCTCTGCCCACCTGCTCACTGTTGGCTCTGAATCCTCACTTTAATAATCCCTCTGTTGTTTGAACTTGGAGTATATAGTTGGACTACCTAGTGTTTGAATCTCAGTTCTCCATAGCGGATTATAGCTTAGACTTGTCCCACTAATGCTCCGTCATCAGGACCATCTTGAATAGAACACTTGGTCTAGTTCCAACTTCATTTGAACTCTCATCTCTGGTACCACTAGCTACCTGATTGTTGCTTTAGATCCACTGTGAAGGGTGGACTAGGGGAGTTAAAGAACAGCACTAAAAATAGAAGTGAAAAAATACCTTGTTGTTCTGATTCTCCACAGTTTTAGTACAGCAGACCTAGAAGCAGCAGGACAGATAAGCCTAGGTTCTTGTCGCACAGCATAAATGAACAGATGGGCTGTAATGAAACTGCCCATCAAAATTTGTTCTGTCCTATTTTATTACAGTTATTCAGGCAAGGAACATAGATTGAAATAAGAAACGGCCCAAAATACGTTCCTTTTTAGTGAATTTCAGTGAGTTAAAAAAATTCATAGTAAAATAAATGCAGGCCACACATTTCTTTTATTGTAGCCTCCTGTAGACGAAAAGAGCTGGAGACGGCAGTTGGCAAGTATCTACGTAGTAAAGCTAGATGTATGAAATTGGAATGATGGGCATGCACCCTGTTCAAAGATCATGCAAATTCGTGAATCAAATCAGGAAATAAATATATATTTTGAAAAATGGTTGAGGTTTATTATTTTTTTAACACTGAAAAGCAAAAAAGAAAACAAAAACAAACAAGTACACAAAATCAAAACAGCACCCATCTGATTCTTACTTGCAGTATTATACTTCAAGGAAATATCAAATTAAGTGATTTTGAATCTAGATATCGTTTTAATATATAAGGCACTATAAAATTTTATAGAAAAGTCAGCATAATTCGCTGGATGCATATACAATTAGCTTAGAATGAGAAGTGAGCTCCCAGTTTGCTGATCTGTAACCAAAGCATTTAATAAATGTATCCAACACTGAGTTCACATAATGAAGAGTAGAGAAAAACTTTTGGAAATACCAAAACTCACCTACAATAAATCACCTTCTTTTAAAACAATGACAGATTTTTCTAAGATGAGTGACTCACTAAAAGAAATAAGAGGGAAGAAAAATCATATCAAAGAAAACAGGATCTCTCTTCCATGGAAACAGAACTTGCTGCTTGGAAGAGCAGTTTTCTTGCTGCTAATGTATATATTTAGGGCACCAAGTAATTTGTGTCAGGACAAAGCAAATCAGAAGATGATTTTAAGAAGTATGCCATAAGCAATATGCAAAAATATTCACATTTTACAGAAATATTTATAGTTTGTAAGGGCATAATGCATTTAAAGCTCAGATATACTCAAAATTTGCTGAGATGAGTAAGTTAGAACCTCAGTAAAGAGGACAAAAGAATGATTAGTAAATTTAAATAAAGGAGAAAAGCTAAAATATGTGTAGTTTAATTTTATGTTCTCATTTAATTGGTAGTCTATTTTATGATGCCCATTTGAACATAACAGAGCTGCATACAGTCATGCTTTATTCTCTATGAGGCAGACACTGAAAGACCAATGATATCTACCTACTCCTGCCAATGCTGCAACTGAATGTCAAACATGACTAAATTAGGGTGTGAGAGAGTATCCTGACCACCACACTGAATGATTGGCTATCCGTTGAACAACACTCTCATGGCAGGATTAAGAAATGTAACTTTGTTTCAGGTGAGAACATGGAAGACCAGTGTATTTGTGTATCTTGTCCAATGTCACAGAGAATATCAAAGTCCAGCTTTTCCCAGTTGTTCTCCACCATAGGCAATGCCTCATAATTGCTGCCTGCTAACTAAAGAATGTGCATTCCTTAAATATCAGGAGTACCTTACTTCCTATATTGAACATGTAGTCAAAAGAGAAACCAGGAATACACCTTGGATCCCAAGGCAGACAGCAAACTCTATTAAGGTTATAAAAACCCACAAGAAGTATTAAAACAAAGGATAGCATGCTTGCTAGTAATATAAGAAAACAAACAAAAAACAGTAATATCATTTAGAAGATGCACTGCCAAAAATAAAGCATCATCCAAGAGTGCTATGAAGCATTTCTGACTCTCCTAGAAAGATAAAAGCTAGAAGGGATCTTAGTGAATCTCTACTTTGAATGTGGAGATGAAGCAACTGATTTGGCCTCAGAAAATAATGTACCCAAAACTATATTGTGAGGAAGAGATACAAAGGCAATTAGAAAATAGATCTACTTTATCTAATTCCCAATGCAATGTTCTTTTCAAAAAACTGCCTGAGTCTCCATACCTCTGTTTCTTTTCAATCAACATGCAGGTTAATAAAAATCAGGTATTGTCAAATATCCATATTAATATAGATTATATAAGACAACCAAAAGCTTTTCTTAAACAGATACCTGTACTATTAGTGGGAAATATGATTTAGGTGGTATGCACATAGCAATGTACATCTTAAGTATATAGTTAAGTATATATTTAATATGCATAAACCAATAATTTCACAGTTTAAGGCTCAGTTAAATTGTGAGGAGATTTAAAATCAACTTAAATAAAAAAGTAGATATAGATTAGGATATGGCAAAAGGAATGAAAGAAGCAAATAAATTAATGACAGAGGTTTGGGAAATATTGATCTAAAGTGGAATATATTGCACATTTAAATTGGGAATAGTTGGTATTTACCAAACGTTGCACCAGAGATGAGGTTTCCTAATGGAATAATTAAGTGCAAGTGATAAAATACCTCACTTACATATGCAATGACCTAGAATACTACATGATATCCACCTTACAAAGTTATTTTTTTCAAAATAATTTATTTCTCATATATTGCTTTATTGCTATATTGATTTCAAGAACGGATTTAAAAAAGCACTTTTTCATGGATCTAGATTTCTCATAACTAAATTCCAGTCTGAGCAAATTGAAAACTGGCAATTCTCAGATTGTTTAGTAAAAACATAGGATTTTAGAGTCTGAGCTTAGAAAATCAGAATAATGTACCAGAGACACATTTCTTCATGTTCCCCCAGCCCCCCAAAGAGTGAAAGAAAAATCTACTTAATAGCAGTTAGATTTAAATTTACTTGCTTAATGGCAGAAAGCTAATGGGAAAATCTGTCGATAACTTTGTTGAAAATAAAGCAAACAGGTTTTAAACCAATTCCGAGAGGTTTTGCTCACAATAGTAATAGAATGGTGATCAAAAAGAAATCATTAGAAATTGTGTTTAGTGGAGATTTAGGGAACAGTATCAGACTTAAATGAAGTCAAACTGAGATTTTTGAAGCCATTTTAATTTCTAGGGGAACTTGATGGCAAACAAGAAGTTCTGTTCTCAATAAGAACAAACGGCAATTAAAGATATTGGCAGAAAGAAAGACAGAATGTTGAGACTGAGATTCTTACCATTCACAAAGAAAATGTTAAATCCTCTCTTTAGTACACTGATAGCAAGAGGAAAATGACCTCACAGTATTATCAAAAAAAAAAAAAAAAAAAAAAAAAAAAAAAAAAAAAATTGACCTCAGAACATAGTGTCTTAAGTTCTAGAACATTTTTAAGTAAATAATTTTGCTTGAGAAAAGTACTCATTTTATGCAATCTCTCAAAATAAAAGTTGTGCTATGGATGCTGTGAGATTTTATTATTCCATTTATAAATAAATTCTGGGGTTATTAGCTAAGCATATCAGCAATAATGAAAATTAACAACTTACTTTTCATAGTTCTATAATAAACATATATTTTATGTCTATGGTTCATATATATGACTTCACATATATATCATTTTAAAAGGCAGTTTACACTGTAATATGTAATATACATTCCAAGGTATTATCCACCTAAATCCGAAATATATTTTCTAAAGACATATTTTAAACAATGCCAACAAGAGTTACAGTTCATCTCACACAGCTAAAGTACTTTGCCTAAAGAGAGACAACGATCACATTATCTAAACCTCTCAATAAGTGTAATACTGATGAAGGGTCAAGGGATCAGAGGCCTTAACCAATGAATATACCCCAAATATCTGGTAGGTGCCTAAAATTAAATGTGTCATTCTTTCATTAAGACTACATGGTATCTTCTTTTAGGCTCAATAGTGAAAATAACCACTAAAGACCATGGTCCATTAAGTCCATGGACAACTACTAGGTATCTTAGGGATTACCAGAGTAGGGACAGATAAAAAAGTAGCCCAGTTACACATGAACATTTCAAGAACTGGCATTATATTAATGCAATCAGAAGTCTCTTGTACCCATTTCTATACAGAAATCATTTTACTTTCAACCTTTGAGAAGTTTTACATATTTTATTACTTTAAATTATGTTTAAATAAGTGAAATGTATCTTAGCTTTAAATTATGTTTAAATAATGTAAATGTATCTTATGAAGAATTGTAAAGGAACCCCTACCTTCTAGGGAAATATTTGAACTGTTACATTTTCCCAAGACGACCAATCTATTAATGACACAACTCTAGTCAAATTTTTAGATACATAGACACTTAAGAGAAACAAAACTGAGTTATTTTATAAAACTATTCATATAAAGTGAACATTCTTTGCCAGCTCCTGGTGCACCTTCCAACAGCATAAAACAGCCAATTATTATTTTTAATGCTACATGAAAATGATAGGACCTACATTACCCAACACAATCTTGAAAAAGAACCAATATATAAGATTTAGACCACCTTACTTCAAGACTTATAAAACTACAGCAATCAAAGCAGAGTAGTATAGACAAAAGAAAAGATACATATCAGTGGAACAAAATGAAGAATCCAGAAATAGACATACATTTAAGCACATATTTGATTCTCAACAAAGGTGCCAAAACAACACAATGGGAAAATAAAACTATTTTTATGTATAGTGCTGAAATAACTGAGTCATTGTACAGGCCAAACAAAACAAAACACTCAACCCCTATCTCACACTACACATAAAAAATCATTTAAGATTGATCACAGACTTAATTAAATATATAACTAAGCCCATAAAATGTTTAGAAGTAAACATTGGGAAGTAACTTTGTGATATGGGAGTAGGAAAAGAAGTCTTGGGACATCACAAAATAACCATTGTAAATTAGGCTTCTTAAAAAATTAAAAAAAAAAGATTCTACTTGTCAAAAGACATTATTGAAAAATGAGTGAAGGGAAACCAAAGACAGAGAAAAAATACTTGCAAGACATACCCAACAAAAGACTGATATACAAAATATATTAACTACTCCTGCAAATCAATAATATAGAAATACAACTCAGTTATTAAAAGCTGGAAAGTATTTGAACAGAGATATTTCAAATAAAGATATTTAAATTGTATATAAAACTGAAAACCACAAAGGAAGAAGACAAACGAATGAAGAAACAAAAACTCATAGACAGAGACAAGAGTTTAGTGGTTACCAGAGGGTACAGGGTGGGGAGGGGGGTGGTAGATGAGGGTAAAAGGGATCAAATATATGGTGATGGAAAGAGAACTGACACTGGATGGTGAACACACAATGTGATATATAGATGATGTATTACAGAATTGTACACCTGAAACCTATGTAACTTTACTAACAATTGTCACCCCGATAAACTTAATTTTTTTATAAAAAGAAATAAACTTAAAAAAAGGATATTCAAATGGTCAATAAGTACATAGAATGGTATTCAACATCATTAGTTATCAGTGAAGTGAAAATTAAAACCACAATGAGATACCATCATACATACCCCAGAATGATAAAAATTAAGAAGACTGACAACATCTAATCTCTGTGAAGATTTGGGCAATCATACTTTCATACATTGTTGGTAGGATTGTAAAATGGTCTGATTATTTCTCATAAAACTAAACATGCACCTATCCTGTGACTCAAAACTCTGCTTCTAAATATTTGTGCAAAGTATATGAAAACAGATGTTCACAAAAATATTTGTTTACAAATGCTCATAGCATTTTGATTCATAATAGCAAAACCAAACCAAACAGAAGTGTAAACTACCCAGGCTCCATTGATAGAATGAATAAACAAAGTGTAGTCTATTCATCCAATGACAATAGAAAGAAATCACTGATACATTCAATATCACAAATAAATCTTAAGTACAAAATGCAGAATGAAAGAGGCCTTTACACAATAGAGACGACATGGTATGATTTCATTTATATGAAGTTTTAGACCACACAAAACTGATCTATGCAAAAGCATCAGAATTCTGACTGCCTTTGGAAGGATGAGACTGACAGGTAAATTTTCTGGAGTGATGGTAATACACTACACAGTAGATCCATTTGATCCATGGTTTTGCTTTTCAATGTTTCAGTTACCCATGGTCAACTGGGGTCTGAAAACATTAAAGAAAAAATTCCAGAAATAAACAATTCATATGTTTTAAATCGTATGCCTAAGTGGTGTGATGAACTCTCTCGCCATCCTGCTCCATCCAGCCCAGGATGTGAGTCAACACTTTGTCCAGGGTACCCACGCTGTATATGCTCCCCACTCCTTAGTTATTTAGTAGTAGTCTCGGTTATGCGATCAACTATCGGGGTAACACAGTGCATGTGTTCAAGTAACCCTTATTTTACTTAATGGGCCCCAAAGGACAAGAGTAGTGAAGCTGGCAGTTAGAGTATGACAAATAGAAGCAACAATGTGCTTTATTTAAGCAAAAAGAGAAAGTTTTTCACCTAATATGGAAAGAAAAAAAACACAGTATGCTAAGGTGGTTAAGAATAAATCTTCCAGCTGTGAAATTGTGAAGAAGGAAAAAGAAATTTCATGCAGGTTTGCTGAGAGAGACCACATTCATATAACTTTCATTACAGTCTATTGTTATAATTGTTCTATTTTATTATTAGTGATTGTTATTAATCTCTTAATTTATAAATTAAACTTTATCATAGGTATGTATGTATAAGAAAAAATATAGCATGTTTCAGGCATCCCCTGGGGGTTTTGGAACATATCTAGCAAGTAAGGAGAAACTACTCTATTTTGAATAGAATCTTGGTTTACACAGTCATGCACATTCATCAAAATTGAGAAATATGTACTTAAGATATTTATACTTCATTATATGTAAATTTCACCTAAAAAAAACCTTTAAAAATATTTACTTCAGTTCATGCTATGTAAGTATTACATACTTACTATTAAATACTTCAATATTTAATATTTGCATACGTAAAATATTATGTTTAAGTATTTATGGGAATTCTACTGATGTCTGCAATTTGCTTTGAAATGCAATAAAAATAAGATGGATTAATAGATAATAGACTAGATAGGTGGAAACGTATGTGATAAGGCATACAGTAAAATGTTAATAGCAGGATATAGGTGATTGGCTGTACAGTTGTTCCATGCAAAATTCTGTCAACTTTGATTTATGTTTGAAAATTTTCATAAAATTCGAGGAAAACTATGGTATTTTATCCACAGATAGAATAACAGAAAGGTAACATCACTGCTAGGGCATCTGAAAAATTATGTGACTTTTTATCCCTACAAAACAGTTATTTATGGTATTTTAACTCAATATGGAGAAGCCATGGAGAGTATTAATTAAAGTTCGTCGGAGGATGACACAGAATAAAAACTTGTGTTTTCCTCTTCAAACACCACACTTACCAAGAAGATTTTAGAAATCATTTGAATTCTGTAGAAGGAGGTTAGAGACACCCAGTCGTTTCTGAAGAATGAACTAAAGAATGAGTATTATTTTTGTAGTACTTTTCTATGCATCTTTGATCACAACTTCAGCGAAATGAGGTTCGTACAAAAACTACCTTTTTCTTTCATGTTAAAAGTAAGCTTTGAAATTAATTAAAATATAATCATAATTATTCTTTACATTTGGAGCAAAAAAACTTTTGAGACTATCAAAAATATTTTTGAGTAGTGCTAAGAAGTGCCTATAAATCAGTAAAAACATGTAAAAATGTTCAAGTACAGTGGCGAAGGCACAATGCCTCATTGACGTATGTTACTTTATCTATTTAGAGAAAATTATTTTAGATAATGTGATTTAGTTAATTTCACATAAGATAATATCTCAAAATGAAAAAAGTTCAGAAATCATTTACTTTCAGGTTCCCATTTTAATAATAAATATGAACCTATTTTGCATAAGAGTTTGCATAATGCACATACACTACCATAAAAAGTGCATGACTAACAAATTACTTGTCAATTTGTTTATCAACTCAGTTAATGTAGTTTTATTAAGCAGCTGCAATATGTCAGTCATTGTGCTAAGAAGGATATACTGTTTAATACTGTGTTATATAGCTTTGCACAAAAAATTATCAGTCCTCATATTGAACACATATCTAAAGAAGCATTAATGCACATAAGACTAGGTAAGAACATGTAGGCAACTTCCAAGCATGACCAATAATTTAGCTTTTTGAGTTCTAAAAAAGAAGCAATAAGCTGAGGAGAGTTTCATGGTGTGTAGGTTGAGGTCAAGACAGCATCTTTCCCTTGGAATCACATGCTTTATGCCAAAGGAGAAAGCTTAAAGATGGCTTCTTTCATTTCAGAGTGGCAAATACCATAATGTCATAATGAAGTGTGACATTTACACATACCTGTGCTGATACATTTCAAGATCCAAGACTATTTAACCCAATAAAAAGAACTCATATCCTGAATCTTTAAGGAAGTATTAGGTTGAATCCTAAGAAACTGTTGTCTGTGTAGGTCAAAAATGTTCAAATATCAGAATTTCATATGATTCAATTAAATATTATTTTAAAAAGACAAGTCTCCATTGCTTACTATGTATGACTTGTTACAATTCCTCAACTGACTTATTGCAAGAATCAAACGAGATGGCAAATTTGAAAGTACTTAGCACACTATAAATATATCTACAGGCAATACAACCTGAGCTTTGGATGAAGCATGGGTATGGGTGCCATCCTGGTATGCATTATTCTACAGGCAGGTGAGTTGAGACCGAAGCTTAAATGTCATTTATAAATTCAATCTCAGTCTACACAAGATAGGAAATTACATGATTATTAAATTCCAGTTCAGTCTAATTTCCGTCTGGGGAGGATTATGGCAGATACCCAGAGAAGTAGAAAATTAGTATTAATACAGACGGGAAGTACCAGGCTTAGCAACACTTTCATTCAAGCAGAGAGACCCAGATATGAAAGAGCTGGAATACAGGAGAGAGAACTGGTATGGAGATCTAGGGCTAAGAATTATAATAATAGAACAAGCTTATTGAATGCTCACCATGTAGGGGTCACTATGTTAATGTACTCTTTCCCAGTTATGTAGTTTGAATTGACAGTAAGCCTAATGAGATATGTATATAATATCTATTACACAAATGGGAAAATGAAGCTGAAAGAGTTTAAGTCACTTGACAAAAGTTGCACAACTAATAGATGGCTGAGTTGATGTTTGAAATCGGATCACTATAGTGCAAAACTCATGATCTTTCCATGACTTTCAACAAGAAAACTACCCGGTCACCAGAGAAAAAGGCCAGTGCTTCATTTCTGAGTCATTGTCATTCAAAGTAAGAGTCCAGCTACCAGAGAAAAAGATTAGTAAAATGCTACCAGTGAGAGTAACTTGATGCTGCTCAGAGGATGTGTTCCCAGTTAGTCTCTGCACGGGGCTTACCAAGTTCTGAGGGCTGGGGAGGCTAAATAAGCTGTACCTGAAGCTGGACAAGTATAGACACTGAGTAGGAGGTACACTGAAGGAACTTAAGTACCGTATTCTGCCGTGTATAATGCTCACTTTTTTACCCAAACTTGTGAGGGAAAAATAAGGATGTGCATTATACATGGGTAGTACTAATTCCGTATCTATATAAATGTTTTAAATTATTTTATTTATGCTTTGAGCTAAACGTGTAACTCTAGAAATCATATCTGTATTCAAAATAATACCCTGGAATACGATAATCGGTTTTATTGAACTTATGGAGAAATGTGCAATGAAGAAGAGTCCGTGGCCTTCTATGATGCGTAAATATCATACATTTGTTACCGGTACAAACGTTTCTTGTACCTTGCATCTGTTCTTGTGTTTTATAATTATTTGTTACATACAATTTCTCATTCTATGTTAAAAAAATAAATGCTAAAATTCCTTTATAATACAAAAACAAGTACCTAAAAGTAAATAAACAAAAAATTAAAATGAAAGATTTTTTTCCCCTGAAAGTTTGGGCCAAAAACATCGGTGCTCATTATATACAGCAAAATATGGTAAGTAGTATGGGAAATCATTTCTTAAATGGAAGAGAAGGGGGAATGCAGTGAGGGCCAGGATATGAGCCATAGAGACAGAATGACTTAGATTCAATTCAAGCTTCTGTACCACCGCTTTCTGTGTGGCAGACTTTAGGAAGTTCTTTCATCTTTCTGAACCACACATTTCTCATTTGTAAACTGGGAAAAACAAAAGGACCTACCTCACGGATTGTGGGACTTAAATGAGATAATGCATGAACAGAACTTATAACTGTGTCTAACAATACGTGCAAGCACCTCAAGAAATAGTAGTGTTTGTTGATTAGGAGGCTACACATTTTACTTTTCAGATGTATAAATGCAAACACCTGTTTTATCTTCCTGAGCATAAAAGACAAGTTTCAGGGAAACCAAACTTTGCACAAAGTTAGAGAGAAATTTGCCTAGAATAGGAGCAAGTTGTGAGAGCCGTGGGCGGGCAATTGCAATGACACGTGCATTGTTCCCTTTATTGGTTATTAGAGCACAGGGGACACAGGCTGTCTTAAAGAATTGGGGTGAAGCGGCTACAGTGATACAGTTCCTCTTTGGCCTCCAATTTATTCATTTATTAAAAGGAGTAATGATATTTATTGTATAATCTGCCATGAGGATTGCAAATAAAATTGCATTTAAGGACCCTCCGTAAATTGAAACAATATATAAACTAGCTTTGTATAATTGTTATTAAAAAAAATGGGAAAAATGGGAAATAAAAGTTTTCCTCATGGAACTAAAATGTAGAAAAACTTCACATGAAATAATCAGATTTCCTAAGAGATGGTACATTTACTAAATATTTTGTTTCAAAGATAAATGAACACTAATGGTGAGATTTCTATAATCTATAGGTGATTCATATGTGTATTTCATTTTTCTCCTTGTTATATGCTTACATAAAACTACTTGCTTTATTGATCAAAGTGTTTAGAACCTATATTTTTCCTCTGATAGAGATGTGTGGATCAATATGCTCTTATAAGAGATTTATTTGTATACTAGTGACTGAGTAATCTCATAAAACTAGCTCTGGTCTTCACTGATTTTTTTTTTTTTTTTTCTTATTCAGTTCTGGAAACTCACAACTGCAAACTTCTACAAGATCCAAGAAGATGATAATGCTAGCTCATGCTTCTAAATCAACTTTTTTTCAGCTTCACTGAACCTGAGATCTTTCAAAATAATAAAATCACACTTACAACACCATTTCCAAAAGCTATCCCATGGTTTTACCATTAATGCTTAGAGTGATTTAGAACTGAACTGTGCTAAGACACTCCTGTGGGTAAAAGACCTTCAAAGCCTCCCTAGGTTCTTCATGATAAAGCCTAGAGCTCTTTATGTGGCATCCATGAAACTTCATGAAACTGTAAACTTCCTTTCTCTTCAGTTTGAAATCTGCATCTCCACCTTCCATACCTTCAGCTCCAACTATTTTCCATATGCTCATCTTATGTTTCAGGAACAAACCATTTACTGTTATCCAATAAACCAGGCTTTAAATATATATTTGTATTTGTAATATTTAAAATACATTTAAACAAGAATATAATACCATGTTTTCCCAAAAATAAGACCTAGTTGGATTGCTTGGAGCAAAAATTAATATAAGACCCATATTATATCGTATTACATTATATTATATATTATATTATACTGGTCTTATAATAAAATAAGACCAGGTCTTATAATAAAATAAGACCAGGTCTTATATTAATTTTTGCTCCAAAAGACGCATTAGAGCTGATTGTCTGGCTAGGTCTTATTTTCGGGGAAACATGGTATATATTACACACACACACACAGACACACACACACTCTTCCTGTCCTAAATATTCTTCTTGAATTGGAACTACTAGTTTCTACTTGCCATCTAAGACATAGTTCAAATATGAAGTTTTCTGGTAAGCTTGTGCCTGGCCTCTGCTGTCTTCTGCCCCGTCATACAATGCCACTTCCTTTCTGTTTATCCACGTTTCCTAACTTAAATATGAACATATGAGGGCTAGAGTGCCTTTTACGTCTCCATTCCTAAAACCAGTATGTTCATTTGCACAAGTAGGGAATCCATGAATATTTTTTGAAAGAACAAGTGAATCAACAAAAGTCACCCTTACTGCTGTCTCACTTTGAATTTATGCTGTTCTCAGTACAGTTGCTCCTACTTTACTCTATGTCCTTGCATCCCAGAGGCTCTAGGTTACTGAGTCTCTCTCTTGCACTTAGCAACACCTAAGACTGCTGACATCTAGCTCTGATCTTCACCGTCTAACGAGCAGAGCCCTTATACTTCCAGCTAACTCTCCTGGCAAGGCCCTCCTCTGGCTTTTCATCCTGCACCAGCACCAACGTGCTCTGTGACCATGTGCAGGACCACATTACTTAAGACTGGATCCATTTTATGTTGCCTGTGGGGCTTTATGGCCACCTATTCTCAGTAATCATAGAAGTAAGATATTAAGTCTGTTTATTTGAATGGATATCTTCCTCGATTCTGCTTCTGGATACACCAATTTCCTTCCCTCCTGGCTTCTTTCTCTGCACCTGTGTCACCCTAGGGTTTGGATTTCCATCAATTCCCAGGTCGTTCCCAATTTGAATGATGTCACAATAAATTAAGCCACAGTCAAGCACATCCTGAGAAGTGACTTCTGATAGCTGTAATGTTGAATGTGACAGTAGTATTATGCATGAAAAATTAGATTTTTATGCAAATACTATGGTGAATTCCTCCACGTTCTAAAGAAAACATTTATGATTAGAAACGTTTATAATGATAATCTATTTTTTGGCCATAAAGGAGAAAAAGCTGGACATCAGTCCCTTTTGTTAAAAGTCCTTTAAGTGATTTTGCCTGGTACTAAAATTATCCTTGCAACGTTTCTGTAATCAAGATAAGATGGTTGCATTGTATCTATAGTTCACAGATAGAAAATTGTAGCAGGGCAATTCCACTGACACATTCCCTCATTTATGTGTCTGATTATTGATGATGATAATTAAATGGAGACTCCTACTTTATGGCTATCTCCTTGGAATATACAAACCTGTTTAATGATGACTGCCCGGGTGAACAGTCTTTGGGACATTCTTGGTACTCTGTAGAATTGCATTTGATTAATAGAACAAGTATAAGTCATTAGGGTATTTTAAAATATTATGGCAATTTCAAATAATTTGACATTTAAAGTATTTTAAGAGTTAGTGACAGAGAGAATCATGGAGTCACAGTATTAATTTCTATAAATCTAATAAGAAATGGAGAAAGCAGAATTATTAGAAGGAATTCACTAGTCTTTTCATTTCCGTGACCCTTTAAAAAGTTCTGGAAAGGCTCTGTTGGATTCTGACCATTCTCTTTCATCCTGATGCTCACCTCTGAATAACGTGCAGACTTCATAGAGCCAGACATTCAAGTGCATTTGCAGGACCTTACAGAATAAAAGTGTCAGGGATGGCTTTGTGGAGGCTTTCCTACTGTCTAGTATAAAATGGTATTGGGACTTCCTCAAATAGATTCCCCTGCTGGGACACACAGTTGGGAAGCAACTCATAGCACATGAGAGACAGGCCAGGCCTAAACATGAAATAGACAGTGTGGCTTTTGTATGAATATGACAGACGTAAGGGTCAACACTCCTGTTGGGAGGGGACGCATACTGTTTTTCAAAGGAGCTCTAGGACATGCTTTCCCTCTTGACTGCAAATGCTGCTTAACAGAAAGTACACTTAAAGCAAACTGAAACAGAACATTCTGACACTGTGAAACCATTAAACACTACTAATGCTATGAATCTGGCATCAGTACATATCAAACAAATGTACCAAAATTTTTTGGGGGATAGAGATTTATAAGAGTAGGTTCTTTTATGCAAAACAATTTGGAGATTCCTCAAAAAAATAAAGACAGAACTACCTTATGACCTAGCAGTTCCACTCCTTGGTATTTATCCAAAGAAATACAAAACACTAATTCAAAAAAATATAGGCATCCCTATGTTTACTGCAGCACTAGTCACAATAGCCAAGATATGGAAACAATCAAAATGCCCATCAATAGACAATTGGATAAAGAATTTGTGGTACATTTATACAATGAAGTATTACTCTGCCATAAAAAAGAATGAAATCTTCCCATTTGTGACAACATGGATGGACCTAGACGGTATTATTTTAAGTGAAATAAGTCAGCCTGAGAAAGGCAAATACCATATGATCTCACTTACATGTGAAATCTAAAGAACAGAATAAATGAGCAAACAGAATAGAAATAGACACGTTGATACAGAGAACAAACTGGTGGTTGCTAGATGGGAGGGGGATTGGGGGATGGTGGAGAAAGGTGAAGGGATTAGAAGTACAAATTTGTAGTCACAAAATAGTCACGGAGATGTGAAATATAGTATGGGGAATATAATCAATAATGTAAAGATTATGTGGGGTGTTTGTTGGGTACTAGAATTATTAGGAGATCATTTCATAGATCATAAAAATGCCTCGCCACTGTGCTATATACCTGAAACTAATTGAAAATAATATTGACTATCAACTATACTTAAATACTCATGGGATGTAAAGTACAGCATAGGGAATATAGTTAATGGTATTATAATAGCTATGTACAATAGCAGAGGGGTAGTAGACTTGGCGGGACTAGCATTTTGTGAGGGGTGTAAATGTCTAATCATTATCTTATCTTGTACATCTGAAACTACTACTAAAAAAAAAAGAGTCAGTTCTTTTCACTCTCAAATGTCTGGAAGTCATTTAAAATATGAGACAGTACAGAGTAGTCTGAAACAGGACTATGTAGTGTTAAAGGGCCAAGAACTAGGGACATCACCAATGTTATAAGGCCCTCTCTAACATTTGATAACTCCGTGATCTTGAGCCTCTGTTTCCTCATCTTTAAACCAGCAACATAATACAACTGTATAGTATTGTGGTCAAATAAAGCATAACAAGTCTTGAGTAGGGTGCCTCCATTCTTCCTAGGGAGGGTCGATAATTGCTAGCTGTTTCTGAATCATTATTATCAATATGAATGTACCTGATGAAAGAAAAGTTCAGCTGAAGCAGGTGGCCTTAAAAATATCAGTCTGATGAAGAGAATACTCACTTAGAGCTAGCTAGATCTTGATTAGGAAGCCTGCTTCCTCCAGCTGTAGGATTATAGATTTTTTTCCTCTCATAGGCTAAGTTGCTTTCTCTGTAAATACAAATACTACCTAACTCTGAGAGTTGTAGTGAATATGAAATAAGGTCACAAATACCAAATACCTGCTGAAGTACTTGGATAGTCCCTTTTGCTTTCATTGGAAATCTATGGCTATAATTTTTGTCCATCATTTCAGCTTGGCAGCATTGAAAAGACCAAACATTTCTCCTCCGTGATTCTTGTCTGACAATATGAACTTTTAATTGTATTAGCTTAAGTAATATGAGCAAAGGCAGAGTTAAGAATAAACAAAATATGCAGATGACTGATGCGTATAGAAAAACCAAATTTCACATTAATTGATTGGTCTAACCACTGGAGGATGGGTGATTTACAAAGTTGAAAAGAGATAGAAAAAAAAAAAGTTACAAAGAACAGTAATTGCAGATTTGAGTATATAAAATTCTTAAAAGTCATATCTTGTTACCAAAATAAGAAAGAAAAGACATTTAGAATAAACTGTTATATTAATAACAAACATGAGATATCAAGGGTTACTATCTTTTATATAGGATGTGCTCACATGAATTAATAATTAATATACTAAGGCCATTATAAATAAGTGGGCAGAAGCAAGGATAGATTTTATAAAAAAGGAAATACAATTAAAAAAACATAAAGCAAAATATCCAGAATGTTTCTTAATCCAAGTATACAAACTAAAATATTGAGATAGGATCAATCACCTATTATTTTAAAACTTAAATCAACAATCATTACTAGTGATGACTAATAAAACTCTAACTTTCTAACGTTGAATTTCCCCTTTCAAATTTTCCAAATGAGATTATATTATTAATTGTAATTCTTACATAAAATAATTGGATATTAGATTAACAGTTTTAGAATAGTTGACAAACATTTTCATGCCATAATGAGGCAAATGTAAACCACAATTCATTACAATTACATATTAAATATTTTTTGAAAATATTTTTGGGAAGTAAGTTGCATAGATTTTTGATCAGAGTCTAAGAGAGAAGCTCCTAAGCATTAGGCAGTAAATTATGCAGTGTTATATTTAAAAGTAGGTTGAAAATATAACGTCTGCGATACATATATGAGGGATGCAACTTTAGAAATGGGAAGAAACGACAAGTCTGTGAGAGAAAGTTTAGATGATTGATAAAGTATAATTTCTGACATTTTCCTAGAATTTTATTTATTTAAGTTTTGGAAAGCACTGTTGTATATATTTCTCTCATCTAATCCCTTCAATAATTATATAAAAATCTATTATTGTACTTTTTAAAATTAAAGTTTATTGGGGTGACAATTGTTAGTAAAATTACATAGATTTCAGGTGTACAATTCTGTATTACATCATCTATAAATCCCATTGTGTGTTCACCACCCAGAGTCAGTTCTCCTTCCATCACCATACACTTGATCTCGTTCACCCTCATCTGCCACCCCCTCCCCCCTTACCCTCTGGTAACCACTAAACTATTGTCTATGTCTATCAGTTTTTGTTTCTTTGTTTGTTTGTCTTGTTTCTTTGTTGCTTTCATATCCCACATATGCAACATATAGGGTAAAGAAGAAAACAAAAATATTTTAAAAAGAGGAAAATGACAACTTGCTACTGCAATGCAGAAATCAACTCAGCATAAATAGGGATAATTTGTGACAATAAAAGTATATTATTGCACTTTTAGAGATAAAGATATTGAGACTTAAAGAAGTTAAATGATTTCCTCTCTAAACTTCCCCAAGAAAGCCAGCAAAGACTTCAGTGAGGGCTCGAATCTGAGTCTTCCTGACTAAGGTTCTCTATTTTCTACAATGCCTGCCTGGATAGACTATTAATATATGAGCTTCAATGATAAAGAATAAAGTCTTCCTCTAGCCTGTAATAGAGATTTTGGACAGAGAATGGGGTGGATAGAGAGAGAGTAAGCACATACAAATAAAATTGTCTTAGCTTTCGCTATTTGGGGAACATTTGGATAAACTGTCTTACTGATTGATAAGAGTGAGACTTCAGTGAAAGTACGTTGTCAGGAAATGCTGACTTGGAAAAAGAAATGGGCATTGGCATTTGAGACTATGTTAATAGTTATAAATTATCTCTGAGGATCTCCATTCCAGTTAGTGTATACCCTTGAAGAGACTGAACTTCCATAATTTCTGGGAGTTTGTGTCACTCTAGCATTCCTCAGTAGGTCTCAAAAGTGATTTGATCTGAGGGCTATGGTTAGGGTCAAGCATTACCCCTCTTTAGTCTCTGTTTATTCTAGAGCTATGCTGCCCACCTAATTAAATTTAAATTAAACAAAAATTTAGAAAGCAATTCCTTAATCACTGTGGATGCATTTCAAGTGCTCAATAGACACATACAGCTACTAGCTACCACCATATTGACTGGTAGAGAAATGTAGAACATTTTTAACATTGTAGATTATTCTACTGAGCAACAAATTTCCCAGTGCCTGGCTACTTCTTTGGGAACATGGGAAGTTGTTGAACTGCTTAGAGAGCTTGGATTCTTTCTTTAGGGCGGATCTTGCTCTCAGAGGATCATCTTTCTCATGCCCCAGGTATTCGGGGGTTAATTCCACACTTGCCACTTACTAAGGTACTAGGAAAGAATAGCAAAGGTCAGAAGGAATCACTCATTAATCAACAGTACTCTTAGGAGTGAAGCGTATGCTTACCTGAGGTCTCTTTGAAGAGCCCTATCTCAGGAAATATACAAAGGCTGCTCATGATAAATCCTACCCTTCTTGACTTAATTTCCCAAACAGTGGATCCTAAGGCTTTCCAATTTGGAGCCAAGTTGTACAGCACGTGGAGTTTGTACATATTGTTCTCAGTCTCTCTACATATATTGCCATATTTTTGAGTACAGTATGCTTAGAGACTTTGGAAGATCTTTCCATGGTCCTGGAGCCCCACCACCCAATCCTAGTTAATGCTTCCCAAGCTCAAATTAATCCTGTCCCTTTATCCCTCCATCTGTCATCAAAATACACCTTTCTAGAATTCTCTCCAGCTAATTGCATTAACTATTTCTTGTCTCTGTAGTTAATGATTAATGGCAATGACATAATGAGAGTGCCCCAGAAATAAGTGTAGTTGGATTTTCTGGTGTGGGTGGTAGTTTTGCAAGACTGTACTATTGAAAGAGAATGAAAAATAAGATCTGGGTTTGGTTCTGCCACCACTGTTTCTTAATTATGTAGCTCCAGGTATATCTTCAGCTATCCCGAGCTGGATCCTTTATATAAGAGGTTGAGGCAAAAGTAACTGCGGTTTAACAGGTTAAAAATAATTGCAAAAACCGCAATTACTTTTGCAGCAACCTACTAAAATATGGGGACAATAATGCCTACAACAAATGGTTTTTGTGAAGATTAAACGGGATAATGGATTTGGATATAAATCCATTCTAACAATTTTTCCCACGATGTCAAGCTAATGTCTTTGCCAATTTTAATTTATTCTTTTGTGAAAGCATTGATGTCAGCTCAGGGCTATTTTCTGCAGAAAAATGTAGATGTCCTTTAACACTGTTGGAATGTTATTTGTTAGTTCTGAGATAAAAGGATGACAGTAACAGCAACATAATGGTGTGTTGTTAAAAGTCTTTGTCAGGCCAGTCAACCAGCAAGAATTATTTGTGAGCTGTGTAGTATGAGTTAATGCTTTACATTTTGTAAATTTACACCATGTGATTGTACAGTTTGCAAACAAAGTCTTTTGTGCTATAAAAGCTGAAAGTTTTAGATCTAAGTTTAATGTCACTGCCTGATAAAGAATTTGTAAAGATCATAGAGACAGGATGTATAAAACCCTTCTTAAAAACATTCTATCCAGTAATGGGCCATAAGACTCACAAAGGGGAGAGAAACAGTGTATATTGGGAGCTGTATTCATATTTCCAAGCCACTAAGGTGCCACTCAAAATACTGAAATACTCTGTCTATAAATGGACAAGAGACAGAATCATATGTCTTCTCAAAACGCAAAATGTTCTTCCCAGGGGTTTAATCAGGCATCATAATAACAGTAAGACCAGCTACCTCCCCAGTTTGAATAGGTTATAAATTTGTTTTTTTCCAACATTTTTCGTAATCTACTACCTCATTTCATGCAATAAAAATCCCTAGGACACTTGTCCCTTTCTAATTATACCAGGACGTATGAGTGAACTTATTTCACTGTGCAGAATGTTGTAGCTATGATTTGGGAGAGCATATTCAAGACAGCCTAGGACTTTCAAGACCTCACTATATATCTAAGGTTTATTAAGTCAGAATGCTGTTTGACTGATGCAACAAAAGCCATGCTGGGAAAGGGCAGAACTGTAGTTTGTTGACTTCTTGATGTAAATTTCAAAGGTTAGGAAAAAATACTTAAACACGCTTTTTTTTTTTTTTCTTAATGAAAACTCTAGCGTTCTAATGTAGCAGGCCTATGAACCATCCTCTTTGTACCTCCATCATAATAAAGTTGCCTTTTTATCTGCCCACTGGTTTGGATTTTTCTTGGAGTCAAGGAATGTGTCATTTCTTATTTTATCTATAAATTCCAAGAAAATACCTATTAAAATCATTTTCTTGAAATGAATTTAAGAATTAGTAAATGTATGTATTGACTCACATCACTCAATATGCTCCCCGCACCAAAATAAACAAAACAAAAAACACAAAAAACAATAGTTCCTATCTTCTGAAGCAGCTAATGTTCTTTAACATTGGATTTGTTAATAATCGTTTCACTCGCCTTTCTCTAAATCTCGGAATAGTCTCCAAATCTCTGGTATCTTCTTTGAAAGGACCTGCATAAGTATGTCAAATGTTGATGCCCCGTATATTTAGATCCATATGGCAGGACTGTAGTAGAGCAAAAGAGACCCCAATCTTAAGACGCAGATCAGCTTGAGTTTGTATTCTGGTAACTTATTCAATCTCTCTGATCCTCAACTTTCTTGTCTGTAAAATGGGGATAGTGAATTCATACTAAACGTGATAATTCACAAACTTAGCAGATGCTCAAGTGAGCTTAACTCAGGCAAATTAAAGGTGTGCTCTATACTTTTTATATATCTTTAAAATTAAAACTCCTTGCAGAATTGTCATACATAATATATATTTAATTATATAATGAACTTTACTATACATACACACAACTATACAGAATTGTATAAACCAGGAGTTTATACCTGTAAAGAGCCAGACAGTAAATATTTTAGGTTTTGTAAGACATACATATAGTCTCTGTTGCGGCTGCTCAGCTTTTATTGCAGCACTAATGCAGCCCTAAGTAATGTATAAACAAATGAGCATGTCTACGCTGTGATAAAATTTTACTTATGGACACTAAAATATGAATTCCATAGAATTCTCATGTGTTATAAAATATTATCTTTTTAAATTTTTCTCCAGTCATTTGGAAAGGTAAAAAATATTATTAGCTCACAGACATTAAAACACACACACACACACATTAAATAAACAACGAACAACAACAAAAAGACAGAAAGCTGGATTTGCCATATGACTGTAGTTTGCCAACCTCTGGTATAAACCAAGCCATGTACATTTAAGTACACTGAAATTTATGAAATTTATAGGTGATTTAGGGAATTTTCAAGATTAATGTTTACTATGCATTTTTCTTCTTTACATGTTGACTTAACAACTCAACCTTTTGAGAGGTGAACGATGTCTTTTATCATTAGCGTCTTTGAGTTGCCTTAGTACTCAACCTGTATTAGACCTCATTTTCTCTATACCTACTTTCATGGTGAGCTAATCTAGTGTTCTGACCTAAAAATCATCTACAAATTGATAGCTCCCAAATTTACATCTTCCGCCTAAACTTTTTTCCCTCATCCTAGACTCATATTTTAGAAACCCTACTTAAAATCTCTGCCAGGATGTCAAAAGTTCATCTCGAACTTAGCACATGCAAAACTAAACTATGAATTTCCTCCTAATCTTTTTGTTCTGTCGTAGTCTTTCTATCCTAATTTATGGCAACTCCTCTATTTGTTTAGGCCAAATACGAAGTCATCTTTGATCCGTTTTTTTGCTGTTCAACACACATGCCACCTGCAAATACTCTTGATTCTATCTTCAAGATATATCTGGAATATAATAATTTCATGCCATCTCTACTGTTACCATTATTATCATTGCTCACTTGAATTATTGCACTAGGCTCTCAACTGGCCCCACTCTTCTCCTTATTCCGGGAATCTAATCTATTGTCAATACAAAACACAGAGTGATCTCTTACAATCTAAGTTAGATCATGCCATTTCTGTGTTCAAAACTTTCTGATGGCTCTATTTCACTCAGAGAAAATGCCATACTCCAAGGATGATTGTGTCCTATATGATTCACTCATATTTCCCATTTCCTCTCCAACCTGTCTAGTCTCATCTTCTTCAGTTTTTGCTCTTACTCACTTTGCTGCAGCAACACTGGTCTCCTTGCTGTACTTTAAGCATGACGGTCACACCTCTGCCTGGAATACTGTATCTAATGCTCGTAACATAGGATTTTCTCCAATGTTACTTTCTCAATGAGGCATTCCCTGATTACTGATCAATTTCACACTCTATCCCACCCCTCCAATCCCAACACTTCCCGGCTTTATTCTTCTCCATCACATTGTTACCGTCTGACAAATTCTGTTCATTTTAAATGTTTAAATCACCCTACTAAAATGTAATTTCCGTGAGAGCACATATTTTTTATCTGCTTCTTTCACTGTGGTTCCTATAGAAGAGTATAATGGTAGCTGGCATAGGAGAATTCAAAAAGTATGTGTTGAATAATTGAACATGTTTTGGTGCTGGGAATGTGAGCAATCTATTTTTTTTTCTTTCTGTATGCTTAGATTTTCTATTTTTTTTTTTTAAAGTAGAACACTGTTTAGATCAAAAGACACAATTTTTGGGCTCTAGTCTTGATTATGTCACTTTATATCTGTGTGAATTTGAGTAAGTTCAAAATCTATGAATTTTTATCTGTATGATATAAAGTATATATACATATATATGCTTACATATACATATATATATGCATACATATATGCACATACACATATATATGATAAAAAGATAATCTATGATTGCCTGACTAATGTATTATTGGGAGGATAAATGCTAATAAATATTTTTTAAAATACTTTTTAAACAATTAAATGCTGTTCAGCATAAGATCATTACAAAAAAAGGTTACTATATATTTTTTTCTATTAGTAATTTTAGGATAAGCAATAAACTCAGTTACATTCCCATATTTATTTTTGTCCTGAGGGTTCTGCAATCGGAATTTAATGAAATACTAGTATGGTATCTAAATTCATGTTGTTCATATATTGATTTTTTTCCATCTATGGAGGAAGAAAAGGAGGAGTCTTGAAAATAAATTTCAATTGTCCCATCACCATCAATACAGTACATCCGGTGACACAAAGAACAATAAAATAAATGAATCAAAAAAACATTTTATTGAAGTCATTAAGGAAAGAGTGTCATGTGGTATTAAGAGCCAAATCATTCTATGCACTGCATTTGAACAATATATGTTTATTATGTAGCTGAGGGAAACTGCGAAGGGATGATGGAGTTCAAGGAAGATGAGTGGAATTGCAAGCAGAAGATGGGTTGTGAAGGAACCTTGATTTCCTAACCAAATTAGAAAGTTGGGGCTATAGAGCTCTGGTAAGAGACAGGCAACAGGAATAACACAGTACTCTGCTGGCTGGTACTTCAAAACCTCGGACAACATTCCAATTTGTTCACTACCTATCACTTGAAGACCGAAATAGGATAGCTGCTTTTTAAAGTCAGTTTGTATAATATCAAATGTACCTGCAAAATACTTCTGTGATAAACCAACATAAAATATATGTTCACAAGACGTGTATTGCAAGAAAGTATATTTTATCTACCACTAAACCTCTAGTAGATTGAACATAAAAATCCCTTCCAGCCATTGGGAAATAAGCCATCAATCCAAGATACTCTGGTGTACACACTGAGAGAAAAGGCTCAGGTGCCAAAACTGATGATCAAAAATAGAGTCCTTACTATTAAAATGGGTTCAAATCATCCCTTGAAAATCAGAATTTAAATCAGTGATTCGCAAAACCTAATCATTTTATACCCATTGTCACTAAAGTGGATATCCATTGCTGTGTGTGAATTGAACACAATTCAAAGCTAAAACTCTAAGACCTTGCAGTAAATGCTAATCTTTATAATCATTATTTCCAGTCACACATGTCTGTATAAGAACACCTATAGTAGAAGGGGAAAAAATCCTGGCATTTCATTCAAATAATGAGTACATTTCAAATATCCCATTTGGCCAACATACTACTTAACTTCATATTAATGGAGGGTGGTAAGTACTGAACTACATAAGAGCATTTTAACGTGAGCCTAAATATTTTATTGAGTCACTGCAAAAAAGTTTGTCCATTATCTAAAGTTGCTCCAGATTATGATAAAAAAATTACAAAACAGTATCATCTCTGTAGAAGAGTATGGCAAGATTGAAAACCTAGAGAAGCCATTATATATAGAATATGATAGATGTACCAACTACATAGTTATTCTTGGTTTTGAAACATCTCATATTAATATAAACTATGAGAAAGCTACACTACTGTGTATAATATGTTTGAAAACGAGGTTCAGAATGTAAGTTAAATAAAAGCAGGGTCTTTGCCTGACTTTGCCCATGATTAAATATCTATAAGTTTTCAGAAAATATTTGCCTAATAAATGAATGAATAATTTTCACAACCATCTTATCTTTGGTCCAATTCCCTTACTCAAGTGCACTATGCGCTCCTGCTCATTCTTTAAAAGCATCACATTTAACATCAATTTGCATTAACCATAACTTTTTATTTTCTGTATTCTGATGCTTGCACATCTGGGACCTTGCTGAGTCTGGAAAGATTGACCATCCTGGGTTAGTTAATTTTTAGAGCTAGTAAACAATCTATGGGGGGAGTGTTCCTGTCAAATGCAAATCAACCATTACAAAACCTGCACCCCCAACCCCTTCTTTAACAGGGCTCTCACACCCCAGGGCCACTATCCACTTGCCCTAACCACCCCAGGGCCAAATATCAGACAACTAGGGTATTATAACCTGATGAAAATATTCAATCCTATGTATTATAACCTGATGAAAATATTTAATCCTAGGACTGCCTTGCTTGTTCCTTCCCATGGAATCCATAATAGGGGCTGTTGTAGACATTTGCCTCACTCCCTCTGCCTCCTGACTGACTGGTACTTCTCTGAGTGGTACCCTACGTGGCACGCCATGCCTTCTGTTTCTAGGGATCTGTGACTACAACGAACTTCTTTCTTCATGACAGTTGTTTTCATATCCACCTGTTTTATCTTACCTGTTTAAAACAAATCTGGATACCCTTAAAACACAATTCTATGGGAAAATGTTTCCATTCAAACTGGTGGCAAATGAAACGTAACTCCACATTGGGGGAAAAAAAAGATCTCACATGAAAGCAATGAGACTTTTCACCGATGAAGTTGGCAAATATTTTTAAGTTGGTTACTGAGTATAACTTGGTGCAAACTTTCTACAAGACATTTTGATAGTACTTAAACCAATATTGTAACAAATAACTCAAGTCGTGACAAAAAAAAATTCCACAAGTAGCTAAAATACCTAACAAAGTAGGATGATGTTAATTATATATCTATATATATATATATAGATATAGATATAGATATAGATATAGATATAGATATAGATATAGATATAGATATAGATATAGATATAGATATATAGATATATATAGATAGATAGATAGATACTCATTTAACATTTTAGTGATGAGCCTTCCAGCCTTTGTTATATGAATAACAAAAATGTTCTATAATTGTGAAATTATAATTTTTTATATTTTTTGTTAAGTATGGAAATATATTATGCATTTCCATGTAAGATATAGTACATATTATCTATCTATCTATGTGGTGAGTTTATGAGTGTTTTAAAATGTTTTATTTTAGATTTTTAAATATTCAAAAATAGAGAAATTAAACTACGTAACCATAGTCTAGGTGTAATGAAGGCAAATCGTTTACAATATTAGCTTCAGATCTCTTTTTAAAAAATATTACAAACATAGCCAAAAGCTTCCCTTAGTCCTCTTCCTTTCCCTCTCTCCATAATTTATCTATAAAGCAATTATCTTTCATGTATACACTTTAAAAAAATTTGTAGTAAATATATATCACTTTGAAATACCATATGAAATTTATCTGATGTGGGACTGCAGTCTCTTCATACTGCACTAATCTGAACCACTATCTTATATTTTTAAATGGTAACATTTCAACTTAAACCTTGGCATTTTAACTTGGATTGCTTACTGTATAGGGCCTGACACTCCACCAGAGGCTGCCAGACATTTCCAAGATCCTTTGATGGGGACATATATATATTATAAATAAATAAATAAATAAATAAATAAATAAATAAATAAATAAACAAACAAATAAATAATAAATGTGTGTGTGTGTATCTTTGTAAAGAAATATTTTAACCATTTAAAACATGTTCATTTATTAATAATTAGAGATGGTATCCTTACAAAGTTACTGATTATAATGGTTTTTGCTAATATGGCATTCAGAGCATTGAACCAGAAAATAATTTTAATATCCTGAATCAATAAGGACTCTTGTCCCAGGTATTTATCCAATTAGGTATACCAAAAGGTAGGTTCTTGCAGGAAGAAGTCCCACTGCAGGAGGGTGTTCAGTAAACTAGAAGTTAACTCACTGTAACTTCCTTTACTAGTAAATATTGGGACATTAGTATTTGTAACAACCAAATGCCAAGTTAGAATTACTATCAAGGTTTTTACTCGAAAATAAATTTGACTATTCTCAAACTAAATGTTATGATTATATTGAAAAGGACTTGTGGCTTTATTAAGTTTGCTTAGACAAAGGAAATAGTCCACTATCTACAAATTCTAAACTAAATTCTAAAAGCACCCTGTATACATAACCACACTTTTAAATAAAAACATTTAAAAAAAAGTATTCCACCTACAAAGTAACTTGTATCCCTTTGGTGCTTAATAAGAGAGGTTCTACTAGTGAAATAAACCCAACTGATGGTTTGCAATTTCAGTTAACTGCTGTGGTCTCACAGATGAGCTAGGAGCCAAGACTATCTTTGATCAGAGTACAGCAGTTATACCAATGTGCATTGGTGCTAATTTCCAGGATTGGCAGAGCTTCCTGGTTTTCCTGATGGTTGGCCACGCGAGGGCCACTTTTAAAAGAAGACCAAACCGTCTATGAGTGTTGACTCCACAAACATCTTCTATTTAAAATATTTTCTACAACTAACTATTCCAGTTGCCCCTCACAGTCTGTTCTATTAATCCCAAACATAGCAGGATCTCATTTAATCAAGTAGACTTCTGTTGGCTTAATAGTGTTAAGTGCCAGTGGCATTCAATTCCTTCTCTGACCCACTAGCCATGCTATTTAGCCCTTTGGTGTTTGTCATTCTTCCCGATAGACATATGCTTCTTTATTGCCATTATCTACTATCATAATCAATATATTATTCATTTTAAAATCCCTAAGGCTTTCTAACAAGTTGAAGTACCAAGTAGATTCTTAATGAATAGACAGTAAAAAGACATAAATGTAGATTTCAAGGAGATATGAGACAGAAAGAAAATTTCAGACATAAGGAAACTTGATTTTTTTATCTTACTATTTATTCCAACATTTAATTCTAATAATGTATTCTAATAGGCAAATATGTAATTCCAATAACATTCATTGCTATGTTTTTATAACATTTTTAATGATCTAGAATCCCAGTAATTAGGATTTGAATAAATAATTTTGATTACTCCATATAATGTAACATAATACAGTCATGATGAAGTAAAATATAATTTCTGAATGGGAAAATGCTCAAGATACATGTTAATTAGTTTTCTTTCTTTTTTCTCTTTAGAGATTAGAAGAATATGTACAAAAATGTTCACAATGATTATTACTGGTATTAGAGTTACAAGTTGTTTCTCATCGCCTTTTAAATATCTTTTTATTTCTATTTTTTCTGCATAGGCACATTCATTTTATGATAAAGTAAATATGAATTATTAAAAATGATTAAATAAGTGGTTTAATGATTAAATTGATTCCTTAACCAATTGCTCTAGTGCTTCATTAAATAAAATACATAAATGCACTGTCTAGAAAGTTTTATTCTTTTAAAGTAAGAAATATAATTACATTATCAGGTTCCAAAGAATGATGTTTAGTATTTGCAATTTGTTAACCAAAGTCATTGAAGGGGCAAAGAAATTTTCAAGTCTTCAGTTGTGCAGACACATACTTCCTATAATATTGCCCTACTTTCCCATTATTTTATGTTGTATTAATTTTGAATTCATTTGAAATAGCAATTAATTCTTTATATCTGTGCTTAACTAAAAAAGAAATGTCAAAAACTTTCAAGACATCAGTGTTCAGTAATGACTAGTAGTCATAAATTAATAGTTCCTGCTATTGTAAAGACAATTAGCAGCTTATCCCTCCTCTTAGACAAATTAAAATGATGAATATTTCTTCCTGTTAAAGGAAAAAAAGTAAGTTGTTCTCCTACCAAATCTGCAAGTGGCAGCTGGTGCTTTGTTTGAAACCAGCTTTTTGTTTTAATAAATGAAACTAATCTACTGTCTTTGCTTGGATACTGATCGTGGAAGATAATATCAAAGAGGCCTTTATCTACAATTGTAGTAACTTGCAAAGCTTCACAGACAGCTGAGTGTATTATGTTGGACCTGCCAATCACACAGACAGTCCTTTATAATGCTTTTGAACTCTCATTGCTGCTTCCTCGTGGACATTTCTTTTTTCTCTTCTCTTTCATAGGACATTTAAACATTCCATTCTACCTCCTTACAAAGGATATTCTAGAAGATTCCCCATAAGATTTTCTTTGCATAGCAGAGCATTAAAAGGTTCTTTCATTCCACTAATGTTTAAGATATGAATCATAAGGCTAATTTCAAACATTTTAAAGTTATTTTCACAATTATCTTGAGATTTTTTTCTGCCTTCACTTGTGAAAGAACATGGGCTATCATAGCATTCTATACACCATAAGCTCATTAATGATTCTCATAACATCCACTGAGAAAACTCATAGATATCCAAGAAATCAATATACAACCTTTAAACTAAACTGAAACTAGAAGTATTCTCAGCACTGGAAAAATTTAAGCTGTAAATATGAAACAGCAAACAACGTCAAGTAACTGATAATGTTTTCCGTCCTTTTCATCTAACCCCTAGAGCTGCGGCCCCAGAACATTCTCGTGGGGTCCTCATTTCAGACAGACAGTAACCATCCATCCAGTTTCTTGATTCGGAAAACTTCCTCTCATCTTTGATTTCTTCCCTCTCTGAATTGAAAACTTTCAAACAATCACTACATTCTGTTATTTCTACCATTAAATATTCCTGGACTTGTGTACATCTCTCCATTCTCACTACTACACGAGCTTAGTCTATCAATATTTTACACTTGATTTAGGACATCACATGCCTATCCTAGGCCTTCTACTATATAACAATTGGAGTGATCTCTCAAAATAAATAAAAATCAATTGACTTTCCACTATGTCTTTCATTGGAATCCAGCTGCCCTTTGAGATAAATTCCCTGCTGCTGCTTAACTTTTCCAATCATATTTCTCACTTTCATCTCCTGAAAAGCATCATGCTCTCTTCTAATTCTCTGCTGTGGCAAACGTTGATCCTTCTTTCAGAAAAAAAGCCTTTCTCTCACTAGCCTCCTTTCCCTCTGGCTAATGTCTGCTCATCACTTATATTTTAGCTTAGAAATCATTTCACTTAGAAAGACTGCTCTAGCCTCCTAAAACTATTTCCAGAAACCTTCCTATATGTTCTGTTGTACATTTTTCCATCCCACTTTCTACTTTTTAAGTGCATCTTAACTGCTTATTTATTTGCCTCTATTCACTTCTCAGTGGTAACATTAATGAGGATAGGGAATATGTTTTTTTATTCCAACATTTGTTAAAAAAATGCATTCAAGATTTAACAGAAAGAAAATATTATTCATATACATTTTATTACAACTCAAATTTATTTCCAAACAAGTAGAACTGCCTAATTTTCCTCCAGCTTAGGGCTTTAAATTCCTTAGCCCTATCCTGAGTCTCTAAAATAATGCCATCATTCCAGAGGCATCACAGTTCTTTTATGTTGTTCCCATTTTTTGTTTTCCTCTCCTTTCAAAGGTGGGGATTTTTTCTGCTTTATGTAGAGATGAAATCCATTCCTCTCTCAGAAGCAAGTTTCCTATTTGTTTTGTAGCTGAGTCCTTACAGTGCCCAAACACAAAGGATATTAAGCTTAATAACAGACTCCTAGGACCCTACTTCATAATGGCCTTTTGTTGAAGCTCTCTTTCCTATGTCCTTTCCATCAATGTCTCCATGTGAACAGACAGCATTGCTTCAACAAGTGAAAAACCTAAATTCACTCAGTCCTAAGGCGAAACAGCTGAACAGCCTTACATTATTACCCAGGTTTCTGAAAAATAGGGTCATGTGATTTTTCTTTTTCCAGACCTCTCTATTCTCTGCCATGTATTCAAACCTTCTTTTTCCCTGGTCTCTTTCAGAGTGTACTTAATACTAATGGGTCTGGAGGAAAAACTGAAAATTCCATCATTTTTCAAGTCAGTGTTTCCAGAGGCCTGCCTGAGTTCCCAGTGAGGAGGTAGGCAGGTCCTGGCAACACAAAAGGAAAAGACAAACTTCCTAAAAACTTTCGTGTTCGGTGGGGGAAAGCAGACTTAAACAGATCATCCCAAGGCAATGTGATATTTTAAATCAAAGTTTGGGCAATTTTACAGAAGCATTAAGAATGGAGTTATTAGTCCTGCGTGGGGGAAATTAGGAAAGGGAGATGTGAGATGTCGGAACGCTTCCAAGAGGAGGCAGTACACACTTACGTAAGTGCTTTTTATTTTCCTACCAGAAAACATGTGAATAACACAAAACACATGAGCAAATAAATTTCTTAATTTTCATGTCTTTCCTTTTGTCAGATAAGAAAACTAATACATTTTCAGCATTTGCCCTTAGTCTTGAATGAATATACTTTCATAAATGTGCCTATTTCAACAGATAGCTCACTAGTAATCTGGCTCTGGGAGAGAGGACACATGGGCTGCAGTGAGTGATGAATTTGAGAACAGGGAAATGAGCCCATAGGGATGAAGACACGTTCATGTTCTGGTGATATCTCCGTTGCTGAGTGAGCGACTAGAAGTATGTGTATTATTGTAAAGAGGCCCTTCAACTTGTTTGGTTGGACTCTCAGCATCTAGAAAACTGGGTCAAGTAAAAAATATTACTTTAAAAACAGAGATATCTCATTTGCAAACCATGTGGCTTTACAGACCACATATCATTTCCGTTAGTATCACACTTGGTTAGAGGCTCAGTTTTTCCGTGGAGTAGCTTGGGAAGAATTTTATTGCCATTGTATACATGAGATGCTGAGACTCATTAAGATTCAAGGATTCATCAGAACTAGAGAAGTCTTGTAACCACTTGGCTACAAAGTCAGGGTTTATGCTCCTCATGTCTAGACTCAGTGGAGCTTGAAAACAGTATGTCTTACAAAACAATCACATTCATATACATATACAACATTCATATTCACATATACTTAATGACAACTTCAATTGTTTTGTCCTTCAGGTTTTTCTTCTGTAATACCGCTAATCCCTTTAGCTTTTCTCAAAGGTCATAATGTCTGAAGCAATGTACATGCTGGGCAATATGAGGCAATTAAACATAAATTATAAATTCATAGTGTTCAAATGTGCTTTAATAAAAAAAAAAAGACACACTAACTTATTTGTTCATTCATTCATTTACCACTTGCCCAGTCTCCTATGTACATATAAATATTTGTGCCAGGCACTGAGCAAAGATGCATGGATATATAAATCAAAAACGCTGCCCTTGAGTAGCTCCCAATTGAGTTAAAGATGTAAATAAAAACACATAGTATGAATGCAATTTTAGGGCTACAGATAAAGTTTCACAGGAGAAGATGCAGCAAAAAGACAAGAGCTGAACAGGATCTGGAAGGCATTTTGTCAGATGAATAAAGGATAAGGTTAGTCTAGGCTGAAATAAGAGTGCGAATAAAGACACAGAGGTTAAATGTCTGGACTGCTAGCCAAGTGTGAGTAGCATGGCATTTTGAATGCCGAGTCCCAGAAGTAATTTCAAGTATTTTCCATAAGATAAAATAAATTATGCAGCCTACTACAACTGCATTCAAGCCTGAAACAGATCAGAGACAACACATAACTGCTGAATTTAAACAGTCAAATGAATTTTTTCCTTCATGAAGATTGCCTTGGGCATTTTCCTCCAGAACACTTGTTTTTTTTCACTAATAGCACATCTACCCTTCTCTATTTCTGTAGTGAGAAGCAGCTATCAACTTATTCCAAGAACTAGATATTTGTGGTTTGGGAGAAAAAATTAAAGCTGTTACAAATTTAGTCTCAATACACTGGGACAGATACACATATTAAGATCTGTTTGTTGATAAAGACAGGCATCATTCAGAGGACATAAAACAGGACATAAACATTACTTTGTCACACACAGATATCTTCATTTCTATCTAAACTAACTTTCTAGAAAGTTATATTCATTAAAATTCTAAAGGAGTTACTTGCAATGAAATTTTTTTTTTGACTAGAAATAAAGAGAAATTTCTCAGTACTAAAAAAATTGTGGTTACTTAATAGATTTTTTTCTATCACAGATTATTTCAAGAGATAATCTTATCAAATTGTTGCCATATACTTTTCTCCCCATTTCAAAGCTTGTGTTGTTTTTGTTTCATGTATAGTCAGTGCCTGATTACTTTTATTCTCCATTGTGTTACTTTTATTCTCCATTGCATAACGAAGAAAATATAGTGTTATAAAGAGAATATTTATGATGAGTGGAAAATTTTTCTTTAAGTCCTCGTAAGGTATACAATGATGAGGAACAAATTATTCAGGCATATTACTTATCCCAATTCTGCTCTTGTTATATTACCTTTTGTCCTTGTCACTCTTCCAGCTGAGACAAGGGAAATAAATTATGGGAGAAAAATATCTGTATTGCAATACCTTTGAATTTACATTATTACAAAGGGAGGGGGAATTTTAAAACGCTCAGTAGGAACTTAGTAATTAGAAGTATAAGTTATATTGTTTAAATTGAGGTCAAACTTCATTTTGTTGAACCTGTATAACTTCATGTGAGCTTTATTGGAAAACATAGCTGAACCTAATGCAAAAAGAGGGCTAGAATAAGATGTTATTCTTTGATCCATGGTATGGTGTGCTCTGAGTAGAAATTAATATCGATTTCAGAAATTTCTGGAAGCAAAACCTGAATGCCCAAATCATTAGTCCCTGGATACACAACAGGAACAGAGGAAGAACATTATGAAGCTGAGAATCAGACTAGCTTCACTTTTAATTGACTATAGCTCAGTTGGTTAATAGAGAAAAAGGAAAAACAGATGTGTTATACATGTATATGTGAGTGTGTGTGTGTGTGTGTGTGTGTGTGTGTGTGTATACATGGTGATTAATGTCTGTCTCGTTTTACCATTTCTGCTTAGGCTAACAGGTGAGGAAACACTGATTTTTCATTCTTCACATTCCCTTTGCAACCCTTTCCTCCTGTAGCTGTGGATGTAGGCACTACAAATTTGATTGGGTTCAGCCCCAAACATTCACTGAGCATGTAATACTAATGGACAGATTTCCTGGGCCTCACAAGCAGGGACAGAGGCTCTAGTCTCTTTAGCACTTCCTGTTTCCTGGTGATTAGTGAATTTGTGCTAGTCATTCTCTCTTCACTTAAAAAGAGTGTGTGTGTTAATTTCCTCTGACTGGGTTCCTAGTAAGATAGTGTGTGCTCTGGAATCTTGCTTTGAGGATGGTTGCATATCATCCACTGGCTCTAACAAGTGATCTTTGTTTCCCAATTGGCTAATTTTTTCTTGTCTCTACACTCCTTCTGCTCAGAATACTAGAATACTAAGGGGTTTGTAGGTACAGGTATGAGAACTTCACTGTGACTTGTTTCCAAAAATGTGGAGTAATTGATGTCCAGAGAAGCCAAACTGGCAAAGTGTGCACACGTGTGCATACACATATACAAAACAAACCCAAAACAAGACCACCTGATGACTATTAAAAAAAGACTGATAAATATTACTATATAAAAAATAAGAACTTCAGTTAATCAACAACCTCATAAAGAGATTAAAATTGCAAGCCACAAACTCGGCGCAAATACTGTCAACACCTATAATCAATAAAGGAGTTATATACAAAATATATAAGGAATATCTTATAATCTATTAGGAAATGATAAAAGATTAAAAATGAACAATATTATGACAAAGCTTTTAAGAGAAGAAATCTTGATCACCAATAAATAATTGATACTTAACCCCATGAACTGAATCACAATATAAATGTTTCATATGTAAACATGGATTGCATTTATATATAGTATTGATAATCAGGAATATATAAAAATAACACCATTTTCACTTTCTCCATATTACACCATTTTAAAGCCTGACAATATCATTGTTGGTGAAAGTTTTGGAGCAAAAGGAAATACATATATAGAGAGAGACAGAGAGAGAGCTGGCATCTATATGACTGTGTATACCAAAGGCATATGCATATATATATATATATATATATATATATATATATATGTATATATAATTTCACTAGGTATATTTCATAGACTAGTGTTTTTCAAACTTTAGTAGAAGGATATAGTAAGATGCAGATTCTGATTCAGTAGACATGGGTAAGACATTTTTAACAAGCTCCAAAGGATGCTGCTGCTGGTCTATGGACCACGCACTTCAGCATAAAGCCCTAGAGAATCTCTTGTACCTGTGCACCAGAAGCCTTGTAAAACCATGCTCACACCAGTGCCATTTGCAATATGAGATAGTTGAAGACAACCCAAATATCCATATTTGGGAGAAGAAATGGACAATTACATAGTCATACCCTAGAACACCATGCAGCAGTGAAAATGATCACTATAAATATTAAAAACATAATACTGAGCAAAAAAATAAGTGATACATACAAAATAACACCAATTATGTAAAAGATCAAAAGCAACCAAATAAATATATGTAGGTAAACCAGTAAGGGAAGGAAGCAATAGCACATTTATCACAAAATTTAGGATACTACTCAATTTTAGCATCAGGCTGTTTAAGACAATGCAAGTAAGGAGGGGCATACAGGTGTTTTTAAAATACATTGGTACCTAGTTTTAAATAACATGTTGAATACAATGAGTTTATTTTAATATTATTCTTTAAAGTGTGCTTTATCACACAAATGATGGTTTTCATAATAAAACAAACAAACAGGAAAAAAAACTACACTGCCCCTAATATAAATTTATATATATATATATACATATATACACACATATATATATATATACATATATACACACATATATATATGTATATATATATATATATATAATATATATATAAAATGTAAATGTACTATAAGAGGAAAATGAGGTAAACAAAAATAAAAATGTGAGAACAAAAATGCATGGACTATAAATCTTGTCTGACAATTGATAAAATTTGAAGGCAAAATCTAAAAAGAGAATCCAGAAAAGGCTACTTTGCCAAAGTAATATGATCAAATTTACAGCTTTGTGGTGTTGTAATTTGATCCAAAAATAGGCATTAAATATACAGAGGAGTGCATTGCTAGCAGCATATCCCTTAAATTACCTTCAGTGAGACTTTTGGTAGAAACCACAAATTATATATCAATAGTACTCCTTTAGTAAGAGTTTAAATTGCACTAATGATATTACTGATTAAGGTCATTTATGTAAGTTCTGGAAACCTGGAGAGCAGGGTTAAATGTAGAAATATATTATTGAAAATAAGGAGTGCTCTCACCCAAATAAAAGTGCCCTTCATCTCCACATGGAGTTAGGGACAAGGACAACCAATAAGAGATTTTTCTAGCAAAGGGTCTTAGTTGCCCCTCCCCAGCACTGAACCTGTATTTCACTGCAAATCCCCAACACAGATTATAAAAAAAGAGTCACCCAAAGTAGGCCTTACCTGCTATCCTCCAAGACTAGAGGAACCTTTAGTAGTGATTCAGCAGAGAAAGTATCCAATTTAAAGTAACAGAGACTCCTGATGGGAAAGTCAGAATGATTTAGCTGAAAAATGTGCCCTCGGCACCTGAAAGATTTAACCTCCTGCAGATAATTAGTTGCAACTGATTTTAGTATGTTGGAGACTATTTCCCTCCCAAAATATTTTGTTTCGTTTTTGTCTTTTTTAGTTAATTTTAAGTCTTTCCTCTGATTAGTCTTAGGGTGTTTTGTATCTCAAGGCCAGTTCCTATTTAAGATAATAAGGGTATACTCAATTACACCATTTGGTATACAAAGGCATATAGATGCGAGCTTAGCAGAAGACAGACACCAGGATCTCAGCTTCTGTTTCTTAAAACAAAACAAAACAAAACAAAACAAAACAAAACAAAACAAAACAAAACAAAACAAAACAAAACAAAACAAAACAAAACAAAACAAACAAAAAAACCCCGAAAATTTGTAATGTAAAAAGATACACCTGTTTTAGCTAATATTCATACTCATGCTGGCAGAAATTACTAGTTCTACAATGAGGGAATTTTTATCTACATGTAGAGTTGCCCTACATAGCAAATAAAAAAACAGGCTGTGCAGTTAAATTTGAATTTCAGATAATCAACAATTACTATTTTCTCAGTATAAATATATCCCAAGTATTAAATGTTACATGGGACATACATTAAAATATTATTTGTCATGTATTTGACATTCAAAATTAACAAGGTGTCTTGTGTTTTTATGGAGGGGGCTAGAATCCCTTTATGGGTGAAGTAATCATATTATAAAGCTTAATGATTTGATTTTAGAATTAAGGGGCTTGATGCTGGAAAAATCTGTTGCATCTATTGCAGGGGCCAGAGCCAAGTAGGAGAGACACTTAGAGTAGATAAAAACTAGACTGAATAATATTTACTAGACTTTAGTGTTTTTTAAACTTTAGCATGCACGAGAATCACCAGAGATCTTGTTTAAATGCACCTTCTGTATTACCGTGGTGTCTTAGTTCAAGCCGTTATAACACAGTACCATCAAGAGTGGAGGGAGATAAGGGGACTGGCTTATAAACAATGGAAACTTATTTCTCACAGTTGTGGAGGCTGCAAGGCTGAGATCAGGGTGCCAGCATGGTCCGGATCTGATGAGAACCTTCTTCCAGTTTGTAGACTGTGTGCTTCTCACGGTATCTTTGTTGTAGCAAAAAGAGAACGAGAAAGCTCTCTGGGTTCCCTTTTATAAGGGAGCTAATCTCATTCAGGAGGGCTCTACTCTCATGACCTAATTATCACCTAATTAAACCCAAAGGCCCTTCCTCCTAATACCATCACATTGTAGGTTAGGATTTCAAAATGTGAATTTTGAGGAGGACACATACATTCAGTCTGTAACACTGGGTCTGGAGGGAGACCTGAGCCTGTGCATAACCAATTATGCACAATCCACTGGTCCTTGGAGCACACTGACCAGAAAGGGGTTACAGTAGTGGTTCTCACTTTTAGTGCCAACTTAGCAGAAGGTAGACACCAGGATCTCAGTTTCTGTTTCTTAAAAAACAAACAAACAAACAAACAAACAAACCTGAAAATTTGTAATGTAAAAAGATACACCTGTTTTAGCAAATATTCATACTGATGCTGGCAGTATGAATCACCTGGAGGCTTACTAAACACAAATTCCTGGGCCCTATTCTCAGAATCTGTTTCCAAGTTCTCAGGTGATGCTCATTTGGCTGGTTGGGACCATCCGGGAGAATCACAAGATTAGAGAATGAGCTATCCTCACAGATGATCTCTATATGCCTGCAATATTTATATACCATATTGAACAAGGAAAAGAAAAAAGGGCAATATATGTATAATTACACATAATTAAAAGGAAATGCCCAGTTTTAAAAATAAGTTACACAAAGAAGGGTAAAGGAAAATTTTAAATACGTATAACTAGGAGATACCCAGTTTGGGTACAAAAAATATAACTAAGTACCTAGACGGTAAAGTTGAAATTCTGATGCTAGTTGTAGTAAGATGTATACCATTCCAGGCCTCACCCCATTTACTTTCATATATCCAAGTGAATTTGAGTGCCTGAATCTGGGGAGCCCATTCTAGTTCCTTTAATGCAGAGGTAGTAGAGAATTCTGGTTACTGATCTGACATTCAACTTTAGCAGTGAGTCTTGTATTATTATTATCATCATTATCGTTAATTTTGGCTGGAATCCCTTTCTGTATGGAGTAGTGATATTATAAAGCTTAGCAACTTGAAAATGAAGAGGTTCATTGTTGGAAAAACCTGTGCATCTATTATAGGAGCAACTGGAAACAAGAGAGACAACCAGAAAAGATAAATATGAGGTCTGAAAATTAAGCTTGAGAACTTGTTGCAATGATGTCGCTAACCCTTTTTGATATCAGAGGGATTATTCATTATGAATTTGTACCAACTGGACAGACAGTTAACCAAGTGTAGTACTTGGAGGAGCTGAAAAAGCTGCGTGAAAAAGTTAGACGACTTGAACTTTTCGCCAACAATTCATGGCTCTTGCATCACGACAATGCACCAGCTCTGTCACGACAGCACTGTCTGTGAGGGAGTTTTTAGCCAGTAAACAAATAGCTTTATTGAAACACACTTCCTACTCACCTAATTGGTCCCCAATGACTTCTTTCTTTACCCAAAGATAAAGGAAATATTGAAAGGAAGACATGTTGATGACATTCAGGACATCAAGGGTAATACAGCAGCTCTGATGGTCATTCCAGAAAAAGAGTTCCAAAACTGCTTTGAAGGGTGGCCTAGGCGCTGGCATCGGTGCATAGCTTCTCTAGGGGAGTACTTTGAAGGTGACTATGGTGATATTCAGCAATGAGGTATGTGGCACTTTTTCTACTATGAGTTTGCAAACATAAATGTCAGACCTTGTATGAAATTGAATGATTGTCTCAAACTTTAACATAAACAGAAGTCACCAGAGATCTTGTTAAAATGTAGATTCTGATTCAGTGATATCTTAGGTGGTTCGGGCTGCTATAATAATGTACCATAGACTGGTCCTTAAAGCTGGCCTTGAATAATTGTGTCTCATAATGAAGGTGGGAGCACAACTTTCTGTTCAGGGATGGCTATGAGCCCTGAGGTAGTACCCTGCTGTCTTGTGAAGCTGGCCTGTCTCATGTTTCAGGCTTAGAACAAGGAATGAGGATGCTTCTATTCAAATTGGCCCAGACTTTTTAGTAGGAAACAGTTTTGATTTCCTCATGCAGCCACTTCCACAGGAAGCTAGTATGTCCCAGTGTTTGGTGTCATAGAGATAAGGAGACGGAGGTTCTGTCCCCAGTGGCACAGTGGCAATAGGCTCAGGACTCAGAGAGGAATGGTGGCTGGGTCTCCCAAGAAAAACACAGAAATGAAAATGAGCCAAACACTTTGAGCATGGTGAAGCATCTCACAAATAAGTTTGAGTTTCTTCATTGGAAATCACGTTCTACTCCTGGAGACCATGTCCAGAGCTCTAGGGCAGAGCTGAAGGATTCCCACCTACTAATCCCAGTTGCTAGTCTCAAGTGACTAGGCTACTGCAAGCGCAGCCAGCTCCAGAAGCTCTCAGTTACAGCTGGTAGTCTCATCTTTGCTCTGTGTACCAGAGCAACTGTGTCCACACCCATCATTTCTGATCCAAGGCCAGCATGAGCCCAGTGGTCCAGCCTACCTCCTCTGCAACCGACTTTCTTTCTTGAGACCACCCTAGTTTAACCCCTTAAATGTGGAACTTGGACGAGGATTGTTTCCTTCACTCCAGGAAGATTATGAGCTCCTCATGCAAATCAATCTAGTTTACTTCCATAGACCAGAGCTGCATAAAGGATGCTGATGTCGTTTTTGCCAAGTCATTTGTGAAAGCTTCTCAAATTCTGTCATTTGAATATAGCACAATATAAAAACAAAAGTATTCATTTACTGAATTGTTCCAATATCCTCCAGAGGACAAAGATTAGATTGTATTAAAAAATTAGTAAAGTTGTATCATTTGCATATGATTTCACAGTTAAGACACAATTTAGAATACTTAAGGCAATGAAATATAAGAAGATAGTAAAGAACCAAAATGTTAAAGAAAGACTAACTAGAAAAATACTAGAAAATGTTTTCTAAAAAGTCTTCAAGAGCATAAACCAAAAGGCAGAAAAATCACTGAATTTGATTACATCAAAATCAATGATTTCTCATTGGAAGAATACCAGAGAAAATAACATAAAGTATAGGAGAGGAATGGGGTAGGTGGAAATGGGGTTGTATCAAGATTTCTCCATACTGACCTTATTACATTGTTTTTAATTTTGAACTATGTGAATGCATTACATATTCAAAATAGAAAAAAAGCATTTAAAAAATGAATCCTGCTTAATGAAAAAGCCATGGACAAAGTTAATAGGCACCTAAGAAAAGATACTTGCTAGTATTCTGCAAAATCATTTTACAAAATTCTATGACCCAGAAATTTTGCCTCTGTGCATACCCCCTCCCCCACCATTTTTACATGAGTCCATAAAAACATGTATGTTGCTAGTACCTAGAACAGTGCCTGGAAGACAGAAAAAATATTTGATATTATTTGTTGAAGAAACTAATAAGTTAATGGTATCAGGGAGCTGGAGATACTTTGTGTAACCATCATGGGAGGGTGAACAGTTCAAAATGCAATGAATTCCCACCATTGAATCCTATGCAACACACAGACGTGCACTTGGAAATCAGAAATGGGTGTTAAAATCATAATGTTTGTTTATAAAGAGATGAAAAATAATGAGATATATAACTCAATACCATTTACGCTAATTAAAATAACCCCCCAGAATACATATTTTTCAATAGAACATTACAATAAAATATACATATTAAGCAAATTGGAATGCTTGTCTATGATAGGGGAATAAAATAAAAGACGAAAGAAAGAGAGAGAGAGAGAGAAAGAAAGGAAAAAAAGAAAAGAAAAAATGAAAGAAGCCATAGCCATGAACCAAAAGTATGATTAACTGAACCCTCTTTACCCAAAGTTTAGGAGGAAAAATTGTGATAGATTAAAGATATTCACAAATACTTTGATACTCTTTTCTTTGAAACTGAGTCTAAAATCCTTCTCCTTGATTCTGAGTTTGCCTTAATGACATGATTAACTAATAGAATGTAGCTGAAGGGACATTCTGGGGTTCCCAAGGATAGTTCATAAGAATTCTTGCAGCTCCTGCTCACGCCGCTTGAAACATTTGCTCAAGGGGAAGCCACTTTCTTTGAAATTATGTGAGTACCCAGAGACCACTATGCCGGACAGGCCACCGACAAGCACTTCAGTGGACCATCCTTGCTCAGTCCAGCCTTTAGTCTTCATAGCAAGATAGCAGATATGCAAGAGAAGCCATCTTGAACTCTCCAGACTGGCCCATCTGCCAGCTGAATACTATAGTTACTTTAGTCAATGCCATATGGAGCAGAGGAGTCACCCTGCTGAGCCCTGCCTGAACTTCTGACCCACAGATTCATGAAATATAACAAAATGTTCTTGTGTTAAGCCACTAAGTTTTGAGATAATTTGTTATGCAGTAATAGAAAACTAGAATAAGACAAACCAGTAACAAAAGCTGACTACTACAATGTTAAAGACCAGAGATCAAGGATAAAATTATGAAGTATTGGAAGATAAAGTTAAACAGAATGGAATTAAAAATTCTGAAACTGCTTCCTAGCCTGAGGCAGAGTTCCTCAAACTAAGGCTGCTACTGATATCCAGTTACATCCCTACTTACTCTTGTCCTAGTGTCTGAGAACAAGACTCTGGTGCTCACTGTTTCCACTCTTGCCTCTGTGCCTTGCCCCAAATTAAGAGGCTGCAGTCAGAGGAAGATACACTTCCTTATTGAGTGCTGCTGAATCATCCCATTCAAATCTATATAACCAGTGGTAGAAAAGTGTCCCATATTTCAAAATAATTGGAGAAATAGTTATTTCCTAAGAATATAAAATATTAGATTTGAAATTACAGATCACCATTTTCAATTGCCAATTTAAATGAAATATAGGTGTACCTCGTTTTATTACATTTTGTTATATTGTGCTTCACAGATATTGTGTTTTCTACAAATTAAAGGTTTGTGGCAACGCTGTGTTGAGCAAGTCTAATAGCATCATTTTTCCAATAGCACTTGTTCATATTGTGTCTCTGTGTCACATTTTGGTATTTCTCACAATATTTAAATATTTTCATTATTAACATTTGTTATGGGGATCTGGGATCAGTGATCTTTTATGCTACTATTGTCGTTTTAGACATAGAGATATTGCACACTCAGTAGACTACAGTATAGCAAAGCGACTTTTATGTGCATTGGGAAAGCAAAAAAATTGTAACTCACTTTATTCCAACGTTTGATTTATTACAGTGGTTGGAACTTAAACTGCAATATCTCCAAGGTATGCCTGTATTCAATACATGAAAGATTAGGTAGCTCCCACTGAATAAAAAATCCACATGTTCACATCTTAAACTCAAATCCACTATTTGTAATTTCCTTATTTGTCTTTAAAGCTAGAATCTTAAAGGTATTACGTGTTCATGGACTGAAATAATTCATAGTTAAAATGTCCATACTACCAAAAGCCATTTATAGATTTAATGAAATCCCTGTCAAGATTCCAAAGGCATTTTTACAGAAGTAGAAAAAATAATCCTCAAATTTATATGAAACTACAAAAGACCCTGAATAGCCAAAGCAATCCCAAGGAAAAGAAATAAAGCAGAAAGCATCACACTTCCTGATTTCAAGCTATTGTCATCACAACAGTATGGTAGTAGCATAAAAACAGACAAATAGATCAATGGAACATAATCAAGAGTCCAGAAATGAACCCAAGCATTTACAGTCAACTAATATTTGAAAAATGGGCCAAATATACTCAGTGAAGAAAAGACAGTCTCTTCAATAAATGTGCTGGGGAAATTAAATATTCACATGAAAAAGAATAAAACTAGACCCTAATCTTACATCACTCATAAAAATGAACTCAAAATAGATTGAAGACATAAATATAAGACCTGAAACCATGAAATACCTTGGAAAAAACATAGGAAAATAAGCCCCTTAACATGGATCTAGGCAATTATTTTTTTTGAATACAACACTAAAGGCACAAGAAACAAAATCAAAAGTAAACAAGTAGAGTTACATCAAACTAAAAGCAAAAGAAAAAATCAACAAAGTGAAAAGAACTTACAGAATGGAAGAAAATACCTGCAAGCCATATAGCAGATAAGGGGTTAATATCCAAAATACGAGTATATAAAGGACTTACACAATTCAAAAGCAATAAAAATAAATAAATAAATAAATAAATAAATAAATAATCCATTTAAACATGGGCAATAAGACCTGAATAAACATTTTCCCAAAGAAGGTATACAAAAGGCCAACAGGTACATGAAAAGATGTTCCTCACCACTAGTCATTAAGGAAATGTAAATCAAAACCACAATGAGATATGATCTTACACCTGTTAGAATGGCCATCATCAAAAAGACAGGAGATAATAGATACCAGCAAAGAAGTGAAGAAAAGGGAACCCTTATGCATTTTTGGTGGGATTGTAAACTGGTGCAGCCACTATGGAAAACAGTATGGAAGAGCCGTAAAAAGTTAAGAATAGGACTACCATACGATGCAGCAATTCCACTTTTGGGACTATTTCCAAAGAAAACAAAAACACTAACTCAAAAAGATATCTGCACGCTGACATTCATAACAGCATTATTTACAATAGCTAAGACCTAGGGAGTAACCTAAGTGTCTATCAACAGAGGAATTATAAAGAAGTTGTGCGCCAGATATTAGGTTGATGCAGAAGTAATTGTGGTTTAAAAGGTTAAAAATTGCAAAAACCTTTACTAACAATTGTCACCCCAATAAATTTAAAAAATAAATTTAAAAAATTGCGAAAACCTCAATTATTTTTGCACCAACCTGATAGATATAGATATAAATATAGATACAGATACAGGTATAGATATAATTATGCTGATGTTTGTGAAATGGGAGGTGGGGTGAGAAAGGAAAAGGGATTAAGAAGTACGAATTGGTAGTTACAAGTTAGTAATGGGGATGTAAGTCCCACATAGGAAATACAGTCAATAATACTGTAATAACTGTGTATGGTGCCAGGTGAGTCCTAGACTTATTGGGGGAATCAGTTTGTAAATTATATAAATGTCTACCAATATGCTGTACACCTGAAACTAATATAATATTGAATGTCAAGTACAATTAAAAATTAAAAGAAAAAAAAGGAAATCTTGCCATTTGCTACAACATGGGTGGACCTTGAAGGCAATATACTAAGTGAAGTAAGTCAGGCAAAGACAAATACTGTATTGGTCTCATATGCGGAATCTAAAACATAATGAACTCATAGATTTGTGGTTACCAGAGGAGGGTGGTAGAGGGGGAACAGGTGAAAGGAGGTCAAAAGACACAAACTTCCAGTTCCAAGATAAGGACTAGGCATGTAATGGATACCATGTTGACTATAGTTAACATGCTGTATGATATATACGAAAGTTAAGAGAGTAAATTCTAAGAGTTTTTATCGTAAGGAAAAAAAAAAAGCTAGAGTACTAAACCTGGGGTCCGGGGCTCTTTAGAATTCTACAAACGGGAACCAAGCTTCCATGAATTTTAAATCTGTGTGAATCAAATTGTGTGTACATGTATCTGTCAGGGAAAAGTTTCATATACATCATGAGGTTTTTGAAGCCGTCTACAATCTCTGCTCCCAGTTAAGAAAGATTGCTTTAAAGAAAGCCAGAAGTATATTTCGGTATAAAAGAGTCGTTTTATTATGAAACTATTTTTCACATATCTGTTATTTATCAATGACATTTTAAATGACTTTAAGGAATATAATACATATTTATGTATAAATATTTGACTCCAACCAGTGCTTCTTTATATTTTCTCCAGATATCTATTATTATTTATACTTTATTAAGTCCTTAGGATGTCTCAGATACAGTTCCAGTATGTTTATATGATTGATTCATTAATAGTCATGAAGATGGACTATGTGATAAATGAGAATCTCAGAATCTCAAAAATTAGATTTTCTGAGATAAACACTATGAAAATTCCTACTTTATAGATACAGAAACTGAGGCATAAAGTGATTGCATAACTTGTCCCAAGTTACATAGCTAGTACTGGATTAAGACTTTTCTTCTATATTAATACACGTGTGTATGTTTAATCAAAAAAGTTAAACTATGTTTTTTGTCAATTCTTTTAATTTAAAGAGAAGACAACAATATGAGAATGAATCAGTTATTGGTTATATTCAGCTAATACAGGATTTGTAAAAGATGGTAGGATGAAAGAAGTTGGAAGCAGGTTTGGGAAAATAGGAATCACTGGGTAAGCATCCTGGAGGAAGACAAAGGAAGAAAGAATGACAATTGGTAGGAGACAGCTACTATTGTTCTAAATCTTTCTTCACCCAGGTGTAGCTCCCTTCCTCATGATGTTGCCTGGCCGACTCCTGGGTTACAACCACTGGTCTCTTGCTCTTCTTTCTCCTCCACTCATTCCTGTCCCCTTTTCCCATAGTTACCTATTCCAGATCCCCTGGCATCTTCCATTTACTTGGACAACTCTTAAGCAAAGCACATTTACGATGTTAGTTTCTAATCTATGAGTATTTTCTCTGAGCTGGTTTTCTACTTACTGTCTTCGCCACCTTTCTATGAGGGCTTTCCAGTGGGAGGCCAATAATACCAGAAGAAAATAGGAAATTAGAACATCAAGTAAGTATTATTGCAAAAGAAAACATCCTTTCAATGTGACTTTCCCCAGGAGTCTTATCTTTGAAGGAGTTCACAATCAAATGTAGAATCTTGGATGGCATAGATTTGTGCAGACAAAGATCTGGCTTTCAGCGCCAGAATGGGATGGTATCTGAAAGCAGAAGGAAAGAGTGCTCTTCAGCCTTTCTGGTCCAGGTCTAGAGCAGCTAGAGTGGCCAAGTTTGGTCATGGGGGAAACTAATGTTTTGACAACTAAAACACTGATTTTAAGCTATGGTTCCTATTATACCATGCATTTGTAATTTCTCCCCACAAGCCACCACCCTCCTCTATTACTCTTTACTGCCATGACAGGGAAAAGACTTCTGTGAGCACACCATAGCGCCTGACACAAATGAACATTGCTGGGCAACATCACCTATGGAACACACCACTCAGAAACCTGCTGGGAGGCCTATACCTCGTTACTTTCCTTTCCTGTTAATAAAATACAGTAACGCTGAACAGGGGCAAGTCCAATGGGTGGGGCCGAGGGGGGAGATATAACACAGTAGATGCAAAAACTCCTTATGTTCTTTTTCAGTTCATCAGCATTTGGCTTCCAAGTTTCTTTATTTTGTTTGACAATGAAGAAATTATATTTTCATTGTAAAAGGTGGAGACTTTAGATTGGTAAACCATTCATATGAGGTCATAAATATGCTCTAATTGTGTACTCTGATAGTATTTGTCAGGGAAAAACCTAACCTTAATAAACAAATCCTCCTGAAAATGTCCATTTATCAAATACTAATCCACAGTATTCACAGAAATAATAGTTTAGTCTGATATTACATACTCTTTCTCAAAAATTAGACCCATGACTACGGGAAATATTTTTATTTGATAAAATTTCATCTACTTTATGTATTTTATTGTTGCACACATGAACATAAAGATGTCCACTAGCTGTGCAACTATTTGGCATATGTACACATAGATAAGAAAATGTGGTTTCAAAATTTGGGGTTTCACTGAATATAAAGTACAACAGATGTCACAGGAATTTAATGGCAGGAGTGAGGAAGTGCATGGATTTCTGCTATCCATATTATCTCTAGAAGCAATATTTCACAATGGAAGATATGTTACCTCTGAGATTAAAAAATTAATTTTATATAAGTATGTTTGACTTTCAGAAAGAAGGATACTTGGCAAACAAATATTATGGCATGTCTACTTAGTTCTCTAAACTTGAAGGGAAACCTACTATGATTATATTGAAACCTACAATAATATTTCCATCAAAATGAGAGTTTAACATTTTTGTCTTTCCCATACTTAAAGTAAGGCATATCTATTATTGCTAGAGAAGGTACAGTATATTAAACAATCAAAAAATCAGATTGAAATAAGTCAGTATCTCCCAAAAAATTCTGAATCTGAAACACACACACACACACACACACACACACACACACACACACACACACATTTTGCGTATATGGAAAAAATATACATATTACACCATGATTGTCTCAAGCAAACAAGGATATATAGTCACCCTTCCTCAAGACTTCCTGTCCCATGGTTGGAGAATTTCTACTTTAGAAGTTTCTGATGTTGAGCTGAAATCTGTTTCCTTTTAATGTAATCCAGGGGCTAATAAATATGTGTTTATTCATTGATATGTAAGTTTCTCTGATGGTAGAATTTTAGAGTTAGAAGATCTGATAAGAAATCAAATCCAACCTCTTATTTAATCCTCATTAGAGAATCCCTAAAAGACAGATATCTAACCTCTCAATATATCCAGAGACAAGAAGATGGTTATACTGCAAATCAATCCATTATAGTTCTGGAAAGCTTCTTGATCTAGAACATGAAGTTGCCTCCGTATAATTACTTATTTTCTGAGTCTGTACCAATAACTGAGCTCTTCCCCATAATAGCCCCTTTTAGTAAAAATGCTGCATCCTTCTTATACCTTAATTCTCAGTCAAGTGAGAAATTCCTTCCATAGGTCAAAAGCTACTTATATTTAACTTGATGTTCATTGTGATCAATTAAATAATATTTTCATATGCTTGAGATCTATATTCTTTAATTCCAATAAGAATTTTTATTGAAAAGCTAATTATGTTAAAATAATAAAATACCCTAAATTAAGTTGTACAAAATCCCTGTTCGATCACAGTTTTCAAATTTTGTTAAGAGACTTTTTGCAAGAATGTATGAAGTTTATAACAAAAAACTATTTAAAAAGATAATAAAATGATGTCATGAGGGAGCTCATTTAGAAATGAGAATTCTGACAAATAATTTTCAGTAATAAGAACACCATCACTATATTTATCTTATTTTCAACCATATAAATTAAAGAGATTTAACTGATATATTTCGCCAGCGTAACTATATGTTTAGAATATACTTTAATTCAAATTGCTAATATCATATATAATTTAAAATTTACTTGCTGATCCAATTTAACCAAAAATAAAGGCTTATAATTGGATAAAATCTAATCATTTTGTCACTTTCAATCTACTTGTAAAACGTAGCAATCTATTAATAATTTTAGCTTATATCTCTTGCAATTAAAGCTTGAAAATTTCTAGACAATCAATAGTACTTACCTCACTGATTACGTGTTAATGATTCTATGTGTATGTGTGCACATGGTCTAACACAGCACTCACATCAGGCATCTCATAGACTAACAGTTATCAATATGGTGGACATCTGCTTTTAAGCATTGAAGATTCCACACTAACAGTAACTACTCCCCATTATGCTGCTTCTCATAAAATTATGCAAAAAGTTAAACAAGCATCCTACCTTGCAGAAATTGTTTTCCTTTCCCTTTGCAAAGCCCTTGTTCTATCTCCCTTATGTACCTTTTCATCCTGGCCTATATCCATTGTTTAGCATTTCTTCCTACTAAGGACTTGCTGCAAATCTCTCTTCAACGTATAACCCTATTGGATAAAGGTAATTAAAAAAAGTGGAATTTATATTTTCTAGAAATTTTGTGTTAATACGCTAAAGGGGAACTACTCCCAAGGAAATGTGAATTATTAGAGTGCTGAGGTAATGTGTCATTAAGTTCAATGTCTAGTAGGGAAGTATGAGGTTAGTTTTTTTTAGTTTAGTTTTGTTTTTATTTTGTTTTGCTTTTTTTTTTTTTTTTTTTTTTGGAAGGGATCATTTTAAAGAGCTTCAATTTAGCAAATGTGGGAAGTTTAATCCACCTTGTGTCATTATTGGATGTAGAGAATACTGGCCTTCCTAATTCCATAGCAGTTATCCTGGACTCTGCTTTCTTTCCTGAGAATATATGTAACTAATTCCAGAATTGAACTCACGTTTTCTTTGCCAAAAGATGAGTATAGCATAAGAATTCAGGCAAAAATGATCCACCAGAATACCTAATGCTGGGAATTTAGTCTGAGAGTATTAGAAATAAGAAATCTGTAATTATGTGTAACCACCTGATGACCAATAACTTTATATAAATGAGTGCTGCTGAGTGTCAGAGTGATTCTCTCAACTCAGGTAAGAATTAGAGTTAAAAAAAAAAATTAAAGTTGAAATTTACTGTAATTAATTATGTAATTTTTAAGCTGTTCAGTTTTAGTTATGCTAAAATTAAATAATGACATGGGGCACTCTGAAGAAGAAAACTGACAAGATGCAAATCGATATCATAAAGCTTCTGTATATACCTGAGTCATGTTTGATTTGATTCATATTTAATACTTTTACATCAAACAAAAATGCTCAGCCAACTCCTGAGAGTAAAAATCCAAGCATCTTACACAAGTTTTCTTGATCATTTGTATGAATTTGTAAAACATTGAAATTTCCTCCTTTGATTAGTTCAACAAACCTTAAGGGAATACAAATTAATCATGAACAATCTAATCCAATTGGATTAGAATGTACTAATGGGAAACTTCAGAATATTGCATTAGTTGCACATATACACAATGTGATTAGAATGGAACTACACATGCTTTGTTTGAGGGAGAAGCAAAAACTAGATGTATAAATAATTTTGGTATCTAAACTCTAGATGTGGTTATTATTCTGTGACTAAATCTATACTAGAATTTAAGTTATACAGATACGCTCTAGAAATACTCAGAAACTATCCAGATTTAATAATGATAAAATTATTTGGGGAGCAGTATCTGAAATAGCTGCTGAATTCCCAAAGTCTCTGAGGATACAATGACCAACCACCCTTCCTATTGTAATTCAATATTTTTGCAACATTCAACGAATATTATTGATACCATCTGCTTCTTAACTTTATGGAACATGAATACATTCAAGCTCCTTGGAAAGAATTACTGTAATGGGAACTAATATAATCACATTAGTATACTTATTTGAAACTTAACTTTTATAGCTGATACTTTTATTTATGTTCCATGGATAAAAATAATGATAGTTTTCATAAGGAAAGTTATATAGTTCTGATATTCTGCTCATGCTTATTGCCCAGAGAGATTACTGACTACCTTAAAATAAAAATCATACATTTTATTCAACTCAAACCTAAATCATTCAATGAATATTTCTGGGGCATCTAAAGTGTGTTAGGCTTGGGAAAAACTGTTATAACAAAAAATAACCAAAAAACCATAAAGGCTAAGACAGACAGATTTTACTTCAACAATTAAATTATTTTTTAAATATCTTTTTGGATATCAATTGAGTTAAAACTTGTATAATAGTCTGGGAGAAAACCCTTGCATTGTACATAACAGACAAAATATTAATTACCAGAATACAGGGAGATCTATCAATACATAAAAGGGCAAACAATTTCCAACAAAATTATGAACAAAGAATATTAATGAAAAGAACAAATCCAAATAAAAAATGGCAAAAAAGAGATTCATGCCTAGTAGCCATGTAAGAAAACAAACAGGATACCTATGCAATTACAAATAAATATATGGATATATGTATACACACATATATGTGAAAAATTTAAAAAGACAGATAATCTAGAATGTTGATAGTATACTATAAGTGCTCAAGCACTATCAGTGAGAGTGATAATCATTATAGTTTTTTGGATGGAAATTTTGAAAATATCTACCAAAATATATGTGTATGTATCCATTGATCCAATAAACCTATTTCTATGAATATATTGGGCGTATAATGACAGAAATATGTAACACTCATCTAGTGTGTAATATTTGCCATGCATTTTTATAAGTGCTATATATATATGTATATATACACATATATACATATATATATATATATTATTTTCATTTAAGTCTCAAAAAACCCTACATGGAAGGCCCTATTATTATAATTCCCATTTTACAGTAAAGAAACTAAGTACAGCGAGATTAAGTAAGTACAGAGAGGTTACATGGAGCCAGGATTTGAACTAACTCAGGCAGTCTGTTACCAGAGCTCTCTTTCTTAATGCTACTACATTCTTCAAAAATATCTTCTCAGGTTCACCAAGATGTTGTTACAAGAAATATTTCCGTGATTTTTTTTATAATAGCAGACAACTGAAACCAGACTAATGCTTGCTAGTAAGTTTTGATACATCTATGTAATATAATATTATTTAGCTTCCAAGGAGAATTATATAATCCTATATGAATTATATATTCAACATAGCAAGACATATTAAGTTAAAAGAAAGGAAATGAAAACAGTACCTATTATTTGATTTTATTTACTTACATGTGTGTATATACCTGTATATGTACGCAGATGCATCGGAGAAGGACTTGAAAGATACACATCAAATGCTTAATGGATGGAAGGTTATTTGGGGGGAGGGGGACACTGGTGATGTTTTATTTGCCTCTGACATATGCAACAAAATAAGAAAAGAATAGATTTGAGTTCGATAATCTCTAAAAACAAAACCAAACAAACAAAAAAATATGTAGTCACATTATTCACATAGCTTACGGGAGGAAAGGAATATTTTAAAAATGCATAAATGCCACAACAGAAGTACAGGGAGCCATTGGAGTTCCTGGGGGAATTATATCAAACCTGATACATGAATGATAATTGCAGGTGAATGATGATGACATTTTGTACAAATGTGGCAGCATTCATTAACGCATCAAATTTTGTTTTAGAGCTATGCAGAAAACTGAAAGCAGAAGGGAGCATGTTGAGCTTTGGAGTTGAATAGTTCCACAAGGTTGGTGTGTGGAATGCTACGGTTGAAAGTAGGTCGAAAGGCTGGAAAAACTGGGCCAGGACCAGCTCACATGAACTTGTGACCTCGTGTTAAGTCACTAAAAGGCTGTTAGGTAAGTTGAGAGATCAAATGAGATTGACCTTCAGGAAGCTCCTCCAGCAGCACTGTAAGGGTGGCTGAAATGTGGGCACGTTCTGAGGCAAGGAGACCCACCAGGACGACCAGGAGCTGGTCTGGATGCAGAAAGAGTATAAGAATGAGGATCATTGAATGGATTTCAGAGAACTTAGCAGGTAGAATAGAAAAGATTTGGAGACTCATTTGATTTTGAAGTTTATGAGTGAGAAGTAGGAATCAAAGAAAATGTAGGCAGTTCACATAAGTACCTCTTTTAATTCTCGACAGTATGTTCCCCCTGTACTAAGAATTTAATCTTATTTTTCATCTAAACTAATTAGTTGTGATGATGTAGACAGTTCACTCTTTAAAGGCAAAAGAAATATCTTATCTGTGTTTGTATCCCCCCTACCCAGCATAGCACAGATACATGTCACACATATAGAAATACAAATAAACAACCATAAATACCAATCAAACATTAACAATAAAAATTGACATAATCCTTTAAAGAATTCAAAAGTGTTTGACTGTAGCAAGGAAAAGCAGTTGTCTGTACACATAAAAACAATATTGACTATAGCTGGCATCTTTTATTTCAACGTTTAACATTTCAAGGTATCACATAGATAAATGAATTATGCATTATTACAATATAGCATATTAAAATGATTTAGAATTTCCTCCTCATAATATTGTATTCATTCAGTGATACCATGGTTGGTGCTGCTGAAAAAGCATTTATTAAATAATAAAAAATCAAAATTCATAGGTACAAAGGTACTTTACTTTCAGAAGCTCTGCACTCTTTTCGGATGAATTCATCTTAAGCCAACCAAAAACTGATAACCCTGAATTATTAAAAAAAAAAAAAAAAAAGTGCATGCTGCACATTTTGCTGGAAACATCAAAACCTGTGCTTATGAAATCATGCTGGAACTACATTTCTATGACTTATAAAAGAAATTAGGCCCTACACTCAGAAAGCTGGTTGTTAAATATTGTAGCTTTAAAAAAAATCAGCATGCTGGACAACGTTGGTATTTTACAGACACACATTTCAAGAGCTAGAAATGAATATAGGCCTTAACATTAATAAGGATCCAAAGATGCTGCTAATAAATACTACTTTTAATGAAATGATTTTTAAAAGGTTAACAAATAGAGAGTTAATCTTCAAAATATCTTCAAGGATTCTTCTCTCAATATGTGCTTTCTGTTTACCGGAAATGCAGATCAAAAGACTACAATATTGCCAAAAGAAAATAAGCTGTTTTCCCAGTTACATATAAATACATTTAAAGGTATGTTTTCGGAATCTTTAAATTTGATTATGAATTTGCTTCTGCTCAAAAGAAATGCACAAGCTGTCCATTAAGAAAAGGAAAAACAACTGGAGGTTTTATAAGAACAGCTTCTACTCACCATGTCAATGGATACACAGTTAGAAAGCTACCTCTCCAAAGAAAAACGATATTTATAGAACAGCCAGCACTTCAAAAATATGGTTAGTATGACCACACTCAAAGTTCTCAAGCTTTTTACCTGTGACCAATAGGAAAAGAATGTTGCTACTTACAATGGGTTCTTCTGTGAAGGGTAATGTCTGCTTACATCACATAATTTCAAAGGATTTGCTAGAACAATCAGATTTGCTCAAGCTGAAACAGCCCCAATTACTAAGTAAAAACTGCCCCCAGTTTTAAGCGCCTAGAGGGCTTCAAAATTCTATGCTATTATAGTATTTGCATCCTTGAAAAGACAACCAAAAAGCAACTAACCAAATGTTGAAAATGTACTCTTCAACACTATTTCAAAATATTTCCACTCTTCATTCATATACCCATTTAGGAGACATAAAAAGACACTGTCAACGGTACCGACATTGCCACTGGCCAATGAGCACAGGCCAAGACCATTAGGGCATATAGTAATTATTTTTAAATATGTAAAATTAATTCAAACGTACAGTTTTTTATACATCCCATGTTAACTTTAAATTAATGGGGGTCTTGAGAAAAATAAAAATCGATATATGAAAAAATAATCTTATTTTAACTTTATGGGCTCTTGTATTATGCTGCTCTATTCAAGAATGTTATTGCTTGCCTAAATTGTGTCTGTTAGACTTTATATTTGTCCTGAAAGGTAAGATTATATTACTGCGTGTACCTATGATTATGGTGGAATCATAAAACCCTAAGCATTGGGGGAAGCCAATGGAAACTTCTTTTCTATTGGCAAACACAGAGGAATACTATTCCAGCTGTAAGAAGAGTACCCTTCACCTCTCTTTTGTTAGTGAGCCTTAACGAGGAGTTGAGTCAGAGAGGTGGAACAGATGTTTCTGATTTCCTGCAACTCTTGTGAAGAAATTCCCTGATATAGACCAGATGACTGTGGAGAATTCAGTAGAAAGGAAGAAACAAAATAGTAGCTTCCTTTTAAAATTAATTAATTAATTAATTAATTAATTCATTCATTCATTCATTCATTCTTCTAATTATTCAGCCCTTCTTTTTTTCAAGGACTACACAGTGATAGGAAAGTTACTAAGCACTGGATATACAAGTCTCTGAACTACTTTGGATATAGAGAGAATAATAAAAATGAAACATTAAGATGCAGAGTAATAATGGATTGTGGTATCAAAACTACACGAAATACACTTTCCAGAGAAGAAGAATACCCAGTTGAAGATAGATAAAACTGAAGCATCTCTGAAGCCAACCAATAAAGTGGGTATTTTATAGAGTATTGGAAGGAAACGATGTTGTAACAATTCCATTCATAAAGGCTCAGTACTTAAAAACTGTATCTTTAATGACTATATAAGTGAAGAATAAGATTTAGTATAGAAGTCAGGGTATAGAAAATGGGAATCTTTTCACAAAGCATCCTGGACAAATTAACAGATGCATGCAGGAGCTACTAGAAAGCAACAAAATTTCCTTAGCCAGAATATCACAGTGGTCAGGAGAATTAAACAGAGTTCAATATAAACTTTTTAGAATTCTTTGTAAATGTGTGTGTGTGTGTGTGTGTTTATGACTATTACAGCAGAGCATATAATTCTCGGTATGAAACCTCCTGTCTCCTCCAACACCACCTTCTCTCTTTACAAACTTCCCTGTTACTCAACGAGGTTATAAAATAAAAACCCAACAATTATAGGCAATAGCAAAGAAATCCAAGAGTTTGATTTTAAGAGTAACAGAAACCATGAGTAATGACTAAAATAGTTATCCACTCTAAAAGGCTATAGATACCATTCATATGACAGATTCCTGGCTGCCCCAGTACAACTGAGTTTATCTGTTTTTGGATGATTTGAAACCTGGCTAAAACTAGAATTGTTTTTAGGCATCCAACTGTAGTTTCTGGCTTTCTTTCCTTCCTCCTTTTCCACTGAGAAGGATGTTCCCCAAATATCCTTTCTCTGCTTTCCAAAGTACGTTTATGGATATAAATGAGCCCATTTTATAAGAACAATAACTTCCCAAATGGTATTTATTGTACTGTAAAAACTACACTTTCCAAAATATACAAACAGTTCCTGCTGAGCAACATCGAATCATTAGTTGCAGATAGCAGGTGTTCTTTTTCACCTTTTTACTCTAAAGCTTGTCATTTCATTACCATTTGAGAAATTGTTCCACTGTTTATCTGCCTTTTTCACCCAATGGGAAATTACACAAAAGACTAACACATCACTTTTTGCAAACAATATTCACCATGAGTGAATATAACACATATGGTTTTAATCATTTCAGTTACTTATATTCCTAAATGTTAAGTTGTATATAATCACACATAACACATTTCTTTCTTCCATTACTCCCTTTGTTCATATTTGAGCTTATATTTTTCTACAAGTAATGATTTGAATTCAAAAAGTATCATCAAAAGAAAATGAAAAGGTTGTATAAATGTCACTGCCTTGCTGTGAATTTTACAGGCTCTTGCTGGACTCAACTCTGTGAACATCCGGACTGGGTTTCCACTGTAAAGGAAAGTACATCTATGCACGAAATAATGTGCCTAGCAATAGCTTCTTCACGTAGAAGACCTTGAAAATGTGTGAAAAAAGTCCTTTTCCTAATCACACATTTTCACATGCACTGCTCTCATTTTCCTTTTTTATACAGCAGTGCTGTATCTTAATAAGAAAGGTCATACTGCTCATTCTGTTCTTCAGCTGTAAAAGGGTTTTCACAGGCTCATATAAACTTTCAGAAAGCAGAGTATGCCAATTAGAACCCAAACAGGCTTTTCTAAGCCATGTAACAGATGATAATGTAGAAAAGAGGACGTGAGGAAAGATTTTTGTTGTTTGTTAAGGTTTACATAATAATGACACTGATGACCATAAGACCTACACATAAACTATCAAAAATGGAACATAAAAATTATTTTATTAATGTAGTTGAATTCCTATTATATTAATTTATGCTTTGGTCTCTTTGTGTAGACTCATATCTTGAAGGCAACCCTGTGTCTTCCTCCTGTTTGTATCTTCTCATAATTTCTCATTTTTCCCCTTAAAAATAATGTAATGTCTCAGATTTTTTAAAAAAATAAGTAACATGACTGCTGGAGAAATTCTATAAAATTGTAAAGAACTAAATTACTTACAATCATACCACCCAGCAATGGGAATTTCTCACAATGCTTTTTTTTTTTTTTTTTTTTTTCTTTTCTAATGACTTTTTAAATTCTTTAAATTTTTAAATACTTTATTAAAATGTATTTTATAATTCTTTTTAAATGAATTTTTAAGCATAAATAATGTTTTTATTAAGAAAATTTAGAAAATATAGAGATAGATTAGGAAAAGCATGAAATTACTCAAAATCCCACCACCCAGCCATAGCCTACATTTACTTCTATTTCTAGATCTATCTTTTTCTGTAACTAAGGATAATATTTTATTGTCCCATTTGATGCCCTTTCACTTATCTTTTGGTGAGTAATTTACTATGTCATTAAATACTCTTTCAAAATAAAAATGTTAATATCTTCATAATTTTCTATTTTTTTCTGTAGATCATTTAATCTTTTCCTACTCAGGTATTTAAGAAAATAAGGCAGTATAAAACACATCTCTGTTTAAACATTATCAAAATTTCTTACCAATTCAGCCAGCTTTATTTGTGAAACAAAGAAATAAAGGCTTACTTTTCTTAAAATTATTTTAAATTGACCTGATACATGTTAATTTGGATCTTTTTGTGTACTGCTTGCTCCATTTTTCTAGCATAATATTTGTGCCGAGAAAGAACAAAGAAAGAAAAAAAAAAAGAACATTTAGACATTTGAGATCAGTATAGTCTTTCTCACTATAGGTGAAAATTAACATCATAGGACAACTTTCTCAAACACAATTTTCTACAACATTATGGTCATAAACAACATTATGTTCAAACTAGTAGAATAGCAGCAATAATAAAACACATATAAAGCATGTTGAAAATTTGATTTTCCCCTGCAGAGAAAGAAACATATTAGAATTGTTTACCTGGGGATATGATATAGAAGAAATCTTTAAATTCATCCATCCAAACTTCTGCCAGCCTCCTATTGTTCTTGTTGATGACATGACCAGTGCCACCAGGAAAAGTGTATGGAGTTGCCTTCCGAAAAACATGACCAACGTGGGAGCAAGTCACAATCTCCAATGAGCCTCCACATTGCCAAATCTGGGGAAAAGAGCAATTGTTGTATAACATTCATTGTAGATAATGCAGCAATATGTACTGAGAAGTAACTGAGGCTAGCTAAGGCCAAATCTTCAGATCTTATATGGTTTAAGCAAACATCAGATGGACACAAAATTTAGAACTACTATACTTAGGTTTGGCAAAAGATTCTAATTTGGAAGAAGTGTATATATTTAAATATTGTAGCATTAGAATTATGGAAGCAAGATATAATTATTTGCATGTGCCTTTACAAGACTAGTTAATTTTCAGTGTCTAGTAGTTAATGTAATTGCTGTTCAATAGATATTTGGTGTCCAAAATCTGCTGTGAATGAATGCGTTTATACACGTTAGATATCATGGTCAATAACTGAGTTTGATTAAAAAAGATATGTTATACTGCATCCGTCTGGAATTTTAAATGACCATTTATTTCCAGTCATCCATATTTCCTGTATCTTAGGACTTTGGATATGTTATTACTGTTATTAAAATGTGCTAGGACTCCTTTGCATCTGTTTAGCATCTATACATCCTTCAAAGCCCATCTCCAAATCATTTATTTTTAGTACTTAGATTTATTCCTGTGTGACTTTTGCACTTTAAATATGCTTTTATGAAAACCTGACTATATTGTAAGCAAATGTCTACTTCACTCTCACTACTTTAAAACTATTTAGGTTGGTGCAAAAGTAATTGCAGTTTAAAAGGTTAAAAACAATTGCAAAAACCACAATTACTTTTGCACAACCTAATACAATCCCTTGGAAGACATATGCCATATATTTCATGGTATCCAAGATTTACTATGCAGTTGAGGCAACATATTAAGTATCCATAAATCATTATCTCTATTAAATTCCATTGGATAGCCATAGGTTATACTAGTACTATATGTATATGTGTGTTTTATATAGATATTATATATATGTACTTATATATAGTATAGATATATAGATATGCCATATATACATATAAACACATTCATATATTTATTATAAAAGTAATATATTACATATGCATACAGTTTTTAACCCAATAAATAAAAGTCATAATTATCACTATACATACTTGGAAAGATTTGGTTTTATACTATAACTAACGTTGTTCTTATTTTAAGGAGAGATACTTATCTTTAAAGAAAACGTTTTCTCAGTTGGCTCCTCAATTAATATTTATTTTAGAATATAAATGTTATTGTTAGAGGGCTGCTGTGGGGCTTGTGTAATATAAGAGACATTCATTTTTACCAGATTACACATGCTAAATAACAAGTTATATTTGTCGACAAAGGCTTGACATTATATATGCAATCTATTCTTTCTCATTTTCTAATTTTCTAAACAGTGTAATGCTAACAGAGAAGATGTTCCAAACCCAACAATGAAATGATGGAGCAATATCAAAGCATGGAATTCACCATTCCCCTTAAAAGACAGGATAGCTCATTATTAAATAATCAAAGTGCTTAAATGGTAACTTTAGCATCTTTCTAGCAAGAAATCCATAAATCTTGTAATTATACACATCTTTACATTCTTCCTTACAATTGAAATAGAGGAAGTTGACCCTTCTCTAGCAAACACAAATTAACACTTGAATGTCAATCTAGATCTTATCCCTTAAGTCTATCTTAAGGAAATCAGTGCTTTGGTCCTCTCCTTGATCTTCTCCTGAAACAACAATAATTTCTCTTATTACTAGATTATGTCTATTTCTACATTATATCTCCTAAAATCTTCTATCTTCAAAATAGATTTAAAAATAGATAAACAAAAACATTATAAAACACAGTGAAAACTTCATCCCTTGGTCCACATTCCTATTCAACGTATCAGCTTTTTAGGCTTCTCCTCACATAAATCAACATAAAATGTGTATGCATGTATGTTGTTTTCCCTTCCTCATTTTATCCATTTTTATACTCATTGTGAAATGCAGTTTATCTCTGCAGCTCCCCCGAAATTGCCATGGTGAAGTGAAGATCACACTGTTTCCCTATGATGACTATGTAGCAGACCCCTTTTTTGGATCATCTTGCTTTCCCTTCTACTACTTCACTATTCATACATTTTCACTCTAAATTTCTATTTCAATGCTAGTCTTTCTCCTTACTCAGTCTCTAGGTAGTCTTCTTTGTTCTTATTACTTTACATATGATCTGAATACTTACAACCTCAACAGCGACATCTGAGCCCAGATCTCTCCTCTGGGATCCATATTTATGAATCCGAACATCTACTTAATACCTCCTCTTGCACATTTGAGAGACATCCACATAAACGTGCCTGAAGTGAAATTGATGATTCATCCCCAATTTGTCAGCCAGGCCTTATTTTCCTTTCAGTCATTTTTAAAATCATCAATCAATAATACTGCCACCATTCACTCAGGTGGTTAATCCAAAAAACAAACCAAACCAAAGGGGGAAATAAAAACAAGACTGAAGCGCAACTGCCCCCCCGCCCATCCCACACAAACACTAAAAACAACCTAGAAGTCATCATTGATTTCTCCTTTTCATTCATCACTTATATTCAATCCATTAACAAATCTTGGTGGTGTTATCTATAAAGTAATTTTCAGTATATCCATCTCTCCCTGTCTCCACCATCCTGGTCCTAACCACCACCATCGCTTGTCTGTCAATTGCAACAAACTCTTAACTGCCTTGCTGATTTCACTGTTGCTCTCCTATAAGTTGTCTGAGAAATCAGAGTGGACTTTTAAAAATTTAATCAATTCATTTTGCATCCCTGCTTAAATCCTTCGATGGTTTCTCACTGCACTGTGACTATAAATAAACAAAATCCTTTAGCAGGGCCTCTAAGACCCTATATGATTCTCTGCCTCTGTCAATAAACACTGGTGGTATTGGCCCTCTGCCATTTCCTAGAATAACAAATCACATACGCTTTCACACATCAAAACCTCAAGACTGCTTTCCTTACACCTGGAATACAGTTCTGTCCGCCCTTCACCTGATGGCCTCTTTTCAATGCTTCTCTTCTCAGCTAAAACCTCATCTCATCAGAGAGATCTTCCCTAATTGGCATATTTTAAGGTCCCCAGTTATTTTCTCTATTAGCATCCTATTAATTTCTTTCATTGCTTATCGCAATCTGCAATTTATTTATTTATTTGTTTGGCCATGCACATTTTCCCGCAACTAGATGTAGACTCTGAAAGGGCAGTGGAAATGTCTAGTCACTGTTTTTTCTCCAGAGCTAAGTCTGGTGCTTTTTGCACAGTAGCTGTCACTGCATGTTGGTTGAATGGAAGAATTGACAACTCAAAATTAAGTGCCGAGATTAACATAAAAAAGGCATCCTTGGCCGAATGATAAGATTTAAACAGACATATTTTCGAAGCATTATAAATTGCATTTTTTAAACAAAATATTTTTAGTATTAATCTAGGTAGAATAGAATGGCATGCAACTGGTGTTCTACATGCCTTGGGAATGGAGGCAGTTCTTTGGAGGTCACGGCACAACAAATAAACATCAGAAATGATCGATGGTTTAAAACAATGTTGCTAAATAATACAATTTAGATTTTGAATGTCTTACCAAACCCACACTGTATCTCTCTTAAAAATATGATTCAGCTAAGCACTCAGATATTTTGTGACCAGGCCACTCAGCAAGATGCCCCAGATTCAGAAGAAATAGCATATGACATGTTATACTTGAGAGGGAATTTAAGATCTCTTTATTGTGTGGAATGTGGTGTTAGGGGTGGTGATTTTCCCTGGTCTTCTATGGATTATACATGAATGAAGAGTGTCTTTCTTCCTTCACCCAAGTCATATAGGGGAACTAGGTGATTGAAGGAAAGACTGGCATTTTAATCCTCGTTGGATATGTGTTGAGGAATAAAATCAGCAGAGTACTGTACTGTAGTGCTGCCATCAGAACACAGCAGAATGTGGTGCGTGAGTACATGGGAAAGCCTCAAGTGTGGGGAAAAATATGACCCAGGTAAAATGAACACCATTTCTGGTGGAGAGAATCCTAAAAGTGGGTTAGGGTTTATTGAACAGCTTGTTCCTGTAGAATTGATAGGTCTAGTTATATACTGACCCTGGGAAGGAAGGAGTAGTCTTTGGAGACAATTGTACAAGACTTTAGTGCTTCCCAAATTACACAGAGCATGGAATCTAGAAGAGAAAAATTAAGCTGTGGGATTAGCAAAGATGAGGATATATGAAAGTACTGAGGTTTGGCTATCCTCCTAACTTGCAGTAAATTTTTTTGTTTACATGTATAGGCATAATGCAATAATGATTGTTTATTTGCAAGACAGAAGGGAAACCTGTCCCTAACTTTGACCCTTACAGTTGGAGGCAGTTCTTTAATATACTGGGGTGCCAAAAAAAATGTATACAAGTGGACACTTAGGTCAACGTTGCTCAAGCAGTTGTTCGCTGTAATCAGAAGTGTCTGCATGTTGATGGTAACCACTTTGAGCACCTCTTGTATTATAACTGCAGAAGTTAACCGTGACTTCACCTTTTGTTATCAGTATATATTGAGTATTACAATTTTAATACAGTTTTCTTTTTTAAAACTGTGTGTACATTTTTTGGCACCCTTTGTATTTAGGAGATATAATAGAGGTGGAGGCAACTTTTCCACAACACAGTGAATATTGACCTGTATTTTGTTTGTGAGCGATAGTCTACTGACTCCTGGAATAAAGGGAGTTCTTCTCCCATTGCCACCTGTGCTCATAGAATGTGTAGATTAAAGTCACATTGTATTTCCCAAATTTGGATGAAAATGAGAAGAACAGGGTAGGGATACATAAGATTATGCATTAATTAGAGTGATATCTGGTCACAATAACCACTTAATATAAAAACATTTAATTCATCAACTATTTATCAGTTAGTTACTTTGTACTTAGTAGATACAGTGCCCAGAAAACAATATGGTTAAATGTTAAAGTGAAATGAATTCAAAATGAGTGGAGACCCCAAGGACTACCGTGATAATTTCCCTTAGTGTACCTTCAATAAATATTTTGGAAGGATGGAAGAAAGGAAGGAAAGAATAAATGGAGGAAGGAAGAGTATGGCATAGTCATTAAGAAGTTGGGCTTGGAAATAAATGAACAGATTTTTTAGTGACTGCTACTTACTACGTATGTATAGTTGTGAAAATTATTTAAGTCTTCAAGGTCTTAACTTGCCAATTTAAAAATAGGGATAATAATAACCACTCCTTAAGACCCTAAGATGTGTGAGGCACTGTACCTGACATTTCATATGGGAAGAACTAAACAGTTATCTGTATATTACTTAAATTTTATTGTTGCTTGGGAAACAAACATCTATAGATTAGCAGCTTATTCTTGATTCTTAAAAATATTTTATTTAACTCTTAGTGAGTTTTACTATTTTTGGAATTACAAAATCAACATCTAGGAGGTTAGGTACAGTGAGGAGTTTAAAAGAATAGCCAGTTAGTCTCCGATTAGAATACTACATTGTGTTCTCTGAAATCATTTTACAGTCTCTGAACAAACAGTATACACTGAATAAAACATGATGTCTCATCCACCTGAATGCCCGACGTCCAAATTACTTTGCATCATCGATCATATCTGATTATTTTCTAGGCTTCTAAATTAATATTTGTACACTATATTTCTCTTCAGTAAATTTGACCATGTATAAAATACAAACTGTCCTTTTATCCACAGAGGACTGAAGCTAGGTTGTTATTTGTCTTTGTTCCCAGACATTTTTATGAGAGTCTTTTGATGATGGAGAAAGTTATTAATTAAAATGTAAAATGCCCATTGCTCATTTGATTATCTCCTTGATAGTTTCCCCCAGCAAGAAGAGAATTATCTAACATACATTATTCTTTTCATGATTTTTGGCACCTACATCAGTGACATTTTAATTAAGGTTCATAGATTTCATACCCTTCAACTTTGCAATCTCAGTTCTAGTGCTACTATCGTTTCTCATTTTACAGCTGTTGTGCCAAATTCATGCAGCTGCTTGTTTTTATACTAATCTTTATACCCCCACCCCTTCCCCCCTCCCACACACACTATGTCTGGCACAAAGTCATTGTTTAATATGGCCTTAATAACAACAATATACCACGGAGGCCACATAGCACAATAATTATGAGTGTGTAGGCTCTAGTTGCAGAGATCATACCCTAGCTCTGCCACCTACTAACAGGGTGAACTCGGGTATTTCATCTTTCTGTGCCTCAATTTTCAGGTAATAATGTGAGACTAGAAGATTCTACCTCAGAAGGTTGTTGTAAGGATGAAGGCAATCCAGCGCACATAAAGATACTTCGCCTTTATGTGAAACGTGTATTGGGATGGAGCAATTAGGAGACTTGTTAATTGCAATAATATAGGAAAGAGATAATCATGACTTCTACCAGAGTGATGGCAACAGAAATAAAGAGGAATATAATAACTTGACATAAGACATAATTCAGAAAGTTAAAATTAAGAATTAATGCATGTGCTTTCCCTTATCTATAATGTTCTCCCTATTAGGCCCAACTCACATATATTTCTCCCGGTAAATAGTTCTTAGCTATGCTAGCTTTCATTGATCTCAGTTTTAACTGACTCATAGCATTTATTACTTACTTCTATATCACTCCACCCCATTTAGCTCTCAATTCTATATAGTTTGTCATCTTGTGAAATGTTTCTGTATTTATGCTTATATATTATTTATATATTAGTCTTATTTCCCTAATCACATTATCTCTTTGAAAAACATCACATTTCACTTTATAAAATTAAATTAAATCACATGAAATTTAAATTCACTCTACGAAATTGAATTTCACCATCTTATATTTCACTTTATGAAACTGGTGTAATTCACATTCAGTGAAAATAATTAAACATATATAACATTAAATCAGTGTTTGCAAAGTTTTAAAAAAATATTTAGCTCATATTTGTGCACAATACATAATGATTGATCCATTAATATTGATATAGAAAAATCTGGAAAATTACACAGTATACACACAAAAAATGTGTCTACCATGAAAATGAATTAGGAACAAAAGCTATTATTTTCTTAGTTCTGGCAAAGGAAAAACTGAAACAAGATACTGATGACTTAATTTTCAAAATATTTCATTCTATGTTTGTTGTTTGTTCAAATAATCCCTGTCGGCACTTCGACTCTCCACTTTGTTTATACGTATTCAAGTAGACTGATGACAATTACTTTAATTCTCACAATAAAAGCAAAGTACAAAAGAACCTCTACAGAGATCCTAGAGACACTGCGATCCTTCATAGGCTGACAAAAACACAAGAGGCATGGAAGTCATTATTCAAAAGGGGCAGGTATAAAACTGAAAGCAACAAATGAACAAGACAAAGAAACAAAAACTCATAGACACAGAAAACAGTTTAGTGGTTACCAGAGGCGGGGGGTGGGGGGGAGTTGGTAGATGAGGGTAAAAGGGATCAAACATATGGTGATGGAAAGAGAACTGACTCTGGGTGATGAACACACAATGTGATATACAGATGATTCATTACACAATTGTACACTTGATACTTATGTAACTTGACTAACCATTGTCACCCCAATAAACTTTAATTAAACAGAAGGGGAGTGCAGGTATGAAGGCTTTAGTAAGCATTTTCTATTCATTCTTGACATGAAACATGCTAGTTATTCCTCAGCCATTTTGATCGGGGAATGTTTTTTCAATTTGTTGGTTTGACTCTTGGCCTAGTTTTTACTTCAGAGTATAATTGGGGAGGTTTATGAGCTCTTGAAGAGGTCTCTAGAGCTGGAGTTATATTCTGATATCCTTATAACATCTTAAGATGAAGACTGATACATCAAACCGCTGTGGTCTTCAAGTGCTCACCTGAGTTGCAGCAATCATAATAAATTCAATATGTCTAAGGAACTATTCAGAACTTGATAATTGGATGCTCTTTAATGAATATTTCATTTTTCAACTACGGTTGACATATTATATTAGTTTCAGGTATACAAGACAGTGATTACACATTTGTATAACTCGCAAAGTGATCACCCCAACAAATCGACTACCCATCTGACACCATACATAGTTACTACAGTATTAATTGCCTATCTTCTTTATGCTATACTTTACATTCCCATGACTACTTTGTAACAACCAATTTGTGCTTCTTAATCTCCTCTTGTTTTTCACCCATCTCCCCACCTCCATCTGTTCTGGCAACCATAAAAATGTTCTCTGTATCTGTGAGTTTGTTTCAGTTTTGAATGTTCATTTATTTTGTTTTTTTTTAGATTCCACATATATGTGAAATCACATGGCATTTGTCTTTCTATGTCTGACTTACTCCACTCAGCACAAGACCCTCTAGGTCCATCCATATTGTTGCAGATGGCAAGACTTTCTTCTTTTCTATGGCTGAGTAATATTCCATTGTATATATGTACCACTTCTTTATCCATTCTTCTATTGATGGACACTTAAGTTGCTTCCATATCTTAACTGTTGTAAACAATGCTGCAATGAACATATGGATGCACATGTCTATTCAAAATAGTGTTTCGGATTTTGTCAGGTAATCTTTTTTTGTCTCTTGTTATAGCCTTTGTTTTAAAGTTTATTTTGTCTGGTATAAGTATTGCTACCTCAGCTCTTTTTTTTCTCCTTCATTTCCATTTTAATGAAATATCTTTTTTCTACCCCTTTCCTTTCAGTCTGTTGTGTGTCTTTTGTCTTGTAGGCAGCATATGCAAAGGTCTTATTTTCATATCCATTCAGCAACCCTCTGTCTTTTGGTTGGAGGATTTAATCCATTAACATTTAAAGTCATTGTTGATAGATATATAGTATTGCCATTTTATTATTCAGATTTCTTATTTTTCAATTACAGTTGACATTTAATATTGTTTTATATTCGTTTCAGGTGCACAGCAGAGGGTTAGACATTTATATAATTTACAAAATGATCATCCTGCTAATTCTAGTACCCACCTGGTACCGTACATCATAGTTATAACAATATTATTGAATATATTCCCTGTACCGTTTTTTTCTTTTTTTCCCCATAATTTTTATCTTTTTTTCTTTCTACTTCTCCTTCTCCTCCACCTCCTCCTCCCCCATTTCCTCCTCCTTCAAGAAGTCCCTTTAACATTTATTGTAATACTGGTTTGGCGGTGATGAACTCCTTTAGTTTTTTTTTGTGTGTGTCTGGGAAGCTCTTTTATATATTCTTCAATTCTAAATGACAGTCTTGTTGGGTAGATTAACTAATATAATGCTTTAAAAAATAGAATTACTATTTCTATGAACAAGAGAAGAAAGCATCGGATTTGAAATTTGGAAGCAGGATTTTGGATTTTAAATAACATAAAATGATTGTAGAATTTGGTACAAGTCACTTAATCTTGACAGTGCTCAGAAAATCCATATGTAAAAGAAGAAGAGTTGAAGTTGATAATGGCTGTTTTGTTCCAATATCTCTAGCATTCAGATTAATCTCTTCATATAGAGTAAAGGACCTCTTCAGGAGATGATATTTTCAGATAGTAATAATACAACTCTTCATAAATATAATCAATATTTTTCTACTCAGGCAAGCTGACTATATGTTAGGTGTATTAGAAGTACATGGTACAAATACCATCCTCTGAACAAGAGAAAGTATGAAATATGATACTGTAAAATTTATTGAGGCAATCAATGTGTTTTTCCCCTTAGTTTTGGGAGTTTCCCTATTTTAAAAAGGCCACAAATGTTATAAAAATAAAGGAAACCACAAAAGCACTTTTGTTCTTCAAGACAGTTTTTAAAGAAATAGCCATATGCTAATTTGAAGATTTTATTTTCACATTGGCATTAAATGTAGACAATTCTGAGTTGAATCTATATCATTTCATATATCCCGTTAATTTCCTTCTAAAATATGCAGTTATCAAGTACTTTCCCTTACAAAGTATTTTCCACCTTAACTTAGAAATGAATGTCCTGAAAGCCCAAAATTCAAAATGAACCCTTTTATACCTACTCATTTTCTAAAGGACGTCACACGTTAATCCTGAAATAAGTTTCTTTAAGGGAAGTCTCCCAACCCAGTCTCCTTTCTCCTTTGCCAAAGACTTAGCAAGTGACTCTTGGGATTTCAGGGTGAGGAGGGACAATGAAAAGAGAGAAGAAGAAAACAGTGAAAGCGTGGAAAGGTGTGTTTATATTGAGTGTGGCTTAAAGGGGCAGAACTATTTTGAAGAGGAACTAAGAGAGTATATAAGGGAGCCAGTATGTATGAAAGGTATGGTGACGTGGTAGTGGTCACAAATAGGGTCTTTTGAACCTTGTCTCCTACTCCTCTCAAACACAAACACCCATTCCCAGCTGTTAAAATGCATAGTGATGATACCTCCAAAACACACATGCCAACATGTACATTCTACTATCACTTTTTGCCTCTTAACAACTATCTTTTCCTTGGAGCTTTCCAACCTTCAGAATTTTCACACATTATGTCCACTTTGTTTCCCAGCACTAGGACAATTGTTACCTGTCATTATTCCGTATGTTATCAGGACTAGTGATATTGTAGAAATTCCCAATTCCCCTTTAGATAACAGATCAACACATAATCCTATTTGTGTGATGGCAAATCTTCTATCTTCTGCTTAAATAACATGTATGAATATAGCAGACAAGAAATGAGGAAGCTGTTTACCGGATATTGAAAATCCTACATTAATATAAGGTGGTTCTGCTTAAGAAAATTCATGTCTAGCTTTTCATATTTACAAAAAAGTGTTGCTTTTTTATTAGCAGAGATTGTCTCAAGCAGATAATTATGAAAAAAAGAACACAAAAACTAATATGTGAGACAGTCATACTTTCTTAGCTTTCAATAATCAACAATCTTAATGTTTGACAAATAATGGTTTTTGAAACATCTTCAGTGCATTTAAGGGGAATATTAGCTGAGACAAAAGTAGAATTTTAAAAATTGTGCTTTCTTCATTTTATAGTTAATCCTACAAATAAATCACACCTGTGAAAGAACTGTATGTAGATTGAATTTTTGAGAAATGTTTGGAAAGGGTCTTTGATTTATTAAATGATATCTTGGTCATATATTTTGCATTTTGCATTGCTGTTCTCCCGTATCTGATGATCTGACCACCTGTCAGATATCAGTAATATCTGCTGCTTCTGGCCGCAGAGCAGCTCGTGACAGCTGTGTGATGCAGCCCTGGAATTCCTGCCAGAACAGTCCTCTTTGAATATCAGTAGACCACCTGTGTACCCAGCTGTAGCATGTGACATCTCCTGCTCCTTTATGGATGCCAGACATACTTAAAAAGAACCTGGATGTGGTAAAGGAAGAAAACTGATACCTCAGAAAGAGTCATACTTCAGTTATCAATTTGCTCATTTGTAAACTGTCCACCTCATCTGATTGCATCTGTAGCATTTCCTTTTAAATTAAATGTCCTATGTAACTTATAAATTGGTCAAATGCTTTTCAAATGTAAGTCACCACGATAAATTTGAGGAGAGGAAATTACCTCCCCCCTTTCCAGCACTCTCCTTCAGGCTTTGGCAGCCATCTATGCAGTAAATATATACTAGCCATTGATTTTGTATCAGGCACTGTGTTGGGCTCTGGAATATATAGAAAAAAATGATAAAATAAAAGATACTCTGTCTTCAAGTAGCTCACAGGTCAGTCCAGTTGTGTGTGTTAGAACTGGGCGTATTCAAGTCTATTCACTGGTTTGCATTTGGCAGTTGAAGAGTAGTCTCTCATATCTACAAGAAAAGGACTGTTTTAAGAGGTACTCTGCCCAACCATAATCCCTTCATGGACAGAATTTTATTTTCCTAGTTTTTAATCAGCTGGAGACATTTTGTTTCTTGTCAAGGACCTGAGATATTTTTATAGGAAGCTATAAATTTTGTTTCACATAAGTAGTCTCCCTAGGGATCACATATAAAACTCTAATGCCATCCATGGAAAACTGTGATTCCCTTCCAAAAATCATCTTACCGGCATCTTTTCTGCTGTAAAACGCCTAGTGAGATAAATGTGAAACATATAAAAATACCCATGTTAATGTCACCTTAAGCACTCATTACAAAAACGCACAAAACCCACTGCAAGAGAAGGTAATCCACTGTTTTGACAGATTTTGATTTTTTAAGAATAAATTGGTAGTAATCAATGTAGGTTACATTATACTTTAGCAGAAGAGTAAAGAAACATGAAATAGCAACATTTAGCATTTTAACTTTGCTCACTTATCAGTCACTAACAAAGAGAGAGCAGTGCAAAGCTGATTTCTCCAGATCATCTGTTTCATTAGAATTGCAAGATGTCATTCTTGTGACATTTAGAGGTTGTTTAATACAGAACGCCAATGCTCATTTAAATGCTTGATGAAGAAGCTATGTTTAATCTCAAACTTGCTCCTTGTATCAAGCCCTAATATCAGTTCCATCCTCTCTGTAGGTAATCTTTTGCTTTCCACTTTTGAGTTCAAGAACAACTGACCTGACTTTCTGTTAAATTCCTCCTTGAATCATCTGTATTGCCTTAGTTTGTTCTTTCCAATTTAGGAAAGAGAGTCAACTCTCTTGTCCAAAGATAAACCCTGTCCTTGGGACCCTGAACTCAGCATAGAGGCATAGTAGACTGAGAGCAGAGGATGTGAGTTTGATGTTCAGCCCTGCCAATCTCTAGCCATGTGACTTAGTTTCTTTGAGACTAAACACTTTTTAGTTATAGAATAAGACAGTAATAGCAACTCATCCGGGGCTCTGGTAAGAACTTAATGGAATGATGAGTTTAATACTACATTGTAAACTAAAACATCCATGTTACACAGATGTACTTTATTATCTCTATAATACTGTCCAACACCTACAGGTATTTACGTCATCAATTGTCCCTTCCTCATTTTTTCCCCCAATATGACCTAGGGGTTTGAATCCTTCCTATCAGCTTTTATCTGATTTCATTCCCCCATGACAAAATAAAAGAATAGCAAATATGAAATAACTGCTTTAATCATATTTACCTTTTAAGTTACTAAGCATTTCTTTCCTACTTGCTGGGAAACTTCTTAAGAAGGTATTCTTTTCTCTACATAGTTTCACAATCCAATTTTCTTAACACCTTATATTCTAATACCTTGATTCTATCATCTGAAACTGTTCATGAAGCTTTTTATGAGCTTTCATTATTCTTATTTCCTTACTTCTCTGCAGCATTTGACACTGTTGACGATCACCGTAACTTTCTAAGTTTTTGTGATATATATTTGTTCTTCCCTGACAGCTTTGACTTAGCATTCACTTTCTCTTTTATTTTCCACCCATCAATGTAGGTGCTACCTAAGGACATGCCTTGCTATTCTGTTCTGCCTTTTTTCTTTTTTCTTCCCTTGGCAAATGCATCCATTCTTATAAGCTCATTTAATTATAAATTCCGTAAAGCTAACTCTCAAATCTGTCACCTTCCTTATACTTTGCCTCAACAACTCTGTAACACATTTCCAACTTTCTCAGGTACACCTTTAACTTCCCATGACCTTAAAGAGTCAGGAGTTTCCGTTCTGTTCCCTAAATATGAAACAAACCAAAAAAAAGTTTACAGTTTCTGGGGTCTTCTCCTGCAGGGCCTGATAAATGATGAAGGAGCACGACTCTTTTATCAGGTCTAATTACTATTCAAATACATCACTACAGGATTAGTCGAGAACACTTTGCCCTTGAACAGTTTATTTATAGATTCTTATCTTAGTTCAGTAATCCCAGAAGCTATGATTGCTCAAACCCATGCAGTTCTGACCAGTTAAGAATACAGAATATATATAGTTGGTTGACCAATGAAAATACAGATTTTTAAAATATAAATACAAAACTTGGTTGACCGATTAAAATAGAAAAAAAAAATACAAGATTAAGATTGCATATTGCTGAACTATAAAGTAATGAAATGAGTAGACAAGTGTAATCAAATCTTTGACAATTGAGTGGTGTATGCAAAAACATATCTTAGTTTTCAGGCACATCAGCGTGGCAGTAGAGAAGTGCTAATAATTCTACACCAAAATTTTGTTTGCAATTTTGTCATATTTGCAGTATAAACCAGGGGCTAGATTTGATTTAAAATTTTTTTTTTTAGGAATTGTTAATTCATCAAATTTGAATACTTGCAGATGTAGTGAAAACTAACTTAGATTTACTTTTTTAATTAAAGTGTATCGGGGTGACAATTGTTAAAGTTACATAGGTTTCAGGTGTAGAATTCTTTAATACATTATCTATACATTACATTGTGTGTTCACCACCCAAAGTCAGTTTTTCCATCACCATATATTTGATCCATTTTACCCTTTTTTAAGGATAATTTAACAAATCTATTAAACATCTACAGTTACCTTTTCAATAACACTTCAAACACAGTGTTATTGGTAGTTAATATTCAATTCTGAACAGATGGGTCAAAGCCTTCCCTCAACATTATCTCACAGCCTCAAAAGGATCACTCAATATCTAGAATCCGTTATTGCTGAAATCATTCAGCCTTATTTAAATAAATCTCATAATAGGTTTCCTTTTTTAACTGCATTTCTGGTTGACTAGAACAACAGTGAAACTATTGGTAGTCATGTACTTAAGATAGACATCAGTAAGTGTGACAGTATAATCATAGATTAAGAAGTTGAGCCTTTATTGCAGTAGTTACCATAGAGATTTATATTAGGCTCTTTAATAAAAAGTATATGAATTCAACTTAGAATGCATTAATTTTGACTAGCAGGGTGCACAAGTTTTCCTAACTGAATGCACATATATAATAACAGCAGTTTGGGAATTTTGTCCTAGAAATATTTAAGGGATCAAATATAGGTATATATAATAAAAAATAACAGATTAAATTTCTTGAGTTTTTAATGGATACTTCATTAACTCTTTCAGTTTAATCCGACTTCTGTAAAATACATATTTAATGGTTTAGTTATACTTCATTCATGTCATTTTTGAGAAAAAATAAAATAGTGGTGGTGGTGGGGTGGGGGGAATTAGATATTCTGGCCTCAATGTAGATATGTCTTAAAGCACAAAGGAGGAAGTAGGGATTGTAAACTGAGAGCTCACCTATTTCTAGCCCCGTTTTTCTGCTACCGTTTACAAGACACTTCGATTTTTAATTTATAAATTCTTCCCTGACTGTCTTAGATCAGAGATTTTTTCCTCCTCTGAACATAATGAACTTTATATCTGCACTTAAAACGATAGCTAGACCCCATTGTAGTCTCCACATTGATTGAGATCAAGAGCCATATTTTATATACATACCATTCAGAGTGTCTAGTGCAGGTCTAAGTATATAAATATTTATATTGATTGATGGGTAAAATGAGGGGAGATTGATACCTATACAGAGGTAATCTAAAGTATAATGCAAACAATACAGAATGCATTAACGACAAAAAACAATTATGGGAGAGAGGGGAAAGCTCATATATTTAATCCATGCTGAGGTCCATGATGATATTATGTGTAAAAGAATTCTCTGAAGTGCTATTCAAATGTAAAACCTCATCAAAAAATAAACTAGAGAGCATGGTCTAGCCTGTTTTGTTCATTTCTACGTCTCTAGTTCCTAGCACAGTGCTTGGCATATAGTAGGTGCATATTCACTATTTGCTGAATAAATCAATCAATTAAATACTTTCCTGAGAGAATGAATAATATCATAAACTTTGAATAAGAAAGCTTCCCTCTCTAAAAGCTTTAGGATATTTGTAATCCTATAGACTTGGAATGAGACAATTCAGCTCATCATTTCCTATTTGCCTAAGGCCTTTTGCATTTACACTATATCACATGCTACTCTGTCTTGAAGGTTCCCGCTACAAAGCCTTGAACAGACAGCTGGATTCTTCCTGTCAGTTTGAGCTCAGATAAAATGCTTTCCTAGAGATCTTCCCAGACCACTCAAAGGTGATGCAGTGTTCTACTTCTCATTTTATTTTCTTCAAAGCACTTTATCTGAAATTAACAGACTAATTCTCCTGTTTACTCATTTAATGTTTATCATCTTGCTCCAGCATAAGCTCATGAGACTAGGGACTGTTGTCTATTTTGACTGTTGTCAATCTCTTCATAACGAGCTACTAACAAATATTTTAAAATTAATTAGTAAATTCTGTGAACTAAATTTTTTGCAAATTGTATTTGAATTCATTGGCAGCTATATCTCATTTAATCAAACCCAGTATGTATAAACGATTCTTCAAATTTCAAAACTAGAAGTAATTGTGGAAGTTATTTACTTTAACTTTCCCTTTCCATAACGAAAATAAATGGAACCTTAATTTATAAAAGAAATAGTTTAAAGTCAATACAAGGCAGCACATATTTAGCTACAAAGAGAAAGTTAAACATTGCATCAGAATGTGTTAGGTGCTCAACATCACTAATCATCAGAGAAATGCAAATAAAAACCACAATGAGATATCACCTCACCCCAGTCAGAATGGCTATCATCAACAAGACAAATAGTAACAAGTGTTGGAGAGGCTGTGGAGAAAAAGGAACCCTCATACACTGTTGGTGGGAATGCAGACTGGTGCAGCCACTATGGAAAGCAGTGTGGAGGTTCCTCAAAAAATTATGAATAGAATTACCGTATGACCCAGCAATCCCTCTCCTGGGAATCTACCCAAAAAATCTGAAAACATTTAGAGATAAAGACACGTGTGCTCCAATGTTCACTGCAGCTTTGTTTATGGTGGCCAAGACATGGAAAAAACCAAAATGTCCTTCGATAGATGAATGGATAAAGAAGTTGTGGTATATACACACAATGGAATACTATTCGGCGGTAAGAAAAGATGTTATAGGAACATTTGTGACAACATGGATGGATCTTGAGAGTGTAATGCTGAGCGAAATAAGTCAGACAGAAAAAGCAGAGAACCATGTGATTTCACTGATATGTGGTATATAAACCAAAAACAACAAAAGAACAAGACAAACAAATGAGAAACAGAAACTCATAGACACAGACAATAGTTTAGTGGTTGCCAGAGGGTAAGGGGGGTGGGGGGTGGGGGGTGGGGGGTGGGAGATGAGGGTAAGGGGGATCGAATATATGGTGATGGAAGGAGAACTGACTCTGGGTGATGAACACACAATGGGATTTATAGATGATGTAATACAGAATTGTACACCTGAAATCTATGTAATTTTACTAACAATTGTCACCCCAATAAATTTAGGAAATAAATTAAAAAAAAAAAAAGAATGTGTTAGGCATATTTCAAATGTAAATAAGCAGGATAATTGCCTTAATTCTCAGCGCCACTTTGTATGATTAAATATACCACATAGGAGGCTGTAGTAAATTTTGGCCATGACAGAAGCTGTCAAAGTTTTCTGTACAATTAATTCTGAGCACATTAACATTGTTCATATATCTCTTTTTGTTGCCATAAACAGTTAAATTGAGGTCCTTTATATTTAGAATCAGAGGATCATAAAGAATTTTCTAGCAAATGCTTGTGCATATGGGGTATCTGTGCACATTAGCAGAGAAGGGTCAGTAAACAGTCACAGAATTGGAGTTTGTTTCCTAAAGGTGACGTTTCAGATATTTATTTCTAATAAAGATTCTTAGTTTCTAATTGTACTGAAATTCACTAAAAAGCCAGGTATATCCGTCTTATTGCTATATACAGGGAAATTCTGTTCAGTATGTTTGAAATATGACTTTTTTTCTTTTTTAAAGAACAACATTAAAATTGTTGTTTTTTATCGTAGTTCAAAAATGAAGTTCCTCTTCCAAGAATCTTTATTTCCATTTGATGGTTTAATTCAAGAACAAGAAAGAAAACAGTGATCTTCCAATAAAATATATTTCCAATGTGTATATTTCTGGATAAATCTTTTAAAATTATTAATTTCTGCTTTATATGCTCATGGAAAAGACAATGTATATTTCACACATTATTATTTTTATATAATTTTCATTCCATTTCTTTATCTTTTTATGCATTTAATTCCTATCCATCTCTAAGTATTTCATTATTCCCTAACTATCTTAATCATCTGAGTCCCAACTCTGTCAGGATGTCTGGTGAGTACTACTCAGCACTCATTTGCAATACAGACCATTTATGCTGTAAACTTTTTAAATCCATATATTTATTGTCACATTATATACTTTACAATAACTACTACTAGAGACTTACATGCTGTGTTTTCATATTTAATTATTCATACTCACACAGACTCACATACAGAAATTTAGATAGATGATAGATAGATAGATAGATAGATAGATAGATAGATAGATAGATAGATAAATTGACAAAATAAACAGATAAAGAGTAGATAGAATAGGTTAGACATTAGATGACTGTATTTGCAGGCTGATAAATGTAACATATATTTACATTCTCTACAAAAACACTCATATGAGAAGACTCTTTGTGAGGCATGAAAAAGAGCCATGAAATGTTATTGGTTCAAGAAGGCGCTAAATTGTGAGCGGTACTGACAATCCAAGAAAATTGTTTTAAAAAAATCACTTTAAGAGATAATTAAGTAACTGTAAAAGAGAACCAGAGATTAATAACAAATCCTAGTGTACCTCTCCTGTGTCTCCTGCAATGCCTTATATTGCTGAAAACATAAGTCTGTCTCTATGTAGTATGTTTACAAGGTGAAGCATCAGATCAATGACCGTTCAATATGTCTATTCTCGTATTTTGGTTTGGTGAACCAGGAAGTTTTAATGAAGAGGTAATCCAAATTACCAAGCCTCAGGCTATTATAATTTTAAAAGCAAAACAAGTTCTGCTAATGTTTCCTAACATTCTCCTAAATTTTGATTAATGTCTAATTTTCCTGTTGTTTTCTTTTCTAAGGGAGAATATGAAATCAGCTATTTATTTTAGTTAACATTCAAAAATAAAATTCTAACACATTTATATGGAAAAACAGAGTCTTCTATAGACATCTTAGTTAAATATGATTATATGGCTCCTACTTACCCAATGCTTTAAAAATATATACAATGGATGTAATAGTCTTTAGAAACAATCTCAGCTACCGCTTATCTAGAAATATTTTATTCTGTGATTTCAACTAAACAAAGAATAAAGAGATTGAGTGAGACATGTTTAAACAATGAATTAAAGTAGCGTGATGGTCCAGACAACAGAAAATCTGATTGTAAGCACAGAAACTAAAAATTGAAGTCATTTGTGATGTGTTTAAGGATTACCCTGCACCAAATAGGTAACTAGAGAGAAGTGTGCTGAACTGTATCATTAATGCTGGTTTATATTCTTTATGGAGGCTATACATGAACATGATCTTAGTTATGACCACTTAGCTTTTTTTTTTTTAAAGGCTAATAATGGAACGGACTTTCAGTTATAAGATGAATAAGGTCTAAGCTCTAATGTGCAATATTGTAACTATAGTTAATAATGTTGTTAATTATATACCGGCAGACTTTAAAGATACTGCAGGTTCAGTTCCAGACCACCATAATCAAGTGATTATGACAATAAAGTGAATCACACGAATTTTTTGGTTTCCCAGTGTATATAATAGTTATATTTGCATTAAACTACTGTCTATTAAGTTGGCAATAGCATATGTCTTAAAAAAACAACGTGCATACCTTAATTAAAAAATACTGTATTGCTAAAAAATGCTAACCATTTTCTGAGCCTGTTGGGAAAACGGTGCCAATAAACTTGCTCTGTGCAAGGCTGACACAAAACTTCAATTTGTAAAAAATGCAGTATCTGTGAGTCGCAATGAAACAAAATGCAACAAATCAAAGCACAAAAAAAGATATGCCTACTTGAAATTTGCTGAGAGTAGGTAAATATTCTCACCAAAAAACCAAACAACAAAACAAAACAACAACAACAACAAAACTCCAACAATCTGAGGTGATGGATATTAATTAGGTTGACTGTGGTAATCACTGCACTATATATATATATATATATATATATAATCACTATATACATATATATAAAATCATCATGTTGTAAACCTCAAATAAATAAAATTTTTACTTGTCAATTACACCTCAATAAAGTTGGAAAAATACAGGCTAAGAAATCTATATATAAACATTATAAGAGTGTTTTATCATATTTAAAGAAAACTGTTCTACAAAACCATCTCCCCCAAAACTGTGGGTCATATGAACTTTGTTAGATTAAGTTCACTTAAGTGACATTTTCTATTACAGTCTAGTTTTTATCTTGAACAAATAAAACAAAAACAGTAAAGTTTTAAACAGAAACAAATAATCCATTATGCTCATATTTGTGTGAATTAAGTTTTTAAAGAGTTCTAAAAGAAATAACTAAACTTTTGTCTAAATTTATTTCTAACAGATTATGACTGACATTTCCACTCGTCAAAATTTGAATTGTGTGGACATTTCTAGAAAGTTCTTTACTTTCTTTTAATACTTTAAAAAAAACTGGACACTACAATCCCCAAAAGTTTACATGCTTCTTTGTCTCATTTACCATACTATTCTGTTCAATAAAAACGTTTGCCTTTTATTTTTCCATTATTTATGATGTCAGCTCCCATTTCTTTTTCACATCATTGCTTGTGCAATTTGGAAATGTCACATCATAGGGCTTTTCACTTAGTTATATCCTTCAGATTAATATACTGTTGTTATCACTGTGATTTTAAAGTGAAAGAAAATTGGAGCATTTAAATTCCATCCTGCCAATTAAAATATTGATTATTGACAAAACAGCTTCTTTTTAAGGACAATGATAATAATAAAATTAATGTTTCCATAGTATAGTAGTTTTTAAAAACTTCAATAAGTATTATCTCATTTAATCCACACATCTGTCCTGAGAGGTAGATTGTTACAATCAGATCAGTAGGGTAATAGATATATACTATGCCAGAGGGGCAATAGATTGGGGGAGGAGGGTTATGACTTTGTGAGGGATGAAATGTCTAACTATTGCATTGTTTTGTACACCTGAAACTAATTAAAAAACAGTACAATAAGACGAAAAATAAATGATAAAAGAATAGAGTAAATAGTCTAAGACATATTGAGAATCTGAACTAAAGTATGCAGGTCTACAGTGGAAGATACAATCAATTATATTTTTCCTTCATTTATTTCCCTTTGATGATGCCTGCAGTGTGTGTGTGTGAGTGTGTGTATGTGTGTGTGTGTGTGTGTGTTTCCCGGCGCGTGTGCTTTAATGTTTTAACAGCTTCATTAAAGTATAATTTACATATATTAAACTGCATATATTTAAATTGTACCATACGTTAAGTTTTGGCATATGTGATGCCTGTGAGGTTATCACCTCAATCAAGGTAATGAATATATACATTATCCTCAAATGTTTTCATAAACCTTCTTGAAATCCCTCCTTCCAATCCTTGTCTCCCACCCCAATCTCCTGTGCATAGACAATTTATTTGTTATTTGTCACTTATAGATTAGTTTGCATTGAACTAAAATTTTATAGATAATAAATTGACTATATAGTATGTAATCTTTTTGTTTAGCACGTTTCATTCACTGTAATTGTTTCAAAATTCACAATATGGTAGGGTGTAGCAATAATCCCTTTCCTTTTTTCAGTAGTAGTATTCCATGTGTGGACAAACCGTAGTTTACCCATTCACTCTTTGATGGACATTTGGCTTGTTTCTGGCTTGTGGTTATTGCCAATAAAGCTGCTGTTAACATTAGTGCACACATCTTATGGACATATGCTTTCCTTTCCCTTGGGTACATACCTAGCAATTGCTTAAGAAACAGCAAAACTATTTTGCAGCGTTATGGTACCATTTTATACTCTCATCTTCATTGCATGTGCAGTTCTTTTACCTCCTCACCAACATGGTCATTTTTAATTTTTGTCATTCTGATAAATGTGTAGGGTTATATCCTTATGGTTTTAATTTCATTTTTCTAACTAATAATATTAAAGATTTTCTCGAGTGCTTATTTCTCGTCAATACGTCATCTTTAGTGAAGTGTCTATTCAAATCTTTGAGTCATTTTTTATTCATTTAATTTTTTCTTATTACTGATTTTGGAGAGTTTTTACTTTCTTTCTTTTTTCTGAATACAAGTCTATTATCACATATATTGTTTAGCAGTTTCTTCCTGTCTGTGACTTATGTTTTCAATCTCTTAACAGTGGCTTTGAAGAACAAAACGTTTCCATTTTGAGGAAGTCCATTTTATCAATTTGTGCTTTTCTGCATTGCCTAATCCAAGCTCACAAAAGTTTCCTCCAGCGTTTCCTTTTAGAATATTATAATTTTAGATTTCACATTTTGAATTAGCTTTTTATATTGTGCGAGGTAGGTATTTAAGATATGTTTGTCCAAATGGATACCCAGTTGTACCAGCACTATTTATTCAAATACTATCTTTGCTCTACTGAATAGCCTTTGCATAGTTCATTAAAATCAGTTGTGTGGGTATATTTCCTGATTTTCAACTTTGTTCTGTCTTTAAGCCAATACCACACAGTCTTTGTTATTATAACTTTATAATACATATTTGAACATATACTGTTAGTTTCCTAACTTTTTACTTTGTCAAAGCTTTTTTGGTTTTTCTATATCTTTTGAATTTGCAGATGGATTTTAGAATTAGCTTGACAATTTCTAGAAATACAAAAAAAAAAAAAACGCCCACTGGGATTAGTATTGCATTGAATCTATATTGATATGGGGAGAATTGACATCTTAACAATATACTAAGCCTTTTAAGTATTAAATATGTATAGCTCTCCCTTTATTTAGATCTTTAATATCTTTCAGCAATATATTGTATTATGAGAGTAGAGGTCTTTGTATATCTTTTGTCAGATTTATCCTTATTTCATATTTTTGGTTCTATTTTAAATGAGTTTTTATTTTAATCTCTTGTTTGCTGCTAATATATAGGAATACAGCTGATTTTTGTGTGTTATTCTTGTATCCTGCAAACTGGATGAGATCACTTGTTTGTTTTAGTAGCCTGTTTTTATAGATTCCGTTGAATTTTCTAGACAACCATGTCATCTGGAGTGACAGTCTTACTTTCTTCTTTACAAGATGGATAGCTTTTATTCATTGTTTTTACCTTCTTGCACTGGCAAAACCACTATAATGTTAAGTAGAAGTAGTAAAAGGCAACATCCTTATCTTTTCCTGATCTTAAGAAAACATCAGTCCTTTAACATTAAATATCATACAGGCTTTTAGTTACAAGCCCTTTATTCGATTGAGGACATTCTCTGCTATACTTAGATTGCTTTGGGCTTTTTTCTTGCTTTTGCTCATTTTGTTTTTCAGTTATGAGTATAATTTTTGTTTTGTCAAATAATTTTCTTGCCTTTATTCAGATGATCATTTGATTTTGTTTTTTTTCCTTTTAGGTTTGTTAACATGGTGAATTACATTGATTGATTTTTGAATGTGAGATCAGCCTTCCATTCCTGGAGTGAACCTCACTCAGTCATTAGTCATGACATATTTTCATTTTACATATTGAAAAGATTGATTTGATATGGTTTTATTTAGAATTCTTACATCTATGTTTCTGAGGGATATTTATTTGTAGTTTTCTATTCTGGCAATGTCTGTCAAGTTTTGCTATTTGAGCAATGCTGACCTCATAGAATGAGTTGGGAGGTATTCTCTCCTCTTTAATTTTCTGGACATGTGTGTAGAATTATGCTTATTTCTACTCAAAACATTTGGAAGAATCTACCAGTGAAGTCATCTGACAATGGAGTTTCCTTTGTGAAAAGTGTTTTTTTAAACTACAAATTTCATTTCTTCATTATATATAGGGCTATACGATTGATCTATTTCTTCTTGTGAGCTTTGATAGTTTGCGTCTTACAAGGAAGTTGTCTACTTTATAAAGTTCTCAAGTTTATTGGCGTAATGCTGTTAAAATATTACTTCACAATCCTTTAAATATCTGTAGCGTCCATAATGATGTCACCTCTCTCATTCCTAATATTGGTAATTTATGTCTTTTGTTTATTTTTCCTATTAAGTTTAGCTAGAAATTTATCAGTTTTATTGATCTCAAGGAAACAGTTTTTGGTTTTATTGCTTTTATCTAAACATTTTCTCTTTTATATTTCATAATTTGTTTTGATCTTCATTATTTCCTTTCTCTTACATATTTGGGTTTACTCTCCTCCTTTTTTCTAGTTTCTGAAGGTGAAAGTTGATGTCCTGGATTTTAGATCTTTCTTATTTTCTTCTTTCTAAAATAGATGTTCAGTGCTATAGATCCCCCCTAAGTATTGATTTAGTGGCACTGCAAACTTTGATATACTGTATTTTCATTTTCATTCAGTTCAAAATGTCATTAATTTTATTTTGGACTTCTTCTTTGATCCATGGGTTATTTACAAGTGTATTATATATTTTCTCAATATTTACTCTATCCTGTGCCCCATGAATCAGTCTAGCTGGCGAGTACAGGCACTATTGCTGGTCCTAAGTGAGCACTGGGTGATGAGACCTCACTAATCTTTCTAATGGTTCTTTCCTTGACTTGGGTCACTTTCTCACACCTATGCGCTGATCAGTACCTAATATTAATTGAGTTCTTTCGGTGCAACTTTCTCTTCTCCAACACTCTGTCCCCCAAACTCCAGCTGCCTTGATCTCTCCAGACACTCAGCTCCATCATCTCAATCCATGGATTCCACTGTGATCTGCCTAGATCCCCCCTTCTGTTGCTGAAGCCTAGACACTGTCTCAAGGCAGTAAGCTGAGGCAATTGTAGGTTCTCATCATTTGTGTCCCACTAACCAAAGATCACTGGCATTGAAGACCTGCTGTGCAATGTCTTGAAACTCTTATTTCATGTATTTTGTCCATTTTTTATTATTATTTGTGTGAGTGTATGATACAGTATCTGTTACATCAAGTTCAGATGACACTTTTTAAAAACTCAATCATTTTATAAAACTGATATGAGTATAGGTAAACATTTCACACCGTAAGTTTTTAGGATGTTAGTAGTTATCTCAAAGGATATTGCAGCAGTCAAAAGAGGCACTTTCTTCTTTTTTTTCTTCTTCTCTTTCTGGACAGGGGAGTGTTGGAATCATATATCGACCAACAATTAGAGTAGTAGTACTTTATATAAGTATTGATTACTTGGCTTTAAAGAGATATTTACGTACACTCTCTTATTTGATTATCTAGTCAAGGTCAGATTATTAAGGGCAAGGTTATTATTAACTGAAACTCAGGAGTATCATGACTTGCTCAAAGTTGCACAGCTTATAATCACTACAATAGTAACAGCTGCTATTTATGATGCACTTTATGTAGGGTCAGGGTATATACACACTATATACACAATCTCATTTAATCATCCCCAAAAATACATGTATCAGGAAGGTGGTACAGTCTTTCTTATTGTAGATTTGAACAAACTAGAGCTTAGAAGACATGCTACCTTAACTAAACTCACACAGATAAGAAGTGCCAGAGCTGGGACTTAAACTCAGGCTTCCTGCCTCCTAGACCATGCTTGTAACTGCTAGTTTACCTTTCATGGAAGTGGGACACTCTTCTGAGTCCCTTGCTTCCTTCTGACTTTTTTTTTCGTGACCTCAGCAGGATCAACAATGGCAGATTATCTCATTTTACAGTGAACAAAATATTGTATGTCCTTAGAAATGTTGCTCCTGTGCTATTGCTCATAAAAGGCAAAGACTTTTGATAGTGATGTTTGTTGGGTGGTACTTATGCTGATATCAGGGATATCAAAGATAGATAATACTTTTGATGGCAAATTCACATTATACTGGGCTCATTTTATCATCAATGATTTTATATGGATATTCATTTTTGACTTCTTTCTATCTAAATTTCAACTCTTACCAATTTAGAAGATCTACCATTTCATATTCCTCTCCCCTTCTTTATTTTTCACTTTAACAGTTATCACTAATATATTAATATATTTCGCTTTTCTTGGTTATTGTCTATGTCCTCCACTAAAATATAAGTTCCATAAGGACTAAGAGTTTTGTCTGTTTTGTTCACTATTGTATTCCCTGTACCTATTGAGTAGAAATTCAATAAATATTGGTTAAGTAAGTTAATATTTATGTTTAACTCAATAAATATTGATGAAATAAGTTAATATTTATGTTCTTAGGATTTATTTTAATGATTGTTCTGTAATGGAGTAGAGAGCAATATCTGGAACTAAGTTTTCAGGAGCTTTGGGATATACCACTACATAGACTCACTGCTACTAGATATATATTATCTATCAAAAGAGACTAAAGCCAATAAGAAGAAGATAAGATCATTAGATGAGACAAATCTCAGAATTGCGGAGGGAGATCGCTGTTAGCGTCTCCTCTCTCCTGATAACCCCAGCAGCTGTTAGGACTAACATGTTATGGGGGATGAACCCTAATGAGTTGTGATGTAATAGTTAGCAGTGTAGTTGCTGGTCTCAGAATGCTGGGGTTCAGTTCTCCACTACCCCACTTACTAGCTCTATAAATATTAGAAACAGCTGTTATTTTCTGCCAAGATGTTTTATTCTGAGACTTCAAGGGATTCTTCAAACCTAGGAAACTGTACTCAAACCTATTGTGTGTAAGAGACTGGATGTATCTCTCTCTTGGGAGGTCCATAGTTTTCTTTCAATTTTCAATGTTTGCCAGTACTTACAATACCCCAGGCATCAAAGATCACTGTTAGAAAGAAATCTACAAAAATGCATTCCTTTGGCTTGTCTTATACTCCCTTAAGGCCAGTCACTTTCCAAGCCCTTAATATTTCCTTGTTTTTTACTTAACCCTCTAACCTACATAAATCAGAGCTACAAAACAAAAATATCTTCACTATGATTACAATCACCTTTACACAGTTGAGGTTAAGTGATTTGCCTACAGTAACATGACAAAAATGAGAAAACCTCATACATACATTTATTTATTTATTTTTTTATATCACATTGTGTTGGTAATAATACCTATGTGTCTCTCTCATAGGAATGTGGTTCTTTGAGCATAAAAGCATTATGCCTTATCCATTTTTGTGGTCTCAGCATCTGGAAAATGTAACGCACACACTACATGTTCAATATGTGCCTGCTGTATAATGATCGAGTTGGACAGTAGTCCCAGGTCTTCTGATTATAAATCCTCAACATAGTCTCATTTCATTATGTCACACATCTTTTAATGAAATTAATCTAAAGGACAAGTCTCATTCCTTTGCTAATATGCAGTTTCAATGTTTTCTCTTATTCAATATCTTGCTTGGCTAGGATACTAACTATTAAGTAAACACTTATATTCATGTCATGGAAAGTAAAAACATGAGTCAAGAGTCTAACAGAAAGCAAAATATATAGTTTGTTTCTATTGATTTTTTTATTTAAAAAATTGCTTTCTATTGAAAGCATATAGCAACTAAAAACAGTATGTTTTAAAACGTTTGAAAAATAGTCACTTATAAGTACTTTATTTCTTAGTAATCTCAAACAGCCAAATCCAGTAAAGATCCTGGATCATTTTCTAGGGATCTCATCATTCTTATGGCCACTCATTGCAGTCACTCTGTCTCCCTGGTATCTGCATACAATATTCTCAAATTCTCAAATTTTGTATCGTCAAATCTTCCTTTTTCACAGATTTATAACTCTGCTGCATTTTCTGATCAGATTGTCCTATTTTATCATATTATTCCACAACATTACTCCCTAACACATCTTTCAGTCCATTGGATGAAGAACATCCATCTTATCTGGTAGCTATGTAATGAATGTAAAGGGAGTCTACTGGCAGAAAATCAAAGTTAACAGGTGCAGAGAAAAGAGATGAATAAGAATCTTAGGAGAGAAGGAAAAAAAAATGTAGGCATTCCTTACGTAATCCCAGTGTAGCATCCAAGGAATATTGGTTAATGAATGTGCAAATACTCTCATCATTACATCTATGGGTAAGAGAAAACTGTTTTTAAGCTTTTGAATACCCTTCCTTCTTCCCTCCCTCCCTCCCTTCCTCCCTTCCTTCCTTTCCTCATTCTTCCTTTTTTCTTCTTCCTTTATTTTAACTGCCATCTCTTAGATTTTGCACTTTCAGAACTACACCAAGTACAAAGGTTGAATCCCCAATGTCCCCAAAGGTGGTGCAAAGATGTATCATGTGCATGATGGCAAGAAGACATTCCTGAGTATGGTATAAAGTCTTGGAGGGCAAGTACCACCAGCCTATAAGTACATAAGCAAATATGGGAAGATTAAAATTCCATTAACTAATGATGTTGTCAGACATTTAGCTATAAGGAAGGTTTATAAGCGAAAAATTGCATAAGAAGGTCATTCTAGTGTTTCTAAAATAATTCAGATTATGTAAGAGCCATTAAATTCCACATTATATAAATTCAAAGTAATTCTTATCCTAAATTTTTAACATTTTCTTATATAACAATATCAGATATATTTATATTTTGTTAGTGAAAAATAAACTTCACTTTGCAAATGAGAAATTAAAAGGCATAACTCTTGAACGTCATAGATAAATATATTAAAACTCCAATAATTTCATTGCATAAATAACTTTGGCAAAGCAATAGAGTGTTTTGACTATTTCATGTTAAATTCTAGAAAGAAAAAAACAGTTTTATTGAATTATTTCACTTAAAATAACTCTATATGGTGTGAAGAAAAAAAACAGTATGTTAGCATTTATTTGTCAGTAGGAAGTTACATTTACGTGTCTGTATTATAAATTTCCTAATACAGCAAAATAATAAAATTACTCATATGTTTACTAACATCATACATATGAAAGATTAATCCTTAATTGTCATTTACTTATAAGGTCATTTTATAAGTACATTTGCATTATTTAAACTGATTCATCAAACAATAATGCCTACGTTGCAAAGATTGTCAACTTACTTACACAATTACCAAGAATTCCTTTCACCATAGGTTATTCTTAGAGTTATTTAAGGATAACCTCAGGTAACATTTGAAAATTAAGATAACAAACACTTCCAAGCTTCAGTTCAAAAATACAAACTGATTTTATAGGGTAATGCTTCATTGAAAAAAATAAAGCCCTTGTTTTTTCACGTCTGAAATCCCTAATGCCTTTGTATTATGAATAAAACAATTAATTTTGAGAACTTTAAAAATACCTATAATTTCCCATTTAACAGTAAATATTGCATGCAAAAGACACTAGCAAAGCTTCTAAATAAGTATAAAATAACCAACTGATCAGTAATTTGCATCACGTCACAAAAAAGGTTTGACAGTAAATTACTGGGTTTGTATGTGCATGCTACAGCATAGTATGCTCCGAGTCAAAATATAAAGTAAAATGCAATTACCCTAAAAGACATTTCAAGATTCTCTCCACCCCAGATATCCATTCCTGCATCGTAAGTTCCTATCTCTTCAAAGTAGTTTCTGTCAATAGAAAATAGGCCACCAGCCATAGTAGGGGTCCTAGTTGAAAAAAAACAAAAAGAAAAGAATATCTTTTGAAAACAATGTGTGGAGTTTAATGAGACTGTAGCAAATATTTTTGAGACATTTTAAATTAAAAAAAATAATAGTACTCAAAAATCTCAAACTGGAAACATAAAGCCAAGGTGTAAGAGATTTTAAACTTAATGAATATCATTTTATTTCACATTTCTGTAAAACTAATTTTTACTATGTTTTTCCTATCGGTGATCAAATAGTTACATGGCAGGAACACTGGGCACTTGAGATGTGGGCATCTACACTCCTTCTGAAAGGCAGTGTGAAGAGAAGTTAATACTCTAGCACTACCCTTTAAGAGATTAATCGGTCATGAAACTACCAATTGTGATCTTTTGTCACCTAATTAAAATTAGTTTACTATGAGCTCTAGAAACCTGTGGAAATGGTTTCTCTATGAAAATATCTAGACTGTACTTAAATATGAAAAATATTAAATACTATGAAATGCTTATAGGCAATAAATGTCGAACAAGAATTACAAAAGTATTTTTAAACAACAACCAAAAACACTTGACATCCAATTGTTTATTCTTCTTTTTACATAATTAAAGTGATAGAACTAATCATATAACCCTATGGATAAAAATCATTCCCATATACTACTCAGAAGTTTAAAGGAAATTTGGCAGATTCTATAACTTTTTCCTAGGAGTAAATTTCTCTATAGGAACGAAGAAGTCAGACATTAAGTTTTAAAAGGATGAATTAATTATTAATTAATTTTAAAGATCATTAAAGTCAATGGTTGATGTGTGAACTACACAAGTCTTTCTATACAAGCAGTAAGAAGTGAAACAAAAAAAAAAAGAAAAATTCTAGTTCTTTACAACTGGATCTATACTGGCAATGATTATTTCTGAATATTAATTGGAGTATAATGATTTTCAACATTTGTAGCACATTAGCATCGCCTAAGACACCATTTAAAAATGCATTTCCATGCTTGGGTACAACTCTACACAGATTCAGATTTAACTGACCTGAGATGGGGCTAAACCCTTGGTATTGTATAAAGTTCCCAGGTGATTCTAATGTGACGCTCAAGATGAGAAACACTGATCTAGTAACTTAGATTTGGAATTCTCATCCAAGTAGTCTGAGATTGCTAAAACACCAAATGTTTTGCTTTTCTTGAAATTATATCCTCTTCTGCCACAGGATATGCTCATGTCCTCTAATTGAACAGTGTAGTTCACTGAAACAAACAAACAAAAAAACTCACCGAATAATATTGTAATAATATACCTAGTGCAAAGTTTCCTATTTCTCACTGTTTTATACTCAGGTAATTAACCGTCCATCAGTTGGAATAGCTCAAACTCACTTAGTCTCAGAGCTCTTTTATTACGTCTAGTCTTGCTGGGCTCCTATCATGAAGAGTATCATTGACCTTCTGAGTTATAATGAGAAACACTAACAAAGCTAAACAAATAGTAATTACGGTAGCCATGACCCTCACCTGATTGGGATTTTGGAACTCTATGTCAATAACTATATAAGCATTACAGTGGTGGATAGTCTATTGAATGAAATGAGGAACAAAAATTGTTGCAATTATTGCATCGTAATGCAAAACCAAGTGCTTAAGAATGTTAAGTGATGCATTTTTAATGATCAGTTCAGAGTGCCTATCCACTTATCTGTTTACTAATAAAGTATTAATGCATTAAAGTTAAATACACATATTGATTTTCATCCGTTGGTCATAATTCCTATAAATATGTGAGAACTGTATAATAAATGGCTATAATAAATTATATATTTAACCATAAGAATGACTCAAATAAGTTTCACTTATACTTGGAAAGTAACAAAAACAAAAAAATGACAACTCACCAAAAAAAAAAAGTTCTATATATCTGAAGACAGATGCTCTTAGAGAGAATTTTTTGTCATTACAATGTCACTTAGTTCCCTGAAGTAGCATAGGGACCATGCCTTAAATGATATTTTAGCCAAAGGCAGTGTTCTGCGATATGTTCTGTTCTAAGTCAGCTGCTCTGTAATATCCATAATGAACTATCCATATATATTGCATGGACCTTAAGTGTCCAGGGTGCCTAGAAAACTGAAAAACCTTTGATTATAGTTGAATTAGCTGAGATTATTTGCTTTCTGAGATTGTCTTTATACAACGTCAAACCAGCCAACTAATTCGATCAAGTTTGGGGGAAAACATAATCAGCTCAATGGCTGTGACCATCACCTATCACACAGTAGGTACGGGAAGATGAAGTGAGTTAGTAGAAAAAAAGCACTTAGCACAGTGCCTGGCACATAATAAATAATTAATGAGGTTAGGTGACATATATGTGTTGTCATTGTTGATGTTAATCATTCAAACAAGTCTTGAGTGTCCTTAACTTAATTTGAGCTCCCCATAAACACAGTCTCATTTTGAATTTCAAAATCACTTGGAACTATTTCGTATCTGAGATGCTGGACTCTGAAATTTGTCTTTCTGAACACAACTTTCTATTTTAGAACCTCTCCTATTTCAAGCCAGTGGAAGTCATTTCTACCCTCCATTGGTGATTTTGGTTCTTTAGCTATTCCATATTCTCACATAATAATCCCCTTCAGGAATTGTTTGCTTTCCTTCTCTCACTTCCAGGCTTTGCAGGATTCTGCCATGTCAGGGAAAAACTAGCCTAGCACCCTAGGTTCTATGTCCTTGCCTTATAGCTCAATTTTCTTTTTGTAAATACAAGTGCCTGGGTAAACTTACCTTCACTTCATCCATTTCTGCTCCTAACACTCAGAGAATCATTGAAAAATTAGTAAGATGAGGTCAATTGTTCACACTGGAAGTCCATGTTATTGATTCTCTGCTTAGTCTACAAACTGCTAACAATCATTTTATCTATGTTTACTTGCTCACCTGTCTCATTTTCACTGAATATTTTCCAAAAGTCTTGGACTCTTCTCAAGATTAGAGATTAAGCCAATGCATAAAATCTAAACTCCCTTAATTATGAAATCTAAACTCTCTCTTTCTCTGTATACATCTATATCTAGACTGAGACCTAGACCAGATCTGGATCTAGATATATAGATATATATCAGATATCTAGATATCTATACATATATGGAGGGAGGGGGGGAGAGAGAGAGAGAGAGAGAGAGAGAGAGAGAGAGAGAGAGAGAGAGAGAGAGAGAATCTTCTCATGGCCTCTTCCTTCCTCTTGTCTTAGAGGAACGAATATCTACTTTCCTCTCACTGTATGCTAGCATCTGCTCTTATGCTTTCAGATGGCTCTTTCCTGACTACTCTTTCAGCCACTTGTGCTTTAACTATTTACATTTCTGTTTTATGACTTTGATTTCTAAATTGTTCCCTTGAGCTTACACAACTGCTCAATTAAGTTCTATCCTAAATCAAAATATAACTTTACGTAATCCTACTACTCATTCAAACTAGGGATATAGATTTTCTATTCCCTTCCCTGGTAGTCTTATAGAAAAGATACTGTCTAGCACTCCCTCAACTTCTCTTGACTTCCTAACTAGAATGTGGGTCCTGTTCCCACCTCTACAATAACTTCTTTCTGAAAGGAGCCCATTGATTCTGAACTTCAATAGCCTTTCCTGAATGTCTTCCTCTGAAAGCCTTTAACACAATGCATCAGCCTCCCTGCTTGAAATTCTTTTCACCTCTGACTCACATTGCATTGTGCTAAACTGATTTTTCCTTCTACCAACTAGATTATTAATGTTATGATTCTGATTGACGCTGTCCTCTTCCTGTCCCTCGCTGCCTTTCAGATCGTAGTCAAGTTCCTTGTTTCACATGTGTCACATGAGCACAATATACAATCATAACATTTTTTATAGAGCTATGCATTTAATAATTATCTTCTTTTATCCCCTAACATTGTCCTCCCAAGGGTCTCTCAGTAACAATTTTCTCTACCTGTATACAGGTAAGCTCATTCACCACATGCTTTTAATTGTCAGTCATTTCTATGAAGCTGACTCCTAATCTGTGTTTATTTTCTGCATTGGTTGTGCTTTTTTAGATTATTCACTACATGTTTTTTTTTTTTGTTTTTTTTTAATAAAACAAAAAATTGGCTGTGCTCAGTGTGTTTAACACAGAACTGAGAATGCGCTACCCTTTCCATATCTTCTTCTCTTTCAATGTCCTCTATTTCCTTCCAGAGCCTTAATATAAAATGATGGAAACACCTTTAAGCACCTTTCTTTTTTGTGTCTCACTCAATCATTTCCCCAATACCTCCTTTTTTTATTTTTTTTTCCCAAAGTATTTTTGACTTTTATCTCTTTTCTCTGTTATCAGGGTTACTATCCAATTTGAGTCCTCTTATTGCTAACCATGTGTTAATGGAATTTTCTTGCTCTTTGAGCCTGCCGCTTCCAAAATTTATTCTATAAACCATAGCCAAATTCATTTCTCTATATCAAAACTCCTCTAAAAATGTTAACCAGATGTTCAAAAACCTATTTTAAGGAATACATTCCAACTTCTTATCCTGGCATCCAGGATCTGGAGTGACACAATGAGCTCTCCCATTGCTTTTAACTATTCCCCTGTACTTTAAGTGTTTAGCTGTTACTAGTAAATGCTTCAAACTTCTTCACTTTTCTCACCCTGGTAATATGTTCACATCCATTTGTCCCTTGGATTTTCCTTTTAAAACTCCCCTCATATATTCAAATTTGCTCTATTCTTAGGCCAATCCAAAGGATATATATTCCACACAGCCTGCCCTCCTTCCAGTCGGGATGTAATATTTTCCTTCTACCTTCTATAGCACCCTGTTTCGTTCTCTCAAGGCACTTGTAACTTTTTATTGAGTATTATATTTATATCTATATACATTTTATGACTTCTGTACATAAGCCAATATAATGGTTTAATAGTATTAGACAATTAATAGATATTTATTGAATAAATAAAATTTTAAAAAAGCAATGTATTCCAGGGCCACAAAACAATCTATTTGAAAGTTTAAATTACATGCACTTTTATTTCTGTAATTACAACCGAAAAACTTTGCTCACATCTGCTAAATTGGTGAATAACAAAAATGTCTTCACTGATTCCAGGATTTTTAAAGGCCTTATTATCTAATGGGAGTTTGGGGGTTGAGAGTGGTAGAATTTTAGAATTAAAGATATAAAGCTTTGTAACAATGTAGAATATTAAAGGACTCCAAAATGTAAACATTTGACAAAAAAAAAAAAAAAAGACAAAAAAAAAACTGAATCATTTTACCAGAAGTTGGTAAATCCAAAGAAACTATGATAGAATACTTTTGAGTATTCAGTAATGCTAAAATGCAATGCCTGTATATTCACCAAGAAGATAATGTACCCTGTATTTCACACTATGTGCGTGAAAAATAGGTATACAGTAAGGAAACTCTAGGGGGTAGCTAAGTTTAGGTTTTAGGAATTAGTTTCTAGATTGATGGAGTTCAAAACTCAAACCCACAGACTAACCTTCAGCAAGTCACTTAAGTTCTGTGCCTCAGTTTCATAATCTACAAAATAGGATCTATGCATCAATGTACATGATACTCTTAGAATAGAACCAATGCAAAGCAAGTACTATACATTTTAAATAGTTTTACTAAACAAGAAGAAAAGTTTGTCAAGATTGCAATCAGCTTTATTTTTATTGTTTTCAGAATCCAATTAATTTTAAATAGAATTGTAATATTTTAGAGCTACAGAATCCTACAGATTTGGTCAGCCAAATTTAGTTGCAATGTGTTTAAATGATTTCTTCAAGGAACCACAGATAGTTATAGTTAGTGGCCCAGTTAAAAAAGCATTTCCTTTCTTTCTTTCTCTCTCTCTCTCTCTCTCTCTCTCTCTCTCCCTCCCTCCCTCTCTCCTTCCTTCCATTCTCTCTCTCTCCCTTCCTTCCTTCCTTCCTTCCTTCCTTCCTTCCTTCCTTCCTTCCTTCCTTCTCTCCCTCCCTTTCTTCCTCTCTTGCTTTCTTTCCTCCTTCCTTTCTTTCTTCCTTTTTCCCTTCCCTTCCCTTCCCTTCCCTTCTTTTCCCTTCCCTTCCCTTCCCCTTCCCTTCCCTTCTTTTCCCTTCCCTTCCCTTCCCTTCCCTTCCCTTCCCTTCCCTTCCCTTCCCTTCCCTTCCCTTCCCTTCCCTTCCCTTCCCTTCCCTTCCCTTCCCTTCCCTTCCCTTCCCTTCCCTTCCCTTCCCTTCCCTTCCCTTCCCTTCCCTTCCCTTCCCTTCCCTTCCCTTCCCTTCCCTTCCCTTCCCTTCCCTTCCCTTCCCTTCCCTTCCCTTCTTTCCTTAACTTTCCTTTCCTTTCCTTTTTACTTCCTTCCCTTCCTCCCTCCCTCCTGCCCTTCCTTTCTCCCTCTCTTTTTCTTTATTTTTCTTTCTTCCTTTCTTTCTTCCTAATCATACAACAATCAGTAATTTCTTGATTTATCCATTTAACTTATACAGCAAAGGTTTTGAATAGCTAATTAGAAATTAGCTAACTTTAAGTTCCAAATGTATGCACCATGTTTTCCTGTGAATTTTAGCACTGTCCTTCAAAACAATTTCTTTCAAAGTTATTGAAACATCATTTATTTTCACTAACTTTTTTCTTTTGCTATATTAAGATTCTATTTAATCTTACTTGGCAAACAACCAAGGTCTCTGGAGAAAAAGTCTAAAGAAGATTTGAGAGATGTTAGGCTGCTATTTGCATTGGTCAAATATCACAATATTCAGACTTAGTGTTTAGCTCTGTATCAACAGTCCTCATACATTATAAACGATAATAAAGAGAACTTATAAATAAATATTTATTATTTATGCAAATGCAGGCATGAATAGCTGAAATATTCGTATAATTTTGATTTTCTTAAATCATAAAATATAATAGCTTCATTTAGTTAAACATTTTGCAGGTTTAGAAACCAAAGGAAAATTAGATGCTATGAGTCTCTCTTCTTCCATCCTTATTCTGTCCCCTATGCCTGACTATACAAAGTAGAAGAGAGAGAAAGGAAGCAAAGACATAACAATTATTAGTGCAATGAATGATCAGCTTCTGAATGTGATTAAAGGTTTTTACAGAGAAAAAAATGGGAAGTTTAGTGGAATATTACACATGATGAGACTCATTTGAACATGTTTGGGTGAGAAGATGAAGCTTTCTATAGAAAAGAAACTGTTACTGTAAGAGTTTATGCTATCTTAGACTCTAAGCAAGAAAGCTTATTCAAATCCTGTAGAATCTATGGGAGAGAAGAGTTTCAAAGTTATTTTTAAAAGATAAGAAAAAAATAAAGTTTTGCTTAGTATAGGCAAATGACATGTTTTTCCACCAAAGAACCCATTTACCAACAAGTATTGGAATCAAATGCCTTACCCTGTCCTTAAAGGAGTAGTTTTTTGTTTTGTTTTTTTCCTTAATCCTTTTTCATAATCCTCACTACCTGAAAAAATCCTAAGCTTCCAAGTGGATATACAGTAGTTGGTGCAAGTTTTAGTCTTTCCTTCTACTTTCATTTTATGCATAAGAGGGGTCAACATAAAAAAAATAAGGTTAGCTGGAATCAAATGTTTTAAAATATTTTGGTTGATGTGATAAAATTTTTTTAGTATATTAATGTGATACTTAATTCACCACCTTGTAACCTTTCTATAGTACCTTTGTTTTCTTCTCACCTCAACAGACTGCTAGTAAAGTCTTGTAAATTATCCCCTAAGCCATTAGAAAGTAATACAACATAATATAAATGTGCTATTTTTCTCCAAAAAACATAGGTTCACTGATTCCATCTGAGGTGGAATCTTTTTTCTCTCAAAATCAACATATATTAGATTTTAACAGGAGTAGGTAAGAATGCTGAATAGTTGAATATTCCAAAATTGAACTATTTTTTTCAAAGTCTTTGCTCTGCTCAGAACCTTCACCTTTCCTGTAGTGTTGCTTTAGTATCTCCTGTTGCAAAAAAAAAAAAAAAAAAAAAAAAAAAAGTGTCTCACAGGCTTTGAGAGGATTTGTCTATGCTTCTGTTTTCCAATTTAAAAGTATATTTTCATTGGACTAAGAAAAACAGAATATCTGACAGGTAAAAATTAAGAAATAGATTATCAGTTGCTATTAAACAATAAGTGATATTGCCTTATATTTTATAAGATTTTACAGAATAAAATAAGTGTATTCATTTGTTATACTTACTAGGAGAACTATAAATTGAAGTCAGTGATACTTTTGGGGGAAAACAAATTGGCAGAAGCTATCAACAATATTAAAACAAATTTCATATTGTCTGCATAATTCTAAAGAGACCACATTATATGCAAAAACTGTAGATCAGAAGACATAACTGGCAAAAATAAATATAAACAAATTCTTAATTGACTTTAGACTATTAAAAATGGAAGATAAGCTAAGTAAATAACAGATATTAGCAGCAGATATTAATTTAATAAAAATTAAAATTTTTATTTGTGTAGAAAATTTAATGGCATAGGAAAATACGACATATCAACTTTTAAATTATGACGAAATATATCTGGAAAGAACTATAACAAAATACTAAAAGAGATGTGGCTCACTGATGTCCAGTTTTATCCTGCTTTAGGTACTTGTCACGTTTATTTTGCAATGCATACATGTTAGTTACATGATCATAAATAAATTTAAAATAACTCATTTCAAATACATTTCTCGTGAAATATTTTACAGTACTTCATGAGTTAGGAAAGGCTGGGAGAATAATTTTCCATTTAATAGTTGAGAAGACTGGGTAACTTCCCAATTGGAAAAGCTTAAAGGAAAACCCAGATCCTCCAAAGCCAGTGTCAATACTTCTTCAATGATATCACACTACAGGATGCAAGAAATATATATGTGGTCATTCCATGATTTTTTTTTTCAAAATAAAGGCACAATGATTGTAATATCAGGTGTTACTAATAATGTTACTTATTTAATCTTTATAAATTCCTAATTCCAATTGAGAGAAAATATATGTATGAGATCAGACAAATGTTTAAAAAAGGGACATCAAAGTACGTAAAAAGTGTTAGGTACAAGAATTCATAATTACATCTATATTTCATTTATTATGATAGGAATACTTAGAAGAAATTATAAAACTCTATTGTTTTGCTTTAGGAAGATACTGAACATGGTACTCCAAGTTAAATTGCAGGAAGTCATACTAAGAATATTAATAATAACTAAATGCAAAAGAGTCCATAAGGTAAAACACAAAGGGTAAAGAAAGTTAATAGACTTGATAAATAATCTGTAGGTTTTTAGTAAAGAAATCCATTTCAATCATTGAGAAATTAAAGTAGAAACGAATATCTTTATAACTATGTATTGAGGGTTACTCACAGGGCATAATTAAGAAACTAAAACGATCAATGAGATTAAAGCCGGATTCTTTTCCAGAAGCACACACCACTCTAGCAGCGGACATAGCTTAACTCCTGTGCATTCAGACCCTGGCCATGTATGCTGGCCTACTTCCCTCATCCACCATACATATGGCCAGTCCCAGACAGTGAACAACTTCAGAGCAGAGACTGCCTTTTTCATTTTCATATGCGCAGAATTTAGCACATATAATGTGTATTTGCATATAAACTCAGACTCATTTCAATAGCTTCAACAGAATCACTCAAAAGTTAGATGCATGAGAAAAAATGCATAATACACCCCAATCTAATGAAATGATTTGACAGATTATCTGTACTACCAGATAATCTCTGATACTAGTTAATATTCCATTAGATTATATATGTGCAAACTCATAGACAGCTAACTTGTCTAATATTTTAAATCTCCGCCATTTCCCAGGCAGTAGCCTCTAAGTCAAAGGTCACAAATGTAAGCAATTATAGCCAGGTAAATAAAGTCAATATGTGAAGTTGGTTAGTTGCAATAAGCGTATTTATCTCACCTTGATTGGGATACAGCTACAGAGAAATATTTTTCCAAGTGCAAGAATGATGACAAAAGGCAACTCAAAGCAGGGACACACACACAAAAGGAGTTGTAGGGATCCAACTAAACTTTCATGCTACTTCTAGATGGGCAGCTTCTACTCAACTCCTCAAGTAGGAATACTGCACCACTAGAGTAAGATCTGACTTTTCAAGAATAGCTGCAAATCCAGATTTTTATTTAAAACATCTCATTTAAAAATTTTTGGTAGTTTTTTTTTTTTTTTTTTTTTTAACTGCAAAACACTGTAGACCAAGTAAAACACACCTAGGGAACATATTTGACATGCAACCTCCTGATTTATGATCTCTGCTGTAACAATTTTATTACTCTATTGTTGCACGTATAATTGAGATATTCCTGAAAAGTCATATAATTTGACTACTAAAATGTCAAGGAGAGTTTAGTAATAAGAAAGCTAAACACTCAGGATTATGTGTGTTATTATTCCATACTCATAACTTCACAAATTCCAAGTATTTCACAAACTCCATTTATTATCAAAATGAAGATACAAAGCCCAGAGGTGAAAATAGAATAAGTAAAACAAATATAAACTTTGCTTTAAATGTGGTATAACTAAGAGTAGGTCAGAAGTTCAAGTTGGTGCTCTATGTATGCAGGTATATGATCATATTTCTAAATTATGACTAACTAGTCAATTATAGTCACTAGAAAGTTCTGTCTTAACTGACATTTTGAATGAAGCATTCCACTAAGAAAACTAATATTTCAACCTCATTTTAATCACTTTAGCTATTCAGAATTCTGTTAATCAAGTAGGAAAAAAAAAAAAACTGTCTTCAACACCTAGGATGATTTATCTGTTTGTACAAATGTGAGAAAGATGATCACATCTTCAAATAATAGATTACAAGTACAAAGAAAGTTCACATTGTCACTATGCTGATGATAATTACCTGCAGGCTGTTACAACACAGCCCATGAATTAATTAACCTTTTGCCATAAATATCTAGAAACTTCAGCAAAGACAGCTTTCTCTTTTTCTTTTGCTCCCTCAGCATTTTAGAAAGTGAAATACTATGTAGTTACGGTGGGAAACAGATAAAATATATTTATATTTTATAATTTTTATATTTATCAACTTCATATTTTACAATAAAACCACATAAATTGTGGTTAAAATATAGCAAGTTGGATGTTTCATCTTATGTTTTAGTTAATGAAAGATGGGAGATAGTGTGTGGTTTCTATGTAGAGCTTTACTTTCAGGAACGAGATCAGTAAATTCTTCCTATAAATGTTGGCTACCTCTTATTAAGTTGGTGCAAAAATAATTGCGGTTTTTGCAATTGTTTTTTAACCTTTCAAACCGCAATTACTTTTGTACCAACCTAATAATTATCTACCTTTTGACTCCAAGAAAATAAAGTTAGTCAATTTTTAGACTTAGTTTTAATTAATTCATTAAATAACAGATCTCGCCAATGGGTAAGTCATTCCCTCATTAGGTTAGGAGACATTCTTATTTAGATAATGAGTTATATGTATTCTTTCAGAATGTTAGGGTATTTCTCTATTATTCCAATTAAATGATGATTTGCCAAATTAATCTTTAAAGAGCTAAACTAATGAACTCCCTCCCCAAAGTATTAGTCAGTAAATTTATATTTGGTTGCAGATAAGAGGTACACAATAATATGCCAAATTAAAAAGGAGATAACTTTATGTTAATAAAATGGGTAATGCTTACCTAGACAACTAATAATGCATATGATATATATATATATATATATATATATATTTTATTTTGTATTAAGGGAAAACATATTTTATGAATACATATTTCAAATTAAGCAGCTACTTTAAATAATTTTGGAATAAATCCTTCACAATTGTTAATATATTAAAATTTTCCAAATGGATTTTTCTTTTGTATTCCCAGAAAGGTAGTTCTTTAAGGTTGGTAAATTTGAATATTTACCAAAACATTTTTGGTTATTTCAGTTTTGAGAACACCTCTACTATAAAGCATAAACATTTAGGCAATAAATACGTCTACCTGAAGTGTCAAGTCTAGTACATATTTGTCACATGGACAACTTAAAATAAACATATTTTGAATATAAAAATATACAAAGTTTCAAAAGAAATTTGGCACTTCTGCCAATACTTAAATTTGCCTATGTTAATTTAAACTAGATTTAATATGGCCATTGATTCTTAGATGACCATGTAAAAAGTGATAATTCATATGTATACATGAATAAAAAGTATATGAGGGACTTGAAAAGATTTGAAAACGAGAACACGCATTTATAATACTTCTTAATTATTATAGAAATACACAGGCTATCCTTTGGAAGTTATGATCTACATACCTGACAGGTAATGTTCTGTCTCCTTTCCTCCTATCCATTTCTCTTTGGGGAACAGGATACCAACGGAAATTCAGTTTCCAGTTAAAACCGCCATAAGTCATGTCTGACCCAGCCATGTATTCAAAGGTATCATCACTAATCACATCAATGATGGGGCACACAACTGTTTTCCTGAAGAAAAAGTAAAACCAGATTACATATAAATAATAATTTAAATGTCACATTAGTTTCTTCAAACTCAATATAGCTGATATGTTGAAATTTAATTATTTTATGACTGTAATACTATGTTTTTATTCTCATTTTATCCTTTTTGCCTATGGAATGATTTCATTTTACCACATCTTTCTTACAGTCAACTTTATACTACCATGTATAATCTAATCAAATATAGTAATTGATCTTCAAGCAGATTTCCAAATGCATTCTAAATACTAACTAGGCAGGATGAACATGGTCTATTTTTCATAAAATCTCCACCCACAGCCTGATTAGAAGATGTGCTTTGATATTATGTATCATTTTAGTTATTTCTTTTATAGAAAAGTAATAGCATGAATGGAGTGGAAAATGGATGATTGCATTAGATCTGGTAGTTTGAGTCTCAGAGGGGTAAGGTTAGTTGAAAGAAATAGTTTTAAGAAAATCTTCATGGGAAAAAAAATCACTACCAGGAAAAACAAACAAACAAATGGAAGTCAACAAAAAGAAACAATTATAAAAATTATGATCATCAGTATTAAGCAAATGTTTCCTGTGAAAGACATTAGGGTGATGACAATTTCTGAGAAACTGTCCTAGACTAAAGAGTTTATAGTAACAATCTACATATTTTAAGATAGGAAAAGATAAGCAACTTCAGTTTCTGGTGTTTGTCCCATGACCTGTCTTTTCTTAAAGGAAGAGGAAGAGCCAGGAGATTTGGTGTTCTTGATAGTGGCTTTTTAGGGTAAGAAATTGTTCGCCATTGGAAATCATTGGGTAGTCTTTTAATCTACGTTGTATCTCCTCCAATCTTTCCTGCTCCCAGCTTATGTTTTATTATGGGCTCAACCTTCTGTCATCTCCACAGGAAAAGTCAGGTCTACCATGTTTGCATTGGTTGTAGCTAATTCTGAAGAGCAGAGCTTATTTTTCATATGTGATAGAAGGTAAATATACAAATATTATTTTTAATCACCCATAGATGTGGAAAACAAATAAATGTTGTTTCTCATTTATTCTGGTTTTGTCACACCGGTATCATCAACACTCATTTTCCATTGGGTCTTATATTCCATACAATTTGTTAAAGCCTGGAGTTCTCTGAAATCAATAGAATTCATCTAGCCTTGAAAAAGTTTCTTGGTAATGCTGGTCCCTACCAAATCTATAATTTTCTCTTTCTTCATTAAATTTAATGATTTAATTTGTAGGAAGATAAAATTAGATCTAATACCCTTGAATAGGACTTTATTATCTAGTTATGGCAACTTCAGAACTGAGAAGTAGGATAAGACGTTAGAGATCATTATATGCAAATACAATTTAACATGTTGTTAGATTAAAAACTAAATGATCTATGCTTGACCATATTGAAACAATATTATACTAAAAACTCACTAAGTTGAATATGAAACACATGTTTTAAAAAGCAGCATAATGTATGGAATGGTGCCAGGAAATGCATTTAAGGTGTCCAAGTTCACTTCACTTTGCCAGGCTTACCATTCTGTGGGGACTGTACAATACACAGAGTGAAAAAATGTCATTAGCCATGTAGTACACTCAGTTGACTAAAAGGTTCCTACTCCTTTGTTTAACTGCTATGGTTCATTTTACTGACAACCTCCATCCATCTTCCTGGCAAGTACCAAATCCTGCCGTTTATGTGATGTAGCTGCACTAGCTCACACTAAGCGACCCCTGTCTTGGATGCTTAATTAAAAACTTCAATTCCAGAAAGATCTTTCTACTGTAGATGAAATAACTTTGTAAGCAAGGTGTTATGCGATGCTTTGCTATTATATCAGACAGTATTCAACATATTTGTCTTCATTAAGTGCTTGGGAATTACACTCATTTATCACCAATGTTTATGAATATCTTTAGGAAAAGCTCATACTTCACAGCATCCTCATCAGAGACAACTGCAGGTATCAATGAGGGTTTTCATTTCTATAAAGTAGTAGTCAATCTTTCAGATTCCACTGTTTGTATGTACAAAGTAGCAATATTGCTTAAACAATTACACTTATTCTTTATAGCTGTGCTATGCTTTTTTGATTTTTGGTTAAATCATGATTTCATTTCAGTGTTATGTGTGCTTATTTTTAAGATCCTCAAGGTGGTTTTGAACTAGACTTTGAATAAGGGCAGTGACCTAGTAGAAGGAAGGCTGGTCTCAGAATGGGAAAAGGTGAAGTGTCGCTATCACTTCCAATAGCTGGGACAAGCTACTTAACTTACCTGTGCATTCCTATCATTAGGTACAGGTAAGAACATCTATATTAGCTACCCCACACAGTAGTTTTGAGGATACAATATGGTGCTTTGAAAACGGATTTTATAAAATGGTACTACTTCAAATTACACTGATTTCCTTCACCTAAAAAATGAATATTGAACACATTTTTACGGTTTGAATGTGTTGATTATTTCTAACTCACATGTTCCTGTTCATCCCTAATAAGCCAAGGTCTTTATTAAATGAGAGGGGTAGAGATGGCTATTTTCAAAGCTGGTAAATAAACCTTCTGAAAAACAGCAACCTCGGAGAGAGTTTTGATAGAAAGTCGAAGTGTCCTAACAGGTTCAGTCATAACCCAGGCAGACACAACACGTGATTTCTTACCTGTCTTCCTTTATTCTCGCCAGCAAGGGCTCCAACCATCCTAAAGTACATTCACAGTGTGCATCGAGAAAAGTTATGACCTGCCCTTTTGAAGCAGCTGCTCCTCGAAGGCGGGCGCGTATTAACCCAGAGCGCTCTTCCATTCTGATAATTTTTACTGGCACTTCTAAATTTTTCACATAGTTCTCTAATGTCAACTTGAGAAAATCTGTAACGTGCAATGAGAATGCATAAGAAAGTTTTGAGACTGTTTTAAGACATAGAAGAGATACTACTGCCCAGATGAAAATACAATACACACAAATGATGGCCAACTCCTGTCAATATATTTTTGCAGTAGATGAAATAAAGATATGGAGATTTCATAAGTATATTAATGTACAGTTATTATTATAACTCTGTTACTTCTCTGACAATAAGGATAAAATAAGAAGTTAATATATTAGACTCTAATTTAGAAACTGAGCCACAATGGCAAATGCAGCCTCCTTAATTATGTTATTTATTTTGCATTTGACTGAACTAAAAGAAGAAAGAAAAGACAAGTATCCATAAAGTCATATAAATGCTTAATCACGTGAGCTGTTGAGTTGGGGAAAAATGGAACACTTCTGAAAGTTATTTTGGCTGATTTCTTGGGTTAGTAAGAACCAAATGGAATCATGAGAAATACTGAAAGAAGTAGTTACTTGTTCCTAGAGTTGTCATTGAGTAGGTATATTAATGAAAATACACTGACGATGATGGGCGGTTTCAGAATTAGTATAGTTATAAGGAAAATACAGATCATTTTCCAGATGCCTTTTTAACCATAATAAAGTTTTCTAATTAAAAAAATGTATATACAAGAAAAATATTTATACCTCTTTCACTTGCATCATCCACCAAGATGACCTCAGAAAGTAAATAGTGTGGGGAACGATTTATAACACTATAAACAGTTCTAAGGAGAGTGCTCCAAGCTTCATTATGAAACACAATGACTACACTTGTGTTTGGAAGATCATCAGGGTAGACCTTTGTCTTGCATCTGGAACAGACGAAAGAAGTATATGTTAATAAATAATTCATTTTTAATTCTGATCACTGTAATAACAAAAATTTATCACACAATTTAGACATGAAAGGCCCTTACTAAAGGAAACATTTTATGAATATCTAAAATAATTTTCCTTTTTATAAATGCTGTAATAGTTGGCATTTTGAAAATTAAATATGTATAATTACTAATATTTCATTTTTACTCCTGCAGGGAACCAAGCAGCATGATTTCCACAAGTCTAAGAAAGCTAAAGTAACATTCTGAGACTGTCAGTAAAAGACCAGGTACAACAGAAACAGATCAATTCATTTAGTGGATCTCATTTTATTCTTTGTTTAGAAAAAAAATAATTATTATATAACTCAAAAAATCATAAGAACATAAGAACATAAAAAGACATATGCCCACAGGGTTTTGAAGCATGTAAAACAGATTACTTGTCTATTCTAAAATCTAGTTATGCATTCTGTTTTGAAAATCTAGGTTTCCATTCTGTTGGAGAATGCTATAAGCCGTGTGTACTTGGAAGGAAAGGTTTAGGGACCAGGATGTATGTTGCAGATTCTTGATTAGTACTACATAATTGAAATCAGAGATTAGGAATGGAAATGGTAGGCCACCAGCAATTCTCAAACTTTAATGGGCATAGGAATCACCTAGGGATTTATTAAAATGCATATTCTGGCACTGTAGGTCTGGGGTGCAGCCTGAGAGTCTGTATTTTTCAAAAAAGCTTCCAGGTGACTCAGATGCTGCTGGTCCCTGAAGCACACAGATTAGTAAGGGCTAAACCATAGTTGTCATTACTATTAGAATTTGATGTCTTGACAATAACTTTTAACTTGACTTATAAATCCAAAGTAGCCCAGATTTTACTTTTCAAATAATAAATCCAAAATAGTACATTGGGATAAATAATATAATATGCATATTGTTCTAGTGGTCATCAAAAGTTTAATATGCAGGTGATCCTTACCTTCCTCAACTTGACAATATTCAGATATTTCTGACAGGTGCTTTTTAAATCATCGTGATTATAGAATATTATTATTATTATTATTATTTATTTATTTTTAGTTGCAGGGGGTGCTGCCCACCATCCTTTGCGGGAGTCGAGGAATTGAACTGGCAACCTCTGGCCCATGTGGGAATCGAACCGGCAGCCTTCGGAGTTAGGAGCACGGAGCTCTAACTGCCTGAGCCACCGGGCCGGCCCCAAAATATTAATAATAATAATAATAATAATAATAATAATGCCACTGAGTATCCAGAATAGGAATAGAAGTTCATTCACCCTAGGTTATTTTTTCATGTCAAATGTGAAGAGAATTAAAATCATTTCATAAAATAAAATGAACGAGATATTTCCTGCTACTCACGAACAACCTACTACGTGACACAAAATAAGCATTGTCAAAGTTAGTCTCCTTTACAGATGAATAAAAAAAAAAAGTCCAGTAAAATGTGGGAAATGAAGGCATATAATAAAACAAATACTGACTGAGTGTTTATTGAGATTTTAATCATCTTTTAAAACAATCTAAAATATCACCTGCTCAGTGAATCTTCTGTAATATAGCCAGGTAAAAATGTACATATACCTGAACCTTAATTTTTTCCCACATATATTTATTTGAATACATTTATTATGTACCCACAATATATGATATTGCATATATAAGAAAATACAACTATAGGGAGAAAATATAGTTTGATTCACAGTCCTTCCCATTTTGCTGGGAAAAATTCAAGATTCAAGTATTTTCTCTGTGCTTCATCATTTGAATTAGCAGCTAGTCATTAGCCATACTGGTCAGTCAGAAAAGTTCTCTCCACAACTTTCCTCCACCCCCAATTCTTCTGCCTCATCAAAACACCCCGTCATTTTCAGCATGCTAAGCAAAATTTATGGTCAAGCTCATCATATCATCAATAAAAAGTAAAGCTGGAAAAAAATGCTGAAAGCAGTCAAACGGTCAACAACTAGTGGTTTTAACCCCAGGACAACAGTCTATAAAGGCTACTTAGTATCATTTGGAAAAAAGTACTTAATTCTAAATCAACACTTTTGTATATTACATTAAATGCCAACAAAGACAAAATGAATCAGATATTAATTTAGATAAATCATTTAAAATATCAAAATAAAAGCAGATATTTAGATCTAGTTTCTTAAACTATTTCTACCATGCTCTATTTCTGAGGTTTAAAAAAATCCACTCCAAATGTTAATTTTATATTCATTATATGTGAGAAACTTATAATGAACTAATTTACTATTAATGTAGCTATTCTGTTTACTTAGGGAAAATTTCCACTATGTCATTATTTAATGTAGCATAAAAATAAAATGTGGTTAACATTTTTATTAATTCTTCTTGTTATGTAAAAAGTTATTTAGCAAAGATGACTTGCATAACATGAAAATCATTAGTAGAATAATTCTTAAGCTATACAAATTAATAATTTTCTATGTCACTTTATCTACCGTGCTTCCCAAAAAATAAGACCTAGCCAGACCATCAGCTCTAATGCATCTTTTGGAACAAAAATTAATATAAGACCTAGTCTTATTTTAATATAAGACCAGGTATAATATAATATCACACAATATCATATAATGCCTGATATAATATAATATAACATAATAATAATATAATTAATATAATATAATATATACTGGGTATAATACAATATAATATGGGTATAATATAATATAATATAATATAATATAATATAATATAATATAATAGACTGGGTCTTATATTAATTTTTGCTCCAAAAGATGCATTACAGCTGATGGTCTGGCTAGGTCTTATTTTTGGGGAAACACGGTAGTTATCTCAAGTGCAATGATATATGTATGAACAAGAGTTATGATATGCATTATTTCTGATGGGTTTGTGATACACTGAGCTAATATTATTGCTTGTATTTCATCAAAGCTTAAGATACACCATGATTTTATGTACCACAAGGAAAGAAAAAAAGTTGTAAAATAAACTATGGCACAATGATTTCTTTTTTTTTTAAATTAAAGTTTATTGGGTTGACAACTGTAAATAAAGGTACAAAGATGAAATAGTACCATTTGCGACAACATGGATGTACCTTGAGATTATTATGCTGAGTGAAATAAGTCAGACAGAAAAAGTCGAGAACCTATATGATTTCACTAATATGAGGGATATAAAACTGAAAACAACAAAAGAACAAGACAAACAAATGAACAAACAAAAACTCATAGACACAAACAATAGTTTAGTGGTTACCAGAGAGTAAGGAGGGAGGGGTGGGAGATGAGGATAAAGGGGATCAAATATATGGTGATGGAAGGAGAACTGACTCTGGGTGATGAATACACAATGTGATATATACAGATGATATATTACAGAATTGTACACCTGAAATCTATGTAACTTTACTAATGATTTCTTATTAACAGAATATATTTAATAATTAATTAAAGCTTATAGAAAAAGCTTTTAAATTCATTGGGCATAGACTTCTATCAATATTGTCATGTTTGCTTACGAATCAGTTGCACCAGTTTCCTGTTGCACCAGTTGCTTTGAAATTTCTTTCATCTACTCTAAGGGTCTTTCTCCTGCTTTAGGTTGTATTGCTTAACATATGAGAGATATGATCGGCCCACAATAATGGACATTCTTGTGGGAGCACAATGTATATGTAATTAACTGTGAGAGTTAACTACATTTTATTTTTATGCTACATTAAACAAAATATAAAACAGCTTCATCGTCTTTTGATTATCTTCCTTGGTACTGGAAAGTTGTGTTTTTCAAGTTTGAAGTTACAAAGGTATTATGTAAGGATCTTGATAAAACGTGGATTGTGATTCAGTAGGTCTGGGATGGGTCCAAGATTCTACATTTCTAGTAAGATCTCTGGTGATGTCCACACTGCTGACCCTTAGCTGACATGATAAGAAGCAATGCAATAAAAATCAGTCAGCTGTTGACTAGCAGAAAATATAAAATAGCTGTCATTGCTCCAACAGTAAATATTTGTTTCATCATATGAGATTTGATTCTTACCATTGCCTCCTTGCCTTTCTTTTTGGACAATAACTTTTTGTTCTAATACCGAATCTTACTGTAATCTCTTTGAAGAAATGTTGGATGACAGATTCTGCACATGTAGAATAAACAGTGACCATAACTCAGTTGAAGTGTTACTACATGAACAGCCATGACCACATCCACAAAAATTTAAGAAACACTGGCTACATAACAACTGCCAGCTTGTGATTGTAAATAACCACTGACTCATTGGCTTTAAAACTCATTTTGATTTCATACATATAAAAAGTTTGTATCTTAGAAGAGGTGAATAATTTTTTGTATAGTCAACAAAAAGTACTGAAAGCATTGTTTGTTTTCTAATGTCTTTAGTTTCTAAACTGGGAAAGTTTTTAACGCACTGATTTTTCCAGAAATAATTAAAAACAAACAAACAATAAAACAAAACAAAGAAACCTACATGATGAAGGTTAGGGCAAGTACTTAAAATAAATCGGATGTGTCTAATACTTTTTTCTTCCTGATGCATGGCAAACAATTTCTTCTTTGTAATATTACAAAAATAATTTCACCTCTGTCCACTTCAGCTCTTTTATATCTTTTACATAATAAGATTAAAGTAGATAATCTGAAATGTGTAGTAGACATTGCAGAGGAAAGCTCAGAATTTCCAAATGGTGAAATTAGAAAGACTTTTAAAGTTGACTATTTCAAACCTTCATTTCACAGAACACAAGTCTCAAGTCACAGAGCTAGTTCAATACTGTTCAATAAAGTAATAATAATAATAATAATAATTAGTAATTTATTAATTAATAATATTAGTAACAGTGATGATTTCTGCCCCATATTATATGCTATATTAAACATTTTAAATAATATTACTGGTGTCTGAAAAATTAGAAAAAAACATTTAATTTATTCAAAAATATGCCTTAATGTTACACTCAAATATGTATCTTTAAATCAAATAGAGAAATAGCCATTCCCCTAGGACCATTTCATTAAAACTGAGCATAGAAAGTCAGCTTTCAACAAAATTATGCACATACAGACTGAATACTCTTTTAGAATTCTGTCTTATGAAGACATTATTTTTCTTTTATGTAAACATCTAAATGAGATTGGCAAAACTGACACTATTGTGGGAGCACAATGTATATGTAATTAACTGTGAGAGTAAAAGTGGCAGACTGTGATAGCTATTTTTATCAATTTGAAAGGAATATTTGATGTCCACTAATCCAATTAAGTTCCTGAAATCTGGTGTTGCAGTAAAATCATAAGCTTTATCACAGCAGCATTTCATATTTACACTATATTATGACATGCTGAATCTATAATACTTGAAATAAAGTGAAAGTTTATTTCCTTTTAACTCTGTAATAATATATGTGTGGCTCTTAATTTTGCCTGCACATTGGACTCATTCCTTGAGCTGGAAAAAAAAAACAAAACAAAAAACAAACAACAATTAAAAAAAACACTGATTGTGTGGGTTTCAGCAACAGAGATTCTGATTTCAGTATCTGGGGTGTGGCCATGATAATGGGATTTTAAAAAATAAATCCCCTGGGATATTTGTATGTACAGGCAAACTTGAGAATTGTTACTTAAAGTTATTCACCAGAAACACTGGTTTTTAGACATATGTATGTAAAACTTTTTTACGCTTGCATCAACATTTTAAAATAATATGCATAAGGTTAATGCATATATGTCTCAGATGAAATTAATAATCACTATTTCCTGTAATTGTAAGCTCTGGAGTCAGAAAGTCATCTCTACTTCACTTACAATCGCTTCTGTCATCTGCATGTACACTAATATTGATTCAGTCTTTTATGTGTCAGCTGTTGATTAATATAACTATATGAGAAATAAATCTACCTGTTCTACTTTGGAGAGAATTTGGGGGTAGGATCGTGTTTCCAATGTCTGGAACTGGGAAATACAGTGACATAATTTATCTATTTACTATCTTTCTCCTTGGGTATGCATGCATTATGGGAACATAGACTGTTACAATTTGATTTTATCCTTTTCAAAACCACAGTGATGTTTTCAGATAAGCTACTGAATACAACATGTCACATCAAAGAAAGAACAATTGACTATAAGATGAAAATGTGAAACCACAAAAGATCCATAATTAGATGGTAGTTTAGTTAGACACAATCCATTTAGGACTACAAAGGCTGTCAACACTGTAGTTTGCATGACTTGTTGGATCATTGCTCAGTGAGTCAGTGGTTACCTTTTGCTTCCTCAATCAAAGAAAATTAATAACAGTAATTAAAAATAAGGACAATACAAGTGCTCTAAAGCTTTTTTTTAAAAAGCTATGGGAGTTGCACTGGACCTTGTAAAATTATGTGTGGCTTGTTATGTTTCCCAATCATTAAAATTCATATTCAGAGAAATTTCATCATTTTCCAATGCATCCATGCAAAGAAGACAGGAAGACACAACACTTACCAATATATATGCCCCCAGAGAGCACCAAAATATACAAAGCAACTACTAACAGAAAGGGAGAAATTGATCAAAACACAATTATAGTAAGGGAACTAAATACATCATTGACAGCTATGGATAGACCACACAAACAGAAAATAAGGAAATATCAGCCTTAAATGACATATTAGGCTAAATGGACATAATTGACATTGTCAGAGTACTGCATCCTAAAACGCCAAACTACACAAGTTCAGACAATTAAGTTCACGAACTTGTTGCAATGATATTGCTAATCTTTTTTGATATCAGAAGGATTATTCATTATGAATTTGTACCAACTGGAAAAACAGTTAACCAAGTTTCCTATTTAGAAGTGCTGAAAAGGCTATGTGAAAAACTTAAGACGACCTGAACTTTTCACCAACAATTCATGGCTCTTGCATCACGACAATGCACCAGCTCACATGGCACTGTCTGTGAGAGAGTTTTTATCCAGTAAACAAATAACTGTATTGGAACACCCCCCTACTTACGTGACTTAGCCCCCAATGACTTCCTTCTTTACTTGAAGATAAAGGAAATAATGAAAGGAAGATATTTTGATGACATTCAAGACATCAAGGGTAATACAATGAGAGCTCTGATGGTCATTCCAGAAAGAGTTCCAAAATTGCTTTGAAGTGTGGACCAGGTGCTGGCATCAGTGCACAGCTTCCCAAGGGGAGTACTTCAAAGGTGATCATAGTGATATTCAGCAATGAGGTACGTAGCACTTTTTCTAGGATGGGTTTGTGAACTTAGTTGTCCAACCTTGTACATTATTTTCTAGTGTACACGGAACATTCTCAAGGATAGATGATATGTTGGGAAATAAAACTAGCCTCAGCAAATTTAAGCAGATTGAAATCATACCAAGCATATTCTCTGATCACAAGACTTTTAAATTGGATATCAAACACACACACACACACACACACACACACACACACACACAGGAAACACCACGAATATGTGGAGATTAAACATGCTATTAAAGAACACAATAAAGTACTTAATTTTGCATGGGTGTCTATTTATTGATTTATATTTAAATTTTATTAACCCTTCTAAAAGTAAGTTCCTGTAAGTCATAATTACTTAAGTTATTATTATTATTATTATTTTAATTAGACTTTTATCCACCTACCCCAAGCAGCTTTATTTTCAAAACCAGATAAACTCTGTTCTCTTCCTTGGCCTATTTGCTCTTAGAATCACTCCTTGCTCCTTCTGTTCTCTTCTAAGTATTTGGAGGGGTGGGTTGGGAGAGTAATTGGGTTATGGATGCATTTCTAAGATGCCCTTGCTTCTTGGCTTCTGTTTGAAATATGCCATAAAGACCTCCAGAGGGCAAATGATAAGCAGGAAGAAATACGAACAAGAAAGCTAGGTAATTTCTTTCTCTAACCTTCCTTAATTCCATAGAGAAATATTCTTCCCCCTTCCCTGGACTTATACCTCATATACGCCTCAATCTTTTTACTTATTATACTCTTTCACAATAAATCTATCTAGTCCAATAGACTAAGGTATTCTTTAAAAAAAGAAGGAAGATTCATCTTATTTATTTCTGCCTCTCCAGAATCTAGCATTCTGCATGTCACAAAACATATTTAATAAGGGGCTGAGTAATAAAAACTTCACAATCAGTCAGGCTATCCTATGAATTATCAGATCAACTTCTCAGTCGTAGCTCTGCTTTGTTATTGTCTGAACTCCAGGAATGTAGGAGAAAAAAAAAACACACCAATTTTTCTACTTTTTTTTTTCTTTTTCATATTTTCAGTTGGTTTTGTTATTCAAGCTTCTAGAGCCATGGCAAATAAATGAGCTTGGGATAAGGAAGGAAAACAGTATAAGAAAATGGGTCTGTAAGTCATACTATTATAACACATACCCTGCAAACCTAAATATTATCATCCCTATTTGGACATAATGGAGCAAGCTCTGAGTCTGGAAAACCTGTTTGCCTCCCAGTTCCGCCATTCAGGATCTGTGAGCAAACTCTTTAAGGTTCACTTTTGTCACCATCTAAATGGGAGTAGTACTGCTGTTGTTACACATCCAAAGTCCATGCACCCACTGCTTCGAAAGGCCAAAATTCAGAATGTCAGAGTTGAAAGGCCAAAATTCAGAATGTCAGAGTTGGGGGTCAGGAAAGGTTTATTGATCGAGAAGGAGCTAAATAGAGAAGATGGGGATTCCAAGCCTCAAATTCATCTTAAGAAAGCCCAGAATTCAGGTTTCTTTTTATATCATTGAAAGGGGAAATGGGAGGAGCTGTTTTTTTGTGAAAACTAAAGCCGCTGGCAGAACTGCCCTAAAGATTAACATGTCTAAAGCAAGAGCTGTTAGGCTGAAGGCCATGGGAACAAAACAGGCACAAAGATGGAGTCAGAGCTCCCTAGCATTTCACTGTTATACTGCCATATCTATAGTACAGGACTTTGGAGGAAAACAAATGAAATTATAAAGGACTTCTAGGAATATAACTTATTACTATACTATTCTTATATTATGAACCACTGTGTAAAATATTACAAAGTCTATATATTATTTGTGTCTGCCTTGCTTCTGATAGTGTTCTGACCATTGCCATGTTCTAATAACTTTTATCCTTAGAACTTGTGGCCAAGCTTCCATTTTATTCCTCATTTCCAATGGGGTTTCAATAACAGATCTGGTATCTAGACCATCCTGGCTTGAGAAGTGCTTAACTTGCTTGACCAGTGTAGCTATGGGGGATGAAGGCCCTTCCTCTTTCCCTTTCGGTCCTTCTAAATCATTCATTGCCCTAATCTTAAATTTCTCTGGTTGGCTGTGTCTGCCTGCTATTAAATCTTCCTCCTTACTTATGTTAATTTCTGCTTATTATTTTCTGCGGGAAGAACACAGAGGGTCATGTTCTGCCTGCCTGTTGAGATCTCTGCGTCTTGCTCTTGAATATCCATGAGCTATTTACCCACTTGTGCACCCACTACTAATCAAAACAGGGATGGCCCACCACTACTTGCTCTCTAAAGGTTGGTCTGATTATCAAATCTTGCATTCCTTAGCCAGGATTAGGTCATCTCCAGCAGTGAAACCCTGGTTTCAGAAATATCATAGTAAGAAAGCTAGTACAAAGTAGCAAACATTACTGAACTCTTAATTACGTAGCAGGCACTGTGTTATATATTTTACATGGGTTGTCCCCATTTGACCGTGAGAACTAAAACCTCCTGCAACTACATAGGTTAACTCTCAGGACTAGGATAAGGCTGAACATTTATGAATAGCTCTATTACATGCTTAAAGAACCTCCAGAAAATAAATTTATTCAAATAATAAATAAATTGCTCTTCCAAGGAGAATAAGTTGTCAAACAGCCATTTTCTCAGAACAATATGTATCTTAACTAGACAAACTGCTTGCTTACCGATTGACCTCAAGACTCTCTCATTACGTCCCCTAATCTTAAACTATTACATCACATACTTGACCAATCCTAATAAGATTCCTGTATTGAAAGACCAGTCTTAAGCCACTTAAACCCAGACCCCCAATCTCTATAAATACTCCTCTTCCAAGACTATTAGGACTGTCAGGTGATGGCTATTCTGGTAGTCTTTTGTGAAGTAAGCAGTTGATAATCCTTATGATATTCCTTACAAATTAGTTATAGCAGCACTGCTATCTTATAAATAAAGAAGCTGCTGCTCAGATCAGTTAAGTATTAATAACTTGCTTCTAAGTGATGGAGCTGGATTTCAGACCCTGTAAATCTGACCTCAAAAGCTGCTATTCTACATTTTTCTTGACATAATAAGGCCCTTTATCACTTAACAAAGAAACTGACTTTGTGATGGAGAATCCTTGGATAAGGAACTAGGGGAAGCAGGTAGGATTCTGAAGGTATACATTCCCAGGAAACAAAGAAAGGCCTTCCCTACTTTGAATGAGGTGAGGTGAGTCTTTACTTTGGCTACAAAGGGGTGGGGTTATGAAGTGAGAAAAACTAAAGAAAGGAGTAACGGCAATTAGAAAGAGGTGATGTGTAAGTAATACGGAAAGGCTGAAGTCGCCAGGGGACTTCTCTCAGTGATGTGACAGCTGGAAGATAGTTTAAAGATGAGTTATGTCTGAAGTTCATATTTGACTACAACGTTGTAATGCAACCCCACCTCCCTTCCTATTGTTCATCAAATGTCTCTAATTTGAGAAGAAGCCAGGTTTAGTATCCGGATTGCTCTGTGAGGACCAGAGGAAGCAGTCACAAAAGCAATTACAAAATCCTAAATCCATGGGGAACGGAATAAATCTTGGGACGAGATCCGGACTTGCACAGATAATCCTTTTGGGGTTTAAAGTGACCTCATCATGACTTTGACTGGATACACTCAGATGACATCTGGTGTATATTAAAAAATAAAACATCATAGATGTAATTTCTACCAAATAAACGGCAATCATATACTCCCATTGGAGTCAATTCCATGATGTCAATAGTTAATAAACAGCTATTTTTCAAGACATAAAAATAAGTATTGTACAAGCAAGCTTTATACTCTATTGTGAAGAACTCTCCTCGATTTTGGTAATGAACTGTAATTCAACTCTGAAGCCGAAAGTAAAAAAAAAAAGAAAAAAAATACCACTGAAGTGCTGTGGCCTTTGTTGTTCTGGAACATGAATCTATGAGGTTGTTCTCTTTTGGTGACCTCTGTATATAACTCTTTTGTGCTACTGAAAGTACTTAACAATGAATTGTCTAAAATAAATGTGTTTACTGAATGTGATAACTGTAATGAAAGTGACTTTGCAACAAAATTACTCACTTCTGACATTCATAAGTTTCAATTCTTACATTTGTTAGTGAAAATAACACTGAATTTTATATCAGTAGGCCTGGAAACTGGAGCAGGCTTTGCTTCCGTCCTCATTTATGACTTTGTACAAGTCCACTGACCACCCTGAGCCTCATGTTTTCCACCTCTGAGATCATGAAAACACAATCCACCCAGGTTCAAAGCCAGAAAGTTTGATGTGAACGTGATGATGGTGATTTTTACAAGATGAATCATCAAATCCTGGTGATTTCTCTCTCTGTACTTTCCTTATCCTTCCTTTCCACGGTATCTTCATAGGCCATCATCTCTTCTTTAAGTTATTGCCTGGAATCAATAAGAAATGGTGCATCTGTGGGACATTCTTGATCCCTAAAGTATATCCTTCTCATTGCAGATCTAAGTGCAGATCCAAACAGCCATTCCTTTATTCAGATGTTTTTGATGGCTCTTCATTGCCTAAATCTAAAGTCCAAAGGCTCTTCCCCATCTGGCTCAGCCTCGCTGGTGTTCACTCGCGTTACCTTCTCCTCTCACTATGGCATTTTACTCTTCAGCAATATTGAACATCTCAAAGTTCCTTTAGAAAACAAAGCTCTCTCTCATGACTTCATCTCTCTTTATTTATGAATTGCTTGTATTTGAAATGCTTTCCTTCCTGAATAACACAGATTTTCTTCAAGGTTGGGCTCAAGTCACACTTCCTCTAAGAGACCAAATTTTCCACAGGGACAGGCAACTGCTCACTCTCCTAAATTGTCAGTATGTTTTAGGTATTTATTTCCCTTTCCTTCTCATATAAGCAGGTTGTTAGGTAATTCAACACTTTCAGAGAATGGAGGCATTCTGAAGTGTGCCAAAAATTCCCTATTGTACTGCAGTTACTGTTTTTAAGAAAATATCCGAAAGAGTCCTTCCCTCTTAGTATTCTTCTAATGCGACTTTCTAGCTATAGAATTATTTTAATATAAAATATTTATTTACAGTGCCCCCCACCATCCATGATTTTGCATACTGTTGTTTCAGTTACTCACCCACAGTGAATAGTTGCCAGAAAATATTCAATGGGCAATTTCAGAAATAAACATTTTGTAAGTTTTAAATAAGCAGCATGAAGAAATCTCTCGCAGTCCCACACTGGACGTGAATCATCGCTTTGTCCAGCTTATCTATGCTGTACAAGCTCCTTGCCTGTTAATCGCTGAGTAGCCTCCTCGGTTATCAAATCGACTGCAGCAGTATCTCAGTGCTTATAGTCAAGTAACTCTTATTTTACTTAATAATGGCCCTGAAGCAAAAAAGTAGAGATGCTGACAATTCGCATATGCCAAAGAGAAGCCATAAAAGGCTTCCTTTAAGTGAAAAGGTATGTATGTATAGGAAAAAAACATCGTATATGTAGTACTATCTGTGGTTTCAGGTATCCACTGGGGGTGTTGGAACATATACCTCATGGATAATGGGGAGAACCATACTCATCAAATATGAGAGAATTTATATACGTCCTAAACAATATGTTGGTTGTTGATTATGTTGGTTATACATTCTTGTGTAAAGATGGAGTTATAGATAATGAAAGGAAGTTCAATTGGTCAAGTGAAGCTCTGTATCCAGAGAGAATTGTGATAGATGATGTTTCAGAGTAAAAGTCTGTATCAACAATAGCTTGGTATTGGCAAGGGGCAAAAAAAAATGCCATGGGATGCTTAGCAATAAGCAAAATGAAAATATACTAAAAGAAAAATTGATATTTGTGGGACCTACTGTCAGATAACAGGGACCAAATCCCGGGGATGAATTCAGAAATAGAACACTATAGTCCCTGTAAGTTCAGAGAAAGAAAAAAAATCACTCATGAAGAAACTGGACTTCTGCTATTATTGAATCAAAGATAATGATACACACATACAGGAAACAGCTCATAGATTGAGGTATAATATGGGAACTAGATCTCAGGATAAAAGTGGTAACTGAAAAGATATACAGGACCACGCAAGATATAAAATGAGCTTGTTGAATTAGAATCAGGGCAACCATCAGCCTATACTGACCTTTGTGTGATTAGAATAATGTGCCCCTTTTGACAGCGGAGCCCCACCACCATAGACTTCAAAGCAAATTAGGCCTTAGTGCCCCCCTCCCCAAATAAAAGGCACTCTTTCTTCCAGTGAGACACAGCCACTCAAAAGGTACACAGCATCAAAAGCAGAATGCACCCACTAAATCCTTCAGCTGGATGTCTTTGTGCAGTGCACACACTAGACAACTCTATCGGGATTCCCTAAGTCTAGAAATCCTTGAATTGTTCTGACTATGAAGATGATTAGTTCTGTTTCCAGAGGCACAGCTGCATGAACGAAGTGGGCAAAAATTCAGTCAGGTCATTGCACTTTATTTGAATGGGGTCAATAGGGAGAGTCTATCTGTGTGGAGTAAAGTATAGAGGCTTCATGAGAATTTATTTTCTTCACTTTGACACAATGTTTTCATTTATTTCTAGCTTTGTTTACTATAAAGCACTAAATATCTATATGCCCATATACATCTATATCTAATTATCTAAAATACATGTGTGTATATATATATATGTATACATATATATATATATATATCAATATAAATTATACTCAACTATACGCTATGAAATTGAGTATTACAGATTTTTTGGCACTAAAGAAATGCTACAGGGAACAATATGCTGTATATATTTACAAAAAATATTTTAAATCCATGAATGAGAATAAAATTAAGATCAAAGTCTCCTGTCTGAAATACGTGAAGAAATTAAAGCACAGAAACCAAGTTGTATTACCTGCTAAAATAAAATTTTAAAAATATCGAAGAGTAATAGCAAGGCTTAATTGCTGCTAAGTTAAGTAATAATTAAAAGACTATGCATCATGAATTACTCTTGTATATTTCTCTATCCCCAGTTTTAAGTGAAAAAAATATTTCTGTTCTCTCCACGTTATTTTCCATTGAGGACAGCCTTTTGTATCAGTGGCAACAGCAGGCAAAACATTTTCTGAGAGGGGAGATTTGTCTGATTAACATAACCTTTTTTGGCAAAAATACAACTGAAGTGATGTGTCTTTCCTGGTGCACCACAGCAGGGAGCACATAATGCTGATTTGAGCCATCAGTAATGTTAATGTTGATCACTTGCATGGGGTGGTGTCTCCCAGGTTTCTCCAGGTAGTGTTATTTTTTTCATTGTAATCAATAAGTATCTTGTGAGGAGACAACATGAGATTTTATGAATTTTTCTATTTTTTCAGTCAAAATTTCACCTACTAATAGTTGTGTCATCATTAATGATTATTGTTGTTTGTGTGTGTGTGTGTGTGTGTGTGTGTGTCATGTATTTTTTTTTTTTTTAATTTGGAGATATATTCTAAGGATAGATTCCTAGGAGTAGAATTATAGAATTGCTGGTTCAAATGTAAATGCATATACAATTGTGTTAGATATTGACAAATCTCTTGCTATAAAGGTTGTGCCAATTTGCTTTCTAAGCATCAATATTTCAGTTTGTTTTCCCATAGACTTGCAAACAGAATATGTTACCAAACTTAAATTATCGCCAGTCTGATAGTGATTAACAATATCCCAAAGTAGTTTTAACTTGTATTTTTCTAAAGAGGAATGAAATCAAACATCTTTTAATGTTTAAAAGTCAGCTTTGTATGTGTGTGGGAATAAATGTCAGTTCTAGTATTTTGTCCATTTTTGTATTGAAGGCTTTTTGCTTCTTTGATTGTTTTGTGTCATGTCCTTTTATTTCTCAGAGATCTTTATATAATAGTGATACTTGCCCTCTACTATAATATATATATCAATATTTTCTTCCACTTTAATATTTTTCTTTTAATTTTAGTTATATTTTGCCACGTTAAAGTTTTTTTTTATTACATGTATTCAAATATTTCAATAATTTCTTTTATTGCACATGCATTGTAGTTACAAATACACATAGTTTCCTTTCACCGAGGTTATAGAGCAATTCAGCTTTTTTTAAATTTTATTTGAATTACTGAGATTGATGTGGTACTTCTTCTTTTGTATGATGTAAGGTATGAATCCAATTACATCATTTTCCAAATGACTAACCAGTTGTCCTATCCTCACTATGTCACTTTTATCATATATTAAACTTCCATTTATTCTTGTAGTTATCTCTTCCTGTTTTGTTCCACTTGGCATTTTATCCATGCTCCACTGTCACACTGTTATAATTATAGAGCTGTTTTTTAATGTCTGGTAAGACTAGTTCTTTCTTGTGGCTTTTTGTCTTTGCTTTCCTAGTTATTCCGACATGTTTATTTCCCGTGTGAGGCCCTCTATCCATCTCATTTTAATTCATTTTAAAGTTTCAGTCCCCCCGCCCCCCAATTTGGCAGCATGTTTATCAGCTAGAGTTTGTTTTCCAAGTAGTTTTTCTCAGTTTCTTTTACTTTTAATGTAAAATTTAAATACAATGAAATACACAAATTTAAGTGTACATTTGCTAAGCTTTGATAAGTGCATGTATCTAGACAACCTTAACTCCTTTAAAGATACAAAACATGATCACAACTACAGAAAATTTATTTGCAAGTAATCCAAATCACCATTTATCTGCTCTTTTTAACCATATAACTATTTCAGCAGGATATCATATAGTATGAGCTCTTTTTCACGACTTTTCATTCTGTCTCTCTATTTACACACACACACACACACACACACACACACACACACAATATCATAAACAGTATAAACTTCTCTTTTTACTTAAAAATATAAAGAACAGCATTATTCCAAAGTATTTTCTGAATTGTAGTGAACAACTGAAGTCAAAGCAATCTCTATATATCAACTCCTCCTTCCCATCATTAACACCACATGACTGCCCTGATTCTCAATTGTTGTTGCTAAATGTAACATAAAATATCATGATCCAGTGACTATAAGCAATATCAAAATGTTAAATGTATCTATTCTTAATTTCAATGTAATGTTAGTTAACAGCAGCTATTACTATTGAAGAATGAGAATTCTGGGTGATAAATATTTTCAACTGTAATGAGATAATTTCCCAATGATTTATTTAAAATGAAGTAATAAATTCCAAGAAAGTAGACCTGCTACTTATCTACAATTACATAGTGAAGAGAAATAGTGAATTACTGCCAAATAGCTTTGGTATCTGTCCAGCAGCCTTTGCATGTTGCTGATATCTACTGTATTGAGCTGTCTAAAACATGCCATGTGTTTACTTAATTTCATTATTAAAAATTTCAGATTTGTATTCTAAACAAAAACAAACTGAAAAATAATTTGAATATCAGTATAATGGGTTGTTTTAAATCATATAATCATATTTAAGATTTAAGACCACTTGGTTAAATACCTAAAGGTGGATACTTTTATAGTTTTATATACTAAATAAATTCTAGATATTATCTTCAAATAAACTAACATAGAGCTACAATTTTTGATTTATGAGAATCAAAATCCATACTTAAACCAAGTATTTCTCTGCTACAAGTAAGCTCTGGACTACACCTGGAAGATCTCTTAATTTATTTTTCTTTATGATTTATTCGATCAACATGCTCTTTATCCTTAAATCCTTTTAGAATAAAGTGGAACAAAAGAACTGTTTGCCTCTCTCTTCTATTCATACCCACAGCTCCTACCACCTCAACGATGCTCCCTTGCTAATCCAACTTACTCCATTCACTTGCGCTTGCTGAACCAGTCCCTGCTTTGGGACAACATATGTGCATCGACACTTTTTCCTAACTCCTTTTCCTGAGGGATAACCATATTGTGTAGATTTAGCATCTATTTCCTCATTGCAACTCCTGTTTCATTAGTTTCCAGATGGCTTAGACTCCTGGTACCAGCACTGGAATTTACTCCCTGGACAGTTAACCCAGTTTCCTTTCTGGTGAATTACGTCCACAGAGATATTCAGCACTGTGATATAGGGAGAAGAGATGGAAGTTGGCAAAAGAGGAGGGGGAAATGAGTGGTATCAGGTCTGGAACATACAGACAGAGAAAAATCACTCCACAAAAGTCTCACAAATACCTGGTAGCTGTGCTGTGACCAGAATCTCGGTTACCACACTTCATGGACAGTGACTTTGTCTCTTCAGTATGTCCATAAACTACTGTGACAAATCACCCCACAAAATACAAATGCGTTACATATTTTACCTCTCATGAAGTATATAGTAACAGATCAAAAACAAGAACAGGAGAGGTCAAAGTTCATTCAGTGTTTTATCAAAAATCATTTTAGGGATTAATATAATATGAAGTACTTTTTTTTCAGTTTTGTATAATCTATCCTTATCTATTTTCTTATTAAAACTTCTTTACCTTTCATGTCATTGGCTGTTCAATATACAGTTTTATTGAGACAACATGATCAGAAAAGCAGTGAAATATTTCAAAAGCCTTTCTCATTAACCAATCAGTTACAAAACTTGTAAAATTTATGATAGCATTCAGAAATTTAAATTTTATCAAGATTAAATATTTGATTTAATTAAGATTTCCAACACAAGAATCATAGACAAAATACCCAATGCTTTCTTCTCTAGGGAGAGTGGAATCAATCTATAAACTATATGGAGAAAGCAGGAAAGAATGGACTAGAGATATGTAGAGGATAAATGGTCAAGAGTAAAGATAACAATGGCAGTGCTCCTGAAATCTTAGGAAAAGGCAGTCACACATGACATTTAAAATGTTTCTCAATATAACAAACAAAACTTGAATTGAGACAACCATGGAGGAAATGCAAACTATTATGGAGATCTGTTGGAGTGAGCCCATCTCTTGGAGAACTACAGTAGTGTGACCTCTTGGGGAAGAGGAAAGACCACTCTGTGCTCCATTTCAAACACTAATAAAAAGTATAACAAATGACTTTCTGTAATAAGAGAAACAAGAGGTGTTTTTAGCCAGGACAGGAACAACTTTCATTTTAATGTCAATCTTTGTGTTCTAAAAGAGAACATTTCCATTTCATGAGTAGTGAATGGAGCTAGTGTCTGAAATCTAAATCTTTTTTCCACATGCTGCTGGAAGAAATGAGTTATCACTGTAATCTGTTACTAAAAACCCAAAGTAGAAGTATCTTTCATTCTCCAAGGAGAAATTACTACAACTGTGATTGTCAAATTATTACATACTCAAGGTCACTCTTCTCTCAGATCTCAAATGGTACATCATGGATTCCAATTTTAGGGACCAAAATCAACCTTAAGCCAACAGTCAAAAGAAATATCTACGTGCAGAATGAAACAATTTAATTAGGTGAAGTACTATGTCAAAGAGTTATTCTCATAAAAAACTTAATTAAAGAAATATTGTCTTTGAACACAGTGATGAGGATGATTCATTCTTGGCTACTGATACTAGAATTTCCTTTGTTATTATCATTAACACCAAAATAGAATTCATAATAAGAAATTCAAGTGTAGAATTTTTATGAAATCAACACTTTAAGAACTTCTACCACAAGGTCATAATGTAAGTATTCAAGTTAAAATAGCATTTGATTCTTCGGAAATGTAGTGTGCAAGTATGCATGGGTACATGCATACATATATGCACATGCAGTTTTAAGATTTGGAGTAGAAATGAACAAAAATAAAAAATAATTTAAGAGCTTGAGGTCTAGAAGAAAATGCTTTTAGAACTGCTGAAAGTATATAAGTACTGGAAAATGAGTGATTGCTCTCTCAGGAAATCATCAAATAATTACTTTCTAAGCTTTTTGAGCTCCAAGATTTTTTATTAATCTTAATATCTATTTTTGGTTTCTTATTCTATTTTGTATTCCCTAAAAATCCTCAAGTTTTATATTGACTATATATTCATACTTTTCATTTATGGCTCATGGATAATATTTATACTTGGACATACGGGAACATTCACTCATGGAGGAAATTTGGAGTCAACATGACTCTGGTACTTAATGAAGTGGATAGAGGCAGGTGTGCCATAAAGCCAAAGAAGCTGAAGCATCAGCCAATTCAGCATGCTGTATCTAATTTTATAATCACAATTTTGATTATTTTTCTTAGACACTGAATTAAAGTTCCAAGCCCCACAAACATAGATCTGCCCTAGAAGTTGAATATAATGTATATGAGATGTTTCCTTATTCCTCATTCATCAGAAATTAGTTTGCTGTTTGCTGAAGTTCTATTTGTCTCAGTGTATCAGGCATCTAGAGGTCATATGTGCACACAGACTGATGATTTCAGCAAACCTCTGTTAGAAACCACCACTTCCCAGGTTCTTCTACTTCAAAAGGGAAAAGGACCTGACCATGGCACATTCAGGGGCAGAGACCACAAAGCTGTATTGGCACTTGATAGCTTCAGTTCCCAAAGAGCACCCAAAACCAAGGCCATCTGAAGACAGCTCAACTGGGAAGAGGATTGGACACCATGGTAGGTGTGACTTCATTATAAGCATAAGATGAAGTGGCTTATCTGTAAGAGACTTCTAAAATGATGAAACAAATTGGAGGCAGGATAGTGCTGTACAAGACAATATTAATGGGGTTCCCCAAAAGGCAGTGCCTAAAAAATGAATGTTGATAGAAATATTTAGATTTAGCTTTGCGAAGGAAGTGTTAAGATAGTAAAGATGAAGACAGATAAAAAGATGAAGAGGCAGGTTTTGGCACCAGAATGCCTAGACTCAAATTTTAAGTCTACTTGGGATGGGACCTTGGTAAAGTGACTTAATCACCTTTTGCTTTCATTCCCTCATCTTTAAAATTGAATTAGTCACAATAGCTACCCCATTTGGAGTTGGGAAGGATAAAATGAATTGACGCATGTAAAGCACTTGGCACAGTACTTGCATCATAGTGAGAACCCAATAAATGTTAGGTATTATTATTACCATCATTATTACTTACCATAACTATTAGAATAAGTTTAATAATTTATTAAGCAGATGAAAATTAAAGACACACTTAAGAGATACTTGAGTCTTGGTGATTGATTTTGAGGTGACTGGAAAGATGTGGAGGAGCTTGAGATGACTCCAGGTTTCCAAGTATCACTAATAGAGATAAGCGATACCTTAAAAGGAACTAGAATGGGAGAGTCAAAGAGAGAGATTATGCATCATTTTTTATTAAATGTTGGCCTTGATAGATAATAAGAAGATACGGAAAGCAAAATATAAAATGGTTGAATTTGAAGCTCTGGAGTTAGTCAAATGTTGAACAAATAATGGGAAATCATCAATAGAAAACTGTTCACAAAATTAGTAATTATTGGTGAAAAAAATATATATATACACACATATATATATATATATATATATATATATATATATATATATATATATATTTTTTTTTTTTTTGTCAAGAATGGATACTAATGTTTAAGATGTGACAGGTTAAACAAGAAATCATGGAGGAGCCTTGGAAAGGATGCTGAGAAAATTTAGATAAAGTGGTTTCATGGACTACATAGTCAGTAGAACATAGTAAGAAAAAGATTGAAAAGTCTGCTGGATTTCCCAACATGGAGAACCTCTGTGACCCTCGTGAGAGGAACTTCAATAGACAGTCTTGGGGGACGAGCATAAGATTACACTGGAAGAGTAATAAATTGGAGGTCAGCAAGTAGAGACAGTTAGTGATGATGAATTTCTCTAGAAGGTTGACTGTTAAGAAACAGTGAGAATAGTGCAACATCTGGAGGAAGATTACAGGTCAAGGGAGGGCATATTTCTTTATGTAGGTTTGTTTACCTACATAGAAGTAATATGAGCATGTTTATAGGCTGAGAAAAAAGTCAGTAGGGAAGGACAGTTTAAAGACTGAGGAAATAAATGTGGTTACTGTTTATGGCTGATAGATACTAGAAAATATATGGAATCATCTATTCACAGCCTTTGAGTAAACTGAGTAAATATCACCCTTGTTGAAGGCCAATGTCCCAGGATGACTACTGAAACTCCGCTGATAAAAGTAAGACCATTCTGTTTGGGTTCGCTGATCTATCCATGTATTTGATCTTTTATTGACCTGTTCCTTTGCCAAATTTGCAGCGTTTTTATTTCCTGGAAACTGATATCTGATCCATATCTGATGTGAAATGCCCGCATGATGCTAGGCTGTGGTCTTGTTGGACACTCCCGGTTTTGTACATCTTCCTGGTCTTTCCTTGCAATGTGTATCTCCTAGATTCCTACTAGTGTTTTGCTAGAATCTCATTCTAGGAAGTTTTGTATATTGTCAACCAAGTCCAGAGGTGATTAAGTACATGCAAAACAAATTCTGTTCCCATAGATGCTTTTGAAAATGTTTTAAAGTGTTTTTCTGAGGAGGGCATTTTTTTCTTTTCTTTTCTTTTCTTTTTTTTTTTTTTACTTTCTACTTGAAATACTTCTATGCAGTTTTAATTTCCTGTTTTTGTTTTTATTTTTTCTTAGCCATGAGCACGCATTTCTCTTAGAATCATAAGAATAAAAAGTATTTTAATCTTAACATTGCATACTTCTCATACTGCTGAAATGTTAATTCTTCAGCAAGAAATTTTTTGATAGATATTTCTAAAGCTTTGTATACATAAGGGAATCATCAGAGTCAGCAAGGTCTATAAAATTCATGAGGCTAACAACTGCCAGAACATGTGTATAATATCATTTAATGTCATTGAAATCAAGAGGTATGTAAATTAGAATAGAACACATGATAGTAAAATTAAAACATAAACTTAAGAATTATGTCAATAACCTTTCTTCCCACTAATTTACACAATTATATTTTCTCTTCAAACACAGTAGACTGGTTTCTAAGTGTATGGCCAGATGTAATCCCCTCGAGAAATAGTACTTTGCTCAATCTTATCTTTCAAAATAAGAAGTTAAATTGAGCTATATCCTAAATAGTGAGAATTTCATCACTGAAAACTAAAGTTTAAATTTTTTTATTTGTCACATTCTTCAGGGATGGTGTTCATGAGGTAAGGCAAATAATAGTTCTGTTTTGTTTTTTCTCCCCCACAAATAATATAAAATACAAGTCTTTTAGGAATACAGAAGCAACTAGAACAACATAATTAAAAAAAGAGAGAAATAAAAGTAAATGAAGGTATTTGATATAGCTGCCATTATAAGGAATTTTAAAGAAGAGAAAACAAAGTATTTTGTATTTTCTCCTTAATAAGTAAATGTAATAACATTGATAAAATCTATGGAAAGTGGTTATCCTGAAACTTCTAGCAACTTATACTAAATTGCAATGAGTTGAAAACAAGGAAAAGAGAAATCCTATTGTAATATTTTGGACTATCCTCATTTAGTCTGATTTTAATAAATAGAAGGCTGATATTTAAAGTATTTTAATTAATAAATAGAAGCAATTTACATCGCAAATTCGTAATTATCATATCAATAATCAGAAAAACAATTTAAAAATTTGCTTCGTATGGAGAAAACAGGATCTATAAAACAAGTACATCTTCATTATTTTTTTAGTTTTAATATACTTTACCTAGATAATTCCAAATATCATTTTAAACACATAATCAATATAAAAATTAGTGATGTATTTTACATTCCTTTGTTTGCCGTTTTAGAAATCAGTGTTTATTTCACACATATAGCACATCAAGACTAGGAGTAGCCATTATTTCAAGTGCTTGATAGCCTCATGTAGATAGTAGCTACTCTATTTCACTAACTTTCTCAATTTTATTGACTGAAAATATGCAAAAGTCAATCAATCTTTAGATGTCGAAAATGATGGCTATGGAAGCATTTTGGGAATAATGCTCCATTAAGCGAGGTAAAACAAGTTTTCAGTCTGTAAGAACAAAACCTTTCAGTCGCACCTTTAGCTGCCACAGTCATAATGATAACATACTCTGAATCTAGTCTTGAATATCAAATGGGAAAGGAAAGACGCTCCTTCAGTGTATCTCCTCTACCTCAATATTCTACTTCACTTTTGTCATTTCTGGTCATCAAATGTGGGTCAGTTTTTTTACACATGAAGCCATGCTGTGACCTACAATTTAACTCGATTCCGACACTATCTACTTGGAGTTAGCATTCAACCCAAGGGTTTAGGACTCAGCCCCACAAAACTGCCTCCTCCCCTCTGCAGACACCAAGCGCAAGTCCAGGTTGTTAACCTGTGCTCCTAACTGATTCGCTATAAATCAGAGGTTCCCACAACCCCCTTCTCAGGTTTGATTAATTTGCTAGAGCAGCTCAAGAGAATCCAGGAAAACAGTTTACTTGCTGGATGACTGGTTCATTATAAAATAATATAACTTAGGAACAGCCAGATGAAAGAGATGTATAGGGCAAAGTATGGGGGAAGGGGCACGGAGCGTCCATGCCCTCTCCTGATGTGCCACCCTCTATGCATCTCCATGTGTTCCCCAACCCAGAAGCTCTCCAAACCCCATCTTTTGGGGGTTTTATGGTGTCTGCATTACATCGGCATGACTGGTTAAACACTTGACCATTGGTGACTGAATTCAATCTCCAGTTCCTTTCCCATTCATGGAGGTCAGGGGATGAGCTGAAAATTGCAACCCTTTCCTCCATTTGAGTTAGACTTTTTCTATGTTGACTTCTCTCTCCACACATGGTTGCACAACTAGCCACCAGTAACTTTTGGCATATCTAGATACATAGACAGACAGACAGACAGACAGACAGACAGATAGATAGATAGATACAGATAGAGAGATCTATCTAAAGATAGCATATAGATAGATATAGATATAGATATAGATATAGATATAGATATAGATATAGATATATAGATATATAGATACATAGATAGAGATATAGAGATAGAGATATCCAGCTGAAAAATAGGGTGTTTCCCAAAAAGACCAAATTAAAGTAGAGTGAGTGTTCTCATAGATCATCTTTAGTCATGTACCATTCCTGAATCCAATACTGTGGCTCAGGTAACAGGCAGCTCTTAATGGCACACCCATCATAAGCCCACCCTTCAAGGCAGGAAGTTGGCAGCAATTCCTCTCCAATCACACAGGCTGACAGTAGGGTAAAGATGGTTTCCTTATAAACTAAAATAATGCTATTTAATGAAAATGGGAGTGAGGATGAGAGGCAAAACCAATAGCACAACAAACAGGGTGTACATGTCGAATCACTAGGTAGAGTGTTTTAGTAAACTATGTAATAAACAATGAGTGTTTAAGCTAAGGAGATGGAAAATTAGGGCTGGATTCAAGGCAAGCTTAGGGTAAGGGCAAACACTGGACAGAATTTGATGAAGGATTGTCTATTGGTTGTATGAGAGAGGGAAGAAAAAGAAAATTTCTAGTGTCTGGTCTTAGTGAATAAACTGAATTATAGAGCCAATCATGAGAAAAATATCCTATTGTCGATTCATAAGTGGAATTGATAAATTATGCAATGATGTCAATGAAATATTCCAGTATGCAGGTGGACCTCAAGAGAAATCTGGACAAGTGGAAGTTAAAAGTTTTTAACTGAATGAGAAAATAAAGAAAAAAAAATGTGTAGTGAAAAGAGGAGATAGATTGAGGAACAGAACAGATGGGAAAAAGAGATATACATGAGAATGACTATTACTCTAACTCTTCTCAAATAATTAGGAACAAATTGGAACATGTATTTTTCAGTAAATATAAAATAAACCCTATTAAATATTTTTGGTCTCATCTAGTTATTCAAGATGATTTGTCTTGTTATAAAAACATATTCTACTCCTGCCTTTCAGAAAGAAGTCTTCTGGGTTTAGCTTCAGCCACCATCCTGTTGATAATCAACTTCCAAATTCTTACTGTCTTGTGTCTATTCCCTCCTTTTATCCCACTAAGCACACTTCTCCTATTTCTCTTCTCCTCATTTCTCCATCCCTCACCCTATATTTTTCTCTGTTTTCTGGTCTGGTACCTGCTAGATGTCCATCTTATTAATTTGAATCTGGCTTCCTGAGTAATGTTTATAAATTTATATCTATAACCTGTTTTCTGCTAGTCCGTCTATAACATTTACCTTCCAACCCAAAGCCATTTGACTACCTCAACCTCAACATAAAGAAAACTGATTGACTTTGCAACTAAATCCATACTTCTTCACCTTTATAGCAAATGGGACCATTCTTCCTTTTTAAACCAAATAAGACTTTAATTACTGGCTCTGTCCTTTGATTTCAACATCTAAAATGAATATTACATTATCTGTATATTATAAGACTATAGAATATTTTGAGATTTAGCCCATTCTGTTGCTACTATTGTAATTACTAAAAAGCATGTATCGAAGTGAAAACATATGGAAAGGAACCTGCACAATTTTCAATAATCATTGTATTACACTGAAAAGATTATATTACCTTTATTCGTAACCCTCTTCTATCTACACTAATTGGATTATATTTCTCCAGGCATTGAAATTTGCTCTAGTAGTATCTACTGACCTAAAAATAAATGAAAAAGAAGTGGTGGGGGCAGGCAGAGAACACAAAGCAGACCTTTTAAATCTGCTTTACTGCACCTGTCCAAAATGCTAACGCTACTCCCTCCTCAAATATTTTGTACGTTTTCAGAGGCAAAGATACTTGAACAACAGCCTGTACTTGCTGTGTCCATTTCTTTACTTTCATTCTCTTTTAAACCCAATTCAGTCTGGTTTCTAGCATTTTAGAAAAATTGTTTTAGAGAGTATCATCAATGATGCATTTTTCCCAAATTCAGTGGACATTTTGCAGTCCTCACCAGATTATCACTCCTTTTTTCTGGTTTTTTCTCTTTCTCTATCTCTATCTCTATCTCTATCTCTATCTCTATCTCTATCTCTATCTCTATCTCTATCTCTGTCTCTGTCTCTGTCTCTGTCTCTGTCTCTATCTCTATCTCTATCTCTATCTCTATGTCTATCTCCATCTCTATCTCTATTTCTGTCATGTCTGTCTCTGGGTTATCCTGTAATCTCTCTAATAATTTCTCCTTAGTTTTCTAGATTGCCTTCCTTCAGCCTCTAAATGTCTCAAAACTACGTTTGCATACACTTCTCTTCTCCTTTCATACTTTCACCTTAGGAAATCTCATCTAGGACCATGATTTTAAATACTATACATAAACATATCCTGATGATTTATCCATTTCTATATCAAGCCCCAATCTCTTCTCTGGGCTATCAACATCTGGCCAGATGTTACTCATTCTACTGCCCTCAATAACAATACACACACACACACACACACACACACACACACACACACACACACTGCGGGTCCCAAAAACAGGTGTACACATTTTAAGAAAGGAAAACAGTATTAAAATTGTAATAATAAATATATACCGATAACAAAAGATGAATACAAGTCACATTTGACTTCTGCAATTATAAGAAGTGTCCAAAGTGTTTACCATCAGCATCCTGATACTTCTGATTACGGGGAGCTACTGCTTCAGACAATGTTACTTGTAATAAGAAGAATTTCTACTCCTTTGCTACTTCAGTGCAGGTAACCAATCCATGTGTTTCATTACAAAATGTATTTATATAGGATTAAAATATATACAGATTCAAAGAGATTAGGAAGTCAAACTATAATAAGTGACTCTGAGAAACTATGACACTAGAGGGCATTTAACGAAGTATTACCAGCATTCTTCTAGGCATAAATATTCAATAAGCTACACACACATACACACAAAAGTGACTTAAAACAGGATAATGCAGTATCCCAGGTATCAGACTTCAGGGTCAAACAGATGTAGGTTGAATCTTGTGGTTCTGTGACTTCGTGACTCCAGGAATCCACTGAAAATTAACCTCATGTTATTCATAATAAAGGCTTAATAAATATTACCTAATACTAGATATCACACATTATGTTACATATTACATTTATAACAATATATTAAATTGTTTTATATTTATTTTTATATAAATGTAATATACAGATTATATTTCTGACTCTAAGTCCTATTTTTCTCATAATAAACACTCAAAAGACCAGAAACTATATCCAACCTATAAGTCAACATATTATGTTTATTGTATAATAATATAATGAGAGCCAGACACAAAGAAAGAAAACAACTATTAACTGATATGAAATTATTCCCACTCTTTTACAGAACTTTCTGGGATGATCTTTGGTTATCAATTCTGTTTTTTAGAAACTACATGATATATCTCCTTTCATCTAGTTGAAAATCTAGTAAAAATCACTAACATTCTGGTTGTTAAAAAAGTACCATAGCCATTTATTGTTTAAGTAGAAAAGAGCTAAATTATTAGTACAAGTAAACCATGTATTGCTGAAGAGAGTACATTGAACAGTCCTATTTCAGCACTACATATGATCCCTTAGCTCTATCCAACATCACCTAGAACTCCCTAAGGTCTCTGAGGGAACTTACAATAACTATGTGAAAAATCACTCCTCGGGGAACAGTAAAATTGAGTGATCAATGGTCAGGTCAGGGACAAAAAATTGCTAGTTTCACTCGGAGATTTCTGGCCTCAAGCTTTCTTTTTTACAGTTTTGTCCTTCATATTTCAACTCAGTTGCCTTCCTGTCTCTTATTCCTAGGTTCCTCAATGTAGCCGATCATCTTTTCTTTATTTGGTCTACACATATTTACTGAGTGCCTACAATGCGTCCACAATACGGCAACAAACTACAACTACTTTTGCTAATTATAATAACAATAATGTTCACAATAAATTAACACTGAATGAGCAGTGACTCTTTGCCAGGTGCATGTATCAACTCACTCAATCCTCTTACCAAGTAAGTAATGTATCTTTTTCCTTTTCTGATGAGAAAAAATAAGTCACAGAAAATAAGGCAAGATCTCAGCCTTATAAAACAAACAGTCTAGTGGGGTGATTTATAATAAACAGATGCATAATAAAATTGGATACAGAAATGATAAATAAATCAACAAATTATTAAAGGGAAGACAACAAAAGGATTCTGTAAAAGCAAACAGAGATACAGGATATGGAGATGAGAAAGAGGAAAACATGACTGCTGTTGCTAGAAAATATGGCAGGAGGTAGAGAGTAGCAAGCAAGACACAATGTTGAAGAGGCAGCAAAAATTTCAGTTACACAGGGGCCATGTATGTCCTACCAAACGGTTTAGACTTCATCTCTGCATTTAATGGGCCCATAGTTAATGATTTACAGGAGCTCTTACTTAGGAAAGTAATATTTTTTAGGTATAAATATTTAATAATCTTTCTGATAGTTATATGGAAAATGGATTTGATGGAGACAATACTGGAGGAATAACAGGACATTTTTGAAGTCATCAAGGTAAGAGATAATAGAGCCCTAGACTAAGACATGACGTTAGAGATGAAGATGATGAATAATTCGATAAATAAACCTCAATGACTGATTCTGCATGGTGAAGTAGCCCTTTGTTCTTTGTCTTAGACTTTTCCTTAACTCAAAATCCCCTTGCTCTTACACCCCTAGAAACATGTGGCCCTAAGCCTAGGATGTTTAGCAGGTAAATATCTGTGCCTGAATATGCAGACTTCTTTAGAACCACAACTTTCAATCAACTAAAGAAAAAACTATATAAAAGTTTTCAAAAACCAAATTTGCTTTACAGTAAATCAACAATAAACATAAAAATTATAAACACCTATCTTAAAGAGTGTAAGGGAGAGCTTATAAACAAACAAAAAAAAAAATTCAAAAGAAAACACTGAAGAATAAAACTGAGTAAAACATAAAGAAAATTAAAGATTAACTTTTTCTGATACTAAAGTTGGGCATATTCCAAATTTTTGAAAAGAAATCACCTCTAGATTTTTCTCAGGCATAGGAGGTGAAAAGGAAAATGTGTTACTTGATTATTATGCCTTGGGAGGGTCACTGATAAATTAGAGACACAAATGAAAAGCTATGTGACACTTACCTGATTTAATTATTTCATGCTTGAAAAAAAAAGTAATAAAAAGAGCAGTTCCTCGAAACAGTAGCATCATAGGCATAAATATATTGCATGAGTTAGAAATGACTGCTCTTCACAAATAATAGACATGTCAAAAATTAGACAACTACAATTGTAATAAAATAAATACAAACCACCTACGTAATTCTAAACTATCTAGTTGCCACATCAAAGAAGTAAAAAGACACAGGTGAATTAATTTTAATTATCTATTGTGTATTAATCAATATATCCAAATCATTAACATTTCAATATGTAATTCATTTAAAATTATTACCTTGATAATTTACACTCTTTTTTTCTACTAAGTCTAAGTCTACGTATGTATTTTATATTTACAGCACATCCCAAGTGCTCAGTAGCTCAGGTTACTAGTGTCTAGAATATTAAAAAAACACAGGTGTGAAATACAGGAAAACCATATTTTTTTAACAGGAAGATAATCCTCCTTTAGACTAAATCCTGAGAATACTATTACTTTAGCCACTCATTTAATAAGTACTTAGTTATGTTATCCACTCAACTGAATAAATAGTGTTAATTCCTTAACATGTTGAAAGCCCTGTGTCAAGGGAACACTCAGATTATTTAGAAAGGATCCTGCCCAGATAATGATTATGGATTAGTAGGACATTATCTTCCTTCCTTCCTTCCTTCCTTCCTTCCTTCCTTCCTTCCTTCCTTCCTTTCTTTCTTCCTTCCATCCATACATCTATCCATCCATCCATACATCTACTATCCTTCATTCAATTTGCACATACGGAACCTATGCAGATTGCTATGTTTGTCTTCAGTGCTAGAATAGCATAGACAGAAATAATTACCCTATGGAATAAAAATGCTAAGACAGAGACTTGTGCAAGCTATAACTGTCCATGAAGAGGGGAGAACTGACACAAAATGAACTTCCACAGAAATAACGTACTAACATGGGTAAACACATGCATCACAAAGCAATATGGTATGTCTTAGACTATTTATAATTCTAAATGATTGGATAATAGGATTAACAAGGGGAAAGTAGCAGAAAATGAAGGTAGAAATAAAAATGGAGACTAAACTATAAAATGCTTTTAGACCTTGCTTAGGACTTCTGACTTTATCTTACAGATTTGGGGAACTAAGTCCATCATCTTATTGGCTTATAAATTTAACTTTGTGGAAGATTTAACTCTGTGGAAGACGGAGTTGAGTGAGATCAAAAGTATTGAGAGAAGACTATTAATATTTTATTAGTGAGAGCTGAAAAAAAAAAAAACATACTAAGGACTTCTCAGAATTCAGGAAGTTTAGAATGGAAAAAAACAATAGTTAAGAATTCAAGTTAGCATGCATTCATATGTATTAATTTATTTATTCAATGAATATTTATGATGTACTTACACAACTTTTCCGGGGTGAGGAATATGGCAATAATAAGACAAGCTAAATTTTATATTTTATGGGGAGCAAATTTTAATTAAATCAATATGTAATTTTTTTTTTTTTTTTTTTTACAAATGGTCCATGAGACAAATGGGGTAATATATTGGGAGAGAGACTGGAATGGAGGCACTATAGTTAGGCTGATTAGAGAAGGGTTATCTGAGATGATTGATGTTTGAATTTAGACTTGATTAATGAGGAGTCAGTCAGGAGTAAAGTGCCTCAGAGGATAAAATGAGCTTGAAAGTTCAAAGAAGAGAATTGTGGCCTGTGTGTCTGGATCAAAAGGGGTTTATAAGAATGTGATACTTGTATACACGTGATCAAAGAGGTGGGTAAAAGTCATATTAACTATACCCTAGTGGGTAAGGAATGCATTTTGCATTTTATTTAATGTGATCAGAATCTATCACTACTGAGGTAGTAACAGTATTATTCTTAGTTTTTATGAAGTCCCCTCTTGCTACTCTGTGGATAATGGATTGGACATCCACACAATGGAAAGAACAGGCAGCGACATAGGGTGGCCGTGTAGGAGTTGGAGAGAAGGGAACTGATTAAGGATGCATTGTGAAGCTGGATGAGTAAGTGTTGCAGACAGCTGAAGTTGAGGTGGGGTATCAATGAAAGAAAAATATCCAGGTAGACTCCTAAAGTTTTCTCCAAAGCTCTGGGTGAAATGTGTTGTCACTCATGCAGGGAAGACTGCTGGAGAATCAGATGTAGAGGGTCCCCTAGGAATCAGGGTAAGTTTCCAGGCTTCTAGTGTCAATGACTTGAAAGGAATTATAAGACTAGGAGGAGGTTGAGTAGCAAAATAAAAATTACATACACATATGTGTGTGTGTATATATATATATATATATATATATATATATATATATATATATATATATATATCAATCACAGTATCAAAGACCATTTAGTTACAACTGGGAATGCGAATCCTGATAGCTTGACAGTAAGGCTTTCAACCTTGATAAATTGAGAGCTTCCTATTACAGAATATTAATAAGTTATTAATCATTCAGATGTTTAACATGAAAACAGAATTAAAAGTGAACAAATTAAAATATAAAACACATTTGTTCCCCCATCCTCTTCTGCCAGGGCTGCTTAAGGCAATAATGGATGACTTGTCAGAAGCACTCATAATGAATTCATTATATCGTATCCTCACACCCCCAACTGAGTTGCAATAAGTTTGAAGCTCTGGGACACTTTTTCCTGGATGCTATTTACAGACTGAGAATAAGAGCACAGAATAGAACACGTAAGAAATGTATATTTCCACTAGCTGGTATGTAAAATCTAGATCAATAGCTTCCAGGCCTTATTTCGTAGACTGAATCAGAATCACCTAAATTACATATTAAAAATCCTTATTTTATTTCTCTTCCCCAGACGTACTACAGAAAAACTTCCAATGTTAGACTCAGGATTCTGCATTTTTATTAATTTCCCTAGGCGCACCTCATGAACAGGTAGGTAGGAACAACTGATGGTCCTCAATTGGGATTACTGACATACATTTTGAAGTGCTAAGAAATATGATCTTAGCCTATCTGGAATACCAAAAGAGACTAGACTCCAAACAGAAACAAAGCATATATATATATATATATATATATATATATATATATATATATGCTTATATATTTAATAGAATGACAAGGTAGTGAAAGATGGATAACATTATAGGGAGATTAGTACATATTTCAGTTTATAAAACTTCATAGTCACAAAAGCTAGAACCTTGTTATCAACCATCAGGTAGTCAATAAATTTCCTTAGTTTTCTCAGGCTAATAATATTTATTTACTCTATGGTTTTACATTACTCTGGCTTCCTGGACCATGTTGAAGAAAGAGGATGCTGATGGTACTAATTCTCATCTGTGAAAAGTCCACATGAAGGGCCTGTATTAAACAACAAATGCTACCTCCATTTATGTTTATGCTCATCCAAAAGCAGAACTGTGTCCTCGAGGACATTCGGAGAAGTAATGTTCCCCAAAAAAGAGATATTTAACCAGGGCACATACAGTGCTTACTATAAGCAGTTAAAATACCCATACCCTTCAAAGTCTAGCTTAAATATTATTTCACTGGAGGTTCCCTGATGACCCTGATGCAGCCCTTTCCACTAAAGACAAGTTCTCCACTATAGATGCACAATTAATACTTTATATCTGTCTGCATTATTCTTCTGTCAAATAGTTATCTCTCTGTCCTCCCTGCTAGATATAGAGCAACTTCTTCTGCAGCCAGAGATACAGTAGTTTTTTTCCATAGAAATTTTTTGATTGGATTAAATCTAACAGTAAGCAGTATATGCAGTGTAAATGCCAGAAGCTTACTTTCATCTACTTAGCTTAGTTGTGAGAATGTGATTGTCAAGAGACAAATTGTAAACAGCAATAATAAAGTTAGGTGAATCTTTCAGAGTCTTTGAGATGTCTAGGATGAATCACAGATGGCACCGGTATCCATCAATACGAGTCACTCCAACTGAACAAGAATTTAGGTGAATGGAAAACACTTCCCAGACAAATCAATCTTTTTGGACATATCAGCTCAACTAGATGCCAATTCTGCAAGTGAGAAGCAAAGAATTCTCAAATACATATGCTTATGGCAAAAAGAACAAACGAACAAAAATTAAGAATTGACTCTTACCATTATCAGAACACAAATGAAGATAAAGGAAGCCTGGAAAAGGAGCAGATAACGAAAGATGCTTTAAAAACATTTGGTCTAAAGAGAAACATTTTATGGTCTATGATTTTGATTGTCTCTCTATGTTTAAGCGGAAAAATTATCTAAGCCCATTTGAGCCCAAACCTATGTCACTCTAAATAAAGTTAGAGGAGGATGATATACATGTGTGCCATCATCACTGACTTCTCATCATGATTGCTAATAGGTGTGAGACAGTTTTCAATGCTATGCTTCACAAAGCAGGTAACAGATGCATCGGTCTCAGGGTTTTCGTCCTAAATTGAATTTCTGTCAAGAACGCAACAGCAACAAATCAGACAAAGCTTCTGTGACATGCCAGGGTTTCAAAGTGCACCTAGAGAGAATTATTCTCCCACAAGTGTCATCAATATACGTTCATGCAAGACTTTCTATTGTCTGTATTAACTATTATAATTTTACCACTGCACAGTCATTCAGATTACATTATTAATACCTGTGAGGACTCTGTGTAGGCTTGACCATGATTCCTTCAGGTAGCCAGCTGAACTTGATAATAGCTCTTATGAAGTAACATAAAACATATCATTTATACATCAACCACCTGATATGACTGCACACACATACACACATGCGCGTGCGTGCGCACACATATGAAGTGATCTCAAATGGAAGAAATGATAATATTTCAAAATGCCTTTTTTAAAGTTCACTTAGTTGTTGTAAAATCGGCTGCATTTTCTTAGAAAAAAACATAGGATGTTTAGTTTTCTAGGCTAATTTCTAAAGCCTCTTTAGCTCACAATATAGCTAAAAGAACAAACAGCAATATCATACACGTTAGCCAAATTTTATAGTATCGTCTTCGTGGGAAAATCCATTTTCCCAAGTGTAGTGGCAACCCATTACCCTTACTAGCATACACTCACAAGACCACACATCCATATATTTTCTGGGACTCTCTCCTTATTTGCCACCCCACCCCTGCAGTTAAAACAGCGAGAACTTTAATTGGAAGTCAAGGATATAAGAAAAACTACGCTTCATGAATAAGTTAAATAATAATACCTAGAAATTGACTTCAATATGCAAGGACAATAACTAATTCTATGTTCATTGTCCAACATATTTTGATTCCTAAAATAAAAACTTACAGGGATAACAATTTATAGAAATGTAATGCCTTAATATTTCAGTTTCATTGAGTCAATCCATCCTCCCTGCTCCCCACCAAAAATAGTATCTTGCTAGTAGAAATAATTTTATTTCCGAGAAGATCTGATTTCCGAGAAATCTATACGGAATATGGCAACTGTGCATATCTGGGATTCTTGTTCTGCAATTATAAGATCAAGGACATAATGCATATCTGAATAATGTATTATGCTTTCCTCCCAAGCCTTGATTATTACAAGTCTTAGAACATTTGAAACAGAGTGCAGAAAAAAAGATTTCTTACCCTTGGGGGGAAAATATCTGTCTCTGGAATGCAAAAGAAACACATTCCAAAATTAGATTTAAAAAAATTGCAGTCTCTGGACTCTAATAACATTACAATCTCTAGTTTTACGTCCCTAATTAAATTTTATGACAAAATTATAAGACTGATTATTTTTGCACTAATAAAAATTTCTAACAAATATATCAGCAAACATTACTCCACTTGGACATATCTTGTTTAGCTTCCACAGTTAAACAACTGTAAACACCCCTCACTACCTTGTCTTACAAATAAATTGCATAAAAGTAAAATATCAAATTTATGAAATCACTGTGATATTGGATAAAGTAAGGAACAAAAAGTGACTAAATCGCAAGCTTCCTGAAGTTAATGTGCCTACTCTGTACTTGTATTTGATTATAAAGTATAATACACTTTAACATCTTCCCAAAACTAAAGGTTGAGTTCTATTTTGAGTTTACTAAACCAAAAAATTTGCAATTTATGTTATTCCACTTCTTAGAGTAAAAACACTTCCCTTTTTCTCTTGCATTCCATTTTTTTTTACAGTAATTCTATCACAGGTATACTGTTCCACTAATAGTAAAATACTAAAGTTTAGCTATAACACAAATTTAAGAGGGACATCTGGCAGAACAGAATCATTTTCTGAACCTAACAAGATGATTATTTTTTTAATAAAAGCAAATGCTTAAAAAAATACAGAGGAGCTTATTATAATTAAAAGCCATAATCTCCAGATTAACTTCCACACTCTGAGTTCAGCTCATCAGATGCACTTACTTGGAATTCTTTCTGTTGTTACTTCTCCATAGCTGCAAACAATAAACTATTATGTATATTTTTAAATTTGAACATATATGCTCATTTTTATTGGGTTATTTAACATTAACCACTGATCTCCTGCTATGCTAGGTTAATATTAGTTCACTTATATCAGGCTCCTCTTGCCGATAAACCTAGTTATAATATTACTGTCAATTATTCTATTAGTTGCATTTGCATATTTGTAGATACCATATCTAAATCTCTATTTCCTTTTACATCAACCACAGACGGGATATCTTGATTTTTCAGTTTTTAAGGTGAGCATATTAATCTCTCAATCATTCAATTTTCATCATTCCCATTTCTAATTTGTTTCTGCCATTTTATTTTTTGTTTTGTCAAGGTTCATAACATTTATATTGTGTTCTATAATCTCAGCTGAAAAGGCTACATGCTCTGAAGTATCCCTTAGAATGCCAAGTGTCACTCCATAAAAGTAGAGAAAATTATTATCTCTTTAAATACCTTTTCACCCTAATTTCCTATTCCAACATGGTAGTCATATCCTTAAGGGGAAACCATCTTGTGATATTTATAGCATATTGAAAAACCAATCAAATATCTTGAGGATGTTGAGGGAACTTATCCTGAAGATGTTGGAGATTGGGGAAAAAGAAGTTATAAATGATGTCTTCAAATTCCTAAAAGGCTTTCATATATGAATAGAATTTCTATATGGCACCAAGTGAATGGGATAACAATAGAATAATACAGCAAGCAGGAGATGACAGAATTAATCAAAATTAGAACTCATGGGATTTAAACATTGGCTGAGTGACCATTTAGCAAAAACATTGCCAGAAGGCAGTCTACAGAAAGTTCATGAAATGATTTTAAGAGAACCTAATTCTTTGAAATTAAAACACAAAAAACATCAAAAGAACAATAACTTTTATTCTGAAAGTCCACATCTATAATTATAATGTGACTATTCAAACATTGCAATATCCCACAGTTTATGTGGTGAAAAATAACCTAATGAACAATAACTAGTAGTAGCTCCTTATTAGTATCACCATTGTTTTTAAATACACATTGAGCATCATATTGATTGACTCAAAGCCTTTAAACAGTAATTGAGGTTTATTATACTTTTTATTTATTTATTTATTTATTTATTTATTTATTTATTTAATTAATTTCTGTCCTTGTGTTACCTCTGACTCCATGATTATTAGCTCAGGAATTCACTTCCCTGGGTCTAAGGTGTGAATGACACCAGTAGATTAAAAAAATAAATAAATAATAAAACTACAGTAAACGTTTATAATTCAACAATGAATTCTTTATTTTCTCTCTTAAAGTATCATTAGGATTTTTTTACTGGGTAGGCAATCAAAATATCAGACAATACAGCCTTAAGCATGAAAAGGATTTGAAAAGCTCTGAGTTCTCTGACTTCACAGGCAGTAATGTTACTGTGGGCAGAAAGAGCAGGGCCATGGGAAGGGAGGGGGAGAATGGGAAGGAGAAGTTAAGGGAAGACAAAGGAGAGAGGAGATGAGATCCTCTTTAAGAAAAAGTGCAGCTACTAGACCTGCCAAAACTAGATTTTGGTGGCCAAGAGCAGATCCAGGATGCCATGTTGCTTCCCAAGGTGAACTTTAGCTAATTATAATGGATTATAATATTATTAGCACGGTGATTGGGGAAAATCTCCACCCCCTGTGTCGCTATGACAGTACTGACCAAAATAAATAACGACACAAATTCCTTCTCCTGATGGGAAGACATGGTCAGTGAGGACTCACATAGGAATGCCTATAATGCCACCCCTGAGTATTGAATATTTTGTGCCTTCGTTTTTAGTGAAATAAATTCCCAAGGCCCATTATTCTTTGGGGCAGCTGCTCTTCTCCAGGCCCGCCCACTCTCGCCATCTTGAAAGTGTACTATCCTTCTAATAAATGTGCTGCTTACTTGGCTTATTTAATGTATTTCTGAATTCTTTCTCGTGGTGTACACCAAGAATCTCGTTTTTCGGCAACAGTTCGATCTGAATTCTCAGTGTCATTAGAGATTTTTTTTCCCCTAAGTATCATATTCTTTCTAAAACTGGCTTTTCTCTTTCTGTCAGAACTAGCTACTACATTGCCAAAATTTACAATCTTATATCCTAGTGAAAAGAGACTGTATTTCCCCATACCTCTCAGAGAAAAGAGGAAGCTTTTTACTAGAAGACACAAGCACATTTTTGCAATGTCTTGAAGGGGAGCAGAGTTTGCCACCCCAAAATACGTCTCTTTGGGATGCTGACTTTTAAGAAATAATAGACTCAGGAGAAAACTTTGGTTTCTACCCCCCCAAACTGCCTAGAAGAAATTTAGATAGAGGACCTGAGGGAGATTTCATCTCAGATAACTATAGTTTAATACAAACCAGTGTGAGATAGACAGAGAGGAACCTAGAAAGGCCCATTTGTTCAAGGTTATCTCTGTGCCCTATTGTTACAGATAGCCCAGCTAACATTTATTTACCAAGCATTCAATCGTCCATCTCCATGTGAATTGCCTCCCTGCCCTCTGAAGTTCCAAAGGACAACCTGTCTATCTCCTTAGCTCCAGAAAGGCATGTAACCCTTAGCTGCCCAATGCGTCCTCTGGTCTCATATTCTTACGGCACCTTTGCATGTACATCTGTAATAAACTTTAGATATTTTCTCCTGTTAATCTGTCTAATGCTAATTTGATTATTAGTCCAACCTGAAGAGCTTAGAAGGTGGGAGAAAAATTAATTTTTGACCTCCATAGCCCCCTTGGTTCAAACTGACTGACAGGCCCAGGCCTAATGAAATTAATGTGAGCAGGAGAATGAATTTCACAGATTCTAACCTGCTTGGATCAGTATAGCCTAGTTTGTAGATCTGTGAATAGGAGTTGTACCATTCTTCAGAGTGAAGTCAGGTTTCTGTTACCACGAAGGGGGTGTGGAATAGCAGGAAAGATATTTGGAAGTGATTGGTAAAATCACTTCCCTGTAGGAGCTTAGTTCTGCAAGGTGTGTTTGCACATACTATAACTATCCAGTGGCCCAAAACTTGAGGCAGAGTAATTCATTTAAGCCCTATAACTGTGACTTTTTCAGTATTTGAAGAGGTTCATGTTTAATCACCACTAAGAAGAAGTAATGAGCTCTATCCCCCATCTGTGTGAAAGGCCTTGAACACTAAACAATGAAAGGATAGATTTAAAGAAAACATTCTCTGTCAGACCGAGGTGTTGAAACTCTGAGAAGTGGTAGGGGCAGAGATCAGGAGCATATGATTAAAGTTGAATTTAAGGGGAAGTATTTTATCTGAACAATTTAAAGTGAGCAGCAGCCTTTAAAACCTAGGAGAATTATGGTTTCTTAGGAATTCTCTGTTTCATCTGGTTGAGTACATTTATTGCTATGAATTATTTAATGTCTAAAGGAAAAGAACCCTGAAAGAGAAATGGCTGCATTTCTCCCATGGTAAGTTTTTAGAAGAAAATGAAAAACAGTTCTCAATAGCATTAAAACTTGAAATGCTAAGGACAGCAATTTCAACTAGAGAAAGTCTGGTAGTGGCCAAATCCGGTGGCTAAGACAAAAGTCAAGAGAGAGAAAGAAATTCCTAGGTACAACTATTTCTGCTTCCCAGAAACAACGGTCTATATAAAGGGATCTATTTATTCTCAAAAGCATCTGTCTGAAGAACTGTGGTTGAGGGAGGTAGCAACACAGAGCAGCGGTTAAGAATGTGGCTGTGGAGTTGACTCTTTCAGGTTAAAATGCTTAAATTCCTGGCTGCATGATTTATAAATTCTGTGGCTTTGGGCAAATTGCTTAACCTCTCTGACCACAGGCCCCCTATAGGTAAAACGGTGATATTAATAGTTCTTAGTTCATTGCTTTGCTGTGATAAAATTGTGCGAAGCCCATGTAACAATGTTTGACTCCGAAAGGGACTTTACTAAATCTCCACTAACAAATCACTGGGGATAACCTGAAAAGTTAAATGTAAGTAGCATGCAGCTATGCTCCAGAAGGAGCCATGGAGATCTTGGGGAAAACTGAGATACAAAGACATTCAGATGCACCATCTGGTTCCAACAGATCCAGTCAGTTCACCACCAATCCTCCAGGAAATGACTGTTCGCGCTGAGATGCTTCAGAGAATTCCCAATTTCTCTTTTTGACTATATTTTATTTTCATAGATAAACTTTGATCCCTGGGCTCCTCTTTCCAACTCCACTTTTTTTTTTTTCTTTTTACTGTATGTATATGGAAGAGACAAAATTAGTCTCAGTCTCTCATTTGCCATCTCCATGTAAATGTTGACACTGAATATTGGTCTAAAGTCATCAAAACACATCATGGCCACTGCTAGTATATGATTAGTTTGTAACTATTCAAAACTTGACCCCTATTATAAGGATGATGTCTTCGTATAGCAGGCAGTCTCAACCTTGGATGTATATCAGAAACAATTGTAAAACTCTTTTCTTTTCTTCTTTTTTTTAAGAATGCACAGTGGCATTACCAATTGGTTACTTACAAAGTTCCAGGAACTATTCAATGTAGTTTATATGAATTAACACATTTGACTCTCAACTCATCTAATCCTCATGGTTATCCAGAAAGGTAGGCTGCTGTTATCACTCCATTTCCCAGATGAGGAAATTGAGACACAGGGAGGGTAAGTAACTTGCCTAAAACAGCATAGCTAGTAAGAGGTGGAGTTGGGATTGAAACCCAAGAAGTCTGGCTTTAGAGGCCATATACTAACTGTAAATATTAGAAAGCAAAACACACTTTTGACATTTGCGCTCAAGGAATTAGTGGAAGTAAATTAACTGAGAAAGATTATCATTAGTTATTATCTCTATGGCCAAGGGGAATTCTGTGCAATACTCCAGCACGAGCTTCTTGGGACAGAGCAGTGTGCTTCTGTCAGAACCTGTCAAGATCGGGACTGTGACTGATCACAGACCAGGCATCTGCAGGAAATCAGGCTCCCAGAGGAAAGCCGTAGAAGGAGGAAAACCTCTAACATCCAAGTGATAGTTAGTCATAGTCATGGTTCTTCAGGAACTAATTAACTACGCACACTGGTCAGCTCTGAGGAAGGCCACCTACTTTCCTGCACAGACAGCTGCCCTAATTCTGGATACACAATCGAAGGACACAAACTCGAACGACTTCCATTCTCTGTCTGTGGGTTCTATTCAGTAAAGGTGCAAAATAAATCAGCTAGAGAGAGCAGTACCACCTAAATTTGTAGGAGAGAAGATAGGGTGAATTATACGGATATATATAATATTTATGCTCATCTGATTCTGTGCACAACAATTGTAAATTCTTTACAAGTATTTTCAAATAAAATTATTTGCTGTCATTGTTCAGAAATAGTCAGAGATACGTGTATTCTTATCCTGATCTGAAGCAAAACACATGAATGCATGTAATTTTTTGTTCAGAAACACGCATACACACACAATCATAATAATAATATATTTTAACAAAATGTTTTAATGCATGCATGATATGTACTCTTTAACTATTTTAATTAATGTTTGCCAATAGCACTTTTACTCAAGAAATGGAACTTAGAGCTAGCTGTTTTAAAGAACTCGACAGATTTCCACTTTCATCATTGTGAATGTGAGTTATTAGTAAGAATTATTAATGCAAATTTTAAGTTATGTGTTTCTAAAATACTGAGACCAGCTCTTGGCAACAAAGATAGTTTAACGTTTTATTCAAACTATACCTCAGCCTTAAGTAAATCACACAAAAAAACCTTAAAACTTTACAATTTGCTTAGAAAACTTCTAGTCTTCTAAGTCTTGCCTTTAAATACTTTAAATACTACTTGTAAAATTTTATGAATTTAACATAAACAAGTGGAAATTATTTAATAGAAACCTTTATGAAAATGGAAGTAATTTCTGGCTGATAAGGATAATGAGAAATCAAATTTTATAGAGGTAAATATAAAGTGTCATGCTATATTTGTTCACACACACAAAAAGGCAAAACAAGTGATTTTATTTAATATTGCTGTCGAGTATAAACAACTGTGTAAACTATATAACCTATGACAAGCAGATTAAATGTTATAAAAAATAAAACTATACTATTGGTCACTTAACCCTTGTGAAGATGAATGTAACCCAAATAAACCTAGCCAGCTTCATGCCCATCTAGATATCATGTCACTAAAAACCATCAATTCAACATCTCACCAAATTGAAAAGTAATTTAAATATTTACCAAAGGCACTGGAATGGATAACCCACGGTGATCACATTGCTGTCACACAACAAAATGCTACCTTTCTGCATTTCCCTTCCTCAAGTTGAAGACCTTCAATATCTGTGCATCACTCTCCGCTCCATCTCACCCTACAATGACACTTTTCTTGCTTCTAACTTCAGCCTTCCCACATCTATCTTTTCTTCCGAAGCAGTCATTTCCTAGCTTTTAAAATCTAAACAAATCTAAATATCTTAATGCATTCTTTGTTTAAGACAAGAAAATTTGATGATCCAGGGAAGACAGTGTGATGTGTGTGAATATTTTCTATTTCCATTGTATATACAAGGAAACTGATCCCTTATAGCCTTCTCATATTGACAAAGACTCACTAAAGCACATGTCCTTGTGCACTCCTTTCAATTGTCTTACATCTTCGGTGTTTGTCACTTACTACAGGGTTCCACAAACCCTGAGTCCTGATGGACTCAGGACGCTAAGGATGGTAGACCTCCACAGCCCGATGACAGGAGCCTGTGGCTACTGAGTATTTGAAATATGGCTACTCCAAGTTGAGGTGTGCTGTAAATGTAAAATATATCCCAGATTTTGAAGATTTAGTATAAAAAGATAATATAAAATATCTCACCAAACCTATATTTTATTAAGCATTGAAATGATCCAACATTTGATATATTGGATAGATTAAAATACATACTATTGAAATTAGATTCACCTGTTTCTTTTTACTTTTTAAAAGTGACAGCTGGGAAAAAATAAAACTGCAAATGTGGCTCACATCTGTGATTTAATAGACAGCTCTGTAGAATATTAGTATTTTCAAACTTCAGAGGCTGCAATGCAAAGCAAAGCACCTAAGGTATTTGATTAAGTTAATGAAGAAAACACAAATTGATTGTTTCTTGCATAGCAGATGGTCAGAGACAAAGCTGAGCTAGACTTTGCCTCCTCTATAATTTTTAAACCTGGTAGAATTTTTATTAATAGTTAACATGTTTATATCTAAAAAAAAAAAAAAAGGCATTTTATAGTCAATTTAAAAAATACAGTATTTTCCATCTCTGCTATAATTATATCTGGTTCTTTTTAATCCAGCATGTTAATTCCATAGTGCTGAGATTCTAAGAGGCACATATCTATTTTCTACTGTCTGAAGAGACATATATTCTTTAGTAAGGTATACAGAAAAGCTTAACTCTGATGCCAGCAACAATTGGTTGGGTCAACAGCTATAATCGCAGTAGACATCAAGTTTTTGAGCCTTGACTTGCCAGGCAAAGGGGATTGCTCTACATGAAGGAGGTAATTTCATGCTTGACTAGCCCTGTACTATAAATCAGAAAATTGAGTTACAGTCCTCTCACATCATGGAACCTGCTGCAAGCAAGCCTGCCTCTAAGGAGTGTTTGACAGCATTTCTTTGAGAACAAGATGCCGGAAAGAAACACATACAAGAAGGGAACCAAGTAAGGTGTCTTTAATAATCAGACACTTTGGCTTAAAAATGTTTTATTAGCCTACCTTTTCATGGTTGCGATAACTACTTCCATTTTACATGTTAAAGCTAATGATAGAAAAACTCAAGCAGCATTACGATAGGTATATAAATGTGTATCCTTCTCTACTTTTTTTCGATGAGGTGAGGTGATTTTTACTAATGCTGCTGAAACAGCTGCACTTATCCATAAAACAGTCACCTGGCACCTCACCTTACTAGGAGTGGGTAGCAGAGTAAAACGTGGTTAGTCACTACACATCTATTGAGACAGAAGTTGACATCACTCTTATCTTTAGCATTTCAACTCAATCTATTTTTTTTAAATTAACTTCTACTTTTTATCCCACTTTTTAGTTTTATATGTACTATTTATCACTGAGAATGTCTCCATTCTCTGTTTATATGCTATTGTTGGAAAGGTCAGAAAGTACAATAATATAAATGAGAGAAACACTTTAATTATCCCAATTCCAAATGTTTCTTTTATATCACTTCATTCAAATCTTTTAATCCTATGAGACAGGATTATTAAATCTGTTTTTCAGATTAGAAAACTGAGGCACACTAAGTAAATAATTAATTTTCAAAACCATTACAGTTAGTAAGAGGAAAAACCAGAGACTTAAATATTTTAAAGCTAGGGCAAGGTGCAGAAAATAAAAGGACATATTTTGAGTGTGAGATAATGCTTTGTATTTTAAGAATAAAGCAAAGTATACTTGTTTTTCCATATGATGATTTTTGTTTCCAGCATATTTAAGCAAACAAAAATAAGAAAAGTCATATCTTACTCCATTTGCTACATACAAGTACAAATGATATAGTCACCAATCTAATTTAGAAATAGTCTGCTGTTTACGAAGTGTTCTCTGCTGTTAGGAGATGAATATGCTTATCTTTTTCAGCTTTAACATTAATAAATACTAATTAACTTACATTCAAGGCTTTAGCTGGGCTCATAATCATAGCATCTTTTTTATGTTATGTTTTTCCAGTTGGAAGTCAGCCTAGTAATAGATTTTATTTTCATTAACATGGATACATTTTATAACTGTAATTTATAATAACTTTTAATAGACCTAATTTAAAAAACCTTGTAACAATGAATCCCTATAGTACACACCTTTATTTGTCGGCCTAGTATCTACTCCCTTCTCCAGGGAAAATACCAGTGGGTGTTGGGGGATTGTTATCAGTGCATACTGCATCCATATAGTCCAAGTGGGAACTGCCAGTACTTAGTTCTTGGTCATTACTCTGTGCAGTTCAGAGGGTTCATCAGATCAAAGGTAAGTCCCTTCTCCATGATTTTTGGACATCTGTCCAGGGGATTCAAGTTACTATAAGATGAAAATTTGGAAGGCTTTGATTTCCACTCTTTGAGGGAAGTTGTAGGCCAGTGTGAGAAAATGAAGCTAATGCAGAAAGAAGAGAAGAAATGAGAAACAGAGAGATATCCCTGATTCCTAGTTGCATCACTACCCTTTCCTTGACTTAATTATTCTGTAAAATAATCAAGGAACGCTAATAGAAAAGAACAATTGTACATTATTTACCTTTTTTTTGGTGAACTAGGATGAGTTGGGTTTCTGTTACTTATAAGCGAAAGAACCCTAATGAAAATGCCATAGGAACAGAAAATATTTTCTTTTTATTTTAATTGTAATATAAAGAAAATTCCATCTTTTATGTATTCAATATATACTACGAATTAGTTATACTACTTTCTGCCATCCTCAGTTTTTAATTTCTAAGGGGGAATCTCAGGTGGTTGTTCAAGACTCCACCAAATTTTGAACTCATACGTCTCTCTTACCTACTAGTCTGGTACAGAAAGATCATTGATATGGTTTCAGATTCTGCACTGCAGCTGATCTTTAAGAAACTGCCATTGCTGAGTTTTATTATTGGATCAAATATTTAAAAACTCCACAATTATTTAAAAGGACTATTAAAATGCATGTCCCTTTTCCAACTATACATCTCTGTGACGTCTAATATTCTTCACATACTTAAACCAAAGAAACATTCCCAACAGGTTGAATGCACAAGCAGATATGGGACTTTAGCAGTTTTCTAAGACAGACATTACAGAGGTTAATACTGCTCTTGTCAGTTTCTAACTTTGTAAAATAAAGTTACTTTCCATAAAAATATGTATAATGAGATTATTATTTTAAGTGAATCAAATATATATTTAATTTTTTGCTTTAATGTCTAATATAATAATCGCAATTTGTTATTATCTATCTACCTATCTAAATAAACATAATTTTGTATTCTTCACTAGTTTTTAAGATTAGTGTTTGAGAAGTGTTGGTTTATTCTCCACATTGATAATGGAAAAGACCCCAGAATAGAAGCAACATCATGAAAGCAAACAAAAAGCAGCCCGCTGAGGTTCAGACTAGCTCTGATTGTGGTATGTGTAACAGGCTGACAACATTTAATCATTTAGAAATACGTTCACTATATTCACACACACCCCAAAGTAGTAGTAATCTGTGCTTTTGCCACTTATGCAACTAGAGATGCATGGAAGAAACGAAACATTGTCATGAAATGTGCTTACTGGTTAAATGATTGGCATAATTTAGGGAGTCAGACTGTCTGAGCTTGAATCGGTTTCTCAATTTACTAGCTCTGTCGGCTTGAGTGATTTATTTGACCTCTAATATAAGCCACTGTTCTTTTATAAGCAGAGAACTATGATCGTACCAACTTCAATAGATTCTAAGAATTTTAAATAGACATCACATACAAAATATTTAGCATAATATGTGATATTCAGTAAGGATGCTCTAAATATCAGCCAGTATTTCAATTATTATTACTATTAATCTTATTGGATTCTCAGATTAAAAGACTTTCATAGAGGCGAGAGGTAAATAATTCCAAATAATATCTCAAGAAAAAAGAGAAAGTCTGAAATATTCTTAAAGAATACACTAATTAGTGGATTTTGTTTGACATTCATAATATTAGCTTAGATATCATTAATATAAGGCATTAAATAAATGACTAAAATGGTGAAATACTGTTAATATTAAGTATTGATCTATAATTCATTTTTTAAAGTAAGAAAAATCATTGTTGACAATCTCTGAGAGACATGCAAATATAGCATACAGCAATCCTGGATCAAATAATAATTATTTCTAGTTTTACTTATGAAATTCAGTTATTATTCATAGTAAACAAAAAAAGTTTTTTATAGTTAAATGTTAAAAAAGCTATATCTCCTGTTGTGAAAGTTTATCAAACTCACTGGCTTTAAAAAGTAAAACAGTGTTGCTTCATTTTCAAGTTTTAATTATTTCTTTGGGAAAAGCACCTATTCTTTTAAGTGAAGTAATAAAATCTAAAATTGTTGTTTTACTAACGTATTTACCAGAGAGGGAAATGTTAATATAATGGGAGAAAAGCTATAAATATGAGTATCAAATAAGTGCCTTTTTGGTAGTTAAGCTGAGAATGTTTTCTCTCCAAGGATAAAGTGTTTTTATTTTAAGGAATACATTCTTATTTTATTAATTTGCTTCTGGATTCTGATCTTAATTCTAAAACCTATTCTCCTATTAAATGCTTTACTGTCAATACGGTCTATAAAACAGAAAAATGACACATTATACAACAATAAAAGATGAATTAAATACAAAAGGAGTAGATCCATTGAACACTTGTTTTATCACTAACATGTTTATGATGATCTACAGTTATTGATATTAAAAGATAGCCATGATACTAAATACAGAGCAGATTTTAAAGGTATCCATAAAATCTGCCTAAGTAACACATAAATAAATTATCTAGTTATATATATACAGACAGAGATATCTGTATAAGGATATTAGTTTAGATAAAGAAGTTTGCAGTTATGAACAGCAAAATTTTAACCACACTTATTTTGGGTGGTGATTTTTATATTATTTATTATCTGATTATGAATTTTTGGAAATTTTTCCAAGTGCATTTCATATATTTATAATAAAAAAGATAATAAATCTATTTGTTTCAACAAATGCATATAAGTATAGAAATGTGTACCTTTCATTAAGAAGTTGTAAATGGAGATATTCAAAAGTAATATTTACACTGATTTTTTAAATAAGTGATTTGTTGACCTGACTGAGAAAAAGAACTACAAAAATAAAATAAAATAAAACAAAATAAAGTAAAATAAACCAAGGAAAGAAAAATGAACTTCCAGATACATTCTAGTTATGCTGAAGTAATAAAAGATTAAAGAACAATAAATACATACACTCAGTTTTTAATTTTTAATGCTGAGGGAAACAATTTCCATTTTGCTATGGCTGTATGTATTTTGAAAGAGCTTAAAATAGTCACTGAACACAAAGCACAAAAACCCAAAATGATTATGAGAAGGCTACAGATGTCACAAATTATTACTGATGCACTGATGCCTTCAACGCCATCTGTGTTGTGTTTGGGTTGGTTTAAACAACTTGATGACACCTTTATAAATTGGTATTCATGCTGAGTATGTCAATTGAACTACCAACTAAGAGGCATATTTTTGTAAATTTTGCTGTGAAGTTTGTTTTCAAATCAAGTATATTATAAAATGCACTCTAAGGCAGCTATAGAAAAATGTGTGTCCAAAAACATCTGCCTCCCAAAATATCTACTTGAATATGCAGTCAAGTAACAAATAGAGTTATGTCAGAGTTGGTTGAAAACATTCTTCAGGATTTTCATCATGAATGACGGTCCAAAAACCAAAAAATAGGGACACATAAATGTCCTTTCTTGAAAAACTGCTTTGCCTGGATATGAACTGTACCTGAATCCTCTTTAAGTTATAAATGTCAGACGAAAGAAATGGCCCTTAAAAAAGCATTTAGTAGGTCTTCATGGCCTATTTCAGAATGAAAAATGAAATCCAAGGCATTTTATTTTACAATAAGTATTTGTAATGTCCTTTAACATTCAATCCTACAACCCTGAAAATAAATCAGTTTTAAGAGATTATCTTCTGCATTTTACGTAATTCCTTCCCTCCCTCTCTCACTTTGGAGAATTTGATGCACACTTATAATTTTAAAATGACTATGAGAAAAATCTAAAAGAAGGTAAATCGTATGTGCAATTTACAACCAATTTTGCTTTTCGTAATTTTAATTGTAATAGAATCAGGCTGAAAAATAACATTACGTATTTCACGTGCAAATTTATCCACCCACTTGTCCATCTATCCATTTGTTCACTGAGCATTTACTGAATATTTACAATTATATATGCCAGGGAACAAAGAGATGAAGAAAATATAATCTGCGATTGGCACTCTAAAGGCAGGAAAGAGATGTGTAAAAAATAATCATAATAAAGTGTGTAATAAGTGCTATCCAAAAGGTATAAACAGAGTGCTCTGCTGAGGGATATTCTTACTAGTATGCCTGGGGTAGAATTACGGGATGGAAGGTATTAAGACAAGTCTCAGAGGAAGGAGATGATTTTGTTGGGTCATGAAAGATGAGTGGGAAGTTATCAGGTGGACTCGGCAAGGAAGGGAATTAGGGCAAAGAGAACAGCACGGTAAAGGGTTATGTCAATAAGAGAAAACTGAATGCTGTAAAAACTCCAAGTTGGTTCTATATTTCTGGATCATAAGGCACCTTTGGGGCAGTGGCTGCAGATGAACTTAGAAAAGCTGTCTGAAGGAGTTTTACATGATGCCAAGGCATTTAGACTAGAATGTCAGTAAAAGACATTAGGAAGGGAGCCATATGATCATATTTGCATTTTGAAGATAATTCTAGCCAGCTTGTGAAAGAAATTGGAGCTGGCTGAGTGTGGAAGGAAGCTGACCGCAAAGCTGGTGACAGGGAGATAAATTAAGCAGCTATTGCAAACCCTCAGGCAACGAATTATGAGGACCTTGAGACTGGAAGAGTAGGAAGAGATGGAAGAATATGTAACTGATAGAATGAAGGACATTGTAACTTTCTGGATATGCTGGGTGAGTGAGAGGCAAGACATGCAAAATATTGAGTTATTTTCTAAATTATCAGTTCCCATGTTTCAGACACTGTTTCTTCACTCTAGATTCTATTTCCCGTTTGAAAAATTCCTATCAAATATGTCAAATGCAAAAGTAGTAAGAGACATTTTGGTATGGGCTGGTGATTCCGAGTTTATGCTTTACCAGTAGGTAAGCCAGTAGACAAGTGCTACTTCTTCCACTTAGTACTTGTACGACTGCAAGCAAGTTGCTTCCATCTCGTAGCACCTACTAAAAGAGGTGAACCAAGGAGTAAATGATCTAGAATATGGAAGGCACTTAGCACTGTACCTGGCCCATCTGAGAAATGACCACAGCTAGGCATAGGAGTAGCAGAAGACATGGTAGCTGCAGCCCCTTCACGGAGCAGTGCCGAGAGCAAAGGTTTTCAATTACTGAACGAATTTAATGACAATTCTACTCTTAAAACGTACTTGTGGATTATTTGAGTGATTAATATGTGGGTGACTTAGAATACATCAATCAAACTCCTCAAATGGTAAGTTTAATATTGAGGTAAACTGATGCATCTTCCTTCAAAAAAAAACACAAACTGGCTACTACTTAGCTGTGGCGCATTATTATACTAAAAATCTAGCCCAGCGTTGCCAGATCCTTTTTTGGTCTGGCATCTATATATTCAATAGACTTTATTTTTATAGCAGTTATGCGTTTATAGCAAACATGAGCAGAAAATATAGACTTCCCTTATACTCTCTTTCCCTTTACACCCCCTCGCTTCACCACACAGTTTTTTTATTATCAACACCTTTTATTAGTGTGGAACATTTGTTATGACTGCAGAGGCAATACAGACACATAATTCACTAAAGTCCATCATTTACATTAGGGTACACTCTTTGTGTTGTACTTTCTGTGGGTTTTAACAAATGTATAATGACAGGTAAGCACCATTACAGTATTATGCAAAATAGTTTCATGACCTTATAAATCCCCTGTGCTCCACCAATGTCCCCCTCCTTCCCTAGCCCCTAACTTCTGGAAACCACTGATTTTTTTTACTCTCTTCATGGTTTTGCATTTTTCAAATTGTGATATAGTTGGAATCATAACAGAGTATAGCCTTTTGGGACTGCCTGCTTTCACTAAACAATAGGCATTAAAGGTTCCTCCATGTCTTTTCATGGCTTGAGAGCTCATTCTTTTTATTGCTGAATAATCTTCCATTGCCTGGATGTAGCATAGAAAATTGCTTATTCCTTTTTTCTTTTTTCATGAGACTAGAATTCTAGATTCTTTTAACGTGCAGTTGTGCAGTGTTTAAATATTGGCAATTAATTCAGGTTGTTGTTACTGTTGTTTACCATTGTCTGTGTCTGTTAAAAGACTGATCCCATGGCCATACTCTCCAAAATTATGACTCAATCGATCAGAAAGACACGCATGAATTTGCATATCTAACAGGTTCCCAGGCAGTGGTTCCTGGCTCACAATTTAATCCTCCATTGCCTGGATGTAGCAATGGAGGATTAAATTGTGAGCCAGGAACCACTCTAGATCATGAAACTATAAATTTGGCCTAAGAAGAGTTTTTTGATAAAATTAAGTCACTGACAGTATTCTCATGAAGAATTTTTCCTTTGCTTCAGTTGATAAGTTAAATGAGACATAATGGACATTATTTTTCAACATCCACATTTTTTAGGAGTATATAAATAGAACAATACCCATAAGAGAAATACTACAGAAAAAAGTGACATACCCATCATGATTCTTTTCCCTTTTCTGTTTTATGTAACCACGTTCATACCATTATTCATAATAAGACTTGTATCTTAAACCAAAGTAACTGCTTTCTCATTCTTGACACTGTTTTTTTGTGTGTGTGTGTGTGTTTAATGAGCATTTATTAATTAAGTTATATGTTCCTCTACTACAACTTGAACACAAATATTCTGGCTTATGCTGGTTTCTAAGAGGCACATATTCCCATAACTAAGGGACAGAAGTTCTAATGCAAAATGGGAAACATTCCTTTCTTTCCTACGTGTGTGTATGTATGTGAGTGCGTGTGTGTGCACTTATGTGTGTATAATCTAAGCAGCATAGTTCAAGGCTGTGATTATCACTTCTACCTCTCAGAGAAATCATTGTCACAGGGTTTCTTACCCTGGTTCGTGCTTCCCCAAAAGAGGGCTAAGGACAGAAATCAGGGGTTCATGAGTTTAGATGGCAAAAATACATATTTAATTATTTTCTAAATGAGAAACACCAGTTACATTAACTGTAAATGTAGGCAGCAAGCCATGGAATTATTGCAGTACCTGTTATTTTGGCACTAATGCTAATCATAGACATTTTCATAAGCATATCGCAATTGCCGGTATTCGGAAATAGCATCTATGTTTATCACTAGTTTGAAATTAGGGTGGTTATTAGAAGTACTTCAAGATAGAGGTAATATTGCAGGACGTATTACTCTATCAGAGATTTATTTTCAAATATTTTGGTGACTACATTTCAATATAATTGGATTGTTTTTGTTATCTTCATATTTCATACATTCCAAGAAGGGGTCCATAGGTTTAACAAGATGTCCCATATAGCCCATGACACTCAAAGTTTAAACCTTGGAAAACTTGCTAAAAACATCCTTCCTGTTGCAAATTAGCACTAAGGATCCCACTGGCTTGAATTATTCCATCCAGTATAGTTCTCAATTCTGCCATTTGATTAGTGACTCTCATATTCAGTGTCTATATTAGAAATGTAGAAAATTCTATATTAGAAAATTACAAAATTCAGACATAGAAAGATGTAGGTCTTTCTGAATGACACTTAGTATGTTGAAAGTGTCATGTTATATGATCAATGTGGATCTGTATAAATTGAGTTGACCTCAGCATTGATGAGAAGAGCAGAAATGAACACAGATTACTTATGCCACACACTGATGTGTTTGTTACATAAACCAAGCTGCTTCAGAAAGTGAGAAGAAAAAGCTAAAAGTAGAGTTCTTCAAATTATTAGTTAAGTTCTTAATAGTGGTATGTATTTATTTGGTAAGAATACACAGGAGTTTGGATCACTGGTTCTTTCCAAGACTGGAAGAACCAAATTTGCATTTTCTCTAATCAAATTAACAAAATAATAGGGATTATTACATATGATTTGCTCAGGAAAAAAATAATGGTTATTAAAACAACATTAAAATGAAATAATATCAGCTCTAGTATTCAAAAGACCTTATGATAATTCTTTTTAATATCCAGAGACTTTTTAATCAAGTATATGAGATGCAATATAGTTATGTTGACAAGAAGAATAAGCCTATTTTCCCAAGACTAAAAAACATTTCCATGATAACAGACATTTAGCAAGAAAAATGTGATAATCTCTTCTAGTCAACAATTAAAAATGAGAGCAAAAACAAAAACAAAAGTTCCACTTTAACAATTGCTTCGAATTAAAAAAAAAAAAAAGCTTTATTTCTCAATGTCAAATTGAGAAAGTTAATATACCAAAAGTCAATGTCCTTTTGAGGACAACCAAATGTCCCTACCAGAGGAAAAGATAAATTGGTTATACCTTCAAATAAATCTAGTAAAAGTCAAATATTCTTACTAGTCTTGATTAAAAACTTCCTTTGACTACAAAGGATTATTTTAGACCAGTTAATGTTTGTTTTTTAAACTTTAGGTGTGTCTACTCCACTAAATGCTTTCCAACACGCTCATAAAACTTAAACTTAGAAAATCCTGAGATTTATCTCCCTGAATTTCTTATTTAATAATACCCGCTATGTCCCATATTTCCCCCATTTCTCAGTGCATTTTGACTCTACAGATTGGTGTCTACTTTCTGCTTGGCCCCACTTATTTTGCCCCTATGTTAGAACTATGTAGCCTAATTCAGCCACTCCACATCCTCTTAACATGAATACTGGCATTTCATGAAGAGTTTGCAAACACTCCAAGGCACTGTCTAGCTGAAACTACTGTTAGACTGTCCAACCTATAAGTGTAGATACTGAGACTGCACAATTTCAATGCACCTTAAATTTTCTTTCCAAAGACAACAAGCCAAGAGAAGCATACATTGTAAACTTACTGTAATTAAATTATGTCTGTCTAATTTAAGTTCAAAGAACATTTTTATTCGGAATAGTCATTTGAAATTAACCCTCAAAACCCCTCTTTATTTAATTAGGCAAAGTTAGCTAAAACTCAGTTTTTCAGGAATCCAGATTCATATTTGGTGTTCAAAATAAAGGACAAGTAAAATGAAAACTTACTTGATTATCTTAACATGTGTATGTATGTTTGTGTATATTTCATCTTGTATTGATCACAAATGTCATGTCTACTAAACAACAAAGTATCAGGATGGCAAATAATTAATATTAATCTCATAACAGTGTTATCATCACCCACAATTTACCACCACTTCCACAAATGGATTATATCATTAGTGATACACAGCAGGCCAGAAGTATAAAACTCTCCAATGAAACAATCTCGAAATAGCTGACAAAGCAAGCTGTGAAGCTGAGAAACAATTTAGCACTTATGTGTTCATACTTCACTGGCGCTGCCTTAATAAGATATCCAGGAGTTTCAGAATGTCCAAATTAGACAGACACTTGTGAGACAAAAAAAACCCTAGGTTTGTATCTTGCCTGTCTGTTATAATTATTAACTACACGGTCTAGGGGAAGTCAATTAATCTCTCCAATTGTTTTTTTATTTCCCATCTGTGAAATGGGATTGTTAACTGACTTGCCAACTCATGTGCTGTTTGTAGTTCAGTTGAGATGTAGGACATGAAACCATTTTATAGATTGAAAGCAAACAAATCTAATCCCAGAAATATCGCTGCTTTACTTTCTCCTGCCTCCCTCATCTACCACCAATGAATTTCATGTAATGCTTCTTATGTCTTCTCCTTTGATTCTAATGTGTAAAGTAAATGGCAACACTGCCATTTTTGTGGAGCATTTTCTCAGTCTGATGAGATTTTGCTTCATGGCAATTGCTGTCAGTTTGGTTCAAATAAACTCATAGAAGACTTTTTTTTTTTTTTAATTAAATTTACTGGGGTGACAATTGTTAGTAAAATTACATAGATTTCAGGTGTACAATTCTGTATTACATCATCTATAAATCCCATTGTGTGTTCACCACCCAGAGTCAGTTCTCCTTCCATCACCATATATTCGATCCCCCTTACCCTCATCTCCCACCCCCCACTTTTTCTTAGGCTGGATATTCTTTCGTTGACAATACATATCATGTTTCAAGTTTTAGGGAAATGGTGGGAGGCACCTGCAAAGGAGTACAAGGTCCCGGACGTGAGGTAGTGTTAACCCCTTCATACTCAGATGGCATCACAGCTCAGCTCAGTGGTGTGCTGGAGCTGGCTAGTACCAGCTCTCACGAGCTGATTAGGGCATGGAACTCTCCACTTCACATCCAGTGATGTCAAGTCGGCACCCTAAAACCCGTGTGTGTGTGTGTGTGTGTGTGTGTGTATACACATGTATTCAAATATACATGCATGCACATGTATATACTTACACTTTAAAGATTATTTTTGTCTATTTATATATTGAAATGCAGAAGCTAACATTAATATCCCCAACTTCATTCTAATACACAGGGTCATTCTAGCTTTTCCCTTTCTATGTTTTCATCTCTTTTTTGTGACAGTAAAAAGCCTGGCTTATTTGATCTGTCTCAATGCATGCAACCAATCTCCCATCACCCCAGTCATCTCCCCCATCCAAATGAGCTCTGAAACTCAGTAGCAGGATGCTTCTCCAATCCTGTGTGGTCAGCTTCCTCCTCCTCCCCACGCTCTGTCATGTAGCTCTGGACTCCCCTGCCACCTAGCAGCTCCCCTCACCCTGCCCTGGTTCCACCATCCTTCCCAGGGCCAGCTCCTACATGGACAACTGACACCTAGCCTGCATGTCAAATGCCTCTCCCATGTACTGATGTCCTGCACACCTGACTTGGTTTGAAACCACAAACTGGCTGGCCTCCCTGTGAAAGCACTCTTCATCTCACTCAGGCGCTAATATCCCCTCTGGGACGCCCTCCTATGGGAATGCCTTCTGATGCTGTTCAGGTTCTGACATGCCAGGCGAGGCCACTTCCCATGGGACTGCCATCCTAGACTTGCACAGATTCTTCTGATACTCCCTGCATACCTGCCTTTCTCTGAGGACTCTCCTCACCCCTGCTTGGGCTCTGATGCTCATGTGGTTGCTCTCCTCATACTCTATAGGCTCTGACACCTTGGGCCACACATGATGTCTTCCTCACCCTGCATGGCTCTGATTGGCTGACCATGGCCTGTCCCCCATGTTCAGCCTCGCCTCATGACTTCTAGCCAGAAATGTTGAAGAAGAGGAATGGAAGGAAAGAGGAGAGGGAAAAGGCTTAGCTTTATTTTGAATGTGGAGAAGTTTGTGGTTATCACTCCCAAAAGCTCAAGTAAGAGACTGCCTTTTCTTTCTAACCTTTCAGACATGTAAACTAATTCCTAAAATGTGCTTAATGATCAAAACCATAATTAGTACTAAAATACCTCTATCAGCCCTAGCATATTTTTTTTTAAGTTTCTCCGTGTTTGTTGGACAAACAGAGAAGTTGACCATGCTGACTTTTCTAATACACAGTGTTTCTTATGTCCTTGTCACTTTTCCTCAACTAGAATGTAAATACCACAATGGCATGAAAAGTATCTAACTCATATTTGCAATCACAATATCTGACACAATTCCTGGCACCTGGTAGGCCCGAAAAATACTTAGTGAACAAGTAATTTGAGTTCTTAGACTGGTCTTTCGGAACAAATAGAAAGCTATTTTATTTAGGCTTGCAAGACTTCAGTAGAAACGGGCTGCATACCAGACCTACATCATGGTATCCAAACTTCTCACACAGAGCTTTAAATAATAGCTGTCTTATGCCCCAAATCTCAAGCAAAACGTGCCTCTACCCAATACTCTGTTGAGCTCCTAATCAATTGAAAAACGTCTGCTACCTGTGGAGTTTGACCCACTGATATCCTTTCTAGTGAGTTCTTCTCATAGGCTTCCTCTTTGTGTAATTTTCCTCTCAGCTTGGAACCAGGTCTTGGTGTAATTTCACTTTCTCTAGCCAAAAACTACAATCAGTGCCCCTGGTGATGTTTCTTTTATACTCCCTCTTCATCTAACAGAAAGATCCCAAGTATCCCTTGAATTCTCTCACTATGTTAGAACTCTACGTTGCATCTTATCCCAGAAAGTTATTCTGCTGATTCTAAATACTCATAAAACTTAAGGATTAAAAAAGAACAAAAAGAAACCTCAAATAATAAAATGTAAATAAGTATTCATTCACAGCTTTCTCAACCATATCTTAAAATGATTAAATACCCAATTCAATATTTCCACCTTTTTAAAGACGATTTTGTTTCTATTTTGCTGATATAATAAAACTAAGTGTAAGCATGCACATATGTTCCAATTAATTATCAATCTCTGAAAATTGTGACATTACCTACCGAATGATAAAGAAACAGAGAGAGAGAGAGAGAGAGAGAGAGAGAGAGAGAGAGATAAATTCTAAACAGTATCTTTCTTTAAAGTAAAACAGACAAATAGGAGGATTCCTTCCAAATTTATTGATGCTTTTTGTTTTGATAGAGAATAGGCAAATGCCCCCAAATAAAAATATCAAACTTTAGATTCACATCTGTTAGATTATTTTCTTCAAGTTCTTAAAGAGTAATATTTTTATAAATCTTCCTTTCACACTAACACTTATTTAAAAGACAAAAATAATTAAAAACTTCCTACTAGTTCCATTCATTTTCCTTTTTTCCCTTCTCTTTTGGAACTGTTTTGAGACAGTGGACACAATTTTCATTAGTTTGATTTTCACTTGGATTTTAGTTTTTCAAAGAGTATATGCATTAATTTGTTCAATATACATAAATATTGAGTATAGATGGTCAGCTACATTGCCAGACATTAAAATATAATGAAAAAAATCAGACCAAACCCATTTTCTTAGGATTTACTATAAATCAATGAAACTTCTCCGTTTTGATAAATAACATGGTTGACTTTTTTCCCCAAAGCTTTTGACTTTACGAATTCTAAATTTGGATATATTCTGTGTGTGTGTGTGTGTGTGTGTGTGTGTGTGTGTGTGTGTGTTGTATATACAAATTCTAAATTTAAACTACTACTATTTGAGGCTGATACATCGTATGCCTTCTTATGTTCCTTATGAATAATTTTTCAATATTAAAATTACATAAATCTTTAGAGTAGATAAACTAAATAAATATTTTAACTAAACATAATAGGTCATTATTTATTCAATAAAGTTCCTATTCCTGAACTCTGAGTTCTATATTTTGTTTTCCAGAATACCCAGTTTAGTTTTCTGTATGTTTTTAATGAACTTAACATCTCTTCCCTTTGAATGATAGGTACCTCAAGCCATTCTTACCTTTGTTAAAAAATATTTTTAGTTGTTGAAATCATAGAAATATTAAGTATTTAAACTTCAACTACAAATCTCAAACATAATGTAACACAGAAATGGAATATTATACATGTTCTTTGTATATTTCAGTTATATTCAAGTCATTCATCATCCAAAGATCAACTTTTTGACCATTTTACGGTAATGTAACTCTATCTCAAAATCTGCTTTAAAATACTGAGTATTTATGGATTCATAGCTTCTTTCCACTACCAAATTTAAACTTGTTTCCTGCCTTATGTGTTGAAATATCAAAATAATTTTATATAATGTCTATACTATGTCTGTGTTGTTGCCTACTAGAAAGTTGTATAAATAACCCAGCATCTGTAATTCAGTATTATATAAAATTCCTTATGCTATCTGCTATGCCAAGTAGTCTAATGATCTTCATTAGGCAGAGATTACAACTTAACAAAATCTTCACTTTAAGAAGAAATCTTTGAGCTTAAAGACATTTTGGATGATATCAAGGTAAATGCATTTATTTTATAAATGAAAACCAAGACGTATGGAATGTAAATGATGCAACCTAGGACACTGATTAGAGGAGAAAACCTTTTTGAAGGCTTTCTGAATTCTTGTACAACGCTAATTTCTTTAATCTCAGTTTAAAATAGGCATCTCTATGTGCCACCACTTAAATTCCACCATTTTTTACTAACTTTCCATTGTTAAGATCTTGCTCCTCAGAAAACTCACTTTAAATTAACTATTCCTGTTCCTAGGATACCTTCACACATTGTTACGGAATGGACACAATTGTAAGCTAAAGGATATGTCCACACAAAACCTGTACTTGGGATGTTTATAGCAGCTTTATTCATAATTTCAAAACTTAGAAGCCATCAAGATGTCCTTCAGTAGGTGAATGGATAAATAAGCTGTGGTACATCCAGACAATGGAATATTATTCAGTGCTAAAATTAATGAGCTGTTAAGCCATGAAAAGACATGGAGGAAACTTAAATGCATATCAGTAAGTGAAAAAGAGCCAATCTAAGAAGGCTACATACTATATGATTCCAATAGCATGACATTATGGAGGAGGCAAAACTATGGAGACAGTAAAAAGGTAAGTGGGTGAGGGTGGGTGGAGAGGGAGGCTTGCACAGGTGGAGCACAGAGGATTTTTAGGGCAGTGAAACTACTCTGTATGATATTATTAATATAATGATGGATACAAGTCAATATACATTTGTCCAAACCCACAGAATTTACAAAAGCAAGAGTAAACCTTAATTTAAACTATGGACTTTGATTGATTAGGGTATGTTAAGGTAAGTTTGTTGTAATAAATGGTGATGGGGGATGCTGGTAATGGGGCTGACTATGCAAGTTTGCGGCCAGGGGATAGATGGAAAATCTCTGTATTTTACTCTTCAGTTTTCTGCAAAATTTAACTGCTTGAATTTTTTTTTTTTTTAATGTTACAACAAGTAAAAACAAAAAAGAATTTGAAGGAACACAATCACCCTAGATATTAAGTATAAAATGGAAAATTGCACCAAAGATTGCACAGCCCCCAACTATTATTGTATGTCAAGTGGCAAACACCCCGTGATCACACAGCCACCACAGTCTGGGTGTCAAATAGACAACAACGGTGAGATGAGTAGTGCAACACTCGTGTTTTCAAAGAATGTGGGTGAAGACATACTTTTGTCATTTTTTAAGAAATGATTTTGGGAAATTCAGCTAACCACTGTAAGTGGTAATGATGACACTAACTCATTTTATGTTTTGTGTATTGAGTGTATTAACATATTTAAGTAGGAAATATTAGTCACAATAAGGGTCATAGTAATTGTATACAAGGGTCACTATAAACACAATAAGGATAGTGTGAAATCTATTCACGTATTTAAAGGTGGCACAGAACTAACACTTTCATCATTATAATTTCATGAAGGTGAACCTAATAGCCTGACAACATATATTTTTTGGTTGATATTTTTTAAGCATAGTAAGGACGGGAACCTTGTGTTACTTAATCAACTCTGTCTCTTTAACTAACCATGTTCTTTGTAAAACACAAATATTCAATGCATGTATAAAAAATAAATTTCTCTGTTAAGAAATACCATTTTGTCTATCCCCTAAATCATTAAAAACAAATATTATAGTTGTATCGCCCCCGCCAAGTTGTCCCAGAAAGCGTCTGCCACAGCCAGGCTATTACTGAAACATGTGCATCTGATGCGTACGTGTCTTTCAGCATCCTGTTTTCTGGGCTGCAGTTTTGTGACACAGTCTATTAAGCACACAGTTGAAGCTATTTACTTCTTTTAAAATCACTCACAGCTGAACTGACTCTCAGATGACTGAAACTGTTTATGAAAGGCACTAAATGTCTTTTTAAAAGTTATATTGTTTCAGAATTGTACATGACACAAAAACTGAACGGTTAAATCCACATTTCCCCACATACATACATTGGTGGTTCTTCCATCAATACAAATGTCTGTATTACTTAAATTCTAGGTATATGAAAACTTTTCTCCCTCAAATCCAGTTTGTTTGTTTTGTTTGTTTGTGTTACAGAGTATTTATGTTAGGATGGATAATCACAACAAGATGCTTAAAACATTACTTGATTCTATTATGCTGCTCAGCCTTATCTTTTCTTATAACCTGATCCTCATGGCTGTAACAAGAGCTTCTAATAAAAACATCGAAAAAATGTTCTTCCAAGTGTGATTTGCTGCTGCATAGTTTTCATTGTCAAAGGTAGTAAACATTTAAAGGTCTTGTTTCATCCTATATTGTCTGGATTCTTGGGATAGGACTGACCAATTTTTCCTTCCACCCCCTGTGCTACTCTGATCATTATTTATCCACTACCCTCTGGGTTTCTTCATTTGAAGTCAACACCATCTGTCTCAGCCACCCACTTAATCATTCCTGTTGTTCCCTCTTGTCCCCAGTCCTACCACAATGCATATCAATTCTGGATTCCCTAAAATAATATCACTGCAGGACTCACATTTATTTTTCATTTTACTCCAGGGTCTACTTCAATCATCTGGTCTGGAGATGCATTCGGCAATAACTTCTAGATGCCTTAAATATTGTAGACATATCCATTCCAGTTGAATATTCATTAATAGTATGGTACACTTTCATTGGACTTTGAGTACACTTTCATTAAATAAGACACACTGTAGCATTTCATATATATCAATGCCTGCCCTTTATGATCTCAATCTTCTTACCATTGCCCTCTCATTGCTCTAAACATATCTCAGTGTCCTCTGCCTTCTCAAGGAACTCAAGTAAGGAACATCAGGAAGAGTGGATTTCTGGAGGCAGACAGCCTTGTACAAATTCTGGCTTTGCAACTTTTGCACATTTACTGTCTGATAACAGATAAATGTGGATAGGTATAATGGAATAAGAAAAATAATTTGTCTTGGAATTTTAGCAAGTCTTCAAATTGAAGGCAGCTAGTGTTAAGTAACCCTAGTTCTAAAAGAAACTGCTGGGATAATAGCAGAACTGATACTGTGACTATGAATCTCTATCACCTACCTCCAGCCTCGATGAGAGGAGAATGGAAATTTGAAGAAGAGCTCAATGAAGTAAGAGAATTCAAAGCACTGGGTATGTGGTAGTATTTCCTACATCTGATGCAATTGAGAAAAGTACCAATCACTTATCAAGCCAAATGACAGAGATCTCAAGATATCTGAAGTTACTTGTTTTCAGAGACTGACTGTCTTTGAGAGATGAGCATCATATTTTTTGAATAGATGTTATTGGCTGTGAAGCGGTAAGCTGAAATGATGCTTTGGGCCATTACAGAATGCAATGAGAAAGTACTTGGAGAACTGGGACTTGATCTCCCCAATGTTTACAGACATGCAAGGCAAGACGCATCCTAAAGGATTCTGCAAGTTGTGGGTGGGAAAAAGTCACTGGGTGGAGAAGTGCATTTTCACCTTTTTGTGTGTCATGGAGCCACACATTTCTTAGGACAAGTGGGCATGATAGAAGGTATCTAGCTCAAGGCTTCTCAATGGGGTTGTGCTCTGTAGAGCTGTCTGTTGAGGCATGGGGCCCCAGAAACAAATGTTTCAATGGTGTATTGCCAGAAGCTGGAACTGAGTGGGGAAACTGAAAGAAGTCAGCTGGAAATCTTTCATCCATGTTGGCAATTATATCATGACGAAGGCCCCAAAATGCCCCTCACTAAAAACAAAAACATGGATGCCTGCCACAATGGAGAATATGATGGCCACATATTATTAGCCAAAAAACTAATAAAGGGATGCACCATTTACCATTTGAGCATGAATCTACTAGCTTAAGATGGCCAGAAAATTGTAGATAAGTCATCGAAAGCTTGGAAAGGGAGATCTGGCAGCAACCTTAGAACAAATTATGGGTAAAAGCTATCTCCAATAGTTCAGCCCAAATAAAAATGTCTCCTCATTTTCCTTAATTGTAAAATGGGATTAATGTCATTTGTTTTTTAAGCCTAACTTGAATCTGGGATAGGAGGACTAAAGATTAAGAATTTATAAGCAAAGTGATTTGCACCTAGTTGTTTCTCAATCAATGGAAGCTGAAAAACAGACCCCCAACTTCAAAGGTAATCATTTGTTAGTCCTCTCTTAAATATTACTAAATTCCAATTACTTCAGTTTCGCTCTAATCTTTTTTTTTATTTTTATTCTTTTTTACAGAGCACAATTGAGTAATTCTCAACATTAGACTATTTTCAATTTACGTTTTCTCCTTATTCTGCTCCAAGCTAGACTATCCTGTGGGGGGTGGGTGGGGGAATGATAAGAATGTTAACTTAGCTTAATACAAATCTACACTTCTTTCATCATGTTAGTATCCCTCTAAAAACTGGTAACAGCTCTCTTTTGATTACAAAATCACAGTCAAGCTTTTCTGCCTGTCACATCCTCTATGTATTATCAGAATATATATCATCATGCATTAATTTATAAATTCACTCAACAAATATTTATTGAGTACACACCATACAGCAGAAACACTTCTAAGAGCTGGGGATACAACAAAGAATACAACATAGAAAGACCTCTGCATTCAGTGAACTTATGGGGAGGACACAGATAATAGAGAAGATAAATAAGTAAAACATACTTCAAGCAGCCAGTAGGATGAAGGAGAAAAATAAAACTAAGAAAAGATATACAACATATCATGAGTGGGTGTAATTTTATATAATGTGGTCAGGAAAGACGTCAGAGAGGATGTGACTTTTAAGTAAAGATGTTGAAAGGAAGGGAACAAACCATGTAGATATTCAGGGAATAAACACCCCAGGAAGAGGGAATCAAAAGTGTAAAATCCCCAAAGTGGTAGTGTTCTTGGCATGTTCTAGAGTCCATCCACACCTGGAATTGAGTAAGAAAGTGGGTGAGCACCACCCCAGAATATGGGAGAAGTAATGGAAAGCTAGGTCATGTAGTTTGTAGGGCAGTGAAAGGACTTCGGCTTTTTCACTGAAGGAGATGCAAAGCATGGGAGAGATTTAAGCAAAGTAGTAGCAAAAACGGACATATTTTAATAGGATCACTCTGACTATAATTATGTTGATCAGAGTCTGTAGGGTACCAAAGGAAGAAGAAAAAACAAACTAACCAAAAACAAACAAACAAACAAACAAACAAAAAACCTAGTAGGTTACTACAATAATTCAGGTGAAAAATATTTGTAGCTTGGACAAAGATGGTAGCAGTGGAGATAAGAGCTCATATTTTGAATTTGCTGCTGTGTCAGATGGGGATTGCAAGAGAACGAGGCTGCTCAAACAACTCCAAGGTTTGGCATGAGCAACTAGAGGAATAGTTTCCATTTCTTAAGACGAAGAACTTGACGAAAAAGGCAGGCATTGTGGGTACTATCAGTTGCTAAGTTTTGGAAATGTTAAGTTTCACGTAAGTATTAGACATTCAAGTGAAGATATCAATAACCTTGTGAAATTGTCAATTCTGAATGTTAGGGATAAGGTCTGGATGAGAGGCTGAAATTATATTTGAAATGAAGAGACTACCTGAAATTACCAAAGGAGGGAGTGCTGACAGAAAATAGACCAGCTCCAAGGATTTACCCATGGGACATACCTATGTTTCGAGGTTAGGAAGAAGGAAAGTCATCGGCAAATAACAAAGAGAAGGAATGGCCATAGAAGTATGAAAAAATTAAGATAAAATAGTGTCTTGAAAGCCAAGTGAAAAATGTGTTTCAGAAAGGAGATAGAAATCAACTGTGTCAAATTATGCTAATAGCTCAAGAAATATAAGGACTGAGAATTCAAGAATAAACAGAACAACACAGGGATCATCTTGTTGTTTGCAAGAACAGTTTTGCTGGCATTGGGGGATTAAAGTTAACTAAAGTGGGTCTAGGATGAAAGGGAGGTGAAGAGTGGTTGAAGACAGTGAATATTGCCAATTCTTTTCAGAAGATTTTAAACAAGAAAGGAAGTGGATATACTCGTTATCTGTGAGAAGTGCTGTCTATAGAGGTATTTCGTTTATATACCGGGGGTGCCAAAAAAATGTATACAAGTGGACACTTTGGTCAATGTTGCTCAAGCAGTAGTTCGCCGCAATCAGAACTGTCTGGACACTGATGGTAACCACTTTGAGCACCTCTTGTAATTGCAGAAGTCAAATGCAACGTGTATTCATCTTTTGTTATCGGTATATATTATTACAATTTGAATACAGTTTTTTCCTTTCTTAAAGTGTGTACACATTTTTTGGCACCCTCTGTATTTGCTTTTAAGGGAGAGTAAACAGCATGTTTGCATGCTGTTAGGAATAACTCAAGAGAGAGAAAATAATTGATAATTGAAGAGGCAGGGAGAAATGCATTTGAGTAATTAGGAGGGGATGGCATCTGGTGTGCAATAGATGGGTTGGTTCCAATTAGCAGCATGGGCAATGCATTCATACTAATAGGAAAGAAGGTAGAATATAAAGCTACAAATGTAAGTAAGGGAGTAGATGTGAGGGTGGGACTAGTGGAGATTTTTTACTATTTGCTTCTCTTTTTCTCAATACAAATAGAGAGTAAGATAATCAGCTGACAGTGAGGATTAGAGAGGAGGTATTGGAGTTATGAGGGAAGTGCTGAAATTATGAAATAATAATTTACAAAGTGGAAGTGAGAGCATACAAGGGAAAGGTCATATGATTAATGGACAACATTCAGGGCCCCCTTGAGGGCAGTGATCATGACTGTATCAGTAGTCCTCAAAATAAATTCATTCTATATTAGATCAGTGTCTTTAACACACCATATAATCATTCTATTTTGTGTATCTTCTCTTCTCCTCCTCCCACTTGGAATCTCTGTGTTCTCCCTTATATCCATATGTCCCACATAACTATCCAAGGGCTAATCCATAGTTCATGGTTTTATGAAGCTCTTAGTAACATAACTCTATAGCACGTGTTTTCCACTATTACATTCATTGGTGTTTTCTAGTGTTTGAGAACACATACTGGGGTTTATACTGCCTGGATTCAAATGGCACCTGCATGATCTTAAAGAAGTTCCTTAACCTCTTGAGTATTTTTCCGAGTCCATAAAATAAACACAACAAAACATAGGGTATACGTCATGTGTCTCTCACTGGGAATTCCATAAGATAATACAGGTAAATTACTTAATTTGATGTCTGCTACATAGTAAAAATTTAACAAATATTGACAATTAGCTACATTTACTATTATTACAGAATCTATTAATTTATGTATATTAATTGATGGGAGAAAAATATTTTCCTAATCACTGTTATGTAAGGTCATTAAGAATAAAAACATTTGCTTTCAAATTTATTACAAAATGCTTGTCAGAGAGGAGGCACTGGATGAATGTTTATGAAACGGAATTTTACTTATTAACTTACATTGTAAAATTTAACTTTAATTTACATAGTATGATGATAAAAAATTACTTTATGCTAGATCTTTTCATTTGAATTTCTTAGAACACCATCTTAAAAAACAAACAAACAAAAAACTATTTCATTAACTATAACCAGATATCTTTGCATGACCTACTAGTGAAAATGTTTCAATCTTATCTATATAGTATCATTACTTAAAAAGAAGAAGACATGAAATAAGCAGAAATAATGCCTTTCCTCAAGGGAAAAGTAAAGCAAGACACAATAAATGCTATAAATAAATATACAGTGGAAAATATATTTCTTATCCTAAAATTATAACCATTATTTATAGTCTATATATTGAAGGTTGTACTTGCAGTGTACTTAATAAAATTCATTTATTTCTGACATTATTTGCAATATGTTTAATGTGACAAAATTACATAGTGATATTAAGATATTAAGTATTAAAATTAAAAGACCAGAAACAAATTTTCTCATGTACATAGCAACTATCATTCAGAAAGATATATCATTAATGTATTAATATCTTAACATCATTAATATTAATATATTAAATATTAAAATTCAAAAATCAGATAAATTTTCTCATTTATATAGCAATTATAATTCAGAAAGTGTATTGGCTTCCACAGGAGACTTTGCAAGGTCATGAATATATTAATAATTATACACAATGAGAATTTTTAGACATGCTAGCATCTCCCATATCAATAAAACTATGTCTTGGGCAGTTGGATGGCTCAGTTGGTTAGAGTGCAAGCTCTTAACAACAAGGTTGCCAGTTCAATTCCCGCATGGGATGGTGGGCTGCGCCCCTGCAACTAAGATTGAAAACGGTAACTGGACTTGGAGCTGAGCTGTGCCCTCCACAAGTGGATTGAAGGACAATGACTTGACTTAGAGCTGATGGGCCCTGGAAAAAGCACACTGTTCCCCAATATTCCCCCAATTAAAAACAAATAAAGAAACAAACAAAAAACAACTATGTCTTACTGTCCTGGGTTAAGCTGTATTAACTATGAAATCAAATTCTTCCTCAGCAAAATAACATAGCAAATTGGCATTAGAACAATTTAACCTGTCCTTAAGGTACTGATATGTGCACAGAAAACATCTGTCCATGGGAAAAAAATATTAAGGAAGAATTTTATACAGAAGTCAAATATTCCTTTCACATATGATTTTTCTAGCAATACCAGAGCTAAATGCTTTCTTAAGTTGAATCAATCCGCAAATGTTAAGAACCATCTTTACTTTTTAAATTAGATTTCTTTTTTATGGTAAGAAAAAAAGGGAAAAAAAAAAACCACTACACATTTTAACCACAAAGTTTACTTTCAAGGGCCAATTTTAGAAATAGTAGAATCACAATTTTTTTTAAGATTTCATTTTACCCAATTATGCTAACACTGTACAGATAAAAGTAGCATGGATTTCACAAAGAAGAAATAGAAAATGAGAATATTAATTGGATTTCTGATCTCTCTTCTGCATCTTTTCTTTTCAATTTGTGAATTACTACAACTCTCATATGGTGACAAAAACTTTGCCTGTAAAGATAACAATAGTTTCTACAATATTCTGACTTACCTAACGTGCACATGTGTGGAATTAATTTCACTACCCAGATTAAAAGTGTATTTAAATATGCCTCTGTGTGTGTAACTGCAGGGACATTTACATTTTGTGAGCATTTGGTGATTGTGACACCACGGGAACCAGTACACGTGGTTTGGACCCACTCACTAAGCAGCAGAAGGCAGTGGTAAACCACTACTATGCTTTCTTTTCTTATTCTCCTTTATTCCCTTTTTTCTTTCTTTTGTTTTACCTAGAAAACTCTATGAGGAATAATCCAAAATGAAGCATGAGCTAGTGCTGAAAGACGAAACTCTCAGGTTGGAAAGCACTCCATTATTAGGGAAGAGCAGAGACCAAGTACAAATAGCCTTCATTCTAATAACGCAACGAGACCAAAGCCTGAAGTACTGGTGGCTGATGAGCACGAAGTCGGAAAAAATGTTTTCTCTACCGTTTTAGGTTTTGTCTCTAGAACCTGCGAATTAAGTTGACAAAAGAAAGAGTAACAGGAGACAAGGCATACAGATTTATTTGATGTAAATATTTTGGTTTTTATGTACATGAAAGCCTTCATAGAAAGTAAGTGAAGATCCAAAGAAATGGTTAAACTCCTGCACTTAGATATCATTTTAACAAAGGGTGATAAATTGCGGATAAGTGACAAGACAAAATAAAAAAGTTCCTGGTCTTCTAGGGGTGATAAAATGTGGGCAGAAAAAAATACGGGGGAAAACTAACGGAAGATAAGGGTTATTTAGCAAGGTTTAGTTCATGTAGAGTCATTTCAGCACCATCTTCATCTCCAGTGATAAAAGTTGTCATCCCCTTCCTAATTCAAGAAAGGGGACACCTTCATGAGGGAAATATATGCCTTCTTTCAGGCAGATGAGGACAGAAGAGAGCTTTACTTGTGTTTGCTTTTTCTCAGTTACCTTCAGTTCAAAACAATCTTTATGCCAAAGTGGTATATTTGGGGGTGGCGTATTCTGATCCCCTTCATACTTAACACTACTAAACTATATACTTTCAAATGGTTAAGATGGTAAATTTTATGTCATGTATATTTCACCACAATTTTAAAAACTCAAAGTAACAGTGTCAGAAATTAAGTAAGAAGACTGTTGAGGGGGAGTTCAAGTGTAAATAGAGTTATGCAACCAGCTTTCTTTCTACAGTAGCACACAAATGTGTCCCTGAGAACATACCTAGTAATGTTTAACTCAACCTACTCATTTAAAAGAAAATTTACAGTGTAACAGTATTATTACTGTAGATAATAATACCTATAATTTCCATAATCTTCAAATACGTGTGTATATATGTATATATATATATATATATATATATACATATATATATATATACTTGCATACATAATCACACCTAGACATTCTAACACATCTCTTTTCATGTGGGTAGTAAAATGAATTCCACACATGAGCATATTGCATAAATCAAATTATTATAAAAATTATTATCTTCACAGGCAAAAATATTGCCAATATATGAAAACTGTATTAATTCTCAAACTAAAAAAGAAAAGATGTGGAACAGAGATCAGAAATCCAATTAATATTCTCATTTTATATTTCTCCTTTGTACACTCAATGTTACATTTCTCACATTTTAATTTATGAGAAAGGCGATCCATATAATTGCCAGGTACATTTATGAGATTTAGCACAGAAAAATATATACTATGGTTTATTTCTATTTTATGTAGTAAATAAACTCTTTGACTTTGAGGACAACTTATTCAGAATTTGTATGCTACTGCTCTTTTTTCCACTAATAATGCAAGACTGCTGGGTTGTTTTCTTGTTTTTTTTTTTTTTTTTTTTCTCTTTATCAGCTAGCAACTGTGCATATGTAAGAAGCAGTTATTTGGTCTATGATATAAATAGCTGAAATAAATTTCCTATTTCCTCATTTTTCCCTGATGAAATATATTTAAATGCCAACTGCATTATAACCTTCAAATAACTTAGTACCAGAACTTGAAGTGCTATTAAATGTCTGAATATAAGTAAATGCTAAAGAATGTTAACATTTTGCTTTAATTGCCCATAGCATTTTTAAAATAAATATCCACCCAATAATCATTGTTAATTTCTTATTCAAAAAGAATTACAGAGTAAAGGGAGAAGCTGATTGCTTAAAAAGTTAGCTTGCCTAGATCAAAAAAGGAAACTAACACATACCAGAATTACACAGAATGCCAATAATAATATATATTAAAATTTCACTAGGAACTCAGCACAATTCTATTCTAACTTTGTCATTTTTGCAATTAATGGTGTGTTTATATAACGTTATAGTTACTTGTTAAGGGAAATATATTCCTTTTACTCCTTATAGTCAGGGCCTGGTATATCCATTGATGTTTGTTCTCAAAGCTAGCTCTGTGCTAGGTAAATGACAAAGATTGGTTGGTTGGTTGACTGATTAATTGGTTTAATCAGTGAAAGGAAACTGAGGCTTTGAAAATTAATGACTTATCCAAGATCTGAAAGTAAGCCATAGATATTAAACCTATGGGTTTTGGTTCCGCATCTTGAGATTTTTCCCTCTAATTATTTGAAAAAATCTTCACAGTGGGCATTTTGTTCCCCTTATTTGTTTTGCATTTAATGGACTAGAATCATATACCCCCCCTCACTGATGATCACAGTGATATTTTCTCTACTTCCAGGAAAGCCTAGAGCATGGGGTAACATTAGCTACAGAAACTTAGCAAACGAAAATGTGATTTTTGTTGACTTTCATGGAAATAAAATTCAAACACTGTCTTAAAAAATATAACACACACACACACACACACACACACACACACACACACATACGCATTTATCTACTTAATGTTGTTTTGTTGCTTTTGTATAGTCATAGTTTTATATATCCATAGGTCAGTTATATTTCTAGCATTATCTGTTCCAGGAACCCAGTAAATAATTAACAGTTCTGTGTATTAACAAAAAGAAATTATAATATTTAAATGCTTATGGCCCACTAAATTTAACTCAAGTGTGAGTTAGAAGCTTTCATTCACTACTTTACCTCTATCCCTTACCATTCTTCATTCCATAATTTGCTCTAAATTTCATGAAGCAAGGACTTAATTTTGTATACTGCTATATCCCCAGCACACAGACTAGTATGTGGTACATATTAGCATACTGGTGCTAAAATATCATGCTTTTAATATCCTTTAATAGTTTATTTTTTATTTATTTATTTATTTTTGGAACCTCTCTCTCTCTCTCTCTCTCTCTCTCTCTCTCTCTCTCTCTCTCCAAATGTAATTGTAACAGCTATATACCATGTCAGAGGGATAGTAGATTGGAGAGGGGGGCTATCACTTGTGAGAAGTGAAATGTCTAACTATCACATTGTTTTGTACACCTGAAACTAAAAAAAAAAACTTATGTTGAAAACTAAACAAAATGACATTTATTTACTAGCTTTCTGAAAATAGAAATATTTAAGTCATATTATTAAATCCAAAATATATAAATTTATAAAGTCTTAGGCCCATAATTGATGAGAAATATACTAACAATCCTTAATGCTGATGCATCACATAGCAGGTTAATAATGTTTTTTTTTAAAAGGTCTGACTCAGAATTTTAAGATATTGCTTTTTTTATTATTTAAATTTATGGAGGATGGGCAAAGGAAGGAAAGGATTGGTTACATCTATCTGGAATTTTATTTATACATATGTACAGACTTCAACAAGAATCCCAGAAACAGAGGACCTTCAAGAAAGTAAGAAATATAGTAAGGCCTTTAGCCTGACTGCACTTAATATATCCAAGTGCCATGATTATTTATGGTAGAATTATATCATGTCTCTTAAGTAATTAAAGATTAAATATAAATGTATTACGAATATTAATAAATTAAATATACTAAGTGAATAAGTAAATTAATATATTTATACGTCCCTGGGGATGGATATTCCAGAACTTAACTTCAATTTGTCCTGATGTCTCATCACAATTGCCTCCAAGAAAAACTATCTAGTCTCTTCTCTGTGAAAACATGAGGTATTTAATTAGATTTATTACTCTGAAAACATCCTCAAATATTTGTAGATTGATATTAAAGCCAAACACAACATTAAACTATTTGGACAATTTTCTGAATTCAGTTGAGTCAGTTTAAGAGTATGTTTTAATAAAATATGCTAAGATATTTAAATGAATTAACTGTTTGGGCAGTGCAGACAATTTCTAAATAAATATCAACTCAAGTTTTCCACTTAATAAATTAAGCTTTTTAAAAACTAATTATTTGTGAACTCTTTTTATATTGCATGTAATTTATATCAGTAATCATTAAAGCTAGCTTAATGTGTCCATGTATCCCTTTAAGATATAACTACTAAAAAAATTGAACTGTAATACCAACATTAAAAAAAAATGGTTTCTACATCAAATGAGTATTAACAGATTTTGACATCTTTTAAATAACAGTTTGAATATCTGATTCATGGGGTGTTTTTCAACATTTGTTCCCAGGCAGTCACACAATTGAGTCATTCAAGATGACTTGCAAATGTCTCCAGTGAACTTCACGTACTCCATGATTTGCCTAGGACATTTGGATGGTATTTATGTTTTTCTGTTGTTGTTTTACTGATAGCATACACTGTGGTGTAACATAAAAATAAAATATAAAATTATTTATTTCACTAATATTATTTCATAGACTATTTGCAAAATCTCAAAATTCAAGCAATATAATTCACAGTACGCATGGCATTTTGTGTACTTTTTAATACTAAGCAATTTGAATCTTCCACTTATAAAATGTTAAATTGTTCCAGAGTTTAAGGTTTAATTATTCAAGTACTTAATATGTTAGGCAACTTTTAAAAAAGGATATAGCACTGGCCACCAATATGTTAAATGGCTATTCAATGAAGATTCCACTTTTTTTTTTTTTAAGTGATGGGTCTCTACTAAAACAATTATTACCTTAATAATCCCAGACATGACATAAAAATTTAATTTATTTATGTTCTTAAATGTGAAAATATTTTTCTTTTAAATTTGAACTAGTGTTGGGGCCGGCCGGGTGGCTCAGGTGGTTGGAGATCCGTGCTCCTAACTCCGAAGGCTGCCGGTTCGATTCCCACATGGGCCAGTGGGCTCTCAACCACAAGGTTGCCAGTTCAATTCCTCGACTCCTGCAAGGGATGATGGACTGTGCTCCCTGCAACTGGCAACTGGACCTGGAGCTGAGCTGCGCCCTCCACAACTAAGACTGAAAGGACAACAACTTGAAGCTGAACGGCACCCTCCACAACTAAGATTGAAAGGACAACAACTTGACTTGGAAAAAAAGTCCTGGAAGTACACACTGTTCCCCAATAAAGTCTTGTTCCCTTTAAAACAAACAAACAAACAAAAAACAATTTGAACTAGTGTTTACATAGTTTCCCTGAATACCTAAGTACCACATTTACCCATTTTATCACAGCATGGTGTATAAAACAAAGTAATAAATGCAACATCATAACATTATAAACTTAGCATCAAAAATACTCAAATTATTCAGAAGAATATACTTATTGTGCTTTTTAATATGCAATGTTTCTATATACATACAAACATATGCAAATGTGGACAGAATTACCTATAAAATTATTTAGGACTTTGGAAGGCACAAATGTAATGTTTGGTGTTTTAACCATTTGCTGGGGACCAAAAATATCCATAATATATAGTTGCTTATGGTTTTGTTGAGAGAGACATTTTAAAAGCATACAAGAGTGTACATAAACCAGTTATCTAGCCACCAAATGAACATTCTGACAAACCTACCCCACAATCTCAATAAGGTTTTGGCTACTCTATTTTGGGCTTATTTGAAGTAATTCAGAAAGAAGGAAAAAAAAATCACATTTCCTAACATGATGTCAACATAACTATACTACTAATGTAATAAAACCAATTAAATGTGGCAAAATTTATTTGCATTAACTATGATTCTGTTGAATATAGAAAATGTCATTACATGTCTAAAAGAACAACTTCTATTTGCATAGAACTGTGTTGTGCAGAATACCTGTAAACTTGGATATTTTCTAAAATCTTAGGCAATATCTTTCTGAATGCCAACAGTTTGCTTTACAAGAACTACATACTAGGATGACAATACTGCCAATAAACATTCTATTGTTTATGACATCCATTTAAAATATGTTCAACTATCTAGAGCTTGGCTTAATCATATACAAGTTGAATTTTTCAACTTAATTTTTCATGCAGAATTATTTCCAAGTGAATATTTCCTCCATGGCTGATAACTGGGTAGTCTAATTATAAACAGCAGCATAAATTGCCGGAACCCATAATAAATAATTTTTTAAAGAGTCAACGAATCATACAAGCAATTGGCCACTTTTACACTGTTATAGCTAAGCACAGAGCTTTTCAAACCAATGTGTAAGAGTTTTGTGTATAGGCAAGAAAATAACCTACAAAGAGCATGTTTGCTCTATATTTGGCAAGATAAAGCAAAGCAAAACAAACCAAAAACATCTCATGAAGAAAAACTTGTTAGGCTTGTCTGTTCTGCAGTGTTTGTTGTTTTTTGTTTTTTCAAATAACATATTTTGTTCTGCCAGAGAAGAAACTAGTTTATATTTCTCCTCATATGCATACACAGTAAATTCTTGCTATGGTATAGTTATTAAGAACCACACAATTCTAGAACTGAAATAATCTGAGTTAATTAAAGTTCTGAGATATTCTGAAATATGTAGGATTATATAACGCATGTGAACTCACCCTTCTAATCTTACATCCGGCAGACTTCTGTTAAGGGCAATCAAATCACTGGCCATAAGGTTAAACTGATTGATTTTAAACAGTTCTTTCATTTTCTCCTGGTCATCTTTAGGAATCAGCACAGCTTTGCCCATTTCTCCTGGCCCTTCTTGGTTTCTTGAAATAACAGCTGTAAGACACACACAGGTACACATATACATACATAGACACAGTTAATGAACTGAATAAATAAACTCATGTATTGGATTTGATTCACAAGTATATTATATATATACTGGTTTAATAATGCAATAATCAAATCTTCATTGCTTATTTACAAACCATACACTAAAGAAACAACTTATTGTATTATTTTTTATTTGTTATTATTTTTAATATTATCTTTTATACTTTATTTATTTTGACATTCAATATTATTTTACATTAATTTCATAAATGTCTACCCACTATGTATACAGCATAGTGGGTAGACATTTATGTAATTTAAGAAGTTATTCCACTGACTAGTCTAGTACCCACTGGCACTATACACAGTTATTACCATACTATTGACTATATTCCCTATGCTTTACTGTACATACCCATGACTACTTTATAACTACCAATTTGTACTTCTTAATCCCTTCATCTTTTTTACCCTACTCCCAGCCCCCAAGAAACAACCTATTTTAATTAATTAACTCAATTATGCATGTTGCCTTTCAAGTCTAGACATATAATATTACCTGATGAATCTGTGAGACGTAATAATTATGTGATACAAAATATCAAAATGTAAAACTTTTTTGACATATCTTTTAATATATTTATTGGATAGGGATGGCGTAGAGCATTGAGCAGACCAAGTTATGCAAAATAAAAGAGTACTTTTGAAAATATACCAAGGTTAATTTATTTTCACATCCAGTTAAATGTTTTGATAGTTCACATACCTACTGCCATTATAACTTTATAAAAACAAGCAAGATGGATAATCTTTTACACCCATCGCAATTTGATTCCTTTGTCAAAGCATTTTCAAATAAGTAAAAGGAACTCTCATAGTTGTGACATATAATTCCAAATGTCAAGTTGAATTTGGAGACTATGTGCTCTATAACCAGAACTTTAAAGCAATATCCTGGTCTTAACTCCTTATTAAGAGAACTCAGGATTCAATACTTTGGCTAACGTTCTTACAGTTTCCTCAAGTAATCAGTACACTGATGGCCCTTCCAACTATAAAATACCTGTTTCAATGTGTGTGTATGTGTGTGTGTGTGGGGGGGTGCATGCACACATATGTCTGTATGTGTGTTAACATATAATAAAACAAGGTTCCAGTCACTCTTAATGTACATTTAACTTATTCTTCATAATGATATTAAATTAAGTTAAAGTGAAAGGAATGCAGTTCTGGTCTTGACCCTTCCAATGTTTTGCTATGTGATGGCTCCTAACACATTAATCTTATTGAATTCAATTTCCACATACTGTAAAGGGCAAATATTTGAACCAGATTATCTTAAAACACTGTACAAACTTAAATGATGTAATTTATGTGAAAATAATTTGTAAATTTTAACATTTCATAAAATACAAATTCTGAAATAATATAATAATATAGTCAAAGCAAAGATGTAACACAATAAGGAAACTCCTCTGGCTTGACCTTCATAATTGTAAAACATCAAGACTGGTATTACTAGTACTAATACAGAATTGATTTTTCAGTTGATTGTTTTCTGTGAAAAGTTATCCTCACTTTGAAATAGCATGAGTCAAACTATAAAAAAGAATAGGCATCTCTAAGGACCTTCAGAGATGAGTATAAGGCAGGTAATTTATTAACCTGGAAATGGTAAGAACTGGTAAATTTTTTTAAATAAAAAAAGATATATTCATCCATATCAAACAATTCAAAGTTATCATCTTAAAAGTTTATGAAGAGTCTTATTCACTTTAAGAAATAAAAACAGAAACAATGGCAGGGATTTTATGAGAAAGCATATTTTGCTCAATTTAAGAAATAAAATCCTAATAGTAATATGTCTCCATTAAAGCTAGTAAGTAAGCTTATTGTCCCTGAAATCAAATGAAGTTGTTGGAGATGGTTTTGGGTGAACTTGGCTACTGATGAGATGTTGGACTTAGGTAGGCATTAAGGTACCTTCCATTTCTAGGATTTTTCTTTTTAAGTTTTTATTCCACAGAAAGTGTTAAAATGAATTTGTATAGTTCCCTCAGGAGTCTGCTCATTCTGAAGTAAAGAACATAATTGGCTACATGATACCATTTAATGACCATGTATATTTCACGTATGTGTTTATACCTATACCTATTTGTCTATTCCTTTCTCTCGCCTCTAGATAGCTCACACAAACAAAAAGGACTGCCATTAAAGTATTTGTGCTACTTTTCTACTCCTATAGGAAATTGCAAAGGAGAAAGCAACTAAATCTACATCATGATATCTTGATTATTGATTTGACTATAGATGGAAATATCCCAATTTCAAAGCTGGTTTGAACTACAAATATAGATTAATATACTATGCTGTAAGTTATCTTCTTCATAATTGTATGGTGAAATCATTAAAAATGATAAATAAATAATGTGACTCAAAAATGACATTACTGTCACATGCCACATAATGATGTTTCAGTCAACAACGGAAAGCTTATATGACAGTGGTCCCATAAGGCTTTAATGACGCTGAAATATTCCTGTCATCTAGTGATGTCATAGCCCTGGTAAGGTCAGAGAGCAGTGCATTATTTACGTGTTTGCGGTGATGCTCATGTAAACAAACCCACTGCGCTTCCAGTTGTATAAAAGTATAGCACATCCTCCTACAATTGTGTAAATAATACTTGATACTGCTAATAAACAACTATGTTACTGGTTTATATATTTACTATACTATAGTTTTTATCATTATTTTAGAATGTACTCTTTTCACTAATTAAAACAAAACAAAACGTGTGCCGTAAAACAGTATGCCATGTTAGGCTGGCAGCAGCCCCAACCCTCTCATGTTTACCAGCTCTCTTGATTGCAGTTGTTACACGAGAGTCTAACTACTGCACTATCCCATTTTTTCTTCCTACTAGGTCCACAGCTATATAACATTCCCCAGTCTTCCCTGCAGTTAGTGTGGCCTCGTAAGTGAAGATAGAAATGATATGTGGCGATTCTAGGCTTGGCCCATGAAAACTCCCCATATGTGATTCCCCAAGCTCTTTCCCTTACTATAGCAACTTTGAAAGTCATGTGGTCAAAACCAGCAAAGCCGTTATAAGAAGGTAGTAGCATGAGAGTCTGAACCACCACTTGGAGGAGAGCCACCAGTTGACCAGTTTCATTTTCTGTGGTTTCCGTTATCAATAGTCAAATCTGAAAATATTAATGGAAAATTCCAGAAATAAACAGTTCATAAGTCATAACTCGTATACCATTGTGAATACCTCATTTCATCTCATCACATAGGCACTTATCATCTCATATCATCAAAAGAGAATGAGTACAGTACAATAAAACATTTAGAGAGACCACATTCATATAACTTTTAATACAGTATATTCTTCTAATTCCTCTATTTTATTATTAGTTATCATTAATCTCTTATTTTGCTAATTTATAAATTAAACTTTATCATAGGTACGTACGTATGCAGAAATAAAATCTGTATATACAGGGTTTAACACTATCATAGTTTCAGGCATACCCTGGATATGGTCTTGAACCGTATCCCCAGAAAATAAGGGGAGACTACTGTATACCCATTGCATAATTCACATGAGAGGATGACAACTCTATTTTTTCTAAACCATTGGCATTTCAGAAGTCTCTGTTACACCTGACAGTGTTATTTTTATTAGTGTACTTTGTTCTCTCCCCTTTAAGCTGTGAAGAGTTATCTACATGTTCTGCTCCAATTTTGACTCAGCCCAGTGCCTGGCACTATTCATTCAATCAGTATAATCAGTATAAATTGGAAAAAGTAGAAGGAAACCTTGAGATAATCTAGTTCTTCTATTGAAAGACTGATGACCAGAGTAACTCAAATAGAAGTTTCCCCCATCTCAAAGGCGCATAAAATTATCCACTGTGGTATTTGAGAAGAAGCAGAACCTCTACTTCATATTTGTTTTTATAGTAAATATTAGTCCTCACTAGTGTTTAATAGTTTGGTTAAGAATAATATAAGTATGCATTATAAATAAATATAAGTTGGTATAATGTATATCAAAAATTTATCAAAAGTATATCAAAAATTTCCACTGATAGTGGCACAGAATTAAAATGTGTGGATACTATGGTACCACACATAATTTCAGCTTTATATTAATCACAAATCTAGTTTCAATGAAGATGGATACAACCTGGCTTTTACAGTAACAGTTACAAAGCGAAGTTAGTATTAATAGTTGTTGGGGGCATGACAAGGAGATCAGTATCGGGTGGAGTTCCTAGAAAAAGAAAAGCGTCTTAACGTATGTGTATATGAAGGCAAGCACGTAACAGAGTACCCATAGAAACTTATGGTTTATCCTAGCAGGGAAGTTCGTCACAGGGAAGTTTGTCACAGGAATCTTCTTACAATTTACAAATAAGGAAAGCATTTAGTAGCTCAATAAGGACAAGTAGCAAAGTTCTTGGTTCCCTTTTGGGTATAAGCACATTTTTATTAGTATAAAAAGTTTCACTTTCCTATCACAGTCATTCTTATAAAACATTCTACACATCTATTAAAGCCAATGCTATCCGTATATACAGTAAGAGATTGCTTGGCACATGTTATAGTCATAAATGGTTCCTGGAAACAATCAGCCCATCTTTAAGTGTTCGCTAAGGTAATAAAATCATGTTGAAATATGAAATTATTTCCTTTTGCATTAAGAATGAGCTTCCTCATTAAAAATATTTAAATGGTCCTCAACTTGCGAGGGCTCTAGTAATGAATAGTCTCAGTTTCAGTTCTGAATAGGAAATCTCCCCACCCCCCACCTCTGCCTATACTGCCCCCCCCAATTTAATTAATTAATTAATTCTTTGGAAACAAAAGAACCAATGTGGTTTCAAGATACTTTGGGAAGCTCTTTGTAAGGGGACATCAAATGTGGGAAAATGGCCGTTTTAAAGAAGCCCTTACATAATCCAACATTTATTATTAATTGTTCCTAAGATGCACAATAACTTTTCACCATTTGATATATCATCTCACATATAATTCATCAAGTTTGCAAAAATATACACACATTGACAAAAACAAAACAAAAAAAACATTATATTTATTAAATGTACACCTAATTTTAAAGTAGATACATATTCTTTAAATAATTTCTGAAGATAGCAGCTCATTATAAAGCTGAAACTTTTCTAAAATACTCAAAATTTGTTAACTTATATTAGTCACAGAAAATGTGAGGCAACTATTACTCAGTTGGTTGTTATGAGTCCAATGTTGGAAGTAAAAAATACTCCTTCACAAAAGTCTGGAACTAAAATTACTGGATTAAGTGTGAGCAGAAAAATGGATCAGTTCAAATACCCTAAAGTATTTTAAGTCATAAAATCAAATCTACTGCTGGATCATGAGTCTTTGTTAATGGTAGCTGTGCTGAATATTCTTTGTTTAGCTCCCCAGGCCTCACTCTGCACCACCTCCAGCCTGGTGGGCCCATTAGGTTACTAACTTCTATGTTCACATTAACTGGGCTCCCTTACCCTTAGGGTTTTGGGAAGGCACTGATAGGTATTAGGGGACCGAAAATTAATGAGGTTGAGATTTATGTCTCTAGTTCCCTTTCTGTGGGGTTGCTGAAGGTTGGCTCTCTCACTCACAACTATGTCATGGAGAATGTCTACAACTGGTTGCTGAAGGAAGAAACAGCACAAAACTAGATTAAATAAGAACCTACTTTCTATGCTTGCACCAGCCAGAAGCAGCTTCTTTACAACCCTACTCAGGGGCGGTCCTGAAAGTCAGTGGGTGAAAGGAAATCCACCTATCAGGCAGAACTCAGGGAGGAATTTTGACTGAATACGATGTGAAGGGAGAAATGGCTGGAGGTACCCTGTTTCCCCGAAAATAAGACCAAGCCAGACAATCAGCTCTAATGCATCTTTTGGAGCAAAGATTAATATAAGATCAGGTATTATATTATTATATTATATTATATTATATTATATTATATTATATTATATTATATTATATTATATTATATTATATTACATTATATTACATTAAAGACCCGGTCTTGTATTAATTTTTGCTCCAAAAGATGCATTATTGCTGATTATCCAGCCAGGTCTTATTTTCGGGAAAACACGGTGGGATTTATACTAACTCATGAGCAAGAGCAAACAGGCCATGCAGCTGGTAAGACACTTAAAATAACAAGAATGGAAAACTGATGACAAGGAGGTCTAACGGAAGAGTATATGTGTGGTTCCCCTGAAATGGACACTACAGATGGATATTAACGCCCCATGTAATCTTCCAGAGAAGGTTTCCACTGCTGAGGAGCCTCTCAATAATCAAACAGACAAGACTATCCTCCCTAGAGCTGTTAGTCACTGTTTTCAGTAGCTCAATGGGAGGGAGAGGTACTAATAGACTGGAATAGCTCAGATGAAGAATGTGTACGTTTGACAACATGAACTTCTCATCACAGTTAATTGGTTATTGCCACGCAATTTGCCAATAGCAGAAGACAACACAAAGCTATTTTTATGAGACCATTTTTTGAAAAACTGGTATAAGGTTGATTCTACTGGACTCCTTTCCTCACTGTGGGGGAAAATGTCTTCTTACAGGGAGAAAGAGATACCTGGAATCTGTCTTCTCTGGACACAATTCTGTCAGCACCACCATTTGTAGATTTACAAAATCCTTATTTTCCTTGGATTTTGAAATGATCTCACTTCAAAACAGGGAAAACAATTTATGGCAAAGGAAATGCAACCATGGGCTCCCAAAAATCCAATGGTCTCATGTCCTCAGCATGTATAAGTAGCTGACTTTATAGAATGGAATAATCTGCTAAAGACCACTAGAGCATCATTTGGGAGACAAAACCTTGTAGATTTGGGATGTCATCCCACAGGATATTACGCACCTTAAACCAGCATCCAATGTACGATATCACATATCTTATAGACAGAATGTACAGGTCCAGGAATCAAGGAGGGAAGTGAGAGTGAAACATTTCAATAAATAACTAATTGAAGCAATATTTCCATTTCTATATCCTAACCTTTAATGGGTAGAAAGGGTATTAGTTTCAACGTGAGAACTGCTTCCACTAGAGAACACAGGCATGGCTCTGTTAAATTGGAAATTGAGTCTTCCCTTTGGCTACTATGAACTCCTCAAGCTATTGAACTTTTTGGCAGAAAAAGGGACTGCAATAAGGGTTGAGGTGATTGATGTTGTTTACCAGAAGGAAGTTAGAGTGCTGCCACACAGTGGGGACAAAGATAACTATTTCTGGAACCTAGAGGTTTGTTTTATGGAATGCCTCACTTCTGTAATATGCTGGGTAATAGAACAACGAGACAACACAATAAAGGCAGACCAATCAAAGGCTTATAATACCACAGGATCATACTACCAAGTCAAGAATACCACACAGACTAGTTACTGACAGAGTTTAAGATATACTCTATATGGAAGTAGCTAAGAGAATATATAATTATCATCTAAAACCTCATAAGCAGGCACGTAAATCATGAGACTATAGCAGCTATATTTTATGTTAATTATGAATTATTCCATATATAAAAAACACTGAGGTTTGCTAACATTTTAGATTTTGTTTGGGAACATGACTAACTACACTTCATCAATTCATCAGGATGTGGTAGTTGATGGGATTTGTGTATCCTTTGTATTAGGGACACATATTTTTCATCTGGAAAAGAGTAGAAAGAGAAGTGTAATGCAGGGAATTTTCAATTTGTTCCTCAGATCTATACTCCACTCTTATCTTTCTCAAATTATTCCTCAGGAGGCTGACCTGTATGAACTACATCTGAACTTTATTCTCTGGTTTCAGATTGGATTTGGCCAATGAGAGGAACTCTTCCTGGTCAAGATATTTACTCCCTTGGTTCTTTCTTGTGTAGTAGTCCCTGACTAGCTCTGTCTCCAAAGCAAAGGCCAGAGTTTCTGTCCAGTAGTCCTCTCCATAGAAGATTTTTTTCTTTTCTTTTTTTTTTTTTTTTTTTTTTGTGTGTGTGCAAGTTCATATAATTGTGTGCTCCCCTTCAATTTAACGGCAAGGAATAGTAATGACTTAACCTCTGATTACCAGCCCCAGCATACAACCATCTCTTGTTGCTTTTTCTAAACTCACATTGTCTCCTTTGTAAATACCCTTATATTATATTATCTCCACTACTTGCTCAAAGTATGGCATCAGTTTGCTGATGATAAAAGGGTTTAGAAAGGTATGTAGAAGCTGTAAAGAATTCCCCACTTACTGACAAAGTCTCCAGTTAAACCACTTTAACGAGCACTAATCCATCATTTTCTGTGGATTGAATTCTACTTTAAATCTCTAATATACTTTCTTAAAGGTCTTCACTTTCTTTTCTGGTCATGTTCTTCAAGTACGAATCTATGAGCATATATCTGAAATAAATTATTTGTTGGTGATTGATATAGGGATTACAGCAAGCCAAAAACAGAAAATTTAAAGTAAGGTAAAAATAAAGAAATATTCTAGTATTTCATTTTTCCACCCCAGAGAAGTATTTTGTGCAGACCTAAGGTGCATACAGCACATTTTGGAAATCACTGTAGATAAAGTGATAACAGGCATTTCTTCTTGTCTTAACACATTCTGCTATCAAGAAAGTTTATCTGTTGTCATTTTTGGTTGGTTGATATATAGGTACCATTTCATTTTGGTACTCAGCTTTTGGTGCTGGGCATGGGGTTGACCTTCTTACTGATTCTCCATAATAGTATGATATTAAGAAAATGAGAAATTTACTGGATAAGATTTCTTAGGGCAAAAATATGGATTAGGTTCAAGTGGGAGGTTGCTTTGCTACCTTTCCTGATAATCACATTGTCATCACATTTCATGGAATAAGGTATGTGAAGATATTACATATATGTGTGTATTCTGATGTGGGGTAATGAGTAGGGTTGGGGAAAAAAACAAAAACTAGAAACTGAAATTATGAATAGTGGGGCAAAAAGAGTGGAATCACAAAAGTACAATTTGCTTGTTTTATTTTAAATATTAATCAGAATGTATTCCTTGAAATAATGTTAAAATATTGCCAATCTCTGTGATACTGAAAACATGAGACAACTGAAGGTTTGTAAGGTTTACATTTCAAAATGACCAGACGTAAACCTCAGAGGAAACTTGCATATTTCACCAGTAAATTCACAAAAATGAAATTACATCAATTCTTCAATGTAGCTGTCACATAATGAACTCAGAATTCCTATTACCTAAGAGGTTATTTGATTTTTTAATCAAGATCTTTTTCAGAAGCTCCAATAATCATTTCAGTCCATCAAAATAAACTGATGTATATTTGCTGCAAGAAGCACCATAATATGAAATGTAACATTTTGATAATAATTTTTCATGGACAAAAGCTCTGGTGCGAGAAAAAAAAGGTCCAATGTTCTACCCAAACTAAATGCTAACCTCAGCGATCACATATCTAATCACTACCTGTCTCCTACCGCCACCCCTTATGTTTATGTTCAAGACATTCCAACATTTTAATGGCCATCTGTATAAACCAACTGCTGATCTGTGTATTACTCACAGTTATTTAAATCTTATTGCTTAGCATTAATTTATATTGAGTTTTGAGTTTTCCATTGCCTCTGGGCATTTTCTGTTAGTTAATAATAATAAAACAACCAGGATACAAATAACATGCTATAACAAAGGATGACTTTAACAGTCACAAAAATTAAATTGAATAATTACTAAAAAAATGCAAATATTTCAGAAATTTATCATACACTACCCTTGCCCTTTATAAAGTATCCACATATTCTATAATTGTAATTCAATTATTCAAAACATGTAAGGCTTAAGTCAATATTCATTTAATAATCCTTTACTTTCTCATCAAAGAAATATGACAATTCTAAAATTTAAATGCTGTCATAAAAATCAACACAATACTCAAGTACCTGTAAGGCAAACTATTTTCAAATACACTATGGCTTTCATTATCTAAATATTGCTCTTTATTAAAAAATAAAAAAGAAGGGAATTTTGGTTACATTATAAAATCAAAGGCATACCGTGAATGCTTGCTCACAAGTTACATATTAGTGAACCACTATAAAAATAAGGGGCAGTGCTCTAATACGCCTGAGAATAATCAGTAACCTCCTCTGTTTTTCTTTATTGTTTTCTCTTGAAATCTTTAACTTTCTACCTGACTACATATAATATTTATACATACATATTATACATACATATATATATATATATATATATATATATATATACACACACATACATATATACATATGTATACACACATATTTTTGGTGGTATTTTTTTAAAAATATCCTTATTGATACGTTTGTCTTCTATAATATTCAATGATTTCATCTTTACCTTTATATAACCACATATGGAAGTGTTTAATTTTCATTACATATGCATTGTTGGTTTAAATCCTGTACTACTTAGAATAAAACCTATGTGGCTAAAATTTATTTTTGGAGATTCTGCATTCAGACTTGATTTTCAAGGTAGCTATAAACCTTTTGAGGAATTTTTCCCAAGAATTTATTTTAGCATAAAGAAAAAAGCAGCTTACTCTGTCATAGTTGCCTTCCAGTATTTAGTAATAGATCTAGTTTTGTATAGGATTAAGTAGTAGCAGTCACTTCAGAAAACAGTTTTAAAATCTTTTTATATTAGGGTGTAATGTCATCCAATAGTAATTCCATTGCAATTTATGGTTAATAGCTCTTTTTATTCATGCTACTGAGAGAGCAACTAATTCAATATGTATCATTATATTGTTATATTTTCACAGTTATTTTATATTTACTCTTCTGCATTACTGAACTGATTTGAATTATTGCCTCTCCTATTACAGTACACAGAAGTAAAAATATTTCAGTAATTTCAAAATCAGGTATGTTTGGTTTACTTAAGTGCAACCATAAGATAAGTGTTCTTCTAGAAGTGGCCTTTAAGATTGCTTATTGATCAAATTTTACTTCACCGTCCCTTCCAGCACAACAAAAACATTTCACTATCCCTTAGATATTGTTCTCCTTCCAGCTCTGTTCCTTCACTCTGGCCTCTTTTTTTCCTACGTACTATGCTATTTTATGCACTACCAATGGGAGAACAATTGGATGAAAAGAGTTAATCTCGACAGGTTATAGGCACTGTATGTTTTAGGCCACATTGCATTCATCAAAACCAAGATACCAGCATATTTCATAATATTATAGATTCACAATATCTCAAGTTTGGAAATTTAGGTTTTTTTTGTCTGAGTGCACAAAAGGGTTTTTAATAGAAAATTGTTTAGAGTCAGAGTATCTCTCTTTACCTTAGCTACTAGAGTAACAAAATAAAGTTGAGTTTACTTTGCCAGTCAGTGTTGCAAACTTATCTCCATGATTTTAACATTGATTTGTGATCATTTAAAAAGTTAAAATATGTGTCTCCGGAAAAACAGATTAATGGGAGAATAGAGAAGGCAGAGTAACACAGTCAAGTTCTTTATATATTGGGCATTATACTCAACTAAACAGAATGACATGACAGTAGCAACTTGCTATCACTTTGCTTATTCACCAGCATAATGCATTGACTCATTGAAAAGTAGTCAGGGATCCCCCGTTTGAGATGTTGAAGAAGGTACATTACCTCCTTTATAAGAAAGAATCTGAGATCATTATGTGATGGCTTCTGCTTTTATGAAAAGATGTCCCTATGACTTTAAAGCAAGCTGTAAGTGGAGGTCCAAGGCAGAGTTATAAAGTTTAGTTTTCACTGTAATTCTTTAGGTAACCTCCATTTTTATTGACCATCTTTTAACTATGCAAATGAGAAAAAAGGAAGTGGGGAAGATAGAAGCAAACTCTGTCAAGTTTAACTGTCAAGGCTCAGTGTGATATATTTCCACATGGAGTACAACTCAGGAATTCATTGATTAATAATATTTTTTCGTCTTAAACTTTTTCCATTTCTTTCCATTATTTTCTCATGTAATGTGACTTCTTGTCACCTCCTCTTTGTCCCATCAGATCCCAGCAACCTACTGAGATATTCTGTAAACTTTTTTTCCTACCTGTAAATTATCTAAATGGAGCAGATTTCCTTTTTCAAGTTTGGGGAACTGTTTCATGAAACAATTTCAAGTTCTGTTTTTATGTATATTATATGTTTAGTTTTAATTCTTCACATATAATTGAACATTTAGCTCTTATAAGTGCTGGATATGATGGAACCATCTCTTCACATTCAATTGAGTTCAGTTCAACAAGCATTTATTAACTTCTATTTGCCAGGCTCTATTTGGGATACTTTGACATATGTCAGTGAAAACTGAAAAAAAATCCTACTCTAGCATTTCTTATGTTTCACAGTTGTGCTTCACCCACTGACAGTTTTCATTTTCCTCTATGATATCCTCTCTTACAAGTACCACTAGAAATTTTTCAGTGGAAACTGTGCTCATGTTTAATAAAAACAATAAAAAAATAGGTAACACTTAAGCTCTGCTCAGGAACTGGGCATTTCTAAGACTGTTACATACATTAAATTACTTAATCTGCATAATAAGTCCACGGGATGGGCCCCATTTGTCACTATCCCAATTTTACAGAAAGAGAAACACAAAAATACAGAAAGTTTAAATAACTTCCAAGCTTGCCTAGTTAACAAGTAAAGCCCTAATCAAACCCAAGTGGTTTAACGTCAGAGTTTGTGTTATTTACAAATACATATACTGTACCTATCCAAAATCTCTCCAGAAAGGTTTATGTAGCATTCTTTTTAATGTGGTTACTTTAATTATCTGTTCAATTGCAATCCAAAACTCAATTCAGAATTTCTGATCTAGCTGAAATTATGCTGTATATTTAAAAATCAAGTTAAAGGCATCAAATAATTCTCAGAGCAGAGTTTCTCTCCCTTTCTTAAGCAATTGAATTTAATCTCATGGTCACTGATTTAAATGTCCCTCTTTAACACTGAACCCATCATTCTTCATGTTAATTGAGAGAATTCACATCTGTTAAAAATAATTAAGTTTTCTCTACAAGTGAGAGATATATTGTATTAAAAGAACAGTGCATATATTTTACAACTATCTACTTCCATGACTTCTCTGGGTTGTAAAAAAGCATAGATAGTCTACATATTCAAATATTTCACACTTAAAATATAATTCTAATAATTATATAATTATTTCTACAGGAAACAAAGTCTCTTTAGTCAGTGGCTTTATTTGCCTATTGTTGAACACAGACCTATAAAAATATAAAAGAGTAAACTTTACATCAGAGTTCCTAAATGACCAATGTATTTGCTTTTAACTCTGAATCCATCATCCCAAGCCTACGAGCCTACGAGGTCTGACAATTAAGTTCACAAACTTGTTTGCAACAATGTTACTGACCTTTTTTGATATCAGAGGGATTATTCATTAAAAATTTGTACCAACTGGACAAACAGTTAATGAAGTTTACTATTTGGAAGTGCTGAAAAGCCTGTGTGAAAAAGTTAGACGACCTAAACTTTTCGCCAACGATTCATGGTTCTTGCATCATGACAATGCACCAGCTTACACAGCACTGTCTGTGAGGGAATTTTTAGCCAGGAAACAAATAACTGTATTGGAACACCCTCCCTACTCACCTGATCTGGCCCCCAATGATGTCTTACTTTACCTGAAATAAAGGAAATATTGAGAGGAAGACATTTTGATGACATTCAGGACATCAAAGGTAATACGACGACAGCTCTGATGGCCATTCCAGAAAAAGAGTTCCAAAATTGCTTTGAAGGATGGACTAGGCGCTGGCATTGGTGCATAGCTTCCCAAGGGGAGTACTTCAAAGGTTACCACAGTGATATTCAGCAATGAGGTATGTAGCACTTTTTCTAGGATGAGTTCGTGAACTGAATTATCCAATGTTGTATTCCTCCTAGCTAGAAACCTGTGAATGGTGGGTATCTCTTCCCTCCACCCACCCCCCTTTTTTAAATCATATCCCTATAGTTATTAGATATATTGCTTCCCTATTTTCCACATAAAGGGATGGTCCTGCTCTTGATGATAAAATATCTCTTGAGATAATAAAGTATATTCTAGGTGTGCCTCAATTGAGAAAAAAAGGGAGAGAGACAGAAAACACAGACATGTTGCTAATTATAAGGTTAACTTTTGACTCTCATTTATTTTGAAAACTAACTTTATTGTGATATTATGTAAATACAATAAATACACTCATTTTATGTGTGCAGGTCAATGAAATTTGACAAATATATACACCCATTTAACCACCACTGCAATCAAAACAGAGGATATACATTATTCCCAAAGTCCCCATTTGCTCCTTCCAGTGAAGCCCAACAAATGCTTAGACTTGCTCATATGACTTCTGTCACAGGAGCCTAGATTTGTTTTTGTAGCATTTGAATAAAAAGAATGATACAGTATGTATCCTTTCGTCTCTGACTTTTTTCCTTTAGCATACTGTTAAGATTCATCTACATTATTGAATGTATCAGTAGTAATTTCTCTTGAGTGAAATGCTGGATTGTATGGTAATCATATTTTTAACTTTATAAGAATTTGTAAACCTTTCTCCAAACCACATTAGTATCAAAAATGTGTAAGAATTCCAATTGTTACACATTCTTGACACTACTAGATACTGTTATCCAGTCCTACTTGGGCTTCAAAATTGGTATGTAGTAATATTTCATTGTAGTTTCATTTAAGAGTAAATGTATATTTTATTTAAAAGTTTGCTATTGACTTATAAATTGTAAATATTTAGACAAATAGCATGAGTGTCTATATTTGTCATCTTGATCTCCAAATATCTGGAGGTGAGCCTAGAGGCATTATAGGGGCATCACCAGAGAAAAATTTGCCTTCAGTCCCCTAAACACGTCTAGGGAAGTCTTTATAGAAATACGCTTTATGTCCACTTGAAAAAAATTTATCTCTCTAGGCTGACATAATAGAAGCTGACTTATGCATCTCTGCATGTCAGTTAATCATAGACCCATTTCCTTTTTTTTTTTTTCCTCTCAGAAGTTTCTATAGATGCCCCCTCTATCTTTCATGGTACTTATTTATAAAAAATAGATTCTTTGCTTGCAAAACAGTTATCAGTGTACTAATATTCATTTATTTCTTTTCTGACACACTTCCTTTATTATGTAGATTCAAGTTCATGCCATGTTAATTTGCTTTTTAAAATAACTTATTTCAAAATTCCTTATAGTACAGGTTTGCAAACAGTAGATTTTCTCAGTTTTTGTTTGAGAAAATGTTTTTTTTTTCTCTTTCATTACTTTTTTCCGTAGTCTTGGGTGTTGTGTGTTTTCCTTTTCCAATCTTTTTTCTTATGCATTTCAGTTTGGGTAATTTCTATTGCCATGTTTTCCAGTTTGCTCTTTTTCCCCCATGCTTGTGTTAAGTCTGCCATGAGCATTTGAATACATACTTCATTTCTGTTACTGTATTTTTAATTTCCAATATTTCCTTTTAATTTATTATAGTTTCTATATTTCTGCTGAAATTATCCATCTGGTGTTGCATGTTGTCTACTTTTTCCATTAGAGTCTACAACATATTATCATACTTATTTTAAATTCCGTATCTGATACTTCCAACATCTGAACCATACCTGGTTTTGATGATGACTTTCTTGCTTCACACTGTGTTTTATCACGCCTTTTGTATGACTCGCAATTTTTTTATTGAAAGACAAACTTGTATATGACAATAGATAGTGAACTAAATATGCCTTTACTGTGAGAATTTATGATAATCTGGACAACAGTTGGGTTGTTTGATATTTATTCCCTCTATCCCATTAAAGTTTAAGCATGATATATTAGTAGTTTGCATATAATAAAAGTCATCCTTCTAAAGATTAGTTTTGAGAAATATGATAGTATATAATTACCAAAAAAACAAAATCTAGACTACTTCCAGATTTTAAATAAATTTTATTGTGTTCATTTGCAGACAATCTGCTCTTTACACCTCCAGTCCCAATAACCACTGTAACTGCTTCATGTTCCTGTTATTTTTACTTTCCTAGAATTTCACATAAATAGAACACTATTATTTCCTTTGTTTTTTGTGTATCTAGCTCATTTCACTTAGCATGATGTTTTTGAGATTCAGCTATGCATCAATTTGTTCCTTTTTTTATTATCAAGTAGTATTTCTCAGTAAATATGTACCACAATTTGTATAATACATTCACCAGTTTATGTACATTTGTTTGTTTCCAATAGTTGGATGTTACAAATAAAGCATCTGTGAACATTTGTGCATTTGTAATACGTGGACATACTCTCTTGGTTAAATATTAAGAAACTGGATTGGTGGAGCATATGGTAAGTATACGGTTAAATTTATAAAAATCTATCCATTTTCCATAGTGTTTGTAACTTGTTCCATCTCCATCAACAATTAATAAGATTTCTAGTTGTTCTTCCTTCTAGCCAGAACTTGGCATTTTTTTAGGATTTTGGCTTTAGCCATTCTAGTGAATGTGTTTTCATTTAATTTGCATTCCCCTAATGCTCTATGATGTTAAAAATCTGTTTTTGTCCATATTTGCCATCACATTATCTTCTTTGATGAAGTGTGTGATCAAATTTTTTGCCCATTTGTTTTATTTGTGCAGTTTGTCATCTTATTTATGGAGTCATATGATTTCTTTACATATTCTGGGTAAAGTCCATTATGCAGTACGTGTTTTGCAAATGTTTTCTGCCACTTTGTAGTAGTTTTTTTCTTAATAGTATCTTTTGAAAAACAGAATTTTAAATTTCTATTAAGTCCAATTAGTCAATGTCTTTTTCTGTTCTGATTTGTTCATTTGTGTCCTACCTGAGAAAGTTTTACTGACCCTGTCACTAGATTTTCCTATATTTTATTCTATTATTTTCACAGTTATACTTGTTACATATAGCTTTACAATCCACTTCAAATAAATTTAGAAAAAATAAGTGTTTTGATTAAGGTTCATATTTTATTATCTGTCTGTATAAGGACAGCAATTATTTTAGCAACTCTTGTTAGAAAGACTGCCTATCTATGTTGAATTACCTGTCAAGGTTGCTTAAAATCAATTGACCAATAACTGTTTCTCTAGGGTAATAATAGTAATTACATACTGGGTGAATATAGCATTTGATGTAAAGTAGTTAGCATTTGAAGGTATACTTACATTAGTTTAAAACACACATTATGTTTTAGACTAATGTAAGTATACCTTTAAATGCTTACATTAGTTTAAAAAAATTTAAATTATAATTTTAAAAAAATTGGCAACCAATTTTTTATTATAATTTATATAGTAAAAGAGAATCATATAAAATATTAATCATAGAGAAAAGGCAGAAAAGTAGAAAAAATATGTAAAAACAATTGCAATGAATAGAAAACAGTTACAAATACAGCAGATATTAACTCAACTATACCAATTATCTTTTTAAATGTAAGTGCTCTAAATAAACCAAGTAAAGTGAGATTGTCAGAGTGGTTAAGAAACAAAACAAAACAAAAAATCAAGCACAAATCTCTGTTGTCTACTAGAAGCCCACATTAACTATAAAGACTCAGGTTAACCGAAAGGGTTGGAGAAATACTTATGCTAACACAAGGCAAGATAAAGCTGGATTATCTATATTAATTTCATACAAGGTAGACTTCTGAACAAGGAAAATTATCAGGGATAACAAGAGGTGTTACGTAATGACATAGTGGTCAAAAGCAGATAACAATCCTCAACATGTATGCACCTAACGACAACAAAAAAAGAACATCAAAATATGTGAGTCAAAAATCTAACATACCTGCATGGAAATATTGACAAATCCACTATATAATTGGAGACTTCAACACACCTCTTTCAAAAATTGAGAACTCCAGCAGGCAGAAAATCAGTAAGGATATGGATGACCTGAACAGCCCTATGAATAAACTTGATCTAATTGATATTTATAGAATACTCCATCTAGTAACAATAGAATACACATTCTTGTCAAGCTCAAATGGCAGATTCACCAGAACAGACATTATGAGACATAAATATTTTTAAAGAATAGAAAGCATACAAAGTATGTGTTCAGGACACAATGGAAGTAAACTAGAAATCAAGATATAAAGAATGTATATTTGGAAAACTATAACACTGATAAAATTAATCAAATACATAAATGAATACAAGGTATTCAATTTTTGGGGGGGATTGGAAGATTCAATATTGGTAAGACGTCAATTATTTCTGACTTGATCTATAAATTCAAAACAATATAAATCAAAATCTCAGCATGTTTTTATGTACACAATACAAACTATTTCAAAAGTTTGATTGGAAAGGTCTATAAATAGAACAGCCGAAGGGGAAAACATTGGAAGACTGACACTCCCTGTCGTCAACAATTACTATAAAACTATAGCAGTTAAGACATTGTGATATTGGGTAGAAAAATAAACACATAACTCAATGGAAAGAAAAGAGGATTCAGAAATAGACCTAAATGTAATCAATAGGTCTTTGGAAAAGGATCACAGGCAATCTGATGGGGAAACAACAGTCACTGTAACAAATGGTACTAGATAAATTGGATATCTGTATGCAAAAATTAAGTAAATACACCTATCTAACACAACTCACATAAATAAAAAATGCAAAACTATAAAAATTCTAGAAAAATATAGGAGAAAATCTGCATGATCTTTAGTTTGATGATGAAAATGTGGGTACACAACCAAAAGCATAATCTATGTGTCCAAAAAACAGTAAGTTGCACTTTATTAAAATTTGAAATTTCTGTTTTACAAAACCACGTTGAGAGAATGAAAAGTCACTGACAGGAAGAAGGTATTTTCAAAATATATATCTGACACAAGATATTTGTCCATATATACACATAATTATCAAACCACAAAAGTAAGAAAACAAATAACCCAATTAAAAAATGGGCAAAATATCTGGACAGATACATCCTTTGTCTCCTGAAAGTAGGAAACACATCCCCCATGTAAAATGTACCCTCCCTTTACCAGGTAGAAGAGAGAGACAGCATTATCACTAGAAATAAGCTAATTTAGGGCTGAAAAGGCCGTATAAACAAAACTTGTTACTTCCTCACTAAATTACTACCTTAAGCCCAAAATTTTTGGCTTGTCAATTCTTCATAAATGTATCTTTGCCTAAAAGGTAATAATAGCTGCCTGCCTTAGTCACTTCTTTGTGTCTCATATTTTTAACTGGGCTCCCAATAGTACAAAATTCAATTTGTTTTTCTCTTGTTAATCTGTCTCATATCAGTTTAATTGTTAGACCAGACAAAGACCTAAGAGAGAAGAAGCAAAGTTTTCCATCCTTACATTTTCTATAAATTGCTAAATGATTTGGTGTCAAATGTGGAAAAGAAGGACAGCGTTGAGGGGTTTTACATAAAAGTTCCTAATAAAATTTTATTCATATATATATTTAATTAAATATACTCATTATATATAGATTTATATAGTTAGTATTTAATTAGGTAATATAATGTAAATAATAGGGCTGATCGTGTATATTGCTGTTAAATCTTCTCTAAAGGCCTTTTTAGTAGGAAGAGCTCCTGAATGTTTTGAGTATCATCAATAAACTAAGAATACAGTGTCCTACAAATATATGTAACTGATATCAATCCTTTTTGCTCATAATAATGAATCACAGTTCTCATTTGAATGTTTAATGTATGCTTTGGTTTATAAAAGTAATGTTTTTATTTTATAATATGTACTTCATAGGTTAAAAAAAACCCAAAAACTAAAAAATGGAAGAAGAAAAATACCCAATCTAGTTAGTATTTAATTGAACCAGGATCCTTTTTTTATCTTCATTTTTTGATGATTCAGATAAAAATGCTACCAAAGTAGGAAAACACAACTAGGGTGTCAGGTAAATTCCAGGATTACAACACCACAATGTTTCATCTTGAACCTCAAACCAACCTCTTTCCCTGGACAGTTCTGTTAATGGTCCTTAATTAATTAATTAATTTACTTATTTATTTATTTGTTTGTTTGTTTGTTTATTTATTTATTTTTGTGGTCAGTTTTAAACTGACCTTTAAACTGAAGTCCTCTCATTCAGTTAATTGCCAAATACTATAAATTCTACATTTGCAATCTTTCTCTCTTGTTTATTCTTTTCCAATTGTATGGCTGCATCACTTTGTTTGATGATCTGCTCAGCAAATAATTACTGAGTGTTTTCTATCGGACATGCACATATTAGATAAAGAAACTATGGAATTAGGAAACATGTTCCAGGTTCATAGATTGGAAGAATCAACATGGTTAAAATGGCCACATTACCCAAAGCAATATACAGATTAAATGCAGTCCCCATCAAAATCCCAATGGCATTTTTTTTAAAGAAATAGAACAAAAATCATCAGATTTTTACAGAACCACAAAATACCCCAAATAGCCAAAGCAATCTTATGAAAAAAGAACAATGCTGGAGGTATCACACTCCCTGACTTCAGCTTGTACTATAGGGCAACAATAATCAAAACAGTACGGTATTGATTATTGAAAACTAGATACATAGACCAATAGAACAGAATTGAGAACCCAGAAATAAACCCATATAAATACCGCATTTCCCCGAGAATAAGACCTAGCCAGACATCAGGCCTAGCCAGACCATCCTAATGTGTCTTTTGGAGCAAAAATTAATGTAAGACCCGGTCTTTATATTAATATATAAAATAATATAATACTGGGTCTTATATCACACATTAGAGCTGATGTCTGGCTAGGTCTTCTTTTTGGGGAAACACAGTATGGACAGAAAATTTTTGACAAAGAAGCTAAAACATACAATGCAGAAAAGATAACCTCTTCAATAAATGGTGCTGGGAGAATTGGATAGCCACGTGCAAAAGAATGAAACTAGACTGCTATCTGTCACCATGTCCCGAAATTAACTCACAATCGATCAAAGACCTAAACATAAGACCTGAAACAAACTGCATAGAAGAAAACATAGGTACTAACCTTATGGACCTTGGGTTCAAAGTGCATTTTATGAATTTGACTCCAAAGGCAAGAGGAGTAAAAGCTAAAATAAATGAACGGGACTATATCAAACTAAAAAGCTTCTGCACAGCAAAAGAAACCATTGACAAAATAAAGAGGCAACCAACCAAATGGGAGATTTTTGCAAACAGTGCCTCCGATAAGGGGCTAATATCCAGAATATACAAGGAACTCATACAACTCAACAACAAAAAGACAAACAATCCAACTGAAAAATGGGCAGAGGCTCTGAAGAGACATTTTTCCAAAGAGGACATACAAATGGCAAATAGACATATGAAAAAATGCTCAGCATTACTAATCATCAGAGAAATGCAAATCAAAACCACAATGAGATATCACCTCACCCCAGTCAGAATGGCGATCATCAACAAGACAAATAGTAACAAATGTTGGAGAGGCTGTGGAGAAAAAGGAACCCTCATACACTGTTGGTGGGAATGCAGACTGGTGCAGCCACAATGGAAGGCAGTGTGGAGGTTTGTTAAAAAATTAAGAATAGAATTACCGTATGACCCAGCAATCCCTCTCCTGGGTATCTACCATAAAAATCTGAAAACATTTATCCATACAAAGACATATGTGCATCAATGTTCATTTCAGCTTCATTTATGGTGGCCAAGACATAGAAACAATCAAAGTGTCTTTCAATAGATGATTGAATAAAGAAAATGTGGTATATACACAAAGGAATACTACTCAGTCATAAGAAAAGATTAAACACTGCCATTTGTGACAACATGGATGGATCTTGAAATTATCGTCTAAGTGAAATAACTCAGACAGAGAAAGTAAAGAACCATATGATTTCACTGATATGTGGGATATAAAACTGAAAACAACAAAAGAAAAAGGCAAATACATGAAGAAACAAAAACTCATAGACACAGACAATAGTTTAGTGGTTACCAGAGGGGAAGAGAGGAGGGGTGGTAGATGAGGGTAAAAGGGATCAAATATATGGTGACGGAAGGAGAACTGACTCTGGGTGGTGAGTGCACAATATGATATATAGATGGTATATTTCAGAATTATACACCTGAAATCTATGTAACTTTACTAACAATTGTCACCCCAATAAACTTTAATTTAAAAAACAATAACGAAAAACTGTAACTATGGACTTCGTTAGGTGTAACTCCCAACAGAGATGGCTTCATTTTGCCACCTTCTAGATACGTCAAATTTCCCATGTTTCCAATTGTCTCACTTATTTTTCCTTTAATATCAAATGTCAGGCCTACCACATTACAATGAAGGAGAGTGTTGTACACTGAAAGAGAGTGAGGGCTGAATAGGCTTCAGGGACTAGCAGAGGCTCCAACATTCTCGGCCTTGCTTTGTCATTTTTGGCTTCTTTACCTCATCAATTAATCAAGAACATGCCCCAGGTAATTCTCAGAAATACACTCTTGAGCTGCGTTGTACAGTATGGTAACCACTAGCCACATGTGGCTACATCATTTAAATTAATTCAAATAAAATAGAACTGTAGTCCTTCAGTTGTAGTAATCACATTTCAAGTATCCAAGATTACACAGGGTTAGTGGCTACTCTATTGGACAGTGAGAAGATTAAAATATTTCCATTATTGCAGAGAGTTCCATGTGACAAAACTGTCTAGATTCTCTAAACTGGTCACAATAAACTTTTGTTATCCTTTCAAAGTTTCTTATAAATATTTTTAAAATGAGGTTTTGTGAAGCTCTTTATATACTTTTTTTTTCCTAAACAAAGATCCAATTGCAAAGGAAATTCCACAGCCCAATAGTTATTATACGAGGCATATTTCATGAAGATTACGAGTACTGCATGATTTGATAAAGGAGCAATCGGAAATAATTGTTTCAAACTTCAGAATATTTCAGAAGAGATGTTTCAATAATTTGATACTTTAAGTAAACAGTGTATATTCTTTTCCATGTTAGGTTTATCAAGATAAAGGCAGAAACAGGCCTTTTCTTCGTTTTGATTTATCTATAGTATTTTCTTTTAAATAGGATCTGTTGCTGAACAGAAAATTAACTTTTCTTCCATCCTATCTGCACAGCACATCATTCACCTATAATAGTATTTCTCATATTTAGTGCCATCCCAGTGGTTTTGTGTTATTGCTTGTTTTTATTTATGTGTCCATGTTGCCTACTAGTTTATAAAGTACTGGAGAAGAGAGAATTTCCGAGTCTCTGTTTCCCCATAAAACCTAGTATAATGCTTTGAACAGAGTAAGCACTCAATAAAACTTCACTGAAACAATAAGCTAGAATTAATTTGAAAGAAAAAAATTGTAACTGGCAAACCCCCTGTAAAAACAAAGACTTGTTGAGTTTGCGAAAAACAGCACGTGATTTCCTGTGCATTTTAAGGCTTTAAGAAGTATTTATTTATTTACTTACTTATTATTTATATACTTATTTTGATGATCTAGGATATATCCTCCCAAAGTGCTGTGTCACTTTAGGTAGGTCTACGTGATTGTCTGATTCAGCTAACAGGGCCATGTGGTTCTCATACTAAGCTACGTCTTACAGTTTAATTTTTATCACTAATAAAAGTGCTTTTTTAGCCCACAATTGCTAATACTTTTTTCCTATTTTTCAATTTTTTAGACTCATGCAGGGAAGAGGGTTGCTATTTATTAGTATTCCTGACAGTCATTGCCACCAAGGACTTGATAATTATACTACTAATTTTGGATTTATCCTGGAAGCAATAAAAAGTTATTAATAGCATTTGAACTACATGGTGTAAGGATAGTATTTTATGACTGCCCAGTGGTAGAAAATGGAAGAGTTGTTTATGATAAAAATGAGAAGCAAGAAAATCAATTGAGAATATATTGTAAGAGAAGATAAACCTCTCTGTTCATACAAGCCTCTGGGTCTCTGTATATACAAGAGATGAGACTTTGAGAACCATTTGTGTTGAGGCATATTTTTGTTATTAACTGAAATTGAGATTACTATAAGCCATTTCAATGCCATTGCCCACTGCCAGTTGGAAGGATGTCATGCCTCCTATGAACTTCTCTGGTTCATAACAAGAGTATTTGTCGCTTTTTTCCACTCTACTAGTTACGTTCGCTGGGTATGTTCCAGAGCCAGAAGCCAGAAGGGGAGTGAATATGTACCTCATACCAGGAACGAGGCTGGAGGAGATGAAAAGTACTACCCAGAACTTGTGATTGTATTTTCTTTGAATATGTTATATAAATTCCATTGGAAGATGTAAAGTTTTATTTCAATTTCCTTGTCTAAAGAAAACATGTATTTTAATAAAAGCAATAGCTTAACAGTACATGTAATCCTAACTATATATACACTAACAGATATACAGAATAGAATACCTTTGCTCAGAGCTGAAAGAAACCTCAGCTCATTACCTTGTCTAAAAGCTTGCTAATCAGAAAACATTATCAAACATGTTTTATAGATATGGTATCTGGAGAAAATAAAACCAATTATTTAAACCCACATATTTTGTGGTTTGTAGGAGCAGAGAAGTATACTTTGAAAATGAAAATATTCAACTTAAAAGGGTCCATGCTTAACCCTGAAATCTTTCATAAGATAAAACATCAAAAAGATTGTATTCAATACTATAAATATCAAAGCCAGTATATTTTAAAATAAGTGAACTATTTAATTTCCTAAAATTTATTCAGGTAAAGTTATGCAAATTCTAAATTATCCTGTAAGTAGTCCATGCTAGTCCTTCTTTTCTAAGTTTAATAAGTAGAACACTTTTGGGCACAGTCCAGGAATAAATAGAACTGCATGCCATTCAGGCAATAAGAAAAAGCTATTGTTTTTCTTTTTTCTTCTTACAGAGAGACCCATTGCATAATGAAAGAGATTTGAGGACAAGGATGAACTGAGGGTGGAGTGCAAAAATTAGCTTGTTTTTGGCAATGACTTGAAAGAAAATAGCATTAAATTAAACCTTTTGAAATGGGGGTTCTTGTCCCTTCTTTTTTCCATGGATCCCTTTGGCTCTACTGAAGGTCTTGTAGCTCTTTTCCAATTAATCTTGTAAATATATAAAATAAAATGTATAGGGCTATAATAGAAACCAATTATATTAAAATAGTTATCAAACTATTTTATTTTAATTTGTGATAGACTAAAAAAAACTGTGATAAACTAATGTATTTTTCTGCTAACACATCAAATAACATGATCTATTAGCAAATCTAATATCTCCAATAATTCTGAAGCAGTTATGAGTCTAAATGATACTTAAAGATAACATCTGCCCAAAAAACTAACAGATGCAGGAATCAATAAAAGACATGGCCACTAAAAGTCTCAGTGAAACATTAAACTGGCTATATATAAACAGCACAGGTCAGATTTATTAAGTCCTGGACATTTGCAATAGGAATTTTCATTTCAAAAACATTTCCCAATCAGTCAATTATGCATCAGATAGAGTTAATAATCACATTCATCTTCTATATAAATATTTTTTTCCTATTAAAAAAATGATGAGCTTTTAAAACTGGACCTGGATTCAATGAAATAGGCATAGGCACTGGGAAATTAGCTGACAGAAGGCATTATATAATGACAAAAATGGTATTATGCATTAAATTGTTTTGAATATAAAATTACTTTATTTTTATTTGTTTTCTGCACGAAAACAGGTTCATTATTAAAGAAATGATAACAGAATGCCAAAAAAAAAAAAAAAAAAGCCTATTCTTGCTTTTCTTGCACTTGTTAATTCATGGGTAACATTGGTGAAATTCCAAAGAACAGTTGACATGTTCAGAACACTATTTTACTTGGCTTCTTAATCATAAGTATGTCCTTGGCTCAATAGAACATAAAATCACTTTATTCATTTTTTTCCTCCTCAATCCAAGATATAAATTGCTGCTTTATAGGTTATATAAGACTGAAAGTTCTCAAATTGAAAATATTGAAGATGAGGGCAAGTAGGATAACTAAGTGGGAGAGGAATAGTTAACATTTAAACCAAGAGAACATACTGAGTGAATAACATTTTTCTTAAAAAGTGAAGTCAGTCTGCCAATTAAATATTGTACATAACTACTCAGAGCCAAGTTAAATATTGAAATTTATTTGGGGAGAGATAGTGAAAAAAGAGAGAGTGGGAATGGAAGAGAGGGAGGAAAGGAGTGATGAAGGGGGGAAAGAGACAGAGACAGAGATAGAAAGAAAAATTGATTGAGTACAAGATTATAACATACAAAAATTAAAATGAAAAAATTTTTATGTGAACAGGTACTTTTTCTTCCACTAAATATGTCTGTAGAGTTTATGTGAAGTGGCAATTTTGAGGCAAGGATTACTGCTGGAAAATAATTTTTACACATTTGCTATCTTATTGTGTCTTAACACAAAGGCCTTATTAATCATAAGAGTCTAGGGCAATAAAGGATGATAAGAATATATGTTCAAGCTGTGCAGCATTACACCAAGGCTTTGAGCACAGCAAACACCTCAGAGGGGAACAGAACATTGACCAAACATTTCTTTTCCTGAAGGCACTTTTTGCTCTTCTCACTGGGAAGGCACTACACTTGCTATCCTGGAAACTGCTGGGTGGCCTAGTTTTACAGGAATTTGTCCAGCTGGCTTTAACGGGCTGCTTAAAAGAATCAGAAAAAGCAAGTTTGAGAAAAACAATAATAATCACTTATCTACACAGAACATGTGCCCAATTTTAAAGGTGCTTTACATTTATGAACTCTGGGATAACTCTTTATGCAACATCTTGGGAAAATTAAATGCCAAATTCTAAACAGTGACAGGTTCTACATAGGAAATAGCCAGAAAACTACCACATGAAAATATCTTAATTTTATAAATCAACGGGCAGTCCATTTAGTGCCTTATATGGTTATATTTATATACTACTTTTATTCATTTTTACAAGCAACTTGATGTGGTTGGGGTATGTGGAGGGAATATTTAGAACAAAATTATGTGGGTTTGATTTATGCTCTGTGATATACAGATTGTATGCTGAAGTATAAGTATATTGGGCAAAGATATTCATGGTATTATGATAAATTTTCTCATTTGAAAAATGAGGAAAATAACTTGTGAAATGTTTGGAATTACCATTAGATTCAAATGAAATAATCACTGGCAAAATTCTTTAAACATTACAGGATGTTTCATAAACAGTTTTATGTATTTATTTCTATTTAACTATTTCATTTTTACTGTGGCAACTCTTTCCAAGAAGTTCCCCCTAAACTCTCAGTTTGAACTATTTTTCCTTCTTTGTGGTTTCATAGCACCCTGTGCAAATATTTACAAGAATATTTACATAACTAATACATCTTCCTCACCAAACACAGAGTAACCATGTAGTATTTATTCATTTTCTTAATGGTAGTGAATAGTATATTAGAGACGCTAAACAAATGTTGCTGCAATGTTCTAAGCTAAAATTATTTTTTTTAAAAAATTGCTTAAGAGCATTAGTCTACTATAGATAGGCATTAACCACATTTTTGGATTTCTTTTAATAATCTCTGCAATCACTGATATTTTGGTTAGAGATATCACTAAAAAAAACACAAAAGAAAGAGATAAAAGAGAATCCTCTACCTTCAATCGTTTATAAAAAAATACAGTTGAAAAGAAATATTCAGCATTTACTGCCTATTTCACATCTCATTTTCTTTATTCATATTTTATTTCTTCTACAATTGAGATTCTATTGAGACATAAGTAGGACTATATTATTTTCATTTAATGGAACATGAAATCTTTTGAGCCCTTAAGTTTAAGTACTTGAATTTATATTTAAAATTTTTCTACTTAATGCTTTAAAAGTGGATGTGTTGAGCATTCTATATTTATTTTTTTGAACAAGCACTGGGACACATTCCAGATATTTCCCTGGGCACAGCACAGAAACGTCAGTCATTTTTCTCTACGTGGAGTCCTTTAATGCAAAGAAGTACCTTCTTGCCTTCTTGAGCTGACCACACTCCACAGTGTTTCCTGGTACTCATATTTCATGCCTGTTAATTAACAAGCACACGCGATATATTTTTCTCATTGAAAATTAGGGTCTCGTTCACCATACCTGACATCAGTTACCATTATTAGTGTTGATTATGGAGTAAACGGTGTTTCTGTGCAACCATAAATTTCTCTTGGTCTTGATACGGTTAACTAGCACCTAAGTACATCCCTCAGTACTCTTAAAGCAACTTCTGATTTGAGCACAAATAATTGTAAATATTAAATATTTCGTTATGCCAGTGCAATTCCAATAGTGACAGTTTTCAGTTAATTAAGTTAATTGGGGAAGATATTTTCAGCTTTCCAGATCTAGCCTACATGGAGCATGCATTTCAAATTGGGCAGTTGCTTTTAAACTCCAAAAGATCCATATTAGAACAGACATTTTGCATATCTCATTCAGTCTAGCAAAACACCTTCACAAAAACAACAGGGCCTTCTGATGCATACAAAATGTCAAACATTTGCCTCAGATACTCTTCTTAATAATTTTAATTAGTTCTTATTTTAGAACCAAATTAATTTTCAAGGGAGCAGTGCAGAGTAATTCCTACCAATATAAATGAGATCTATCAGAAATGACTGTAGTTAACTTGGCTGGGAGTTCAGACTTTTTCACAGAAAGACTCACAAGCCTGAGCAGCTGGAACTTAGACTGTCAAAGCACCAACTTGAAACCATCTGAGCAACTATACACAACTAAATTACAGCACTTTTTCTTTTTCTTTTTTTTGCAGAAGCATGAAATGCCTCCACTGGCAGCAAGATTCTCTATACTCAGCTTGTGATAACAGGGCAGCCAGACAGGGTTTCTATCTAAATTTCGATAATAAACTCTCTGGGTACCATTAAATACCTGATTAAGTCCAAGCAGTTCTGGAATATAAATAATCCATTTAGTTATTGACTATAGAGCCTTACACTGGTTGCTTGGTCATCAAGCAATTAATTAATATCTCAATGAATATTTAAAATTACTTCAATAAAGTAGAAAACTAAGAACTTTCATTACATGTCATTTTTACAGAAAGGACCATAATTCTAAGGAAAAATGTTTATTAACATTTTTACAGTGAATTAGATCACTTTAACTGATTTAATGTAATAATCTCTTATTATAAAAGATACTAAAAATGACATGAACATTTTGATAATGGCCTTCAATTCTTTTCAAAACTGTTGAAAGCATAACTTTAGTGATAAAATATAATAAAAAAGTATGATATATGCAATAAAAATGATAAAAGGTAATAACATTTCTTTTATTTAGCATATTTTGTAATGCTTAGTACAGACTATATACTGATATGATAATTTTCTTCAGCTTGGGAAGATTATTTCCAGTCTTGAGTTTTTGAGCCATTATAATCAATATCCTCTGCAAGTTGACCACCTTTTACATATGTAATAAACATGCCCTTTTGTCTTTATTCTAATCAAAGTGATCAAAGTGATCAAAGTAGATTAAAAATGGAATATAAATCAAATTGGCATTTAATTTATTTATACTTTTACAAAATTATATAAATATTAAAAATAAAACTAACACAGTTCAACAAGGTAAAAAATAAATAAATAATACTATATGAATAGAATGCCATTCAGCATACGTTGCATTGTCTGCATCCCAAAGTGGAGATCTTCTCAACAAAAATATTCTGAGAAATTTTATCAAATACCTGGACTAGAGCACTAGACTGCAAGTACAGTTCTATCGGTAAAACAAGGAAAAGGTTAGTTACTGCATACCATTGCAATATTATACTTTATTTATGCAGTCTAAAATATTTCAGCAATTAGATATATAAGCAATTTTTATGGTGACACCACTTGGCTCTTATTGAATTATCCCTTTGCATTCCTGCAAATAATATTGATAATTCTATAATTAATAATTAGTCTGGCTCATCAAATTAAGACCCTGAAAAATTATGCAAAAGATTCTAATGAAGGGCCAGCTTGGTAGTTCAGGCAGTTAGAGCTCCATGCTCCTGACTCAGAAGACTGCCGGTTTGATTCCCACATGGGCCAGTGGGCTCTCAACCACAAGGTTGCCGGTTCAATTCCTCCAGTCCCGCAAGAGATGGTGGGCTCCGCCCCCTGCAACTAAGATTGAACACAGCACCTTGAGCTGAGCTGCCACTGAGCTCCCTGATGGCTCAGTTGGTTGGAGCGCATCCTGACCTCAACCACAAGGTTGCTGGTTCGACTCATGCAGGGGATGGTGGGCTGTGCCCCCTGCAACTAGCAACGGCAACTGGACCTGGAGCTGAGCTGCATCCTCCACAACTAAGACTGAAAAGACAACAACTTGACTTGGAAAAAAGTCCTGGAAGTACACACTGTTCCCCAATAAAGTCCTATTCCCCTTCTCCAATAAAATCTCAAAAAAAAAAAGATTGTAATGAAAACATTTCTTATTTTATTCCTATATCAAAACACAAAAAAACAAACCAAAAAAACAAAAAAACAAAACAAAACAAAAAAACCTTACTCAATACTGTGGATTATGTTTTTTAATGTTGTATTTTAGATTTTTTAAAATTTAAAGTGGTACTGATTTATACATACGTGTGTTGGATAATTATAACATACATATTTGTACAAAATGGAAAACGTTAGGGGTATGTAAGTGAGGAGGATAAATAGAAAATATTCTAATTGAGAAAAGTTATTTTTGTAAAGGTAAAGGATATTTGAGTTGAATATCCGGAGTGATTTCCTGACTATGAACAATAAATGTATTATGGAACAGCTTCCTGAGACTGTGGAAGAAGCCCAATCACAAGGGTTATTTTTAAATAGACTGGGGAAAGTGCTGAAGGTACATTTTGTAGGCTAGGAAACCTAGGTTTTCAAAAGGATAGAATGAGTAAATCAAATTTGGTATTTTTTTATGGGCTTATATTTTGAGCTTTCATTAATAAAATAAATTTTAATTTGCAGACAGCCAGCATTTCTCCTCCTACACCCTCAGGTCTGTGTTGCAAAAGCTCTATTCCAGACAGTGGTTGAGAGGCGTGGGCTTACTCCTTTCTTTAGCCTCCACTCATAGGTATGGTAGGCCGAAAAAACATCTGCCAGCCCAAGTAAAATAAGGCCTGATCACATTTTCCCCAAATCACTCATAGGGCAAAGTTCTATGCCAGCAGTGGAAAACCAAGCTGACTGAAGCTACCACCCTCACCCAGTATCCGGCTTATAAAGCAGTAGTTTCACTTTTGAGAGGAGCAGATCACTGTCATGCCCTCAGCTACAGAGCAGGGAGGCACAGAGGCTTTGCCCAGGGGAAGGACCATAACAAAGAGCTTCAAAGTTCTCCCCAAAGGAACCAATTTTGGAAAAAAGTGTGGAGAAGATCAAGCCTAAAGTCATTCTCTATAACAATGGTGATTTTGGAAGAGACCATTAAGAGGAGACAGGATAGCTCCATGAAAGTAATAAGCTAATAGGCCAGCTACAGTTTACCACAGAGAACCAGGTAAAGAAAGAGTCAAGAAAAGCCCTCCAGGGTTCAGAACAAATCTCAAAAATGGGCTTCTAACTCTACCCCTGCAGAGAAGCCTAAATGTAATTGGACTAGACTCTGGAGCAATGTATGCCCCTAGCATTTTTTGAAAACAATACAGCAATCAGTTGGCACTTAGTGTTGAAGAACAAAAACAGCTCTGATGATTCTGCACAAAAATGCTTCCCAAATTGTTCTGATATTTTATTTTAAAACAAGCACTGTTACTTCTATGTTTTAACTGCATAGAGAAATGATTAACTATGTATAGAACACTTTTCTAGGAAACATGTACAAATATGTACTATATATTGTATATACAATGTATATATATATATATATATATATATAAAGAGAGAGAGAGAGAGAGAGAGAATGAGAATAAGAAAGGTTAAAATATGACTGATGAGCAAAAGAAATAGTGTCTAAATCTAGATAAAATGAGAGTACAGAATAGTTTCTTCCCCATTCATATCTACTAAAGATAAAACAAGAGAAATGATATTATAGTTTAATATAACAGAAGGGATGAAGGCCCAGGGTTACATTTGCAAAATCAATTAGAGATTCCAGGCTATTGTAAAAAATTATTGTATATAGGCCACAACCCATGTCCACTTCTGTTTAATACATTTTCAGATATGTAAAACTTCAGACTGCGAACAGTTATCTGTTTAAAATTATTTATTTAAAATCTACTTCATTCAAAAAAGGACGTAAGGCAATTTGCACATAAAAATTATCTGATACAAAAGCATTAATGAAACTGAAACACAATAAGCATAAAGCCATGAATAATTCATGTAAAAAGTACTATAAGGTTCAACACAATTAAGAAATTGGGATAAAGATTTATTTCTGACTTTCTTTGCACAAAGAAAAGAGAAAAACATGAATAGTTATAGTTTCACATTTTTATTCCAAGAAAATTATACTGTTGCTCTGAAGGTCAGTTTATTCTAGCACTGGGGTGTGATCAAAATACCTCCCACATATCCTTATCTTGAGAATATTGAGTAGTAACAGGAAAATGAACCACATGTATAATGGCATCGTAGATCAAATTTATCGAATTTGAAAATTATTGAATTTACACAATTTTTTTTTCAATTATTTTAGGAGGCACATGAATAAATATATTAGAAGAATACTGTTCAAGTTAACATAAAATCACATTTTAAAGGGATAAAGTCTTTCAACTTTAGAGTCAGGAAGTGGTGGTAGTAGACAAATTGATAGCAAGACCTAGACAAGTCTTATAATGGATAATTATATCAAATCATAGTCTCATTAAAATAAAAAAAATTTGAAGGAACTCTAAGATATACTTGTGAATATTAAAGTTAACAAGGTACCTGAAACAAACAAACAACAACAAAAAAAGGTCTGTATAATCGAAACATAGTTAAGTGCTATGAATTCCATGCATGTTCCTTCAATTAATATGCAATATATTTTGAGACTCAATAATTCAGACTTTCAGAAAATCGTGTATCATGTGTTTTTATGTCTCCACTGATCTGTACAACAGTCTGAAAAATTAGCTTATGGGCCAATGATATACGTAACGTTGTGAAAAAGGCATGTTTTTGACAAGCAATCAAGGTTTCTCCGTAAAAATTTGCCCAATGTCAATAACCCCCACTTCCTTTCAGAAGATAACAATTTATCTTTTGCTTTCCCTTATTAGGAATCTGAATTCACACCTGCAAACATTTGATATAAAAACCTAAATTGTTTCATGAAAAACAAATGATAATGAAAGAATGAATGTGGTAAACTAATTACCTATGACAAACTAGATTTAGATTTTCATCCAGAAGAATGTTTCAGTTGTGTACAATGGCATATCTATAAGTGTATCCCATCTTTGTTAACTAGTAAAGTTACTTTCTTAAGGGCATCAATCTGTTGCATACCTCTATATTAGATTTATAAAATTTAAAAATATAAATAAGTATACCCTGCTTTAGCAAATAGTTAATTCCCAAGTTGTAATTTAATCATTGTTTTTTCTAAAAGTTAACCTATACTTTAAAGGATCACCAAAGCAAACTCAAAAGCAAATCCTCTGTTCAGAAAGTTATATTTTTTGGGTGAAAAAAACAAATCAATGTTCTGAATAAAGATGCATACAATCAAAAGTTTATGCAGATGAACATGTAGAACACTGATAATATTTAAAAATGCAGAAGTACTCATATCTATAGTTAAGACAAAGCCATAATAGTATATATAAAGGGATTTCTCTATGCAAAGAATATACAGAGGGTACCAAAAATATAGACATATTTTAAGAATGGAAAAAACTATTAAAATTGTAATAATATATACTGATAACAAAAGATGACTTCTGCAATTACAAGAGGTGTTCAAAGTGGTTACCATCAGTGTAATTTTAATACAGTGTGTTCCTTTCTTAAAATGTGCATACATTTTTTTGGCACCCTCTGTATGTATACCTCTCTAAAATAAATAAATAAATAAAAAGGGATGGTCAGTTTCATTCAGTGGAAATGTTGTCTAATGGGCAACAACTACAGTATAATAACTTTCCAATGCATGCACGCTACTATTAGCACTGTAAAAAATTAAACAAGCCAAATTACAAAGCACTTAAGAAAATGTAATTTTCATAAATGAATTATGCATTAAATTAAATTCAGAAGGTGGGAGATGAACCCCGTTTATGTCTCAAGCTTAAATTACATCATCACATGTAAGCCTCATAGAAGCTCTGGTGTGTGAACAATGAGGAAAGGGAACCTCAGAGTTTGGGAAACTTGTCTGAAGTCTACTTCAATTAAGTGATGGAAGCAGGCATCAGACCCAAGACTCAGGGACTCTTAAGCCTTTAAACCCCCCTTTACAAGAGCACACAGACTCTTTCACACCCTCCTACCTCCTATAATGTCAATGAATTTTGAAGGAAGCCTCCATGTGTGATTTCCCCCAGTTTGTGTGTAGGGATGTAATTATTTCTACAACCAGCTTTTGTGAGGTTAAGCTGCACCTGAAAGCAACAACCGTTTACATGAACAAAGAACTCATTCACACACTACTCTTACAGTTCATATTAAAATTATAATTGCACTTTGTTTAAATCAGCAATTAGTACCAATTCACATTTTCAGTTGCCACTATTTCAAACCTAAGCAAAAATAAATAAATAAATAAATAAATAAATAAATAAATAAATAAATAACATTTTTCTTCTTCAAAGAAATGATCTAAATTGGTACTTTCTTTCCATTTAGAGTGTTTTTATCTTTTGAGTTTAGTTCTGCCAAATATGTCTGTTTCCTTAGCAGAGGAGGGGGTTGAAAAGGACTAACACAGCTCAGAAGGAATACAAATGTAGATCAATTGTGTGGAATTGGGTTCTCTGGCATTTTCATTACAGAAAATCTTCTGTAGGAACAGGCACAGGACCAATAACCAGATTGACCTTGAAATTGCTTGAAAGCAATTAAATCCCTTAGCAAGAAAAAAAGCAAACAGTGACAGAGAATGTAGGGATTTGACTCGTAAGAAACGATGTGAATGTTCAAAATTGATGCTTGCAGTACGTAAATCAAAATATGAAAGATTTCTAAACATTTTCAAACACAATGTTACTAATAATCCGTCTATGTTGAGGAATAAAAAAAATAATAACAACATTCAAAATGGTAAAGGAAATCTTTATAATATTTGGACTTTTTCTTAGGCAGTACTGATAGCCCGAAATCTGATCTGAACTTTAATAAGGAGCTTCCCTCTTATTTCATCTGAAACAAATACCTGTGTTATAATTGCAATGAAAGATGGATTTGTTTTAATGTACAGGTTTTTCACCATTTATGATAGAGGCAAGTGAAAGCATTAATTAGTATTATACTTAGCAGTTTTAAAATGCAATATAATTTCTTTAAGTATATTTAAATAATGTAGGGATTATATTATACCTAACTTAAAATTAATTTCCTGAAATTTAGTGGGCTTACCTTAGCGTTATAATATCATTTCATAGATCACAATTTAAACAGTCCTTTCATACGCAAGATACATCAACCTAATTTTTATAAAACTCAGGTAGCATTCATATAGTAGAAATTATATAAAGCAATAATCTTGTTAATCAGTTTAGCAACAAATTTCCCATAATGTTCATAATTAGTGTATTGTAGAGAGAATGTCCAAGAAAGTACATGTAAGGAACTTAATAAGAATGATTTTCTAATGTTCTTTAACATAGTACAATAAAAGGTGACATTTATAGTAATATAGTACTTCTGGACTATTACTGTTTGGTACTCAAAAAACGGCAATCAACAGAGTGCTTAAGTTAAATCTCTCCTACAGTAAAACTTGAAAGGTATGCATATGATATTCCAAAGGCAGCTGAGTTGCATACAGTGTAACTCTCTCAAACTCCTTCAATCTGCCCTCCACAGTCTCAAAACACCTGCCCCTTCAGACTTTGGGTTGAGAATATGGCCTTTCTCCCTTCCTAATATCCACAGAAAAATCAAGGTTGAATTATTCTTCATGACATTTAACATTCATTACTCAGGACTCCCAGGCACTGGCAATCTCGCCTTGATACTAAAGCCTATCATTGTCAACCCTACTCCCACACCATTGCTTCTCACTTCTTCACTTTATCAGGACGAAACTAGAAGTGTTGCTACTGCCACACATTAAGGGAAATGACAGGTAGGATGTGGTTATCAGATGAGAGAACACAAAGGCACTGCTTAGGTATCAGGGGTGCAAGTCATTATGAAAAGATGAGTCCCTAACAGACGTATCCATGTATCAGAAAGTATAGGACAGAAGGAAGATATCTTTGTCAACTTTCAAGTTTTCCTTCAGAGACAATTCCTCAAGGAAGCCTGTTCTTTCTCCAACTCACAGAGTTGAACAACAACACTTCTTATTTCTTAAACCAGTCATTTGATAATTATCATTTGTTCCTTCGAGGGAAAGAATTGTTTGCTACAAGTCGCAATATTCATCATAATAGAGCTGTATATAAGATACACTCAACCCACAAACATCGCTGCTAATTCAGAAAGTGAGAGCACAAAAGAATTTTAGACAGCAATATGTTCAACAAGGTTAATTAAAAATCGAGGAGACAGAGATATAAGAAAATTAATAGAATCAACAATCTAATTTTCAAAGTTTATGAAGTGAAAATGCAGAGATTTTTAACAGCACACAGAAATCTCAACTACTCTGCAACATAAGGCAGCATTCTTACTTTGAAGATACATGGCATCAGGCCAAATGTCAGGTCAGTTCTATGTTTGTTTTATGACCTTAGGTAAGTTATTTTATCTCAGCTTCATTTTGTACATGATGAAATTAAAATTCATGTATGTTATTTGTTTTAACAAAGGTAATTCATTATATAAACATACATCATAAAACCATGATCAAATTCTTTATTATCCAAGGAATCTATTTGGATAGGGAATAGTAAACTGGTTTCTAGATTTCAACCAGAAGCTAGGTACTAATAATCTACATTATCGTAGAACAAATCTGCTGTATTTATAAAATGTTTAAAGAATCTTTTGGTTGTATGGACAGGAAATTGCTTCAATTAGAGCCTAGAGACTAAGAAAACCCAAGGCTCAAGCACAGTGCTTTATTGTGGTTCGACCACAAGTGTCCATTAAAAGTTGAGGCTACTTCATACTGTAAACACCAGACGTATTATCAAAGCATAAATAAGATAAATCAATGGTCATTTGACAATGGCTTACCTTCAAAGAAAACTACATTTGGATCTCTGATAGCATTCATATCTATGGGACATTACTCAGTAATATGGGAAACATCATTGCAGTATAGGGTAAAAGGATATCATTTGGGTGTGGAATACCAATAGAAAGTATTACAGGGTATGTTCGAGGTCTATGATCTGAGTTTTGGGTAGGAGTATCTTTGGAACGATGGTACTTAATGTATTATAGCTCATTTTTCCTTCTATCACTGACTTGTAGCAAGGACTGAAATAGAAGTAACTGCTTGGTACTGCCACATAAAGTGAAATGAAGGGCAGTGATGTGGATTTTCTGGTAAGAGGACAGAGGTCCCTGCTTAATTTGGAGTGACGCAAGTCATTATAAGAAGGTGAGTCCTGAACACAGGGAGCCATGGGACAGAGAGCATGTCGTAGGCCAAAAAGAATGTCTGTTTCTGTCTCAAGAAGACAGGTTTGTATGCTAATATTGAGATGGTTTCAAATGTGGAAGGAAGTAGAAGGAAAACAAGAATAAAAAAGTCAAGGTCAGTATCCAGAAACGAAGGAGAGATTTAGAGAGAAGATGAGTCTGCAGGCTTTATAACTTCCCTGTGCAATGTATGTTAAAATCAACTGGATTACAGGGCTTTCCCGTTATATCCAGACAGCAAGGGCATGAAACTCAGTCTGTAAGGATAGGGGAATCTTGGATGCAAAGCAACATAAAATATAATACTAAATGCCTCAATGTAACCACATAACATGACTTACATAAGAGAACATAAAAAATTAAACTTTCTTCAAAATCCAACATTTCCTTCCCTCTCTCCTAGAGAATAAATGTAACACACTGCCTAGGGATCCAGAATATTAGTCCTTGAGTTTACCCAAGGAACTGCAAAATTTCTACACTGATATGATGAGTGATTCTTTAGCAAGCACAGGGTCCCAACTCAAGGAGAAAAACAGCTGAAGTCATCCTGCTTTGATAACATCATTTGAATTGCCAAAGGATTAGGGAGAAAATAAATATGCAGATGCCTCTAGCATGGAAGAATGGTTTGGACTCTGTATGTCCTGAAATTTGGCCAATGTTTAATATGTCAGGAGAATCTAAAGAGGATGCCAAGTAAGAAATCAAGTAAACGCTGCTTCCCTTGTCACTTCCTTGGAGGAAAATTATGTTTTTAAAAAACCCTTAAGGGAAAGCATTCTAAAACTACCTTCCATTGATTGCTGAGTCTAGAGTTTAACCACATTTACAGATTGCCATCCTAGCCCAAGTATATTTTAACTTTCTCTTATTGCTCCTTAACTCTGTTCCCTTAATTTTCTTCATTAAATGATAAATGAAATACCTCAACATTTTGTTCATAAAGGTACTACTTACTCGTAAGTAATATGCAATCCTTCTTACTCCTTTTTTGTTGTTCTTTTCCAGCCATAGCTTCATTCAGTTATCAGTGGGGAGGACTGGATGGGATTAGATACATTCTAGTTCGTGCTCAGTGAATTTTTTGCAGAATCAGTAAATGATGCAAGGAAAGCAGCCAAGTTGCCTAGATAAAGGTTTCCATTGTATACCTCCTTCCCAGCACCGTTTGTTGAAGTGATACTTGCACAGATCATCACCTCTATTAACTAAAGTCCTTTAAGAAAACAAGGAATAGAGGGAATCCAAAGTATCTGTATATTACATCCAAATATGCTTAAGTCCAAAATACTGATTACCAAAAAAACCATGTAAACATAAACAAAAATGTAAATTGGAATGTTCATTTTGCTCAATATTTGTTCCCAACATTTTCAATGTTGTTAAAGTGGGCTCAAGTTAATTTAATTTCACTTTAATTTTGTGTTTGATGATGTATATTATTAATAGGAAAAATAGTATTAACTACAAATATTACATTTGTAAATTAGTTATTCGATGTATTTCAAAAAGTGCTCTTTTTATCAATTATCTAAATTTAAAAAATATAAAATTTCAATTAAGAAAAACCACTTGTGTAATCTCTGCTGCCAAGATTGAAAGACCTGCTTTTATTCTGATCCATGAATATTTATCACCATAGTGTTTTGGGAATCCCAAAAGAATTTATTTTTTCTAAAATCTCTTTAAAAATATCCCATAACATTCATAATTTTTATCTCCCTAATTATAAATTCACCAAGAAACATTCTGATTATCACTCATTTCTTTATATTCAGAAATCTCTTGATGATTAGCTCTACATATGTTGATTATTTTCTACCTCCTTCCATATAACAGTAGAGCTCCCAACAAATTATTCCCAGGTTTGAATGCTTCTGTATTCCTCAAAGATATTGCTATGAATTGTAATCATTATAGTCACTTAGCAAGAAAATTATCTTGAAATAATAACTAAACCTATCAAGTGCCAGGCACTATTTAAGTATTTTGTAATCATTAACTCACATAATCCTCACAACTCCAAAAATGAGAAGCATTGGTTTCTCCATATTATTATACTTGAGATAACTGAGGCACAGAGAAGTTAAGTAACTTTCCTTAGGTCACAAAGCAATACTGGGATTCAAACACAAGCAATTTGGGTCTAGGGTCTGCTCTCTCAACTGCCTTTCTGTGTGAATGCAAAAACGTTTTTAGTATCTTACTCTCTATCATCTATCTGACGTATGCAATATATTTGGTAGTTTGGAAAAAAAGAAAACAAAAGGAAAGTAGGACCCCTAATTTCAGGAAAAACATAAGTATATTTAAATGACTGTAAGGCAATATTATTTTCTCAAAAAAGATGTTGGCAACAGTGATCAGAAATGCCTTTATCAATTTTGACATTATTCAGGGATAAAGAAGTATGAACTAAGCACCTTCCTTCAACCCATATTCACTCTAATTGGATCTTGTTACTTATTACTTACTTATTTACTTACTTTGTCTATCTATCTATCTATCTATCTATCTATCTATCTATCTATCTATCTATCTATCTATCCATCCATCCATCCATCCATCCATCCATCCATCCATCCATCCATCCATCCATCCAACCATCCATCCATCCATCCATCCATCCATCCATCCATCCATCCATCCATCCATCCATCCATCTCGAGTTATAGGCCAAGAGATACATTTTCATCTCACAAAGGCAACGTATGAGTCTGCTAAGACCAAATCATTTTAATTTTCACTACCACATAAATTCAATTCATTAAATATAACTTGTACTGTATCTGCAAATCACAAGATTATACCTGGAATCAATGAAGTACACAAACAAATAATATGCTAAAGATTTGAAGCAAAGCAGATGGTAGTCATGGTAGTCAAGAAGTTAAAATATGCTCCTCCAAAAAAGCAGCATTCTGTTGGCAAAGTGAAATCTTACATGGTTTAATTTCATTTAGTAATTGTTTTCTATTTGTATCACTGATAATAATTTTTTGCAGAATATTTTTAAAATACCCTCAGTTTAGAAAAAGAAACAAAGTCACACATTTCCAACAGTGCAGTTCAACAACTGTTGTTAACGATTTGATACCTATTTATATTTCCTTCTACTTTTTAAAATAGTGATCATCCACTATTTAACAATTTTATAGACTCCTATTTTCACTCAACATTGAACAATTAATATTTCGTCTGATATATTAATTGAAAGCATGTTTGGTTTTAATTACTATGTAAGATCAATCCATAACGACAGACTATAATTTGCCAACCTTTCGTTATTATCACCAGTTTTTCAATATTAAAAATAATACTGGTAGATAAACTTTTCATTAAAATTTATGAATATTTCCAAAGGATAAATTCCTTGATGCCAATGTTAAAAATACTTATAAAGTCTTGCTCTATTATTTCACATTACTTTCTATAAAAGTTGTGCCAGGGTAAACTCTCACCGGCAGTATGTAAGAATGCTCATTTAACTACTCCCTCACCAAAAGTGAATGTTACATTTTTAATCTTTACCCATTTGGTAGATAAAAATAGTATCTTATTTTAATTTTAATTTAAAAGGGTTTTTATTCACAATATGCCATCCATTTTTGTTTGTTCACTATTGTTTTATATTTCTTTTGAATCATCTCCTTATTTCAGATACTATGATCAGTAGCACTTATGTTCCACTTTTAAGTTTCCCAGTGTCAAACATTTGATATATACCAATGGGAAACTTGTAAGTAAAAGTTGTACCAGGGCAGTTAACGAGTGGTAAACTTATAAAAGGTTATAACCCAAACTCCCCTAAAGGTTTTCCAGTATATGAATAAGCGAAGTTAAAATTAATGAGGTTTTGTCCTTTGTCTACTCAGTTGCATTTATAAATTCCTTCACTAAGCACACAAAACAACGGCACAGAATCTCAGGTCTGAAAATCTCGGTCAGTTTCATTGTTACACCAATTGACTCTCAGTGTAGGTTTTATCATCCATTCTACTTTAGCTAGTAAAACATGAGGACGGTTATTTGTCATGCTTTGGGAATATTTATTACTTTAAATGGTAGCTAAAATGAACTAAAATAAAACAGATTTAAGAGATCGTCTTGGGAAACACTACAAATATTGGTAAGTTTCACTTATGCTCGCAGATACAGCATAGAAGGAAAAACAACTTAGAAATTTACTATGGCTCGGAGGCTATTACTTCATAAATTTTGCAGTGAAGCCTCTGTAAGTGTTTACATGATTAGCATCCCTTACCCAAACTTGAGAAGTCCTTAATTACTGCCCAGTGGTACAGTGTTTTATAAAACCTGCCTCCAGGTTAACCACTCATCTTGGTTTCCATGGATCAGTCCCAGATTAAAATTAATCCATGCAATCTATTTGGGTTAGCATTTATCAAAGACAAAGAGTCCGGGTTTGGGCAATGAATTATAGAGTTGTCATGTATAAAAAATACTATGAAGTACTAGGTGATTTTTACTGGATTTAATTTATTAATGTTATTTATTGGAACAGAGCAGTCTCTGAAATCAGAGTGCTTAGGCTCGCATCCCGGCTCCACTACTTATTAAATCTCTTAGCATGGGTAAGTTATTTAACCAATGTATCTCAGTTTTCTCATCTATAAAATGTGGAAAATAGTAGTATCTAATGTGATAGATTATATTTCTGTTTCCAAATATTTGTTACCACTCCTTATGAAAAGGTAATACTTCCCCGTCCTTACTGAGAGCATGACTGATCCTGCAATTGTGGTGCTCCTGCATATGGAAGGATTATAAATCCTCATCCCATTAATACAGTTTTAACCATTTCAATTCTTTTGCTCAAAGCAATGTGAACAAAAGTGATGAGTACCACTAATGAGGTGTGATCAAACAACACAGTGAATGTTTAAATAAAATTAAAAAATATTCCAGTAAATGAAAATTGCCATTAAAAGCCCTCAAAATACTCCCCCTCACTTCCAACACACCTATCCCATCATTCTTGCCACTTTCTGAAGCCGTTCTGGAAGTCCTCTTTCATGAGTGTCCTTAGTTGCGTTGTCGTGGCTGCCTCCATGTCCTGAATCATTTTGACTTTGGGGAAGAGCCAGAAGTCGCACGGTGCCAGAATGGTGAATAAGGTGAATGAGGACACACCATAATGTTTTCATTTGATAGAAATTGCCGTATACCAGAAGCGATGTGTGACACGGAGTGTTGTCATGATGGAGGATGATTTATGGCACACTTTAAAGCACACCTTCTTTCAACTGTAGCTCACACCTGACTGACTGCACCTAACAAGTTGAAACTTGTCACACACTGTTACTAAGGTTCAAAGTGCCGCTTCCCATATTGAAGATCCATGCCTTTCTTTTGGATGGCTCTGAGCAGCAGCATTCACTGTATTTTTGGTCACAATGGGAAGGCTGCTGTATCATCTGTATATCTGCCTTTTTAATTCAATCTCTTGCAATGTTGCTTTTGTTACATTCTCTTGTTTCACACATACATTCCCTTGGAAAAGGAACAGTATTTTTATAGCATTTTCAGACAACGGTAAATATTCTGCTTTGATACTACATTAAAACTCAATAAGTTATAGTTTCTTAAAGGTTACTTGTAATGTGGAAACCGAAGTCTCAATAATAAATATTTCATACTTGACTAGGTTAAATCTATTCGTCTATATTGCACTTTGAATGGGTTTTTAACCTGTGCATAATTTTGTAACACCGTGCAATGTAACATAATGCATGGGAAATACTGGTCCATTGAGTTATTCAGATCTTCCAAATGTTGACACATTTTATATGCAATATAAAAAAAAATTACATTCACTTGTATTATCACTAATCTCAGAAAAGTCTTTAAGTATTAGGAAGTTATCAAGTTCACAGTAAAGAATATGAGTTTCCCAAAGTCTGATTCTCACTTGAAAGCTAGAGTTTCGTCATTAGCAATGAATATTGTTACTTGTTTTCCTTGAGGTGAATGATTCACTTCATATTTCAAGGAAAATGTGTACCAAATACCCAACTTGAATTCCCATCATTTTTTCTGTCATTCATTCAGTTAAAAATAATGTTCCATGAAAAAAGTAGCTAGTTCAACTTACCAAACAATTGTACAAGAGGTTTCATCTAAACAGCTATAGCATAGACAGTATGAAATCAAAGTGCTTTATGTTTCGCATTCTGTCATAAATATGTACTCACTGCCTTCATTCTTATGAAGGCATCAGCAGTGTACTCGCTATTTGTCGTCTCTGTCAGCGCAAAAGTCAACTCAATGAAAAAGACAAAGAATATTTCAGTATTATTATGTAAAACTATTTGACCTCATGGACGCTGTGAGCATGTCTCAGGGATCTCCAGAGAGCCACAGACTACAATTTGAGAATCCCTGACCTCAAGCATATTCAAGTCCTAGTGTCACACAAATGTTTGTGTATCCTTATTTGTCTGAAGTAGCCTGGCAATTGTTACACTTTGTTTTACTCTTTTAGAAGAAATTTAGTTTGTCTTCATTTAATTCTGTTACCCTGATAATCAGTGAATAATATCCCCCCAAAACAAGTTGGTAGCAGATTTCAGTCTCATTATTCAGCTTCATTTAAATGCTGAAGTTGCTGTCTCACCCCCACCTGCTGTAAGGTTTCCCAGGGGGAGACAGATGGGTAGCCTCAGTCTCCTATTACTTACGACCAGGTAACAATGTTCTACTGGTTCCACAAAGTATTCCATAGTCTCGTCAGTGAAACATGGTAAATGAGGGAACACTATACAAAGAAGTATAGGTGTGGGCTCTAGAAAACCACGAACACTCATGTGCTGTAGGGCTAGGTTGTAGTTTTGAGCCAAGTCTTGAATACATGATAACGAAAAGAGAAAATTAGGTCCAGACTCTTTGATAGTAAACAATGGACTATAAGCTATATGTCAAGGTTTCCCATCATAGACATGAACAGCAACCTCATAAAAAGTTTTATGTTCAAACACAATGAATGTACGCATATGTCTGTGATGCACAGTTGATTTTTGTTATTTGCAGTAGTTATGTTCTGTAAAGTTGCTGCAAACATTGAATTAATGAATAATGAACTATTGCTCTTTGGGGACACAGGGTTAGTTTCCTGCAAGCCTCTGGTCACAACATTTCTGTCATCTCAAATACTATTTGCGTTATATAGGTTGGTTTACCAAAGTCCTTATAAAATAAGCCAGTCACATCAGCCTTGAAAATCTGCTGTTTCACATTATTCATTTTTCTGTACAACATTCACTATGTATTTTTAAATTTCTCCTACAGTCTCTCCTATCTACAGAAGCTGCCTCCCCTGCAAGTTTAACATTTTCTTACTGTCTCACTCTGAATTGTGTAAGCCAGCCAGCACTAGCTGAGAAGAGTTGAGCATCTTCTTGATATTGGGTAACATGATGATAAAGTTCTTTGGCTATCAGCCTCACAATAATGCTGCTCACTATTCTTTTTATTGGTCACTTCTCACAAATTCACAAGTTTAGCCCCTTTCCCATCTTGTCCATAGTTTCATCCTGCATATAGATGATAGTTCAGCACTTTGCAGAGTAGACATATGTACAAATTAAGAAATATCCTCATCCTTTTTCTGGATGTTCCATATCATTGATTCATTAATATTGAACCCGTGACCAGCAGCATTGTAACTCATGCTGGAAAAAAAGCTTATCTAACATGTATTTTCTCCATAAGGCACATCACAGCCTTCTTACACTTAGGAACACTTCATAGCACTTCAGCACTATGCTTGTGGAGCCATTTTCAACTGTAAAAGCACCAACAAAAAGCACAAAAATGCAAAAACCAAGGCACTACATAGACTGCTAAAAGGACACTTGTTTACAGCATGAGAACAGAAACTAGAAGGCCAGAGCAACACTGTGCTCTCTCAGTGGGGAACGTGTGCATGGGTAACTCCAATTTTTTGCTGCTCTGTGTACGTGCAAGAAGGAGGTGAAAGTGTCACAAGTATTGATTTTGGGGTAGCAAATGAGTAGGTGAATCCACAAATACAGAATCCATGGACAATGAGGACAGATTGTATTTATACAGAATTTAAAGTTCAAAGGTATGTGGAATTATAAGAATGATACAATCAGAAACAGAAAGGTGAAACTGCAACTGTATTTTTTTCTGTCAGTAATGAAGGTGTTCATCTATGAATTCATAATCTTTAGGGACATATGACATTGTATTAGGATTAAGGATACTAAATTAGTTTTTTTTTACACATGGTATAACATTAAAAACCCACAAATTCTGGACAATTTTAATTATGAGTTATTTATCCAAATGGCATCAACTCCCAGTACAGGTCCAATGAATGAAAATAAATTTCAGTTATCTCAGTTTTTAGTAGTGAATGAAATATTGGTAGAAAAAGTATGATTCTTCAATTAATAAAGAAAAACTACCAACTTGCAATAAAAGTCATAAATCAGAAAACATTTCTGAAGCATTCAATTCTATTTTGCAAATTCATTTTTGGATAATTAGCATTTCCTTGATTATGGCTGACTCCAGAAGTTTTAGAAAAGGCAACCAAATATATATAGAAATACAGTTTACAGAAAAACATCATTATTATCCATTTTAAATCATTTATAACTATTTTAAGATCTCCTTATTAATACTTAAATGTTACAAGTTTTGTCTCAAATTTGAATCTTTATCACAATATGAAAGAGAAAAGATAGTAGATTATGATTGTTTTTTTAAAATTTGGTGACTTTAATAATTTTTATTTGTTTCTTTTTGTAAGTCTCCTCATATTCTTCATTAAAAGATACCAGCCCTGAATTACTTTATCCATACTACTTGTTCCTATGTCTGGTTTTGATGCTAATTTAGATAAACCTTCTTGACTCAACTATTTTGCATCTCATTATTAATAAGTGGAACTATGTAATAGAATTATGTTAAGTCTCAGAAATTTTAGAAATCATTTATATAATGACATATCCCTTTCTTAGTCATATAGAAACAAATAAAAGACCACCTTTCCATTTCTTTTTTCTCTACTTCAACAGTAAGTAAAGTACCCTGCTTTATGATAGGCTCAATAAATACAGAACTATAAATCACTGGATGGCAATTGAGCTGTGAATCCCCTTAAATTTAAATCTAGGGTCACATATTAAGCACCTGAAGGAACAACCTTCATTTATAATCCTCCAGCCCTCAACAGGGAAAGATTCAGGAGCTTAAACTCTGGGTCAGTCATGTGCTGGTCTTAATTATACATTCTAATTAAATGTTCTCCGTAATGAGGTTTATGTTCAGTGTCACTGATTCATCAAGTATTTATTCAATATCCAGTTTTTACCTTGAACTGTGCGAGTCACTTGGGATAGAAAAATGAATGATACTATGTATTTCTGAAAAATGTCATTTTCAAGTTAATTTTTATGTATGGAAAGAAGTAATCATCATTTTCATTAAAAGATCATCCGTTCCCCAATATATATGTGTTGGTCTATTTCTATACTCTATAGACTATCCTGCTGGTTGACTTGTTGATCTTTGCACTGATCCCATACTCTGTTAGCTTCTCTGACTTTGTAATGACCCTGAAATCTGGCAGCATGTGCTCTTCTTAAAGATTATTGTAGCTATGATATGTCCTTTGAATTTCCATATAAATGTTAGAATTATCTAATTATGATCCACCAAAATGAAAATGCTTGGCTATAGATTAGAATAGTAATAAATCTACATATCAATTATATTCTCCATTTATTTAACTCTTTATCAAACTGTCTAAGCAATATTTTAAGGCTTTCAGTATGGATGTCTCACATATCTAATTAAATTAATTCCTGGGTATTTTGTTTTTTATGCTATTGTAGATGGTATTTTTACATTTTCATTTTGCAATTACTACTAGTTTATAAAAGTACAAGTGATTTTTTTTATATTGACCTGCATCTCTAGTTGACCATCTGAAAATTCTTTTATTCTTTCTGTAAGTATATGCTTTCATTTGGAATTATTTTCCTTTAGGTCAAAACTGTCTTTAGTATTTCTTGTAGTGAAAATTGCTATGGACATCCAGTTTTGTTTAATAAGCAATTTGTTTTCTACACATTTTTTAATAATATTTTTGTTGAGTATAGAATTCTATGTTGACTTTTTTTCTTTTAGCCCTTCAAAGACATTTCGTTTTCTTGTTTCAATAGAAAAATGTCAGTTGTAAGTCTCATTGTTGTCCTTATAAAGGCAATGCATCTTCATTTTACTCTATTTTCAAGGTTTCCTTTTAATCTTTGGTTTCAAATATTTGGCTCTGTCATGCATTGGTGGTGTTTTGTTTATATTTACACGGCTTAGGGATTAATAAATTTCTTAAATATGTAGATTGACATATTTCATCAAATTTGGAAATGTCTCTGGCATTATTTTTCTAATATTGCTTTTGTCCCATTTGTGTCTTCTCTTTCTGATATTTTAATCACTTGTATCTTTTGCTCTCTTTACTGCCTAATACATATCTCCTACAATGTATTTTCTTATTCATATATATATAAAATAAATGATATATATATTAAATATATATTAAATACATAAATACATATAATACATATATTATATATATTTAATCTTGTGCTTCAGTTTGTATGTTTTCCATTGGCTTGACATGAGTTCACTAGTTCTGTCTCCTGCTCTGCCTAGATTTCAGCTAATCCTCATCCAATGTATTTTTAACTTCACATGTTGTACTTTTGGTTCAAAATGCTCATTTGATTTTTACATATGTTTAAATTTTGTGTTGAAATTCTTCAGATTTTCATTAATTTTTCCATTCTTCCTTTTATTTACTTTAAGATATTTACAATAGTCATTTCTGAGTGTTTGCATTACTTGCCTGCTTCTATTAACTGCCTTATCTTTATTAGTAATATTTTCTTGCTTTTTAATATGCCTAGTATTTCTCTTTTTCTAGTAGTTTATATAGATACTACAAATAACTTTAGAGATAAAGTTCCTATAATATTCTCCAAATGGGTTGCATTTATTCTCTTAGGTTGTAAGTTAAGGAACTGAGCTGGGGCTGAGTTGGTACTTTACATATACTTAGCTCACTCTCTATTATCAGTTGTCTAAAGGATGAGACCCATTTTGTGGTTATTTCAGCCTCTTTCCTTTAGTGGGACTTTGTGTCCCAAGCATCATAATAAGAATGGAAGTTCCTTTCTGACTTTCGTAACTAACAACCTAATCGCTTTTATGATCCCAGAACCCAGCACAGATTGCATGGGGGAAGGGTAAGAACAGTTGTCCATTTAATGCTCCTCTAATTTCTAATCTGTCACACAACAAAGACATCAAACACTGCTCTGATATTTCATTCCTCCACTAGACTCCTTCTTGCTTGAAAAGTAATTTATGTATTCTTTTCAATTACAATTGACATTCAATACTATTTTTATATTAGTTTCAGGTGTGTAGCATGTGGTTACACATATATTTAATTTATGCAGTGATCCCCCTGGTTAGTCTTCACTAGACTCTTGTCCAACCCAAACTTCTCCTGTGTACAGATTTGACAAGTTCTCATCATAGGAAAGACAGTCCATGTACCTAGGAAAAATTATTCCGTATTTAAAACTTTAATTAAATGATTTTTGCTTTCACAGCTCTCTGATGTCCTTTAAAAATAGGATTTTTGTAATGCCTGTTGTGATTTTTTTCCCAAAAAATTCTTTAAGTGGAAGCAGTAGCATGGTGCCATCTACTTTATTCTACCCAGTAGTGGAAATTTATCTGAAAATTAATCTTATTGTTTTTCCAGGTGGGCAAATCCTACCTAAATTTGTGTACAGTTTTTAGTAGTCATTAAAGATAGACATTACTGCTTTTTAAGTAAATTATAATGTTGTTATTCAAATTATAATGATGTCATTTAATTATATTAAAATGTCTACTTAACTGGTAATGATGTCATTTAATTATATTAAAATGTCTACTGAAACAGTAAATATATCAACTGTTTACAGCATTTTCCCAATGTTATTTATGCTTAATTATATCCCTACTAAGCAGCAATTTAGCTTTGTGTCACATATATCTGAATGACATTAGAATATTAAATTTCTAAGATGGGATGAATGTTGTCACTTAATTGTCTTATGCTATTGAACAACTTTTTTATATTGCTCTTTTATAGAATATATATTACCACAAAATGTGTCCTTGCTCTTGAAACCATATCTCTCATTTCATAAATCAGTATTTATAAGAATAAAACTTAGTGTAATTATTTAAATAAAATAACTAAATTTTTGGAAGTTTACTGCTGTTGTCGGTCTTGTTTAAAATAAAGATAAATGAAAAGCACTGGATTTAGAGAACAATGGTGACTAACTGACTCTGAATCTCTCATACACCCTTCCAAATAAATCATAAAATCAACAGTAATGGCAAATAAATCCAAAGATAACCTATGACTTCAACATCATTAGAAGACAGAGAAAACCAACCTTAAAAAAGAGAAAAAGAAAATGCCAGCAGAGTTTCTATAAGTTACATGATATTGCAAGAAAGAGGTTATGGAAAATGAAAGAGAAAAGACATAAGAGACTTGATAAAAAAAAGTGAGGATGGCAGAGGACATAGATGACATGGCATGTCATTTCAACTGACCCAGAACAATAATCTTTGGCGCCATCTAGCAAAGCTATTAACGTTTAAAGAGAAAATCCTCAGAATCTTTAGGCGGAGAAATGGAAATGTAAGAAAATAAGAAAGTCATTCAGACTTCTCAAAAAGAAATACAAAGCAAGGCACAAGTAGAGTGGCATTTTCAAGATATGGAATAAAAGTGTGAGGCAAAGATATATTAGGTCAAACCCTTTTTCAAGTACCAAGGTTATAGAAAAACAGATTTAAATATGCAAGGACTCAGGGAATATTGTACACATTTACTCTTCCTGAAGAATCTACTAGAGGAGGAGCTTCATCCAACCAAGACAGAACTAACTGGAAAAACTTTGCAAAGGGACTAATGATGAGCATTCCAAGTTTACTTTTAGAATTACGACTCGAACAAAGGTAGAATCACGAGTAGCAAAATAACACATATGAAATTAAAATTTGTGACAAAGTATTAAAGAGTCTGACCACTGGCCCAAATCCTACATGTCATCTTTCAGGCCTGACCTTAGGCAAATATCAAGGTTTTACCTGGCAGGCCACGAGGGGTAATGCTGCCATCCCCCCTCAGACCTGCTGCCCTCTACTACACTGCAGTCTCTGAAGGGGGTTGTAGTAAAGGACCCCCCCTACTGGTTGGCCACGCTCTTTGGATACAATATCATATAAAATTTATTAGAGACAAAGAGATAGAAAGCATATGGTAAAGGAAACAGTAAAAATGTTTATAAAGGATAAATCTGGTTAAAGGATATATGGGTGTTCTTTGTAATATTTTTATATTTGCAACTTTTCTGTAAGTCTGAAAATATTTTCTAGTAAAAATTCAAAAATACATATAAACTAAGAAGAAGCTATTTTCAAAAGGTATTTCCTTGGGAGCATAATGAACGCATATTGGCTTATAACATTTGATATCTTTCTGGATCTCAATACAAATCAATTCCTCTCTAAAAACCGTAATTTCATGTTGGCTGGATTTCTCTGTTTGTGCCTCCAAATTTGCTCTCTGGATCTCTACAGTTTGCTGTGTTCCCCGAAGGCTGCCCTTTGTGGACTGCATTAATTGGCTCCCTTTTCCTAAGGTTTTCTCTTGTGTGTAGCCAATGAGAATGTAATCCTGATCAGCATGTGTGAGACAAATGAGGTGAAGCTTGCTTTGTTCCAGGCTTTGTTCCTCTACCAAAGTTTACCGTTTCTTTTCAGTGGCCCTGTCATACAGATACAGTTGTAATTCAAGCTACAACTCTATCTACAGGTACTATACAACTGCTCCTTTCCTTTGCTGAGTGGGGGTAACAGCAACTTTGGTCTTGTGAGCCTACTCCCTAAGCTTCACTATCCCTTGATGGTTTCCTTTGACCCTGTCCACACCTTTGTTAATATGCCCTTTACTTCCCCAGTCATTCTTTTTGAGTGTGCTCCTTTTGCAGGGATCTTGTCTGGTACATTATGCTAATGCAAAAAAAAAAAAAAAAAAAAAAAAAAGGAAAATGTAATGTATTTAAAACCTAAAAATATTTTGAAACCTGTTTATTAAAAAATGCAACTATTAATAGAGGCAGTGAAATAGCATGAAAAATTAATCAGTTTGAAATACCACATGGGCCATTTCTCGGATGAAACCAATTTCATTTTGTTAAGAAAGCATCATATTAAAAAATAAAAAAGATTTCTATAGAATAGCTTAACATAATGGTGCACATACAATTCAGTAGGAATTACATATTTATACATGGATAGCAGAAGCAATGCCTTGAAAACAAAATGAAGCCTGTGTTATTTTTTTTAGTGTCTTATTACAGTAAATCAGTATCATTTAACTTTCATTTCTTTCCTTGCAGCCATCTTCAAGACCCCAAAGAACACTGAAGGCTAAGAAATGTTCAAAGTAGCTAAAAGAAACAAATATAAAACCATAGCTACTTTCCCTAATTTTTCTTTATCTTCCCTCCATTTTTCTCAAAATATTCTGTTCATATTCTATAACTAAATCCACCTGAATTCTACCACTGAATACTAATATCAGTAAGTGCGGTAAAAGGGGACACTTTCTTTCATTCAGTTTATGGTGACTCCATATTCCAGTTGCATAGTCTCAAAACCTTGGAGTCATCCTTGATTCCTATCTTAGTCTCATACCTCAAATCCTACCCATCAGCAAAATCTAATGGTTCTCACTTCCAAATATAAAATCTGGCTACTCATCACCTCTTCCACTGCTCCATCCAAGTCTAAACCACCTCCTCCTCTCACCAAGATTACTATAACAGCTTTCTAACTGCTATTATTGCTTCTGACTGTCCTCTACTAAGTAACACAGTGGCCAGAATAATCCCTTTAAAAGTCACATAGGCTATGTCACACTTCTCAGAACTCTACAATGATTTCTCTTTTCACTCTAAGTAAAACCCAAAGTCTACAATTGGTTAAAAGGATCTATGTGATCTCATTCCCATTACCTCTCAAAACTCATTGCCTACTAATTTCCAATATGTTCCCTCTCCTTTAGCCACAGTGACCTCCTTGCTGCTCCTAAAACTCAACAGGCATGATGGCACCTTTACATTGGCAGTTCTCACTAACTGGAATGCTCAACTCTCAAATGTCCACAAGACAAACATTATGTGTTTGTTCAAATGTCACCTTTACAGTGAGGCCTACCCAGACCTCGTACTTAATATTTGTAAGACGTCCCTCGTCCCACTACTTCCTAACCCCATCTCTTTCCTAATTTATGTTTGTTCCATAAGAGTCATTGTATTATAACTTTCTATATCATTTATGTATTATATTTATTATTTATGGTCTTCTGTGACTCAAGTGCAATGACTGGCACTAAACATGTGTTCAATAAATCATTTTTTTGAATGAATTAAAAAACAATAAATTTAACAAATATGTATTGAGTTCCTCCAGAATTGTTGGGTACTCTAAAAGTTTGTTGTTGTTTTTTATAAACATTTACTCTGTGTACTAATCATGAAGTCTAAATCATATTGAAATCATGATATGATACAATTAAAACACAAAGAAAAAATGTCTGAGTAAATCCTACGCAAATATCTCTGTACATATATTTCAAACATACACAAATGTAAATATTTATCTTGTCATTCTTTCCACTTTTCTCTGTTCTCCACTCTCATCTCAGCTACAAAGGTGAATTATGTGGTCCTACTTTTCTTTCCTCCACCATAGCACTTAATATATCCTATTGGGGTTATCTGTTAATGTGTCTCTATTTCACAATCAATTATGAAATTTTCCAGGGCAATGTCTATTGTATTCACCTTAGTTTTCCCAGCACTTAAAGTCAGTACTGCATAAATATTTAATGAAGAGAAAGGAGAAAAAAGGGAATAAGAAAGTGTACAGAATTTCCATGTACATTTTTTTGCAACCTGTCAATATACAATTGTTTCAAAATATAAGAAAAAGAATTAGGTTTCTTTCCAGAATTTTTATTAATGTTTTCATCAGTTGTAGGTAGTCAGATAAAAGAAGGCCATCTGTAGAAATTCTTGAGTCATGTAAATTCAACATAAGGCAAAAGTGAATTAATTTATACCATTTCTAATTTTTTCTAATGTAAGTTTTATTTCATGTAGGTAATTGATGATTTTTAAAATGTCACATAAATATGCTAACACTTCTATTGTTTTGAAACTCTTAGTCACACTTAGGGCACTATGAAAAATTTATTAGCGTTTGTAACAAATACAGGAAACCTAGATCACAGTGCCTTAAGCAAAACTTTTAAGAGATTAACTAAAATTTGAGCAGCTGTTATTATCAGTAACAAGTATGGATTTGATTTCTAATCCCTATTTATTCAATGATGGCTTTACTATCAATCACTTTAAATATAGTAAGAAGAAAGACAGAATACTAATTCAAGTCTAAATATCAAAAACTCAAGAGTTTCTTAAGTACTATGAAAAGCACTTGATCTATGAATCTGAAGCTATCAGGACAGTTAAATTGATCAGCTATTGTATTAACTACATCCTAGGATAGGCTGATCAATATTTTGCCTCAGATTAAAAAACTTAAGGTTCTACATTATTTCTATGATGAATAAGAAAAACCTAGCTGTCCAGTAATATGTAAATTATTATAGGCAAATAAAATGTATTGTCCACTTCGGAATTTTCTTTTCACAAACTGGAAGGCGTATTTGGGAAATGTCAAAATCAACAGTTATATTGACTTTTGGCCAACATGTTTTCCAATTACCTTTTATCCAAAAATATAACTCAGTGTTTCTTTCTTTTCAACTTGGCAATGTAAAAAGATGCACAGCTCTAAGAAATAGGACAAAATCAGCGTAACACATTCTTACCTACGCTTTTATCTTTAGGGATGATCTAATTCTAGCATGAAGAAAAGCCTATCACAAAATTATAACTACAAAGATTAAATGTCTTATTGGTTTATTTAACAATAAAATTTAGATCTCAATTAATCTCCTTTTCCTGAGGGAATAGCCAATTCTTGACCCAGAAGACAGCTACATTATGTATTAAAGTTGGAGAATGACCATGAGATCATACCTTATTGCCTTTTACTGGTTAGCTCACAAGTGCCTACTTGAAAATGCAATATTCCTAATGAGAATGAGTCTGAAACTGGAAATTTAACAAGAATACGTTTGTGAACATGGACAATAGTTTACTTACTTTTGTGCTTATTCTGTAGTTAGCTTTTATTTTTAAAAATGGATCTTGAGATCATTATGCTAAGCATAATAAATCAGACAGAAAAGTCAAGAACCATATGATTTCACTGATATGTGGGATATAAAACTGAAAGCAACAAAGAAGCAAGACAAACACATGAAGAAACAAAACCTCGTAGACACAGAAAATAGTCTAGTCATTACCAGAGAGTAAGGGGCAATAGGGATTGTAGATGAGGGTAAAAGGGATCAAATATATTGTGATGGAAGGAGAACTGACTCTGGGTGGTGAACACACAAGGTAATATACATATGCTGTATTACAGAATTGTATACTTGAAACCTATGTAATTTTACTAATCATTGTCACCCCAATAAATGTGAAGTATAAAAAAAAGCATCCCTTACTCTACCCAGAGTATTGTTTCAAAGAGCGTCCTTCCTCCTCTCCACAGAGCTTTTTTCCCTGAAATTGAATCTCTAGTATACTTCCCTCAATTAGTCACTCCCATTCGTAGATGTGACTCTGAATGTAATCTTGTAATTATAGGCGTATCTCTGTTTTAATCTAATAATTACGAATATGTTTTGTCTCTCAAAATTTACACATGTTGCAGAGGAGGGAATATGTTTAAATCGCTGTGAACACTGTGGTCAGGTAACAAATACTAAATGATTAAAGGCTGATCATACTCCCATAAAAAAGGCACTGTACTTACTTCAATATGTATACTATTGTAATTCAAATGAACTCTATGAGTTCAATAAAAAAAGAAAGCTACATGCATACTGGAAAAATTGGCTCAACAGGAAGGACCCCCCACTGTGGAAAAACACATCAAAGTTATTATTCTGCCTTCTCATAGGGAGAACTGCTGTTTAAAAGTGATAGCTGTGCAAAGTAGCAAAATAAAACATATTTTACAAAAATTCCTACTTATGAGGGAAATCATATGAGTAGAGAAATAATTATATGGGATTTCATGAGCCAGAGAACTTCGATCGTTGATGAAACCTACACCTATCTTTGCCTAAAGAGAGTAATTTGTAATACATATGCAAGGGGTAGCATTAAGAATTATATTATTTTTAACAAAATTATGTCACACATATTTTGCCAATATAATTAGACACCGAGCATATCATGCAGCCCACTGAAATCATACAGAACATTTAAGACCATTTTCAGGTATGCTCATACTTTCTAATTAGGTATTTTATTATGGATATAGTCTTCACTTCATAAAACTTCCATTAAAAAAAATTTTCTACCATAACTTTGCTATTAACTTGTTAGTTTTTTTTATTTTTTTCCCCTCCTACGTAGAAGTTGTTCTGCTGACTACTAGCATGCATTATTTAAGGGACAGTGATAAAAAAGAAAGAGCAGTATCAAGAACTCGGTGTTTATTTGTACGTACAATAACAGGAAAATCTATCTGTTCCATTAAATGTATTTGTCATCACCAAAACCACAGTAGAACAGATGTACTCTCAGTTTTCTTAGAAAAGGAATCACCAAAACAAAAACAAAAAGGCATTTAGCTATTAAAATCTATTTACTTTGAAAAAGGATCTCAACACTGACCTTTCATCCTTTACCAGCCCAGATTCAAACTGTACACCCTTTTCTATTTTTTTTTAATCTAAGGCACAAATTATCTAAATTCATTTACAAATATTTTAATATTTACAAATAGCTACTCCACTGTTTGACATAGGATCTAAATATCTTAACGCAAAAAGAACTCAATATAGAAACGGTACCTGTCTCAACCAGGGAGGCAAGATAGTCTTATAGAAAGAGAACTTCTTTAAATAAAAACAAACTAAATTTATTGAGTACTTATTATATGCCAAACAAAAGTATTTACCTGCATTAGTTCATAATGATCCTATGGGATAAGAACTATCATTACAACTGTTTGAGAAATGTGGTACAAGGAAAGTAAGCTCTTTGCCCATGAATATAGTTCCTATAGGTTAGGGGAAGTGAGAAAGATGTGAACCTGAAATCAGCAAACTCAAAAGACTGAGCCCTTGGATTCAGAAAGGATTTTAAGAATTTGATTTCAAAGGCAATGGAAGTAAAAGCTAAAATAAATGAATGGCACTACATCAAAATAAAAAGCTTCTGCACAGCAAAAGAAATCATCAACAAAACAAAGAGGCGACCAACCTAATAAGAGAACATAATTGCAAAAAATACCTCTGACAAGGGGTTAATAACCAAAATATATAAAGAACTCATACAACTGAACAACAACAAAAAACAAATAGTCCAATTGAAAAAAAAATGGAGAGAGGGCTTGAACAGAAACTTCTCCCAAGAAGGCATACAAATGGCCAGCAGATATATAAAAAGATGCTCATTTCACTAGCTAATAGGAAAATTCAAATCAAAACCACTGTGAGATACCACTTCACACCTGTTAGCCTGGCTATTTTCAACAAGTATTCTAATAGTAAGTGTTGGAGAGGTTGTGGAGAAAAAGGAACCCTCGGGCACTGCTGGTAGAAATGTAAATTGATACTGCCACTATGGAAAACAGTATGGAGGTTCCTCAAAAAATTATGAGTAGAAGTACCATATAACCAAGCCATTCCTCTTCTGGGTATCTATTCCCCAAAATCTGAAAATATTTATCCGTAAAGATATACCATGTTTCCCCGAAAATAAGACCTAGCTGGACAATCAGCTCTAATGCATCTTTTGGAGCAAAAATTAATATAAAACCCAGTATTATATTATATTACATATGATATATGATATGATATGATATAAGATATGATATGATATGATATGATATGATTATATTATATTATATTATATTTATTATATTATATTATATTACAGACTTGGTCTTATATTAATTTTTGCTCCAAAAGACACATTAGAGCTGATTGTCCAGCTGGGTCTTACTTTCGGAGAAACACTGTATGTACCCATATGTTCACTGCAGCATCATTCACGGTGGCCAAGACATGGAAACAACCAGTGTCTTTTGATAGATGATTGGATGAAGATGATGTGGTATACGCACAATGGAATACTATTCAGTCATAAGAAAAGATGAAACACTGCCATTTGTGACAACATGGATGGATCTTGAGATTATCATGCTAAGCGAAATAAGTCAGATAGAAAAAGTCAAGAACCATATGACTCCACTCACATGTGGGATATAAACTGAAAGCAACAAACAAACAAGACAAAGAAAAACTCATAGGCACAGAGAACAGTTTAGTGGTTACCAGAGGAAGGGGATGGTGGTAGAAGAGGGAAAAGGGTGTCAAATACATAGTGATGGAAGGAGAACAGACGCTGGGTGGTGAACACATAATGCAATATACAGATGATGTATTATAGAATTGCACACTTGAAACCTATATAATTTTACTAATTAATGTCACACCACAAAAAAAATAAATTAAAAAAAAAAAAAAGACTGAGCTCTTAATCATTAAGCTTCCTAAGTTAAAGGACTTGACCTGGCAAGTAACTAGCTATGCAACCACTAGTAAATTATTTAATACTTCCGGACACGCTTCAATTTCCCTTAGTTGTAAAATGTTCTTGAAATGTTTGTTGCAATAGCTTAATTCTCTTGGCTTCAAATAAAAACAATATCACTAAGTGATTCAGCTTATGAAACAACATGATAGTACAAGAGATCTTTTCTCTTAAGTAAAAAAAAAAGAAAGAAAGAAAACTTTCTCTTCCTTTCTTCTTCATATTTATTGACAGGCACTTGTTTGCGAGGATGTGAAACAACAATATTTCTCTGCCTGAATCTGTGAGTATAAAGAAAAAAGTCATGCATGGCTTGACTCCATTTCTTTCCTAAGAAAACCACAAAGACTCGATTGTGAGGATATGAAAGAACAATATTTCTTTTCCTGAATCTGTAAGTATAAAGAAAAAGCCAAGCAAGACTTGACTCCATTTCTTCACTAAGGAAGCCACAAAGATTATGAGAAATTGTTATTTTGATCCCAAGGCAACCGGAAGTGATATCTTTCTCACAATGAATATGAAAACAATTCATTCTTTTAAAAAAAATTAAAACATAATAATATATTTAGTAAAATTCACTATTTTTGATGTACAGTTGTGAGTTACAGCCATCTAACCACCACTAAAATCAAGATATAAAATAGTTCCCTCAACCCAAATTCACCATTTTTGAAGTACCATTCTGTCGGTTCTGAAAAACACACATAGCTGTGTAACTACCACCACAATTAAGACATAAAACAGTTTTGCCACCCCACAAGATTTCCTGGTGCCCTACTGTAGAAAATGTCACCTCTATCCCCTTCCCCTGGCAACCATTAATCCGCTTTTTTGGCTCTATAATTATGCTTTTTCCAGAAGTCATTTAAAAAGAATTATACTGTTTCTAGCTATTCGAGTACAGTTTTTCCTCACACTGCATAATGGATTTGAGATTTATCCATGTTGTTGCATTTATTAGTAGTTAGTTCATTTCAACTGCTGAGAAGTGTTGCATTGTATGAATGTAGCACAATTTATCCAGTCATCAGCAGAAGGATACTTGGGTTGTTTGCAATGATTGTGAACAGAATAGCTATAAGCGTTTGCATACAGGTGTTTGGGTAAACATAAGTTTTCACTCCCTTGGGCAAATACCTAGCAATGGAATTCTGGGTCATATGGTAATTGTAAGTTTACCGCATAAGAAACAGCAAAACAGTTTTCCTAAGTGACTATACCATTTTGCATTTCCACTAGCAATTTGTGGATTCAAGAGAGTCCAAGTCACTCATGGTTATTATCAATTTTGTTGTTGTTGTTGTTAACCATTTGAATAAGTATATGGTGTTAATTCACATTCCCCAATGACTAAAGATTGAGTGTATTTTCATATGTTCAATTGATATATATCTTCTTTGCTGAATATCTATCAAAAAATTTTTTTTTCCAGTTTTTGCATATGGGATATCAAAAGCACTAAAAGAAAAAGGCTAAATTGATATAATATAAACTCTATGTCATAGAAGTGTTAAAAGGACTTAAACCTTATTTAAGAAAATTATTTTAAATGGGAGGATAGGAAGAGATAGGAAAGTCAAAGAGAAAATTAAAGGGAAAGAATAATAGAAAATGGAAAAAAGCATTTATTGAGCACCCATTGTTGCTGTGTACTATAAAAGGTGTTTTTGCATATGATGCTAGTTATTTTAAATCATTGATTCTGATACCAGTTTATTCCACCAGTCAGTACAGAAGCCTATCATATAAGTCAAGATTTTCTTCCCAATTCAAGGGAGGAACAATTCCTTCTTGTTATGTATCTCAAATGAAAAGTTATTCTTCAGATACATTCAAGAGCCAAATTCTTTTGAACTCCTAACCAATCACATCAGCAAGAGGAAGCTTTTAAGATAGCTAAGGGGAAAAGTGACAACTAAAAGATAATCAGTTCTGCAGTTCGGTGTGAACATAGAAGTCCATTCATTAAACAATTATTTATTGAGCACAAGCCTATGTGTGGTCCTATGCTAGGTACCGTTGAAGAAAGAGAACTTGTAACTCTCTCCTAATCTTTCACACTCACTCACCTCAAGAGAAATGACATCCTTAATAACTGTGATTCAAAAGATAAATAAGTTTAGTAAAAGAAATGAAAATATAATTCTGAGGGAATTTTCAGAAGACACAAATTATCTAAATGAGAAGATTAGAGAAATCCTAAAAAGAGAGTGCACTTGAAGTGATGGTTCTCAAAATGAGCTATGAGGTCAATCCATTTTAAGGAGGAGGAGAAGTATGGAGTATGTAGGGTTTTGTTCAGAGAACAAGAAAAATAAGCTCATTGGGTTAGATATAGAACATGTTGAGATATGTTACAAGGGAAAACCTTGGGAATACAGACTGAGGTCAGGTAATGCAAGACCTTGCTATGACATCATTCTTTTCACAAATATTTGCTGAATGCCTGAGGCAGGTACAGCAGCAAGCACTGACAATATTTGCCACAAGTCAGGCACATAAGTGTCTGCCCTCATGGAGGTTACAGTCTAGAGGCTTCGGCATTAGCACTTTATTCAGGAGGCAATGACTATTTTGAAGATTTTTCAAGCAGTTAAGCTGGGTTTGGGGAGGTGAGCTGGAAGAAGAACAGTCAAAATAGATATTTAAATGATTTTCTCTTGCATCCTCACTGTGGTTTAGCTAAAAAGTGTGAACATTGAGAAATATGTAGTGTTTTATAAATGAAACTCATTTCTAAATAGAGTTTTGGAAGTTTAGACTTAGGATAGGACTTACACTGAAACAAATGTTTTGCTAAATAGGAGAATCATGTGGTTTACATATGGGCAAATGTAGTTTATATGCTGGCGTGGAATTTATGATATGATTATCTAGAAAGAAAAGTATCTTGTATCTATACACCTTAATGATATCCATCCATCTAATAATGCCTGTACCAATGAGTGTGTCCTTTCTACTTAAAAGGAAAAAAGCTAAAGAAATAGATTATTTAACTTGCTTCAAACCCTAATTAATAATTAATTGTTAAAGGCTTCAACTTCAAGAAAGACTGAGATAATATTTCACCTCCTGCTTCTTTCGGTAATTGAGATTTAAACAGGAGTGAAATTTAACAGGTTTTACTCTAGAGAACAGAACATTCTGCACATTTGATGTCTCCTTGGCATTATCTTCTGATTTCCACTCAGATAATGTCTGATTCATGAGATAATAGGACAGATACTGTTACTAAGAGTTAGAAGTACTGCTGGCTCTTCTATGAGCACCCCTCAGTCTGACACAGTGATCCCAGAGTTTCCAAGAGGACATTCTATTACGGAGTTTATAGTGTCCTATGTCCTTAGGGTCGGGGGTCAAATATTGTGTCTGTGCTGTAAAACAGACATAAAATCCTCAGATTTGGTAACTGAAACAAACAACAGGTGATTTCTTTTAAACTTTTCAATAATGTAATCAGGCATTACCTAGCATGTATAATATAAGGACATAGTATTTCTGAAATGAAGATTAATTGATTTTGACGATAATGAGCATAGGAAAGGCAATAACAAAAATAATAAGTATTAAAATATTTCACTATGCTTGGTCTCCGGAAGAAAAACTGCTTACTTTCCTCTCTACTATATATACTGCATAAACTATAAATCTATATGATATATAGTATACATATGTATTATATATATATGATATATATATGATATATATCATATATATCTATATATAAAATCTTAATAGTATTAAACCTCAAAAACAAAGCAGTAATCTAGCGCTCTATCATATCTGATACTTAACTGTTAAAATGTGAATTTATATTTCAACATTATTTCCCTCCTAAATTGGCTGCTGTGAATTTCAGCATCAGAAGAAGAGATCCACAAGGCTTTGTAAAATTTAAAAGGGAAAAAAAAAAAAAGGATGGGAGTGGTACTTCACCATTCTCCCAAACGTTTGGGTTGTCTTTACCAGTCTTTTGAAGACAGCACCAAGAAGAATTATAATCATACATCACAATAAGGAACCCAAGTTCATTTTCATCGCAACAAAGGTGAGAAGAGTTTATCAGCAGACACTGTGATGGAGCCTAAGAGCACTGGCTCTGGAGCAGGAGGAACTAGGATCAAATACCACTTCTGCCACCTACTGCTCTACCTAAACCTTTTCTATCCCCAGACTCACTTTTTCCCACCACTAGTCATTAGATCTGCATCATCCTACTATTATGAATAGTTTCAGTCATGTATGAGAAAATTATAGATGTCAGTTACTATTACATTTAAAATCATTTGTTTCTTTCTATTCTTGATTTCAACATGACTCTAAGACAAAAAGAAAAAAAAGAGAAATGAAGTAGAACTGAAAAAATGTTGCATCAAATTTTAGATGGTATACTAAAATAACACATTGACAAAAATTACCCAAATCAATAATAAACATTTAATATAATTGAAGAAGAAAGATGTATTTGAAAAAGCTGTATTCTCATTTTGGAAAGAATTGCTAGTATTGGTCAAAGAGGAAAGGTATCCAACAAAATGAAAACAAAACAAAACAAAACAAAATTTTAATTCTCAGAATGACAAAAACTGTAGGATACCATCTTCAAAGAGGCAACTAAAGAAAACTTGTCTTACAGATGGAATAAGCAATTAAAGAGGCAACCCATTTTTACCAGCTTGTTACTTTGCCAACAAAGGCCTATTTAAAACCTACTCTTAGCATGAAAATCTGGCATAGTAACTACTAGATATATGAAAAACTCCATTAGGCTCTTAAAGTTACTGTAATTATAATTTTTAACAAAGAAAGATAGTTATCTCCCATTATATCTAGTAAATCTTGAATCCTGGATCCATTTGGTACTCACATCTCTTGACTTTTACACTACAGAATTATATATAATATATATAATATATATAATATATATAATATATAATATATATAATATATATAATATATATAATATATATAAACTTGGATTATATATATATAAATAAATTATATATATATAAATTATACATATATATAAATTATATATATACATATATATATATATAAATTTTGGCACCCCAATTTTATATATATAATTTATATATATACACACACATATATATCTTATATTATATATAATATAAATTACATATATATAATTTACATATATATAAATTTTGGAACGAATTTCTTTATATATATATAAATTATGTATATAAATTATATTACATATATTATATAATATATATAAAATCAGGGGTGCCAAAAAAATGTATACAAGTGGACACTTTGGTCAACGTTGTTCAAGCAGTAGTTCACTGTAACAAGAAATGTCTGGACGCTGATGGGAACCACTCTGAGCATCTCTTGTAATTGCAGAAGTCAAATGTGACTTGTATTCATCTTTTTTTATTGCTGTATAATGAGTATTACAATTTTAATACAGTTTTACTTTCTTAAAATGTAGATACACTTTCTGGCACAATAGTATAAAATAACATATATATATATATATATATATATATATATACACATATATATGGTATACTATATAGTATGAAATATACTGGTCCTATTACACGGACCAGTATTATTGGTAATCATGCACCCCAACTGCGAAGCAGCAAATAAGTAATGGATGGTAACTGACAATTACCATCCATTTAAGTCAGCTCTGATAAGATGTAGCATCACGTTTCATTCAAATAGAGGTCTTCATGAAAATGTATGTGATTGATTTTTAAGTTAATTGTAGTTTTCCATTGTTATACGTTAGTATTTTAGAAAAAAGACATACCAAATATCTTGGCCTTACAACACAATAAAAGAAACCATGTGTTGCATTCCAGCTGACCTATTTTAATTATGTTTTTAAAGAAAAACTGTCTTGCAAAATCCTAACACTAACATTAAATCAAGCACCAGGTTAGCTCACTTAAGAAGTAGGCAATAGATACAATATTTGCCCAAACAACTTTTCATTTCTCAATAAAATATGCTCCAGTGATCCTTAACTGAAGACAATCGTGTCCCCCAGAGGATATTTGACAATGTCTGAGGGCATTCTTCATTGTCATAACTAGGGGCAATGGCATTAGCTAACTAAGTCTTGCAGATAGAGCCCATGGTAGTACAAAACATCCTGCAAGCACAGGATAGTCCTCAGGACAAAGGATTATCCAGCCCCAAATGTCAATACAGCCATGGGCGAGAAAACCTGCCTTAAATTCATATCACAATAAGGTTCCAATTAGAATAATATTAATCCAAAATTACCTTCAGACTAGCAAGCAATAGGTTTCAGGAAAGTAATAGCTCAGATGTAAGGAGTGTTTCCCATAAACCAAGTGCTGTTTGGTTAATTAGCTTACTCAGTGTTAATCACAGTCCTAAGAGTTGGGCACCACTATATTATCCCTAATCTATGGATAAGAAAAATGAGACTTGAATTATCTTCCTCAATGTTACCCAGCTTTTAAGAGGCTGAGCCCGATTTTCAACCATAGTCGTCTAACTTCAGATTATATACTCTTTACTACATCATTATATTATCTTCACGTTTATCATAGAACCTGCTTTCTGATACATGTTTTTTAAAAGCATCATATTTAATAATATCTATAGCAATCCCTGATGTACTATTCTCTCCTGGAAAATTTCATTTTTGAAGATCAATAAAACTTCAAGCACACAGCAAATGTCACTAAATCATTATTTATTCATTTATTGCGTTTTTATTTCAGCTTTAGCAAATGTACTCAAAATGTCTAGAAAAATGAAAAATGTAACTAGTGAAACACATCACACTAACAGGAAAATGGAAACAGAAAGCACTTAGCTTTGTATAATATTACAAATGTAAAAAGCATGTTAGAGCAAGAGAAAGGCTCATCGAATCATCAGGAGGTCTCACATTTTCAGTACAGCAGAGATAAGTTACATGCCACTAAAAATTCACTCAGGGAAATTACAAACTTACTAACTGGAATGTATGGTATGTTAGTTTGCTAGGACTGCCATAACAAAATAGTATAGACTGGGTGGCTTAAGGCTTAAGTAACAGAAATGTATTTCTCACAGTCCTGGAGGTTAGACGTTAAACATCAGGATGCTGGCAAGTTTGTGTTTTTGACTTGTACATGGCTGCCTTCTCACTGTGTCCTCACATGGCCCTTTCTCTCCATGCATACCTCTGGTGTCTCTGCCTCTTCTTGTAAGGACACCAGTCATGTTGGATGAGGGTCCCACCTAAACAACCTCATGTTAACTTAATCACCTCACTGAAGACCTTACTTCAAAATATACCATGTTCTGAGGTGCTGGGAGACATAATTCTGCCAAACATATGGCAACGACAATTCCTAAGAAGATACATGGGGCTTAATCTGCCCAGACCTTTTTCATGGAAGGCTAAAAGAGCAGTTTGTCAGGTATTAGGAAAAGTCTATAAGGGGATAAGTAGTGATAGGTCTTCCCAAGATGACACCACAGGTATTAAACCTAAATGGAGATGGTGTGCGAGACCCATGTGTCTAAAAATGCCAATTATAATCTCACCAATGGCCCTGCAATGCTTTCCCCACAATTATTAGACAGAATAATAAAGAAACACATAAAAGAATTTAATGACAAAAATGCAATGACAGTGAAAAAGTGTACTGAATCTTTGTCTTTATCAGTGAGAGAAGGCTAAGTGCAATCTGGCGTTCCTCTGCTCCTCTGCTTGCAGTTAATTTTTTTTTGTTTATGTGTTATTGCTTCTATTTTTATTTTTTTCTCTCTCTCTAAACTTGTAGGAACATCAGAACTGCTGCCTTGAATCTAAGGCAGTTGTTTTTACTAGAATTTAAAGCTTGCTTCTCTGTGCCTGCCAAGAAGCAAGAGCATAACTGCACGATGTATTGTTCTCTCCCCTCTACTCCTGAAGCAACACAACTTGCCTCCAGAGCTGTCTGCCAACTCAGCAAGTCAGCAAACACAAAGAAAGAGAGAGAGAGAGAGAGAGAGAGAGAGAGAGAGAGAGAGAGAGGCAGAACAGAAGGAAAACACCAAATTGAAGGATGACTGAAGCACTGGTCCCTCCCTTCTAAGGAGTATTTTCTTAGAAAACATTGCTAATTTAAAGTAAGATAAGAAGCAGCATGGCTAATAATCAAGAACATTTAAGTGTAAAAAAAAATCACTAGTACAATTTTTGCACAATTTTTGATGCTATTATAAATAGGGTCACTTTCTTTGCTTCCTTTTCAGAATTTTGTTGTCCATGTATAAAAACGGTACTGATTTTTGAATAGTAATTTTGTATCCTGCAGCTTTACTGAATTCAGTGATTAGATCTAACAGTGTTTTGGTTGAGTCTTTAGGATTTTCTACATATAAAAAAAGTCATCTACAAATAGAGACAATGTTTACTTCTTCCTTTTCAATTCTCGTACCTTTTATTTCTTTTTTCTTGTCTGAATGGTCTAGGATTTCTGGTATTATGTGGGCACAATTGTCTTGTTCCTGATCAACATCACTACAGTCATTCAGGAAATGTAAATTAAAGCCACAATGAAACATAACTTATACTTGTTAGAATAGCCATCATCAAAAAGAAAGATAACAAATACTGGAGTGGATCTGTAAAAAAGGAAACTTTGTGCACCGCTGATAGAACTGTAAACTAGTACAGCCACTATGGGAAACAGTACAGATCATCCTAAATAATTAGAACTAGAACTATCATATGATCCAGCAATTCCACTTCTGGGAATAAATACAAACGAAATGAAAACACTAACTAGAAAAACACTAACTAGAAAACACTAACTAGAAAAGATGTCTGCACCCCCCTCCCCAAGCTCACAGCAGCATTATTTACAACAGCCAAGACATGGAAGCAAACTAAGTGTCCATCCATAGATGAATGGATAAAGAAGTTGTGGGAAGGTGTCCGTGTGGGCATGTGCACACACACACAATGGAATAATATTCCATTAAAAATGAGAAAATCCTACCGTTTGTGACAACACGGATAGACCATGAAGGTTTTATGCTAAGTGAAATAAGTTACACAGAGAAAGAGAAATACCATATGATCTCACTTCTATGTGGAATCTAAACAAAACAAACAAACATATATATATTACTTTCAAGCACTTTGTGAAGAAATCTTTGTATATGTTTTAACAAAAAGTATTACTTGTGCTTAATATAATTTGAAAATAAAACTGTAAGATGTTAGGAAGCAATTCAATGAAACAAAAAAGATGTTTACTTTGAAAATAGAAAAAAAAACCTTTTGAGGGGATATTTTTAAGCAGCATCAATTTACATTATACTTGAAGATCATTCAAAGTTACAACATGTACATAAATGATAATATGTTTTAGAAAAAAAATTAGTCAGTTTCTCTAGAATATTAATTAGACATCAAATTATTTTCCCTTTTGTAATTCATACTCCAAGACCTACTTTATTAAAATATTTTGTCAGCCAATCAAATTAAAAAACAGGCAGAGAACCTGAACAGACACTTATCCCAAGAAGACTTACAAACAGCCAACAGACATATGAAAAAATGCACAACTTTTCTAGCTATTAGGGAAATGCAAATCACAATGAGATACCACCTCACACCTGTTAGGATGGCTATCATCAACAAGACAAATAATAACAAGTTTTGGAGAGGCTGTGCAGGAAAAGGAACCCTCATGTTGGTGGGAATGTAAATTGGTATAACCACTATGGAAAACATTATGGAGGTCCATCTGACCTAGCAATGCCGCTTTTGGGTATCTAACCAAAAAAATCGGAAAACTCTTATCTGTAAAGATATATGTGCTCCTGTGTTCACTGCACATTAATCACATTGGCCAAGACATGGAAACAACCACAGTGTCCTTCTATGGGTGATTGGATAAAGAAGGTGTGGTACATATATACAATGGAGTATTACTGGGCCATAAGACAAGATGAAATACTGCCATTTGAGACAACATGGATGGATCTTAAGATTATCATGTTAAGCAAAATAAGTCAGACAGAAAAAGTCAAGAAACCGCATGTCTTCACTCATATGTGGGATATAAAACTGAAAGCAACAAAGGCACAAGTCAAACAAACAAAGAAACAAAAACTCACAGACACAGACAGGAGTTTAGTGGTTACCGGTGGGTAAAGGGGGAGGGATGGCAGGTAAAAGAGAGTAAAGGGGGTTCAAATATATGGTGATGGAAGGAGACGTGACTCTGGGTGGTTACCATACAATGTAATATACAGATGATGTGTTATAGAATTGCACACTTGAAACCTATATTATTTTACTAACCAAAATATTTAATAAATTTAAAAAAACAATTGTCAAGGTAGCTGTCAATTAGTTTTTATACTTTTTTTTTCAGTTTTTATACTCTTCAATTTAGTTTTTTTTTCTCTGCACAAGATCATAGAGCTGACTTGATGTAGACCAAAGATGTGAACCAAGACAACATGATTTCAGAACCTATGCCCTTATCCATTATATTGTCTCCGTAAGAAAATGTCTTAATCACACTATATCCAGCACATACACCAAAATGTCAATGCCCAGGAAGCATTAGAAAGATGCCTTAAATTTGAACAAATTTGGCTTAAGCTTTAAAGGACTTAAAGATCACCCTCTTCATTTGGCATTTTCATATTTTAGTTATGCTTATCCTGGGCTTTTGACTTCCCAGCACCATCCAAAAGACATATGCAAGTAAGCAAGTGTATCTTTCTTTTGCATTGGTGATTAGACGGAGACAAGAATCAGGTATTGCTCTGTATCTACAACATATAGCAAGTGCCTGAAAAAAGCATAGTAGGCATTTAAATAAATGATTGTTTAATGAACAGATATGTAAACGAGTTAACTGTAAATATGTTATTCAGTAATTTGATCTCAAAAAACATACTTTATACACATGAAAGGTCAGAAGCAGGCTACGGATAACAGTGAATATCCAGGAAATCTGTATAATACTTACCAGATTAAGAATTTCCTTTACACAACGATTTCATTTTCAAAATGCCATAAAAACTATATTACTATCTGTACTTTATACACAAAAAAGTAAGCTTCATGACAGTCCCAGCCAGCACCGTATATTTAGGGAATGGCAGAATCACCACTCAGACCCATGTTTTCTGCTTTTAAGGTGGGTCATTTTCCATTCCATACATTCTACCAAAGAACAACTTATACCTTAATTCAACCCCTTTTTAAAGATTGACATGGTATATACCAAATCACCTTAAACTCCTTAAACTTTTTTAAATCATAAAAGATTAACAAAACAGTTGCTTCTTGTTTCAAAATACACAATATTTACTAGGCACTTATATAAACTATATTTTCTAGAGCAGTGGTTTTCGAACTGTACTGCATATCAGGATCATCTGGGTATTTTTTTAAATCCTAGTAACAGGTCTACATACAGTAAATTTTAAACCAGAATCCTTGGGGCTGGATCCAAGGCACAAATATTTCTTTAAAACTCCACAAGTGTTTTCAATGTGCAGTCAAGTTTGTGGACCATCCTTCTGAGTTTTCCTAGACTCTTGCAGTATTCTGTTTACACGCTTATTGGATTAAAAGGCAGACTTTAGTTAGATAGTAGAGGTGAAAATAGCAACACGTGATGGTGTAAAGGAAAATTTTAAAAAGACACTTAAAGAGGAAAGTGTGTGAAAAAACGTGCAAGCATACGTGTGCATGCACACACACGCACACACACTCATATATTACAGAAACATGGGCTACTATGAATGTACTTTAAAACTGTATATGTTCTTGTCATTGCTGTGTCCATCAAATACATCAATGATAAGTTGAGGGTGATTTACTTTTTAGCAGTGGGGTTTTGAGATGCATAAACCGCCTGTGGTGAAACAATTATTCCCTCAGAAGCTTTTGTTTTATCATCATTCTATAAATTTTGCATAAGTTCAACAGCATTTACGAAGATGGCATCTACAGGGCAGAAATTGTGGTTCACATTCTAGCCAGTTAGAATATATCAGGTATATCAAGGGATCAATTTTGCTATTTTTGGTTCAGATAAATTTAAACAAAGGAATTATAGTAATATATTCTCACTTTATGATTAAAGTTGGTCTCTATGGATGTCACTGTTTCTATAGTAGTATTTCCTAAGTTGACACTAAACCTGGCAAACGGCATCAATAAGGGGACAAAAATTTAATTTGTCTTAATAAATAATTCTTCAGAATAGATACACTTAAATATATTTTGAACAGAAATAAGCTCTTCTTAGGGACAAGTTAAAAACACTACAAAAAAATCATAAAAATATCAGTATGTAAAAGAAAGCCAGGTTAACATTAAAGACTTAATTAGGTATCTACAATATTAAGCATGAAATAAGAGCTTTATCTCAAAGAGGATTATTTATTCTTCCCTCCTCCCTCCATCCCTCAACTGTTGACTAAGGGTTCAATGTATATTTGGAATATAATAATGCTAAAATCCTAAAACGTATTCAAGATACACACACACACACACCCCTACACTCATATGTGAAAGTACTTCTTCTGGGATTACAAATACACTACTTGATTGTACCATAACTCTTGGTTGCTTCTAATTTTTCTATTTTTATACTTTTTTTCCATCTTTGTTTTTCAGTCTGAGTAATTTCTGTGGACCTCCATTCAAGTAACAACAATTCTTTCCACAGCTGTATAAAGCATGCTGATGTGCCCATCAAAGGTATTCTTCATTTTCATTACTGTGTTTTCATTTCTAATGTCTGCTTAATTTCTTTTTATGGTTTCCAGCTCTGCTAAAATTAACCTATGTGATGTGTATATTATCCACTTTTTACATTAGAGTCTTTAAAATATTAATAATTGTTGTTTTAAATTTTCTGTGTGTTAGGTTTATTATCTGCATCTGGGTCATATCTTTGTCTGGTTCTGTTGAATTTTTTATGTGGGCAGTGTCCATTTTACTGTGCTATTTTGTGTGCCTCCTAAATTTTGTCTAAAATTGAATATCTTCTGTAGGCCATTTGACAATGAGTAAACAGTGTTTGTCTTTCAATGAGAGTGACTGTCCTGCTGGTGCTGAGGTTTGAATCAATCTGCTTAGGAGTTGAACTAGGTTTGGGGTTGCTGTTACCAAGGTTACTCTCTGCACCACAGACTTCCAGTTCCTCTAGGATCTTGTGTTTAGGGTAGGACCTAGTTGGATGGAGGGTTTTTCTCAATAGCTCCTCCACCCTCCACCCTCAGGTCTTCCCTATGCTCTGTGCCTCAGAGCAAGACTCTCTGTACGTTGTTTTACTCACCCAGCAGTATTCTACTTACTTGTTATTTGAAGCTTTTAAGTCTGGGTGGTGGGGGACAAAAGTAGGATGCATATTCTCTGTTGTTCTGATTAACCCTCAGTCTCAAATAGACTTGGAAGCCCTGGGTCTAGAGATTGTGGCCTTCTCAGCACTTCAGTCTCTTCCTTCAACTGTAGTTCTCAGACTTGGAACTATTCTTGGCTTTTCCCTAGGGAAAGAGGGTATTTTTCTTCAGTCTTCCCCTAGCTTCAGTGGATTTTCAGCTGGAACTCTAAGGGTCATGGTTTGTCCTTTCTCTAGCACTTTAAGGCTTTTCTTTTATAAAGAAGGAGAGAAGGATCCATGTGGTATTTCCTGCCTTTCCGAGTGGCTGCTCCACCTACACTAAACTGGTACTATAATAGAAGAGATGCTTTCTGAGGGCTCTAGCCAGTTGTTTTATTGTTTGTTTGTTTGTTTGTTTGTTTGTTTTTTCCAATGACCATCCATTGAGGTCCATGGAAAAAAGCTGGCAAGTTCGTGCATATTTCCCTTATAGCTGCAGCCTCTGATAATGTTATATATTCTCTTTGTAGCCTACATTGTCTTTATTAATTTAAGAGTTCAACTTAATTTTTTAAAAAATACTTTTACTGAAATATATCTGACATATAACACTGTATCAAGTCCAGGTGTAAATTTACTGATTTGATAAATTTATAGTCTAATATGGTTGCCATTGCAGCCTTAATTAGCACCTCTATCACATCACATAATTACCATTGCTTTTTAGTGTTTGGGGTAATTAAGATGTAGTCTCTGGGCAAGTTTGATGATTATAATACAGTAATGTTGTCTATTTTGACTCTGCTATACGTTACATCTCTATGACTTATTTACTACCTGTTTTAAGTTTGTACACTTAAATGACATCTCTTTTGTCTCCCCGTCGCCTATTCCCTGGTAACTACCATTTTATTCTCTGCTTCTATGAGTTTGTCTTTTTCAGATTCCACATATAAGTGATTTCATATATTACCGCCGACTGGTGGCATCCACCCCAAGCAAACAAGTGCTCACGTTCTGTCTTAAGTTTCAGGTTAGTTGGTTGCCCTATGATCTCAGGTCTTTGTTGTGTTCAGGAAAAGTTATTTGAAAATAATTTTCAGATTGCACAGCCTTTTGCTGTTGTTTTAAAGATGAGAATGTTCCTTCTACATTTCTATATCCCAAGCAGAAAGTAGAAATCTCTTGTTTAGTTATTAATACATATGTTGTACATTATTTTATGGAGGCATGATCTTGTTTGTGACTAATATACCGTGTTTCCCCGAAAGTAAGACCTAGCCGGACAATCAGCTCTAATGCATCTTTTGGAGCAAAAATTAATATAAGACCCGGTCTTATTTTACTGATTTTACTATATTTTACTATAAGTAAAATTTAGACAATGTTCCTTTTCTAAAAGAGTATCAGAAAGAAATCAATGAAGGAATAAGCCCCCAAATGATAAGGATACTTTTCTATAATTTTGTGCTTGGGAATGTACTGGTACAAATCATAAAAAAAATAAATAAATAAACAAAATAAATCAATTTGCAGGCTATAATAAAATTACGGGCCATAGATTAAAAAAATTAAATAAATAAAATCATCATGACCTTGTGAAGAATGCATTTGCCAGACTAATCAAATTCATTTCCCTAGCAAAAGAGCACAGGCAAAATAATAAGCAATAATATACTATGACCTTCTATGGCTTCTGATTTTGCTCTCAATTAAATAATTTTTAAAATCCAGAAAATATTGTTTAGGACAATGTCAACATTCTCTTCGGTTCATAGCACTGTCAGTGTCCCAAATGCCCTAACACACTAGGAGGTTCAGGATTACACGACAGTCTGTCCTCCTTCTTTGACCACAATGCTGTAAAGATGCGGCCATTACAGTGTGAAGACCAAGGTTCATTTTTGTTGGTAAAAAACAATTTAATGGTTTTGTTAGGGAAAGCTTACCGAAAAAATATATATATAATAGACATCCCATTCACAAATATTTTGATACATAATATGTAATAACATGAGATGAATTTTTATAACAAATACCATGTTTAACTTATCTGTTTCTTTTAAATTCAACATAATATTAAATTTAAGCTTATGCAAATGCCTTTGTCATTAAACTGCTCTGAGGAGATAACTAGAGATATATCCCCAGTTCCTATGTATCTATTCCCCCATGATATTTCTAGATATTATACAGAATTTATTTTCTAAATCATTTTCTCACATTCTTAACACTGAGACTATTAAGTTTTCTTAACACTAGATCTCCATATTTCCTTCCGAAACTTAAAACTATGTAAAAAATGTGTTTCTCCCAGGAAAGGTCATGCTTGAACAGTTCTAAGCTCATGTCTTCTGGGTTACATATCTCATGCATCATTCAGATGAGTCTAAATAGAGAATAATCATGTCATGGCCTGGCATCTGAAGGGGAACTCACTTGTGACAGATCCTCTCCAATGAGATATAGTCTGTCTATTCAACAAACTGTTGCTGCTAACCCCATGCAACTTCTAGTCAAGGATCAGGGTTTTTTAAAGATCAAACATTAAAAATTGTGATCTCATGACTATAGAACAGTAGACATCAAGCAATATTTCTACATAGTCGGCAAGTTGGATGCTGTGTCATTGACTTTGCTCATTACAACCAGTACATAAAAGAACTGTGGTAAACAGCAAAAATGACATAGCTGAAGAGAAACTAGGAATAAGAAAGTAGTGAGGAACGGGTAAATTTCACCAATACCATATGCTGCCAAGAGCTAAAGATTTATTTAGATAGGTAAAATAGCTTCTGACTCATTTTATATGACTTCTATATATGATTTGACACTGTTGAATCTTCTATTCTGTACAAAACTTTCTGCCTCTTTACAGTCAGAGATTCCTAACTTCTGCTTGTCCTACAGCAGACCTTTCCTTTTCAATCCCTTTTGTTATCTCCTCTTCATCTAACAGCAACATAAATAAATGTTCTTGACCTTTTTCCTTCCTTATTCTGGATGCCCAACCTGGGCATACTCAATTGTTCTCATGATGAGACGCACCCAACTTTATCTCCAACTCTGAGATGCCACTTAAGTTCCAGAATTATGTCTAGCTTCTTTGAACTGAACTGTGTTTCTCCAAAATTAATAGGCTGAAATTCTAACCCCCGAGGCAACTATGTCTGGAGATAGGGTCTTTAGGAGGTAAAGTTAAATGAGGTCATAAGGGGCCTGATCTGACAGGACTGTGACCTATAAGAGGAAGTAAGAGAGATTGTGCATTCTCTCTCGGCCATGTGAGAACACGGAGAGAAGGAGGCCACTGTCCAGACTGGAGAGGAGCTCTCAGACATCCAGCCCTGAAACAGTGAGAAAATAAATTTCTGTGCTTTAAACCACCAGTCTGTGGTAATTCAAGCTGATTCATACAATAGCCGACTACTGGTCATCTCTACCTGGATTTCCAACAGGTAACTCAAGCTAAAAGTGTCTAAACTAATTCTCTTTTTCTTTCCATGAAACCAGCCCTTCCTCTTGTATTCTATATCTCATGTAATAGTAGCAAGCCAGACGATTGAAAACAGTAAGAGATTATCTTTACCCTTCACCCTCTGACGGCAAACCGATTATCAAATACCATAAATTATTTTTTAATCAAGCCATAACAATATCTCTCCACTACTAATGTGGTAATACAGAATCTCATTTCCTATGCGGACTATTTCACTAGATTTCTCATTTCTAGTAGCTTCCTCTCTTCAAGTTTTATATCTGAGCAATCCATCTTCTGCTATCAGACATCAATCGAAAACGCAAATCTACTAAGGTCCCTCGTCCACCCCAAAACTTTCAGTTTTTTCCATTGCTTATATAGTGGCAAAACAAGCCTCCCTCCACCATGATCTGGGTCCTGTTTACCTTTCTAATTCATTTCTTGCTGTTCTGTATGTACGCTCCTTTCTAGTCATTTATTTATATGTTAAGACTCAGTTTAAGACCCAGTTTCCCCTAAGAAGAACTTCTTCACCCCTTTTTCTTCGAAGAACTGACTGACCCAAATTTGATGAACATACTGCCTTACTAGTCTCTTTCACATTAAAGTTCTAATCTCGTCAAGGTAAGCAAATGCATCTCATTGGTTAGTTGTACCAAAGTGTGTAATACACAATGGACATGTAATAAATATCTGTTGAATAAAAAAAGGGATAAAAATATCAAAGCTCCAATGAAACTACAATATTATGTAAGTTAAAAAAACAGAATGATCATAAACAGGAAAATGGTTAATTAAATGGTGTTATAGTAAATAAAAATTTCCCAAAATCATTTTGTTAAATAAAAATAGTAAAACATAAAACTGAACATATTGTTGACTACAATTTAATAAGAATTAATGTGTGTGTGTGCTTGCGAGTGTATGTGCGTGTGTGGGTTCTGGCATATACAGGATATTACAAGAGTATTTATCAAAACATTATCAGAAGCTGCTTCCAGGTGGTGGGATTAGAGGTAAATCATATTTAATTTTTATACATGTGCATTTTCAAATATGACAATAAAATTATTATTCCTATAGCAAAACAAAATACTAAATGGAATTAAGATGTTTAAAAATCTAAACAATCATTTGTTTTTTAAAATATGAGTTTGGTAAAGGTTTGATTTAATTTGACTTATTTAAGTTTCTTAGGGTTGTGAGAATTAAGCAAAGTAAATGAACAAAAAATACAGATGGAATTCAAAGAAGTCAAGAGCAAGCAGTACAGTCAAGATTCTGGGAATTGGAATCAGGAAACAAAAGGATGTTCGTAACCTGGATATCTGTTTCTTTGAAGATACCTAATCTCTGGATCCTGCTCTTCTCCACACATCTGCTTCCTACAATCCCCACCCCCTCTGCTTCTTCCACTCTGCTCCAGCTTTCTCTGCTTTTCTATACACTTAGGCCAAGACCAACCCCTCTACTCTGAGTTAATATTACCTTAGTTTGAGTGACCACAGAGGCTAACATCTATGAATCCCAATTGCAAACTTCTGGGAGAATCTGATCAGCCCCCCCTTGGATAAAGTGTGGCCGATCAGCTATGTCCAGGTTGCTGGGGAGGGGCTAACATAATTGTATTTTATAAGCATGGTTCCTCCCCTTGTGGTTGTGGAGTGGTAGTTTACAGAAGAAAATAAACCCCAAATAATAGATAACAATGTAACAGCAAAAACTGAAAACTGAAAAATTTTTTTCTTATATTTACTCACATATTTACTAGGTTTATGTATTAGTATTTATAGCTGGGAATATACCATTTGAGATTTTCAAAAGGACAATTCTCAGGTTGCTATTACCCTTGAATATCTACATATAAAAATATAAAAATAGATAGGAACAACAGAACAAAAATACTGACAAAAATAAATATATGTCCATATCCTTCATTGTTTGCTCTTCTGTTTGACTACAGTTATCTGATTCTCTAAAAATCATTCAAATTTGAAAGATATATAGTAAAGACCACCAGACATGACATCAGAACCTGAGTCTAATTTTCCCATTTGGTATATATATATAGATGACGATTTTAAAAATCCATTAATTTCTCTGATTATCAATTGCAAGTAAAGAGAATGAAATCTGACATGATTACTTCTTTATACTGCTATAAAAACATAAGTCAATTAAAGGTATAAAAACCCCAACTTTGGGGGGCATAACAGTAAGAAATATACAGTGCCAAGTATCAACAAGAAACTTTATTTCTACCTGTACTAAAAATGTAGTTAAGAATTTGAAGATAATATATGTCATGACTAAACCTTATTTCAGCACTCCAGAGGGCACATATAATGTAATGCCAAATTACATGTTCCTCATGAAGAACCAAAATAAAATCCATGATGTAAAAGTCAGGTTGCAGTGGCAAGATGCAAATAGAATAAGTTTCAAAAATAATAAAAATGGTTATTTACTTAGAGAAGAAAAGTTAACCGTATATTTCAGAAAAGTGCTGTTTTTGCTAATGTTTGGTAGAGAAATCTGAATGTTTGTCAGTCAACTATAGAAAATTAATTTTTGTGTGTTTAGGCAATAAATAAAGTCGGTACACTTTCTATACACTATAAAAGGTCAAAGAATAACCTAATTTGCTACTATCTGTGATGGTTTAACTGCCTCACACAAGTAAATACGGTAAGTTTCATTTTGGCTGGCACCTCTGAGGCTGGACCTAAAACCTACACCTTTTCCTATCAGCATTCAAATAGTAATAGTTACTTGCTTTTTGTTATGTAAAATATTAAGGGGACTAAAAAGATTTACAATTTTAAAGAAAGAACATAGGGCTTCTTTTTCAGGTAGGAAAGTACAAAACCATGGCACTAACACACTGAATATTGGAGGAAAACACTGATTGCAATTAGGAACATACAAAATATCTGAAAGTAAAATCCTCCCTGTAGAAATCATCGTTTTTAAAATTTAAGCTTTTGTTCATTTCCTCCAAGACTTAGGGTAACTAGTGTAAGAAAAAGCAATGCGGTGAATAACATACATTTCCAAACAGAAATAAGGAAATATAGTTGTTTTTTTTTAATTCCAAAATAAAATAAGAAAAGCTCTTCACTGAGAGCTGTTTTGTTTTTGTTTTTTTCTCCTAAATCAATGGTGGAGAAGCAGACAAGTTGTTGTCACCAGCCACAGTCTACTGATACCTCTTATTGATATAAATGGCAAATCTCACGTATTGATTGGAAATCCCTACTTCAACACAGGGACATTCTAAAAATCCATTAATGATGCTGAGCCTTGTGTCTTATTTAGGATCAAGAAGTAACTAATGCTGTTACCTTTTTCTCAAACTCTTCACTCACAACTTGAAAATAAAAATGCTTAAGGCTGCTAAATTAGATTTATTCTGGTGGCAATGATGTATATTTTAAGTTAACAATAGCAAATCAAAGTAGCATAAGAATTGAAGCTTTCAAACTCTGATATTGGAAAAGCAGTACCTACTATTTTCTTTTTTTTCATGCCAACATATGTGAGGGCTTGTTTCCTCTGTTAAATATATATTTATGAAAATAAGATACATATTTTTCTGCAGATATCATGTACAGGTTGTGTTTTGTTTTTCTATTTTTGTATACATGTCAATAGAAGGAAATGATATATTTTTTATCGGTATATTTGAATCAGATAGACACAGTAAACTGTTAGAAAGATAAAAAGTTTCAGAAAAATAACTAGAAAATTGACCCCAAAAGGGAGAAACTGAGGTCAGATGGGAAAAGAATGTGGCATTATGTTGCAAGATAAAGGATAACCCAAGTGTCCCTAAAGGAGAATGGAGTGAGCAGACTTGACTCCCTGTCTTTTAAGAGAGAAAGATTTTGGATGACCCCACCAACTATAATCAGACTCTAATAAAGTGTAATGAAGTAAATTATAAACTGAGGTTGAACATCCAGAGATAAAAATATGATGAACATGGGTGTAGTTGGGGAGCACCAAGGAAAGAGTAGATATGGGCAAGAAGTATGAACATGAGGGCTCTATCTTCTCTTAAATATAGAATGGATGCCCCACTGGCAATACTTCTGGATAAGGCTATAGTTATTAATGGATTCCCTCGAGACAGTACATGGAAATTATTATTTTTTTGGCCCTGGCACTGGTACTGCTGGATCAAAGTTGGTATCAGAGAGTACAAGGGTACAGAGTAAATGCTCCTCTACAAGAAGAAAAAAAAAAAAATCAAATGTATTGATGTGTATAAAGAAAACAGTAGAGTTCCCTTCTCTTTTTCCCATCCCCAACCTCATAATCCTACACTTAATGTAGCCATTATAACATCAAATGTTAAAAATTTGGTAAATATTCTTACAAGGTTTTTCCTAGGTATATAAAATCCTTTTCAATGACACAAAAACAAAACTTGTCATACAAAGTCAATTCTAAAAAACTAAATTCTGAGTATGTTAACACCATCTTGGAATATGACGTTTAGAAATGAAAGAAACCACACAAATCACCTAATCCAAATTTTTCATCTTACCATAGAGGATTCTCACAGTTTCCAGGAGTCAGCGTTCTGGGCGTAGCTTAGCTACTCCATCTGCTCAGGGTTTCACAAGGCTGAAATCAAGGAGTTTCTGAAGTTTAAGATCCTCTTCTCAACTCACATGATTGTTAACAAAATTCAGTTCCTTCAAGAAATAGGAATAAAATCCCTGTTTTCCTTCCCAGCTGCCAGCCAGGACTGCTCACAAATTCTAGAGGCCACAGGACCCTCTCATAACATGGAGCTTCTCACTTCAAGGCCAGTGGGAGACTCTCTCTTATAAGAAAGCTCCCAATCAATCTTTTAAGAAATTGCTTGATGAAGTCAGACTCACCCAGGATACTTAACTCAAAATCACCTGCAAAACCCTTCAAAATCTTTGTCATACAGTTGAACCTAATCACAGTATGATACCTACTCATATTCAATATCCAATACCTCATCACATTTAGAGCTCCTCAAACACTCAAGAGAAGGAAATGATATAAGGATGTGGGTTATTGGGGAATCACCTTAGAACCCTGCCTATCACAACCCCAGTATCCAAGGTGTAGCCCTTCCGTGCTATCAGCTAAAAGCTTGGGTATTTACCACAGCTCCTCCTTGGCATGCCCTTCGGCTATTCCATAGCCCGGGAAGACTACCAGAAGCTCTGCTTGGCGTCTTACCCTATAACTATCAATTATAAATTGGCAATTACCAGAAAAGCAAATTGGTGCTGAGTGTCAGGCTGCCATTTCTGCTTCCTTTCTTTCCAGCATCTTTGGCCCCTTATGTGCTTCCAACCTTGGTAACTAGTATTTAACTTTCAAACATATGTTATGTTAGCTGTAGTGTATTTTAAAATTTATTTTTATTTTACTCTTGAAAATAGCATCTATGGTTTTTTTTTTCGTTATTCTTATTAAGAATGCTAATCTATAACAAGATGGTCCACCAATATTGGAACCTGAAATTAAATATCTAATAGTAAGATTTTATTCACAAATTGTGAATTTATAAGATGTAGCACATCAATAAGTTAAAAACTGGTACAGTCTTAGAATTAGCTTCTTTTCTGTTTTTGTTTTTGTTTTTTTGATCAGTAAAATATGTGGTGAATTCATTAGAAAATGGATTTTAAAAATCAAATTTTAATGTTACTCATTCTACTTAAATGTAAATTTTATTGATAATACTCCACACTACCAAGGACACTAAGCAAAAATTTTAGTGTATGCATCAGACATGAGCTTTTAAAATATATTCCCTTTAAAATTATCAATAATTTGCTTTTTTTTTTTTATAAGTAATCATTGATAGAAACAGCTTTCATTTTGAGGCTTAAACTGGTCCAGTGATCTTTGGGAATTAAGAATGTCACAAGATTTTTCTGATGTGAAATTTTTATTGACTCAAACAGGTGTTCAGCATAATTATAGCCAAATTTACACCCTTAAAGTTCTTTTAATTATTAACGTTCAAACACTTCGAAGATGCTTTTGTGTGCCTAATTAAATGTACTTATTCTCTTCCAAGTTTCAAACATTTCGCTGCTTTCTCTAATTGGTTAACATTATCCACCTACACGCTACTCATAATGCAGTCGGTCCTTAGACAGGCAGTATTAGCAACACCTGGGAGCATATCCAAAATGAAAATCAAAAGCATCCTACTCCTAGACTTACTGAATCAGAATCTCTGGGGTTACAACTAAGAATCTGTTTTAACACAGCTTTTTTATGCACACTAAACTTTGGGAAGCATTCATCTAGTTCATCTTGATAGCACTGGGAATTATTTTATTTTAATGACAACAAAACAAATAGATCAAAGGACTTATGGGAAAAGTGCCTCTTATGTCTGTGCCCCTCTTTGAATTGGTCTATAAACTGTCCCACCAAGAAGAAAGGGGAATCATAAACACACCCTTACTGGGATATGCCTCTTGGACATGGGGCAAAGGGTCCTAGCCTGAATGTAGATTCTAGGGTTCTTTTTCATTGCAATGTGAGGGTTTGGGGCCATAAATTCTGTCACAGTGCAAACAACTGAATGATAAATCAAAGATACTATGCAGCACTTCAGTCTTGCAGATTATGTAGCAAGGAATTTAAAATGGGATTTAAAAAAAATATAATAGTAGACACAAGTTTCCATCATACCAAGAAACATACAGAATAAAAGCATAGACCTGAAAATAATATTCACAACAAATAAAAAAAAACATAAGTAACAAACTTCTAAAACTATAATAAAGGAGTATCTTCCTTGCAATTCCTCTAAAAGGTAAGATAATTATTGCTTGTATATCAATATCAATATGACTTAGCCATTTCCCCAACCAACATTTTTAAATCATTTTCAATAAAATAATGATATAAATTTAAAGTTTAATTATTTAATATGACTGAAAAAGACAAAATTTAAAAATATGTAGTAGTCACAGAAATTAAAAGCAGAAAAACCTAAAGTCTAAAATGAAATATGCACAGAATATAATCAGCTTTCCTCATAGCGATGAAATTCTAAAGCCACAAATTACGTATATCTACATTAAAAATTACTAAATTTGTCATTCCATTCTAACTTTAAAAATACTCTTTAAAGATTAAATATTTTCCTAGGACTACAAGCAATAAAATAATATGTAAAATGCTAATATTACTAAGCCACCATCCAGCTGGTATTTTGCTTATTAGCATTTTGAAAAGATTTATACTCTTCTCAATCAAGGGCACATATTTGAAAGATAACTAAGCTAAAAGTATTCTCCTCACCACTGGAAAAGTTTAACTAACTGTTCCCCACTTCAACCCCTCCCCTTGGCCCATCAGTGATCAGAGCTAATTTAGAGATAGCAGATCAATTTTTGTGGTACTGATACCATCAGAGGTTAAGTACTGATTTACTCTGTTTTCCTGAAAATAAGACCTAGTCGCATAATCTGCTCCAATGCGTCTTTTAGAGCAAAAATTAATATAAGACCCCATATTATACTATTATATTACATTATATTATATTATACCTGGTATTTTATTCTATTTTGTTCTATCCTATCCTATCCTATCCTATCCTATCCTATCCTATCCTATCCTATCCTATCCTATCCTATCCTATCCTATCCTATCCTATCCTATCCTATCCTATCCTATCCTATCCTATCCTATCCTATCCTATCCTATCCTATCCTATCCTATCCTATCCTATCCTATCCTATCCTATCCTATCCTATCCTATCCTATCCTATCCTATCCTATCCTATCCTATCCTATCCTATCCTATCCTATCCTATCCTATCCTATCCTATCCTATCCTATCCTATCCTATCCTATCCTATCCTATCCTATCCTATCCTATCCTATCCTATCCTATCCTATCCTATCCTATCCTATCCTATCCTATCCTATCCTATCCTATCCTATCCTATCCTATCCTATCCTATCCTAAAGACCCAGTCTTATAGTAAAATAAGACTGGGCCTTATATTAATTTTTGTTCCAAAAGACGCATTAGAGCTGATTGTCCGGCTAGGTCTTATTTTCGGGGAAACACGGTATGGACCCACTGAGAAACTAGCTACAAATGAAAACACTGAGAGATAAATCTAAAGTATGTAGTAAGAAAGGCTGATCCACATTTATTTTAAGTTCCATGTTCTGTCAGAAATTAATCTCTTTCTCAATGTATTATATTTAACCCCACCTTATAAAGGCAGGCCCATAATAAATAGTTTAGTATATCAGGGCAATTGAATACTTTATTTGGATACTCTGTAGTAAACTAGTAACTTTTGGGAATAATCGCTTGGTAAAAAAAGGCAAAGGTAGATAACCAGGCTTTATATTCAACACAATTAAAATGAAATTAAAATGTCAGTTATGAAATGACTGAAAATATTTCTAAGTTGCCTTTAAACTTCTTGAGAGCAAACAGCAGTGTCTTATTTTTATTAATTTACATATGATCCTTCATTGGTTTCAAACTGAATGTGCAATTGCTATTTATTTGTGTATCTAACACAACACTGTTTAGTGATGTGTTCAGTGTTTACATAAAATAAAATGTTTTAATTAAAATGACTTGAGAGTTATTTAAAAATGTTTTACCACATAAGCAAATCAAGAGCTGATTTACACGTAATTTTATACAAGTTGTCAATATGTGAGTTTAAAAATTATTAAATATATAAATGGACTTAAAAATGGAAAAGATTCAATGTAGATATGCAAATGTTTATCACTGATCTATTTAAAAGTTGATAATTTCTATATAATTCAAAAGTGCCTATACTAACTAAAGGGTATCTATGACCATATTCTTATCTTACTTAGGAATACATGGGCACATTCCACTAATCATTTCAACTTTCTTAGATATTTGATATTTGATAATACTACTAAAAATATTTTATTGAAAATGCATGAATTAAATAAGAAAAAAATATTATTTATTCAATTAGAATATAATCAGAGATACACAGTGGGCTTACACACATTTTTTTTAAAGAAAGAGAATAGAAATTATTACCACAAAATGTTGGCATTTTTGTAGCATATCTTCTAATATGTTAATAGAATGCAATCATATTAATTCCGGCTTCTGTAGTGAATGTTGGAAAAAAACATTTGTTACTTTACTAATATAGCTATTAGAATCAATTCTAGATATTATATAATACTAATATTTTATCTGTTTTATTTAATGAATTGATAAACAGTTTTAAATTTTCATACACCTATTCAGCATGAACTGGATACTTAATTTATAGCAAACATCTATAGTTGCTAAGTACAGCAACTTAAACTATGTAATAGTTCTAATGCTTTGGTGTTTGAATTATCTAAATTTTTTGGTGTGTGTTTATAAATTTTCATATTGGTAAGAATGTAAAATGCGTCAGTAAGAATGTAAAATACATACACATAACATCTTCTGAATTTCTCAAAATTACGTCCAAGTGTAAAGAAAAGCTTGGATGAATCTTTCCTAATCAAGTAAATGCTTCCCCAGACTATATCATATCTGATTTCACAGTATATTTTCTTATAAAGTAGACATTTGTAAGGTTAAGATTTAATGATTGGAGAAAATGGAGTATTAGGTAAAGACAAGCTATGGAAAAAAAAAAAAAAAAAAAAAATCATGGAAATTAGTTTACCTCTGTGGACCTGAAGGAAAATAATTAATTAGCCTAGTCCTCAGAGCACACTGACTCACTCTTAGTGCTGTCGAGAGTTTTCTGCTTTTTTTATTCCACCTTCCTTTCTAAAATAGGGGGGAAAAGGTATGAGTATGGTTGTTTTCCCAAACTAAAATAATAATCCAGGACAATATATCAAATGCACCTTGCTTTTTAGAAGAGTTGCTAGGAAGGGATACACTTATTCCAGGACCACTTGCTGCTATTGCTAGGAAAAGAGCTCTGTGACCCCAGAAGCCCAGAGACAGGATAAACAATCAGATCATTCAGTGTTCAGGTTGAATCCAACTTCACCCATACATGTATTTTTCAATGAATTATATATAAAATGAATAATGTAATGTCCAATTACCTGGTCCTATTATATTTTGTTCCAGATGTTTCCACAGACTAAGGTAGGTTGAAATTTGCATTCTATGTAGTGTTAGATATTCCTGATTGTCATTGTCACTTTACTTTCATCAAAGCATAGTTTGTCCCTCAACTTTTTCCTCAGAAATTAGTCAAGTATATATTATCTTAGCACACTAATTATAAACATGCATATGAGATATTAGATGGACTATTAATTACCACTTCATTTTGACATTTACTTTATGATATTCAAATATTTAAATAAACACATGGTTGACATCTCTTTAGCTATTTAGAACTCATGGACTGAAAGCATAGCATAAAAATATAGCAATGATAATTTATTCATTTCTCAAATTCCAGAACAGAATAATCAGATGTCATTATTGCTCTAAAAGATTTATCGAAAGACAGAAATCAATTAATATTTCACTGATGTGATTTCATTCTCCCATTATTTCAAACACGTTACTGAAGCCATCAGCCTTCTACATTTTTTATTTGTTTTTGGCATGAAGTCAAATCCTGTCCCCAGTACACTAGAAATGCTTGATAATCTTCAAAACACTGATCCACAACAACAACCCAATAACATCAGTATTATCATCACCCCCTTTTAAGGAACTGCAAATGGAAGTTTAGAAACTAAATCTCTCAAGGTCAACATGGCCAGGAGTGACAGATATGGGAATCAAATGTAAGTCAAGCCCATTCCTTTAACCACTGCACAATAATGTCTCTGTTTACTGCACTAAGTGATTACTTGCTTATAGGTCTATGTCTACCACTAGTTTATAAACTCTTCAATAGCATGAACTACATCAAACTCATCATTTTCTTATAAGGTAGCCCAACAGTGCTTTAATGAGCTATTCCTTCTTTAAGGAGTCTCTGAAGGAAACATGCTCTGTACACATTTGCCCACACGTTCCTCCCTGACTTGGACCTTAGGTTGACCTTAGGTTGACCTAAAGGGCAACAGTTGACCATTACCCTCTGAATCTTGTTCATGTCTTCGAGTGCAGGCTCACATCTCAGAATCTATCTGACTTGGATTGACCTCTGGGCCCTTGGTCTCTCACGCTACCTTCCTATCCATGCCTATCCTCAGGCTTTTCCCCTCCCAGTCTTGAGGTTGGGCCAGGAGTCAGCTACTTCTCACGTTCTTTGTCCACCCCAGTCCAGGGCCAGCCAAGGGGGTTTGGAATGAGTTGTACACTATTGCCAACATTATGAAAGAATTATTCTGTCCTCCCAGTTAGCCTTCAATTTCTCTGAAATTTATGTGATGATTTGTTCCAGTTAAGTATCTTGGAGATGGTTTTGCTGAGTAAAACTGAGAGGATGGTTTTGTTTAAAGCTGCCCTACTTCTCTTTACTCTGTTTCCCAAAAGCCAGTTGAACATATGTCCCCAGAGATTTGAAAGTTTCCACAAGCAGGTTTAGTCAGGACCCTGAGCACTCATACCAAATGGAAGTTGATTTGCTAGCTTCAGTTATTTTCCCCTTCTTGCAAAGTACTTAAGCTTTAGGCTTATAGCCAATTTTGTATTTCAGTCTGCTCATCAAATGTTGAGACAATAGCTAGCACCATTTGTACACAAAGTTTCTAAAATATTAGTCTGAACTAGCTCAAAGTTGAAGAAGGAAGCTTTTAGTGTGGCTTTGTAAGCTGTATGACTAGAAATGTGCATATTTCATTATTCATTTAGACTTGTTTCTAGCACAGCTCTGGGATATTTGTCATTCCATATTCTCAAACCTACACTTTTGTTTTATTTTCCAAAGTAACAGAGCACCATTATGTGGAAAGAAAGTCATACCAGACTGAAACATATTTCTTAAGTATGATTAAGTGAGCCTAATTCCCTTATAATAAGGATCTCTAAAATTTATCATCCTCCAGTGACTCATTTTCATTTCTATATTAAATGTGGAAAGGTTTCATTCTAGAAACTGAAGGTACATAGTAGTTATTTATTACAAGTGTGCCTTATACCACAGAGATTTAGGATTCTAACATTGGCAATCCATGTAATTAAATGTGGAAAAGTTTTCTAAATACAAATTATGATACAGAGAGCACACTGTTGATAAGTATATCTTCTCTCTAGCTCTTCTGTAACAACTTGCCACTTTCCTACATCTTTTTATGTCCTTCATCTTTTCTTAAATGGTAGCTACCTCACCTAAAATACCAGCCCTATCATTTACTAACTGTGTGATCTGGAGTAAGTTATTTAACCTCTGTGTGCCTTAATTTTTTTTATATCTGAAAAACAGGAGGAAAGGGGAAGCACCCATCTATAGACACATCAAATAACATAATACTTCTGCTATATAAAACTATTCATTGGAGGCCTTCAATAAATGCTACTTATTATGCTATCAATACATAGTACACCACCTCTAGATCAAGAAAGATTAAATTTTGATATGTTGCTACATTTCAATGGGCACAGTTTGATACATTGTTGATCCTTTTTCAGTTTTGTTTTATGTCTGTGGGTAAATATCATCTTTCTCATATTGAAACTAATGTCATTGTCTTCTGACAAGTTTATTTACCTCTAGATTTACCTTTGTCCAAAACTTCACGCATTCTGAGAAAATATCAACATATCTTAAAACATCACTTCAATCAATATATTTCCCTACCTAACACTTCTAACTAAATTCCTAAGACATACGAGTATGAAGGCAGAAAAAGGAATGTGCATCTTTTTACTACTGCAGTATTTTGATGTGTGAACAGATATAAAATATGATCAACAAACAGTTCTCTGTGATATTCAATCACTCCCTGAAATTACCATGGGCTTTGCCACACTCACATACCTTTCCTCAAATAATCCACCTTGTCAAGAATACCCTTCATCAACAAGACAAATAATAACAAGTGTTGGAGAGGCTGTGGAGAAAAAGGAACCCTCATACACTGTTGGTGGGAATGCAGACTGGTGCAGCCACTATGGAAGGCAGTGTGGAGGTTACTCAAAAAATTAAGAATAGAATTGCCATATGACCCAGCAATGCCTCTCCTAGGTATATACCCAAAAAATCTGAAAGGATTTATCTGTAAAGATATATGTGTTCCAATGTTCATGGCAGCTTTGTTTACGGTGGCCAAGACATGGAAACAATCAAACTGTCCTTTGATAGATGACTGGATAAAGAAGACCAGTATATATACACAATGGAATACTCTTCTGCCATAAGATGAAATAGTGCCATTTGCGACAACGTGGATGGATCTTGAGATTATTATGCTGAACAAAATAAGTCAGACAGAAAAAGTGGAGAACCATATGATTTCACTGATATGTAGGAAACATAACTGAAAGCAACAAAGGAACAAGACAAATAAACAAAGAAACAAAAACTCATAGACACAGACAATAGTTTAGTGGTTACCAGTGGGTAAGGGGGTAGGGGAGTGGTAGATGAGGGTAAACAGGATCAAACATATGGTGATGGAAAGAGAACTGATTCTGGGTAGTGAACACACAATGTGATATATAGATGATGTATTACAGAATTGTACACTTGAAACCTATGTAATTTTACTAGCCATTGTCACCCCAATAAACTTTAATTAAAAAAATTAAAGAATATCCTTCCACATCTTTACAGATATCCAAGTTCTACTCATCAGTTAGCCTCAGGGAGAAGGGAGTGCTAGTCACTTTATCTCCATGCTTCCTTGCACACTACCCCCATGATGAAAAATTAAATAGGTTGGCTTTTATCTTCACAATTGGACCACATGTATTTAATGATCAGTGCCTTAGAGGAAGGCATATAAATAATCAGTCCAACTCAGCACTCTCCACTCTCTATATTTTTTCCTTTTGGCCCTAAAGGATGTGGCCTTTTCAAGCAATAGAGGGGTATGATTTGAAACTTAGGTTTACTTAGAGCTTGAAATATATAATGTAGCCCTACCTCTGTTCTTTGATTCTAGAATGTTGAGGCTAAAAAAGTCAGATACTGCAGTTTTCAGCATGACCAAATCCACCCTCATAAAATATTACTTTGTCTTATTTTGAATCATTATGCATTAATTCCTTAGAAAATTCCTGGAAAGCATCATTAGGAGAGGATTCATGAATTCTGGATGCACTGGTTATTTTAACAATAGCATCTAAGTTTTACTCCATAATTGAACCCTATTTATTATTGCAAGCATGTGGCATGGCCAGGAGTAACCAAATTTGACATAATTGTCCCAACAAGATGGCTCTCATAGGAAGAGGGAATCATCCCTTTTTACTATCATCTCTGGTAGTAAATACACTGAATGAAAAAACCTTTCTTTTGACTCAATATATCTCCTGATTTATGCATAAATCATCCTTCTCATTTCAGCTAGTCACCTGAGTTCAGTAAAACATTAATAAATAAGGAATTCAAAGATTTAAAAAAATGTATCGTTTACTACGTATTAGGCCTTTAGGTCCTCACCATGCTATCATTATGTATTTATTTAAATTTTCCTCAAGGGTGGGAGTGGGCACATATTACTCATGCGGGCCATCAATGCCCTTGCTTCCCACAACCACATGATGTCAGCCGACTCACACATCACTGCCAGTGATTTATTGCCCTTATTTTTAATTCCTAGTTCATGTGTTCCTTTCCACCATGTTCTTAAGGACCTTAATACTCACTTTATGGATTGCCATGGAGCCCTTAATATTACAGCTTTATGTATTTGACCACTCCTTTCCATTTAGTTCTGTTGCAAAATATGCAACAGAGTTGATCAGAAACATACTACACGAGTCCATAACATTGTGCTCTGCAAAGAATATACTACTGCTGGCTAGAAGTCAATTATCTCCAAACTCGGGGTGAGTTCCATTCCATCTAGTATTATGCACAGAAAAGAAAGGGTCAAATCCTATTCCTATGATTGACTATGAGACCACATCTTTGAGGTCATCTATCAGCACCTACTTTTGTAGCATAATTCCTCCAAAGGTAACTTACACTAATATAATCCCTATGTCTTGCTCTGGCATTAATTAAAATGCCCAAATTCCTTACAATAAGCACAATAGGCTCTATCCTGGGACCATTTAAACATGACAACAATGTTCCTGAACTCATTCTAGAAAAAGTGCTACATACTTCATTGCTGAGTATCAGTATGGTCACCTTCGAAGTACTCCCCTTGGGAAGCTATGCCAGTGCTCAGTCCACCCTTCAAAGCAATTTTGGAACTCTTTTTCTGTAATGGCCATCAGAGTTGTTGTCGTATTACCCTTGATATCCTTGAATATCATCAAAACGTCTTCCTTTCAATATTTCCTTTATCTCCAGGTAAAGAAAGGGGATCAGATCAGGTGAGTAGGGAGGGTGTTCCAATATAGTTATTTGTTTACTAGCTAAAAACTCCCTCACAGGCAGTGCCGTGGGAGGTGGTGCATTGTCGTGATGCAAAAGCTATGAATTGTTGGAGAAAAGTTCAGGTAGGTTTCTAATGTTTTCACGCAGCCTTCAGCACTTCCAAATAGTAAACTTGGTTAACTGTTTGCACAGTTGGTACAAATTCATAATGAATAATCCCTCTGATATCAAAAAAGCTTAGCAACATCATTGAAACACGTTCGTGAACTTAATTGTCACACCTCGTACACATTTAATCTCTCAAAGTAAAATGTGAGATCATTCAACACATAGGTTATGTCTAATAATATTTATCCCCTTTAGTGCCTAGGCGGGTACAGTTTTCTGGCTAAGTATTTGTTTTGTTTCCAAGGTAGAGGCAGCAAATTTCCTCTTCCCTAAACCCAGACTAAATTTTCAACCATTTACCGAATAACTCCACTCAGATGAATTATGAGTCTCTCAAATCTAATAACCAACACCAAACTCTGGTTTCATAAAAACACTCTTTCCTTTTATTCCCAAACAATTCCTTTTACCACAGGCTTGTCCAATTTTATTTAAATGACCTCAACATTTACACACTGCTTAGGTCTGAAATCTGAATCCCATCCTGATTTTTCCCACTCCTTTATCTTTCAGATCCAATCTAATATTAACACATGTTCATTCTATGTATAAATGTATATCAACCCCATACATTTCTTGCCATCTCCATTTCCTCCTCCTAAGTTCAAATCACTTTCCTCTCTTACCTTGGACTACTGCAATAGACAAGTTATTGGTCCTCATACTTTTCTCATTTCCCTCCAACTAATTGCCAAACAATATCCACAACTTTATTAGTGTAAATCTAATTGTGTCATTTCTCTCCGATGCCCCGCTTCTATTGTTAATATTTTTCAGTGACTTCCCACTGCATTTCAGATAAAAGTTAAAGTTTTACCAGAACCTAGAAGACTCTGCATTAGCTGCCTCTCTCCTAACTTTCCTAGTTATGAGAGATAGTTATCTCATAATTCTGCCCTCCCTTCACTTGGTTAAACCCAATATGGCCTTAATTCCTTGGACATGCTAAGCTGTTTTTAGAGGCTTCCACAATTACAGGGTATTTTACTTTTTAAAACAGTAAAAAAGAACATGGAGTCTTCTATTCTGACATGAAAATCTAGTCACAAGTGATTGGGATAAACCTGAGATAAAAGGTTTTAGGGGTGGAGAGGTTAAAAATTAATGCCAATACAATTTTACTATTGTGCATGTCCATAAATTCAAATTGGGATGCTAAGAGTATGTCTTCATATTAGTGATTTTCAAATGTGTATTACCAAATCCAGGTATTATAAGGATTATGTTTGTTATATAATCAAATATATTGATGTAATCTTAGTATTTTTTGATTAGTATACATTACATCTAAGTAAAACTGGAACATCTCATTTGTAACAGTGACAATCTTTCTCTTTTGTTTTAATAAGCAACACTTATTTTTTAATATGGCATGGTTTTCCTCCGATTTGGAAGTCCAAAGTCAAAAAGAAAATATTATAATTTCTAATTGATATGCTTCCCGAACAAGCCAACCTTCACATTAATGAATGTAGCATTTGCTATTTGGAAGCCAACCATTTACTATAAAAAGTAAATATAAGGTAATAATTTGGAAAGAGGCAAAATCACAGAGATATAGTTGTCTTTTTATTGTCAGAATCAAATAGTAGGAGAAAGCTCGCTCCCAGGGGTCCCTGCTTAGTGTCTCAGTACCTCATCACTGGAAATGCTATCCAGCAATTTCACATTACTCATACATCACAAAATAATCTGGCCGAGGGCCAGTGTGAGAACTACCACAAAAGTACAAAAGGGTTCTGACCTGGATACTGTGCTGAGATCACATAACAACTTACCCCAAGGAAATTAAATACAGCCAAAGATTTCCAATAAAAATTCAGCATTGCAAGCCATCACCAAATCCAGCTTCCTAAAAAGCATTCTAATAAATAATGAAACAGGGAAATGCATCAGGCAAACAGGCCTGGAAGTCTTCTACAGACATTTAGTCAGGATATGTTTTCATGTGATGTCAAGCAGTTATTGGGGTAAGCTCTTCATATTCTACAGCTTGCCAAGACAGGTAAGAAGCAAGGCCACTAACGTGTGATGCTGATATCATCCATGAAACCTGCTGAAATGAAAATGACATATGTGAAAGTTAATTTCTTTTTCTAGAGTTTATTTTTATTTTTTGTATATCACCCTTCAATATTAAGTAATTCTTATGTCAGATACTGTGTTTGGTGCTGAAATAATGACAAATAAGATGAAAACCCACTTCCACCAGGAGCTTCTGGTCCAAAGGAAAGGTATTCAGAAATAAATTAAAGCTAATCTAAAAACTGATGTAAAAGAGGAATACCTAGTACACTCGCAAGGGATTCTTTACACAACTCAACTGCCAATGAACAAGGTGGGTGGTATGCACAGGGTGAAGCAGGGAGTCTGGGCAAGATGCTGTCAAAAGAACTTCAGAAAAATGAGCATTTGAACTTACTTTGGAGGGAAAAGGAATTAATGAGGAAGCAATACACCTTTTCTTAGGAAAGTGATGCTCTTAGCTGAGAACTAAAAATAATGAGCATATTTAGTTATCTGAGAATTGGCATTTAATAAGTCATGAATACTAAGTAATAATAAAAATAAAAGCTAATACTAATTGAGAGTTTACTATTTAGTGTTAAGGGTTACACATGGATAATTACATTTAATCTTATGACGAATATATAATTATTTTTCCATATTACAGCTGACAGACCCCAAGTTCAAAAATGAGACAGGATTTGATCCGAAAAGTCATTTAAAAAGTATGCATTTATTACAGAAGTCTTTATAGAATTGGAAAATATATAAAAAGAATTAATAATGAACAGGACAGAATTACCAGTAGATTTGATACTGCAGATGATAAGATCAGTGAACTTACTAGCGATGAAAACTATCCAAAATGAAATAAAGAGAAAAAAATGTCAACAGAATCATCAGTGATGATGGACAAAAACTTACTGTTACTGTTACAAAAATAATGTTATTTCCAGGGGTGGAGGTGAGTGGAGAGAATCACATTGGTGATTAGACAACTGCATACATTTGTCAAAATGCACAACAATGCACACTTAAAATTGGTGAATATTACTGTTTACAAATTATTTGTCTGTAAAGATGATTCAAGAAAAAACAATAGTAGATAATTCACTATTTGGCTTTTAAAAGGTTGTGATATGTCACATGGAAACCAAAAAATTGGAATTTAGATAATTCAAATAATACGACTTAAGTAATAGTAAAGGCAATAGAAACCTTGTTTCTCTAAATTTTACTTTTCAGCTATATGTGAATATTGACTTCACTGGGTGCCATTAGTATATGTCTTCGTAGCCTTCACTATTCTAGCCTCCAAATTACTTCCAAGTATCTAGGACTAAACTGCACACGGTGATTGTGTTCTGTATGTTAACTATTGCTGACGATCTAAGTAGTCAGTTACAAAAATAATGAAAGGTTTCCATAAACCTAGCCTATTTTTTTTTTTTTAATTTCAAATTCCACACAAATCGGAAGACACAGGAACTCAAAGAAAGCATCCTACTGGAAATCACCCCTGACTACAATACAGTTAAGAAGTAGGTATTTCATTAAACTTTTAAAGCTATACCTCTTATAAATAAAAAATTAGCATTCAATGGATTTCCTGTATGAAGCATTTTATTGTAAAAAATAAAACTTTAAAATTAAAGATGACAGGTATAATCAAATATAATAGATATTTCCTTAAGCTAACCAGTAAGATTTATTGCAGTTCTGTGATACCATTAAGCATTTACCTGTTTTAGTCTCACATTATCTTTCTTTTCCTTTGGGAAAAAGCATAATATTTTCTCTGAAAAGAACAAGGTAAGTGACAACACCTTTCTTGAAATTGCCAATAAGTCACACTACAAAGAACACATTGTATTCAGACCATACACACTGCCACATGTTAAATGGGTGTTAAAAATTAAAACAGAATACCAAGGACATGAAGGGTTGAAATGAAATAAATTACATTCAAATTCTTTCTTATTTTATTATGCAAATGAATCTCATTTTAGATTGTTATATTTGGAAATCAGTTTAAGAGAATGTTTAAAGCCTAAATATGGCATTACTATGAACAAAAACCATCCATCCATTGAACACTTCAGTGTATGGTCACTGACTGACTTTAACAAATAACCTTAGCCAACCCAAAAATTAAATGGAGGAAAGAAGTGGAAGGGAATTAAATTGTATTATTTTAAAAGCATAATTTAAGTCATAGTGTCCAATACTTACAGAGTTTACCAATAAATATTAGTGATAACCTGATTAACACTTAACTTTTAGATAGAAATTAGTGATATACTTTTTAAAAGGAAAATACAGAAAAGCAATTTCTTATAAAAATTACATAAATTGGCGATAACATTTCAATGCCATAAATAATTATATTTTTCTAAGCTACTATAATAACCTGTATCATATTTCTTTGGAAGTTCAGAATTGGTAAAGATTAAAGGAACATTTAAATTTATTTTTAAAAAATTAGTAGAAAATGGAGAAACTATAGCAAATTTTACTACATACTATTGATAACAAATTTTGCTCTCTACCTACAAGAAAAGAATAGTCAGTTTATAAATAGAACAAATTTATACCAAGATTGCTTTTCATGTTACTGACAAAGTAACTTTATAATATGTATCTTATTTTCACCTAAATTATTTCCAGATATAAATAGTTCTTCTTTCAATAAATTAAGTAAATTTATTCTTCTTATTTTTCCTCTTCAAATGCTAACAAAAATTCTCAGCATCTTAAATATACCCAGTCTCTCAAATATTCCCAGGACCCTGGTACAGAAAATAGCAAAAGTTTTTTTATTGAATACGTACCTTTTTTTTTTTTTACCCCTAGGCAGATTAAAAACTACTGTCATCAGGGATTTTTTTATATATAGTTACATTTATGTGATCATGTTTGAAAAATGAGATGAAACATGAAGCTTGGCTAAAACCATTTAACATGAAAGTCAAGTAAGAAGTTATAGCTTCTTCATGCCACTAGTTAAAGGAAATAGTGGATCTTAGACTAGGCCCTATCCTACAAAGGATAGTTAAGCTTCTCACCTATAAAATGAGGTAGCTATCTATGCTGACAGATGCTATGAAGAAACTAGTCTTCCCTGTCATTATATGTCCTTAGAAATACTCACTTCAATATTCAAACTTGGTGATAGATGATGGTTACAATTTATGACAGAATTTGCTGTTATCAGCAAGGTATTTACAGACTTGTGAAGTGACACAACCCAGGATTTGTATCACAGTAGAAAATACTTTGCATACATTTATAACCTCCACATTTTGAAATTCATTTAATCCTTCCACTGAAAACAGATCAATACATATTTCAATAAACTTAGCAGTATTTACTTACTAAGATGAGCCAAGTACGATTTCATCCCTGCAAATGAATCATAAAGTTTAATTCTACAGTATAACTACTCCCTGAGCCTGTCACATTGATTCCTAACATTTCACTGGACTAAAATAATCAATGTTAAAACTGTGTTTGTTCATGTGGATTGCAATGAAACATGAGAGAAAAAAATGTCAATTTCTCCCAGCACACATTTGTTAGAGTTGAGTGTCAGCTAAAAAGAGCATCAGAAAGCTGGAATTATACCTTTTCAGTTTCTGTAGTAGAAGGGCATTCTCTGGATGGTAATTATTTGTCCTTCATAGCAAGAAAAAGCCAAGACTAATCACTGATTTTGCAAATGACATTGCAAAAGAGGCATGATAAAATATAAATTAATTAGACTATAGAAAAAGTAACTAGCGAGACAAAATATATCTCAGGTTATTCCATCACAAAGTAAGGAATGTTGAATATGGGCCACTGGTCTGTGTTTTATGCAACTGGAAAAAAGTCTCCTAGCTAAAAGGAGATAATCTGGTTCAGTGAATTGCTGATTTCAGCTCACAATACGAAACTGCAATTTGAAGCAACTTTTGCCCTATGGTTTCTGAAATTTATCCTTCAAAAATACCACAAGGATGAAAATAATTTTGCATGATACCGAACAAACAGTTATTCCAATCCAATATTTAGTCTTCAAATAAATGACTACAGAGATAAGTATGAATTGTTGCCTTTCATAACCTCATCCTTATATGTTACGTTTGTGCAATGCGATCCCTCACTACTCTTTAATAATATTTCAGAGTTTTCCTCCACAGATGTAGCCATTTCTTAATTATAAAATGAATCATTTTAAAAGTAAAATATCATTTGAAATTGCAATGTATATAGTAGATAAAAGCAGAGCCCCTTTCCCAGAAAAGGAGGTTCAGGGCCTAGCCTCCTTCTCCCAGACACCTCCTCAGCACACGTGACACTCAGAGGCACATTTATGATACCTTAGAGGTCTGAGAAACAAAGCTTGCAAACCACTGGAAGCCTATATCTCTTTACTCCTCCCATTGAAGAAAATAAGATGACCAGTTTCCTATGTTCACATGAATACAGAAGCATTTCCTTTCACTTACCTTAAAATGGTACTTTTCAAATTTGAAAGCTGCCTCTTAGTTCTCTAAGCTTCAGAAACGTATATCCAACTTCTCACTCATCACTCTTACACGAATCTCTCCAGGGAAGCTCAAATGCAGCTTATCCAAGATGAACGTCATTTTCTTAGCAAAGATCACTATCACCCATACAATAGCTCAAGCAGAAAACCTGAATCATCTTGACCAACTGCCTCCTACTCATCCCCAAACAATCCCCAACCATCTCTTCAGCGGTGCCTATTACTCTTCCTAAATCTTAGTTTCTCAAATTCATTTACTCTTCCTATTCGTCATCTCTACCGCCACTAAACTGATTGAAGCTACGATTATATTTTCTTCCAAGCTACTGCAATATTTTCCCTACCTGACTTCCGTCCCACCCGCTTTTCTGGTTTTCTAATCTTTTTTTTTTTTTTTTTCACACAGCAGTTAGTTAGGACCTTAGGGATTCCTTGCTTACCACCCTTCAGTGGTTTCCACTGCTTTTAGAACTAAATGCAAAACTCTTAATGGAGTCTAGAATGATTTGACCATGCCACTAGCTTCTTTGTTTTCTGTCCTCCTCAGTCCTTCAAATCTGTCAGTTCCTCCTTGCCCCAGGGCCTTGACCCAGATAACAGCAAGTCATCCATCTACATGCTGTCATATTCTGGATTAAAAGCATTTATCACAATTGTAAATCAACGTGCAATTCTTTCTTTAAAGTTTATGTTCCCTATTAGCTGGATGCTGTGGCTCACCTTCACATCCCAGCACCTAGCGCAACGTCTTGCACAAAACAGAGCTCCAGGAGTCTCTATCAGTTGAATTAGTAAATGATAATCTGGGATATGGGGAAGAGTATGACCTATCTTTCATTTGATTTTCATAGACTTGACCCGATTTAAAACTTTAAATTCTTTCAGTCTCTTTTTAAGAAGCCAATCAGCTTCATTTTTTAAAAAAATTAAATCTATTGGGGTGACAATGGTTAGTAAAATTATATAGGTTTCAAGTGCACAATTCTATGACACATCATCTGTATAACACATTGTGTGCTCACCACCCAGAGGCAATTCTCCTTCCATCACTATACATTTGAGCCTCTTTTATCTTCATCTACCATCCCCTCGCCCCCCCCCCCCTTATCCTCTGGTAACCACTAAACTATTGTCTGTGCCTATGAGTTTTGTTTTTTTTTGTTGTTTGCCTTGTTCCTTTGCTGCTCTCAGTTTTATATCCCACATATGAGTAAAGTCATATGGTTCTCGATCTTTTCTATTGGACTTATTTCGCTTAGCATAATAATCTTAAGAGCCACCCATGCTGTAACAAATGGCAGTATTTCATTTTTTCTTATGGCCGACTAATATACTATTGTGTATATATCCCACATCTTCTTTATCCAATCATCTATCGAAGGACACTTTGATCATTTCCATATCTTAGCCACTGTAAATAATGATGCAATGAACCTCAGAGTACATATATCTTTACAAATAAATATTTTCAGATTTTTTGGATAGATACCCAGGAGAGAAATTGTTGGGTCACGTGGTAGTTCTATTCTTAATTTTTTGAGGAAACTCCATACTGTTTTCCACAGTGGCTGTGCCAATTTACATTCCCACAAGCTTCATTTTGGATTCTGAAATTGTTCTCTCTTTTTTTTCAGCTTCATTATATCTTTAATGAGATTGAAGAATGTCTGGAATCATATGTCTGGAAAAATGTTTTACTTGTTCATATGATGTGATGTACAAAAATTCTACATAAAATTATTATGATTTGCATTTGTATTTTCAAACGTATTACTGATAAAAGAGTTCGACTCTTCAACATCCTTCTAAGCATCTAGGCATAAGAATACTATTGAAATTGACAAGCATTACAGAAAGAGAGGATGGCAGAAGAGGAATGTGTATTAAGGTTGCTAAGTTTGGGCAGAGACCATACTCTCAGATCCCTAACTCCATCAAACAACAGTGATTTTTTTTTTTTTTTTTAATTCATTCCTGGGTATTTACTTGTAAGTGCCTCTGGTTCACTTATAGATATCGATCTGTTCAAAAGCAAGGAAGCCTTTGCCACATTAATTTTTGATCCTCTGCCCCTCAGGAACTTGTCATATTATTTAAATAAGTGTGGCTAGCTAAATTACTGTCAACATTCATGAAACTATTAATATTTAAAGTTCAAATCATTGATTTGGGGTTATTCTTTAAGGTAAATATAAATTAAATAACTTATTTTATTTATTTTTTTAAATTTTGTATGAGATTTCCTTGCATAGCTATGCTGAAATAACCTACCTTTAAATAATATCAATAACAGTCATTTCAGAGTGTTTATTAGATTTTAATTGCTATGCAAATTTTTCTGCAGATATAATTTAATCCTAATAATACCACTATGAAGTAGGTAGTATATTACTGTATTGTAATTATCCCTACTTAATAGATGAGGAAACTAAGAATTAGACAGCCAAAGACCACAAAAGCAAGGTGGCAAAAAAAGAATTCACACCCAGGCTGCTTCACTGTGAGTAGAGATGATTCAAACATAACTCTACAGGGTCTCAGCCAGGGTAAGTGTAGAGAGCTTCCTCAGCATTTGGTCCTCTCACTATCGTCTTAATCATGCAGGGAGAAGATGGAAAATTTCTGATGCTGAAAAGCAACATGCCAGCGATTAAGCAACAGCTTAGGGAGTTTAGAGACAATACTCTGTCTTCTGACCTTAGAGTAATCCAGTTTGCATTAAATTCAGTACTCCATGTGTAGTGTCCCAAGAAACATGGTTAGGTTACAGGTACTGAAACAACATTTTTAGAAAATCTATGAAATCCATTTAGCTAGGGGATGATTTAGGCATGAATAGTATATCCAAGGAGAAAGGCTGTACACAAATAACAGTAATTAATGGCACTATTAAAAAAATGATAATTCCCAGGTTTGAGACATCTTATTTCTCTTGAGGATACTGGAAGACATCAATAGAGAGGGTTTGAGTGTAATCATGAAGAAAAGTTGTAAGTTAAAAAACTGGACCTTACATCTACAATTTGAATGTGCACATAAATAACCTGGGAATCTTGTTAATACACATATTCTGATTCAGTTGGTTTGGGTGAGACCTAAAATTCTTCATTTTTATAAAATGCTCTCAGGTGATGTTGAGATTACAGGTTTAAAGACCACACTTTGAGTAGCAATGTGAGTCCCCACATATAAATGGAAAATCTACAAGGCAGGAAAGAATCATACATATTTTGAAGAATAATCAGTAGCATTCTTTCCCTGGAGAAACAATAGATGGAAAGGAATATTTAAATCAAATTACGCAGGGCCTTGAATAACGGCTTAGTACTCTGGGATTTTATTTCAAGTACAATATTAGTTTTAAAGGCTTTCTCACAGAAAAGTATTCCTTTAAATTGACAAGTGCAATATTTAAAATAACTTAAAGATAAATGATTTATCGATTTAGTTAAGACTGCCATGCTCTCTATCCTTGGAGAAGGCAGGATTCATGCCACTAAAAAAAGTGCTGTAGATAAAATTATTTCAATACTTTATTCTAACTAAAGCTCTAATTTATAATAAACATACATTCGCATCAATAATTTTTTAAAGTCTAATTTCACGCCACTTTAATTCAAGCATTGAAGATTGCCAATTCATGTATTTCCATGTTATTTATTTTTCACCAAAAAAGTTCTAAAAATATGCAAACATCAATCTGCTGCAATTAATTCCTTAATAGCATGGAATTAAACATATTTACTATGTACTTATTTTAAATAGCCCAACACAGCAGATTGACAGAAAAAAAAAATTTTTATAATAAAAGCTGAAATGAACTCCTCTTGTTTTTCAAAATGAGCTATTACCTCAAACATTTATTGGTTCCAAATGTTTTATTCACTTAACTCACATGATTCCAACACAGCCTGTTCTTCAGAGTAGAATTATTTTGCTAGTTTAATTAAAGTAATACGAATATTATTCTGATAAATTAATACCTGATTAACTTGGGAGAAATTAGTTTAGCTATAGGAGACATCCAAGTTTTATGCTGCTTGAAACCTATTAATTTTGGAGGATTTCTTTACAGAGAATACAAAATTTGAAAATGGTTCATGATCATTTGGTAAACAAGATTCAGGTTAGGAACTATATAGAGCCCATGTTTAGATACATTATATAGTAGATTGATTAATCAATTGATTAATTACTGGGTACCTACTATGTTCTAACACTATATCCCGATACTATAGAATATAGCCAATACTCTTCTAGGCACTGAGGATGAAATGTTGAATGAAACAAAATTTTCGTCTTCATAGGACATATGTTCCATAGGTGGGAAACACAATAACACATAAGTAGATAAGACAAATTAAAAAAATATAATAAGGGCTATGAAATTAAAATAGGGTAAGGGGATAAAGAACAGTTTAGAAATGGCTATTTCAGCTGAAATGGTCAGGGAAGGTATGTCAGGATCTGATATTTAAACTGAATTCTTTAATGACGAGAAAGAGGTAGCCCAGCTAAAAGGGATTTTTTTTTTTTTTTCGGTTTTATCCACAGTAGGGAGAAGAGGTAATCAATAAATATTTGTTGAAGTGTTACATGGATAATCCAGGGAAAAGTATTTTGAGTAAAATAGAAAATGCAGAGGCCCTGAGATGAATATAACTTGCAATTTGGAGGAATGAAAGGTAAGTTATGGAGAGAATGGTAGAAGATGAGGTTGAAGAGAAAGGTGGGGGCTAGATCAATAAATCAATGCTTCTCAGGCAAGGTTGCACACTAAAACAACTGAGGAATTCTACAAAGCACCAATGCCTAGGGCTTAGCAGAGGTCATTTATATCAGAAGAGGGAGGGGAACCTACTGTTCAGACAGAAGCATTCATTTTTAAGCCTCCAGGGGAATCTGGGTTTTTTGTTTGTTTGTTTGTTTGTTTTTAAATTTCTCTTTCTTTTTTTTTTTTGTTCTTTTCTTTTTTAATTACAGTTTATTAGGGTGACATTGGTTAGTAAAGTTACATAGGTTTCAGGTGTACAATTCTGTAATACATCAGCTATATATCACATTGTGTGTTCACAACCCAGAGTCAGTTGCATACAGCGTTAAGAACCAATGATCCACAGACTTGAAGGCACAGTAAGAATTTGGGTTTTAGCCTATCTTCGAAGGAAGCCGCGAGGAGGTTATTATTAGGGGAATACCAATAACGTCATCAAGATGTATATTGCCTTAAACTAAGATTCAGAATAAATAGTTTGCTCAAATTCTTCTTATTTTTTCTCACCTAAATTGTGTATTTATACACAAAAATAAAAAAGCAACAAAGATAGTCATATGCAAAGCAGAGAATAGTATAAAATATGTTCTTTCTAATGGGGATACATATATAATACACTAATCAAGAATTACGAAACTTTCTCACTCATCACGTAAGGAAAAAAAAAATTCCATTCCTACAGCTAGACTATTTTCAATGATAGAGACCTAGGAAGATTAAACTATCCAAACCAACTTCTTTTGCATGCACATAACTCCAATTCCCTAGGACCCTCTAACAGTACAAGAAGTAACAGAAAGCTTGAATCAGTTGTATCTCTAAAATCTGAATTCTCCTGGTAGCTATGATTTCTGGAAAGCATAGTTGTTGGAGGAAAGTCTGGAAGAAAGTTGTTCCAAGACTGATTTCCATCCTTCCTCTTCACTGCCACCTCTTCCCAAGTCTCCATACTCCTTACCCATATTTTTTTTCATAGCACTCACAATTTCTAACAATTTCTAAGTTGTTTATTCATTTATTTTATTTATTGTCTATCCTCCCAATTGGCATGCAAGCTTCACAATAGCTTTGTCTATTGTGTTTACTGATACAGCCTAGCATCTTGAGAAATGCTCCCTGTATAGCAGGCACTTAATAGATATTTACTGAAGGAAGGAATGAAAGTGGATGTGGTCATTGTTCCTATACTCGAGGTGAAGAAACTGAAGCTCCTAGTGGCAAACGAATTGTACAAAGTGACACCTCTATGAAATGACAGACTTCAGATTAAAATGCAGATCTGTTTCACACTACAGTCCAGGTGTTAACGACTATACACTAACTATTTAGTAAAGCACTTCCTAAACTAAGACTAGAAATGTGTGCTGTGTTCAGACTGTACATAGCCTCAAGTGTCATTGTAAAGAGTTAACGACTTTGAGCTGCCATTAGTTGGAAGTTATTGAAGGACACTGAGCAGACAAGTAAAATCATCAAAGTAGTGTTTCAGGAAGATTTATCTGCCAGCAGTGTGGAGAACAGATTGGAAGAAGAAGAACATCAAGGCAGCCAGATAATTCAAATATAAAAAGCACAATGTCAAGTTAATTTCAGGAACCGGACAAAGTAAAAGTGTATACATCATTTGTAACAACAAATTATTCTTCAGCTTTGAGATGCAGACCAATTACAAATGTTCATTCAACAAATATTTATTGAGGGCATGCAATGTTCATAGCAGTCATCAACAGACTCTACCAGACATTTTATATCAAGTCATAAGACAAGACCGTCTATGTATGGTCATGCTCACTTCATTCCACTTTGTGGGCATGTGAATAGCATACACAGTTTAAAGATCTTCAAAAAACCATTATAAAGTAAAAGTAGAAAAGGATTTCCAAACTAGACTGAAGTTTATTCAGTCACCAAATGTCGGTTCTGTGCCTGATCTATAAAAGATACTCTTGTAGATGATCTCCTGAGTCACAGATGGATCTTAAGTCCTGAAAACACAGTGCCCTTAGTAAGAACAATAGCAACAAAAAAACAATAAACTGTACATAAGTAGCCTGAAAATAAAGAGGTTATAATAGAAGAATAGATAAGGTACACTTCAAGGTAAGAGGAGAAAAGGGCTCCCTTAAGCTTGGAATTGCAGAAATCTTCAGTGAATTATTAGTAGAGTTATAAAATATATTCACCGAAGTATATCTAAAATAGTATGCTAAGGGATTTTGGGTAATTCTTGGTAAACATCAGTAATGCTTAATGACATTGGGTATTGTAGATACAAGAGTGATGCATTTCAGGAAAGACAGGGTTGCAAATTGTATAGGTCCTTTCAGAGTCACCATAATTTCTAAATAGGACACTAGGTCAGAATCCTCAACGCTCTCAGTAGGCTCAGTTTGGCCTCTACTATTTGTCTAACTTTGATAATTGATACAATACACTTAGATCTCCATTTCCTTGTTAGGAAAAAATGTGTGTGTGTGTGTGTGTGTGTGTGTGTGTGTGTGTGTGTGTATGCGCGCGCGCATGCTATGGACCACTTATTCCTCATTACACAAAAGAGTTGTATACTTCATTGCTTGATAAATTTTATTTACATTAGAGTTTATTCGGAAAACATATTCTAGGTCATTGAGAATTTTGAGAAATCTGAAAATAGGCTATTATTTCTAAGACTGTTACCAACTCTAAAACTCAATTGCTATCTTTACATCATTTTTTCATTTGCTTTGTCATATAGATACCAATTCCAAGATGTTATATAAGATGAATTCTATCAATGAGGCCACTTTATAGATTATATTAAATAACCCATATTAGTAAATTTTACTACAGTTACACAAATATATTACAGCATAGCTTCCAGTTCATTTGAAGCTCCTTTTGTCATGAGAAACGAGAACTTCAACTTATGAAATAGAACAATCATTGTAGCAGCCTGCTTATCTAAGTTGGTAAAACTTTATATATTGTCAGTATTTCTTGAGGTTCTTTTTTCTAGTATAGGTGACTTTCTAAGATATGTATTTATATCTTCATAGAACTCAAAATTATTTTATGTTTATCCTGATATTAAAGTTAGAAAGATGGAGAAGTATTTGTGGCAGCATCTTGAACAAGGGGTAAAGACTGCAGTAGCCTGACTGAATTACTTTGTGATTTGGGACAGCCATGTTTTCAGTTGTCCTATATTTATGACTGGATCATTAAATAAATAAATAAATAAATAAATAAATAAATAAATAAATAAATAAATAATTCTGTTTGTACTTGTTTGCTAAAGCTGCCATAACAAACTACCACAAACTTGGTGGCTAAAAAATTGTAGAAACATATTCTCTCACGGTTCTGGAGGCTGGAAGTTTAAAATCAGGTTCAACAGGCCTGCTCTCTCCAAAGGCTATAGGGAAGAATCTTTCCTGGCCTCTTCCAACTTCTGGAAATCAATCCTTGGCTCGTGGCAGCATATGTCCAATCTCTGTCTCTATCTTCACATAGTCTTCCTCTTTCGATAAGGGTTTTGCTGTCTCCTCCTTCTCTTATAAAGACACCCAGTCACCGCATTAAAGGTCCACCCTAATTCAGTATGAACTCCCTTAATGAGTTATATTTGCCAAGATCCTATTTCTAAATAAGGTCACATTTTGAGGGTCCAGAGGTACATGAATTTTTTTTCAGACACTATTCACCCACGATAGTGGTTACAGAATCGTCTAACAATTTGTATGAAATATATTACCATATATAACAATGCACACATTCTAATTAATATTATAAAAGTATGTGAAAAAAGAAAAAGCATCGATGCTTTCAGATGATGGAAAACCTATATTTGAAAACTTCATGCCTTCTTTACATATTGATCATGTTTATACACTGTTTACATTCAATATAGATTTCTTGCAATGATTCTCTCCAGGGGTAAATTATTTTGGGAATGAAAGTTGAATACTTTCTCCACAGATCCTTCCATCATTACAGCATTAAGCAAGTACTCACTCAGTATCCCTTCCCTCAATCACACATCTGATATGGCAGGCCCTTGGAGGCTCAGGAGATATACCAGAAAACTAAATAGACTGGCATTACTGTTGTCAGGCAGAAAGGGAGAAAACAAGAGAAAATAATTTAAACAAGTAAAATATATATGCCAAGTGGTAAAAAGTGCAATGGAGAAAAACAAAGCCAAGGAGAATAGGGACTGCAGTGACAGTGAATAATTCATATGTTCAAATACTATGGCCATGGAGGCCACTCTCTGTCACTTACAATTGAGGCAATGATTAACAGCGGGAGGGGAAAAATAAGATAGGAAGAACACTGGAGAAAGAACGTTACAGACAGAAGCAAAGGCCCAGCAAATGCAAAGGTCCTAAGGTCAAAGGACGCCTGGCATATTCCAAGAATAGCAAGAAAGTCAGCATGAATGGGGTAGCATTAGCAAGAGGAGATTAACAGGATTTGAAGTTGGCAGTGATGTCAGCAGATGCGGTATAGAACTCGTTATGTCATTTAAGGACTTTAACCTTGAGTGACAGAGAACCAATAAAATGGTTTGAGCAGTGGAATGGCATGATTTGACATGAGTAAAAAAAATCACTTTGGTTGGTCTGTTGAGAATAGGGTATAGGTGAGCAAAGTCAGAAGCAGAGAGAACAGTGAGTTGGTGAGAAGTGTTTGAATTCTGAACATATTTTGAAGGAATAAAACATAGGATCTACTAATACGGAATGTGAGAGAAAGAGAAAAGTTAAGAATGACTAAGATTTTTGGTTTACACAAGTGAAGTGCAGGAGCTGCTAAAAACTGAGAGACAGAAGACGTCACATAGGGAAGCTTTTGGTGGAACATTAGAAGCTCAGTTTTGGACATAGTAAGTATGAGATGTCTCCTAGAATCCAAAAGAATATATCAAGTAAGCCTTAGTCATAAGTGTTTCAAAACTAGGTAAAAACTGTGAAGTGAATACATAAATTTGGAAGTTGTAAAATTTTAAGATTGCATATAAAGCAATGAGCTCATATTGGATGAGATCACTAAAAGAATGAGTCTAGTAAAGAACAGATAAATCTAATCACATTTCTGGGGCTACCTCAACATTAAGAGGTGAAATGAAAACAGAGAACAGGCAAAGGAGATTGAGAAGCAGTCAATTAGGTAACAAGTCAGGAGAGTGTGTCAGCTACTAAGACAAGTAAAAGAAATTATCACAAAGAGATACGAATGATAAACTGTTCCAAATGTGATGCATAGTCAAGTAAGATAAAGGTTGAGAGCTGGCCCCTGGATTTAGCAAGATGGAGGCTGTAAGTGATCTTCACAAAAACATTTTTGGTGAATTAAATAAAAGTGTGTATTTAGGAGAGATAACTCAAATAATGACTACAGAAAATTCTATCAAGACAATTCTCTCTTAACTTCTCCATAGAGACGTCTGGGGACTAAATGATATAGCACATTGTGCTTTGAATGTAAGGATTGGCATATAGTAGATAATAAGCAGTAGATCTAATGATGGCGAAGATGTTGGTAACAACACACACAGACCTAATTCTACGAGAGAGCCAATTTCCTCAAGAACAATTTCTTACCTCCAAGAATCTATCTTTTGAGATTCAATTCATATCTCATAGGATAAATAATAAATAGAATTAGGCATTCCCCCAAATAGGTACATTCATAATAAAATGAATTACAACTCATAGATTACAAAAGGAGAGAAAACACTACATGGCTGTAAATAATGAAGACAGTTATGAGTGAGGAATTAATAAATAGACTTTTAATATTTTTATTTTCCCTTTAAAAAGCCAGAGGAAAATGTCTAAACAATTATGATGTATTAGATATTAGGTTGGTGCAAAAGTGATTGTGGCTTAAACAGTTAAAAATAATTGCAAAAAGTGCACTTACTTTTGCACCAACCTCAGAGAATAAAGTACAGCCAGTAAAATTGTTTTAAGAAATATTTGATGATGCAGGAAAATGCCTAAAGTATACATTCAGAGAATTAAAGCGGAATATAAATAAGGAAATAATGCAGGATCTCTATTAGAAATAGGAAGAATAAACCAAAATTTAATTATAATAACCTAAATATGGTTGGCTTACAGGTTTTTAAATACTCTTGCTTATGTTTTTCTATATTGAAAAAACATTTTTAAAAACAAAGATTGCATTACTGTAAATAAAAAAAATAATTAATTTTCCAAAGATAGAATCACAAATTATATTTAAGTGATTTTTAATAATAACAATATTTTAAAGTGTTTTTACTAAGAAATAAGGTTTTGTTTTTAGAACTGTTAGCGTCAGGTAAATTAGGATTTTGTGTACTAATGTCTTTTTCTAGAGCCTTTTATGATTCCTAAAGCATTTTTTTAGTATACTATTTAATCCTCAAGATATGGAGAAAATGAGATTCTGTCCTGACCAGACTTTTACTCAAGGCCAACGCTGTGATAAAATCTAGATCTTGCAACCACAGCATCAGTATTATTGCCACTATACTATTTTATCTTCACTATACCAACCCAATAGAATCAGTATGACAGGACTACAATAAAACACATGGGAATGTAATTCCAAAAAGTATGAAACAAAAATATAAAAGACACTGGTTACAGTAATATCAACCTAATTTTTAGACTAATATTCAGGTTCATTTCCACAGCCAGATTCTATTTTGAAAAATGGTTTGATTTAGGGATAGCACAATATTTTCCATTCATTTATATTTAATACAATCATATGATTTACATACAAAAGAGTAGGTAGGTATGCAGTAAGCCTCATCAAGATAAGAGTGTTTCAGGGGACACACTGAAAGTTCCAGAGCCAAGAGTGTATTCTTCTTCTCTATATTCTGTATATTCTCCTTCTCTAGACTAAAGCAGTCTGAAACCTGTCAAGTATTTCTTTCATAAGCTAATAAAAAATTTAATAATCAAAATAGTTTAGCTCTGGAATATAACTTAAAAGACAAATTAATGGAATCAAATAAATAACTTCTATAAAGATTTTCTACATGTTAACTTTAACATTACAAATCATCAATGAGAAGAAAAATACCATGTGTCATAGTGAGTATTGATTTTAAAAATCCATCCTCATTATTAAACTAAAATATGTATGAATCAAATCATCGAAGGTGAAACAAAATTTAAAAATAGAAAAACTCAATGAATTTGTGATTACAAGGACATCTCAGTTCAGTCCTGAACAGGATATTTCCCCCCAAATGCAGCCTGAAGTTTTATATTTATTTTCTTGTCTCTATGGAGTTTACTTGTACCACTAAATATATCGTAGTACAGAAAGAGAATTTTACCACTACATAGGTTCTGTATTTGCTTAATAAGTTCTACAATGTCTAATATATCACATTTTTAAAGCCAAAGTCCTATTTTTCTTTAGATTTCAAAAATCTGGACATACGAGGGAGGACAATTAATTTCATTAACTCATCCTAGAAAAAGTGCTACATACTTCATTGCTGAATATCACTATGGTCACATTTGAAGTACTCCCCTTGGGAAGTTATGCACCCATACCAGCACCTAGTCCACCCTTCAAAGCAATTTTGGAACTCTTCTGGCATGGCCATCAGCGCTATCATCGTATTACCCTTGATGTCCTGAATGTCATCAAAATGACTTCCTTTCAATATTTCCCTTATCATCAGGGAAAGAAAGAAGTAATTGGGGGCCAGATCAGGTAAGTAGGGAGGGTGTTCCAATACAGGCATTTGTTTACTGGCTAAAAACTCCCTCACAGACAGTGCCGTGTGAGCTGGTACATTGTCGTGATGCAAGAACCATGAATTGTTGGTGAAAAGTTGAGGTCGTCTAACTTCTTCATCCAGCCTTTTCAGCACTTCCAAATAGTAAACTTGGTTAACTGTTTGCTTATACTCAGCATTTAACGGTAAAATTTAAATGTAAGTACAATAAAGTGTAAAAATTATTTTAAAAATAAAGAGAATGTGTGATTAAAAAGTACTCTAATTAGAAACGTATTTTAAATTAAATTATCAATATTGGGGTAAGACAAAGTATTCTCATTTAGTGATAAGATTAAAAGATTAACAGGCTTTCCAAGAAGTCATTAGGAATATCTATCAAAAGCCTTTTAAATGTATGTATGCCATTCAAAAAACAAATCCCATAACTAAGAATCTAGCCAAAGAATATATGTAATCAGCAATACTTTCAAAGATAATTTCCTAAAAATGTGTATAACATTAGTTAGTGGTAAAAATTAGAAGCAATCTACATAAAAATGAATGAAAATTATAGAAATCGTTGGTACATATATATATGATGGAATATTATGCAGCCATTAAAACCATGTTTTGAAAGACTATTTCACTCAGGACAAAATGTTCTTGCTATATTGATTGAAAAAATTAAAATATTAAATTTTATTTAGCATGATGCCAATTTCTAGGTAGAATTCTAAGTTATTTTTCTTCTTTATTTTTATTTGTATTTAATTTTTCTACAATAAATCTTTATTAATTTTATTATCAAGAAAGTAAATAGCATTTTTTTAATTAAAGTTTATTGGGGTGACAATTATTAGCAAAGTTACATAGACTTCAGGTGTACAATTCTGTAATACATCATCTATACATCACATTGTATGTTCACCACCCAGTGTGAGTTCTCTTTTCATTACCATATATTTTATCCCCTTACCCTCATCGACCACTCCCCTTCCCCCCTTACCCTATTTTTGTTTTCAATTGTAATAAATTATGTTAGATTTTTTATTTGTCTTCAAGTCAAAAAATCTAAAAAAGATTTTGGTTAGTAATATTTAGTTACTTTTTAAGTTATGTAAAAAATTTTATATCGATTACAAATAATATGCAGTGAATTCCAGAAAGTAAACTCAAATCTTTATAACCAAATCATTCACATAAGCAACAGAAAAATTCATAGGTGCATACTGAAAAATACTACATGTAAATATCATCCTTATTCCTAAAATCTTCAAGGAACAAATGTTTCTGGAACAGCTGGATTTTTTTTTTGGGGGGACGGGGGGGAAAGGAACCTTGACTCTCCTTATACCATACACAAAAATCTTAAAAGCTAACACTAAAAAAACAAACAAAAATGTCTCCGTGGCTTTGGCGAAGACAAAGAATTTTTAAATAGGACACCAAAAGATCAAAGAAGAAAATGTTACATTGGACTTAAACAAAATTAAAAACCTCTGCTCTTTGAAAGATACCATTTAAAAAAATGTTAAAAACAAGCCACAAATGAACGATTAAAAAATAGGTAAGTAAATAAATAAACAAGTAACAAAAATGTTGACATACATTTCATAAAAGAAGAGAAGATTGGCCCCCCAAAAAGAAAAGATGTTCAATATTAGTAGTTATCAAGACATGCAAATTAAAACCACAATGAGGTATCATTACAAACTCACTAAAATGGCTATAATTAAAAATGCTGGCTATGAAATGTTGACCAGAATGTGGAATAACTAGATCTCTCCTACTTCGCTGATGGGAATAGCAAATAGTCTAACAACTTGGGAAAATAGATGGGTGGTATCTTACAAAATGAAAATACTCTCAGCATTTGACTTAGCACTACCACTCCTTGATATTTACTCAAGACTTGTGAAAACATATCCACGGAAAGATTTATGAATGAAAGTAGCAGCTTTATTCACAATAGCTATCGATAGAACAGTAAGGTCCATCAACAGGTTGAAATAATAAACAAATTATAATATACACATGTAATAGAATACTTCTCAGCAGTTGAACCAATGATACACTCAATCTCAAGGTCCATATGGTGATTAAAAGTAGCTGGAAACAAGAGTTCATAGTTTACATTTCCATTCACCCGATTTCCTATAATAGGCAAAAGTAACCAACAGTCACAAAAACCAGACCAGTGGATGGTTGTCTGAGGCTAGAGTGGAAGAACTGACTGCATAGAGGTACAAGGGAACATTTCCGTGGGGCACTGGGGGTGGGGATAAAAATTCTATCATTGTGACATGGAATTCATGTGTAAAAACTCATAAACTTTACACTTAAATTGGAGCACTATGTTATACCTCAATAAAATTTATTTTAAAATAATAGTTTTTTAACCAGCTACTACCTTCAATCATCCCCAAAGCTATAGTCACATACACAGCATTACCTATGGACTATGGGCTCTCTTCTATAATTGCATCACCTTATTCTTGGTAATTTTCCTTTTTGTGTTTTCATTTTTAAAACTTTCCAACATTACTTTCATATATTCATTTTTCCATCCTCTCCATTTTCCCTATCCTCTTTATACAGGTGAATTAAATATACCACATACGTACATCCTTTTCAAAACCCCTCAACCTAACTTTAATAAATGTTTCTGCATGTTCTGTATGTATTGATTCATTCCACACATCCCGTATGATATGGCTGCTCCAACCAGAGCTCTCTTCAATGATAGCATTACCACATGTCGATATATAGTGACCTCATCTGCCTCTGCATCACATAGACGGTATACAAACGCAACATGAGGCAGATTTTGAAGGAGAAAAGATAGCACTTATCTATAAATTTGCCAATTTGGGCTATAAATCAAATTATGTGGGCCATACAAATTGGTAGTCACAAAACAGTCATAGGGATGTGAAATACAGTATGGGGAATATAATCAATAATATTGTAAAGATTATGTGGGGTTCCAGTAGGTACTGGACATACTGGGGGCAATCACTTCATAGATTGACCATTAGACTGTACACCTGAAGCTGATGTAGAATAATACTGAATGTCAACTATAATTAAGTACATATACAGAGGGTGCCAAAAAAAAATGCATGCACATTTTAAGAAAGGGAAAAACTGTATTAAAATCATAACACTCAATATATACTGATAACAAAAGATGAATACAAGTCATGTTTGACTTTTGCAATTACACGAGGTACTCAAAGTAGTTACCATCAGCATAATTTTAATACAGTTTTTTTTTTCTTTCTTAAAATGCGTACACTTTTTTTTGGCAGCCTATGTACATATGGTCACAGGATATAAAGTGTAGCATAGGGAATATAATCAATGGTATAGTAACAGCTATATACAATGTCAAAGGGGCAGCAGACTGGGAAGGGGGTTATCACTTTGTGAGGGGTGTAAATGCCTAATCATTATGTTGTTTTATACACCTAGAACTAATAAAAAATGAAAATTAAAAAAAATTATATGGGCGAATAAAGGATAAAAAGGTTTGGACTATGTGTGTAAACAATAACGCCAACACCAGTAAAAGCTTTTGCCATGATAACTGAGTTATTTTAAGTTTCTTAATCATCAACACAAACTGGATACTCTATAATCATGAGAACATTCAAAAACTGTCAAGTTGATCATGCATCCATCTTTCATTCATTCAACAATTAGTAGTTGAGCACATAGTATGAGGCATGCATGGTTTTAGCTGTTGAGTACAAAAGTGGACAAAACTAATAAAAATTCTATCTTAGCCAGTTTTCTCCGCTGCAACAATATGCCTTACTGACAATGAATTCCAGTAGTTAGAAATCAAATTTGTCCATCCCCATTTTATAAGTAGACTATTTGGTAAGTAGTTTTATGCCCAACTCTCTACTCAATCAACTCCAGTCTTTATGGAATTGAAAATTAGATCTTGCCCTCAAAATACAGATATAGTCTTACTGCATTTTTCTACTTATTTCATATATTGTCTCTCCGACATTTCATTCATAGGTTCTGTGTTCCTTTCTCCCCTTCTAAACATGAAAACAGGAACATGTCTTCTTTATTTTTCTAACCTCAGTTCTGACACAAATCCAGCACTCAAATATTTGTTCATGAATTGCCTCAGCTTATTTAAAACTAATTAAAATTCTGAGTACTTACTTTATAAAACAACATCGAAACTCAGTTTTACAAAGGGGAAAACTTTCTTGTCCCTACCAATTAATCTGCCAAGGGAATCAATTTAAATGGTTTAATATTCCATTTAGTTACCATCTAATTCAAGTGGTTTTAATTAATGAATCAAACTGTAACATCTTAGTCTTTATTTAAATAAAGATAAAAATGTCTTAGTGCTATTGTCTTGCATAGATAATAAGCAGCATTGCATTCTCCTTCTATATGGCAGCTGAGTATCAACAGATCTTTACTTTTCCAGAAACCCTCACTGGTCCCCCATTTCCTGGAGAACAAAGTTAAAAATTCCTTTCCTCAGCACTAGACATCCTTTAAAAATTGTCTTTATCCTAACTTTCAAACTAAAATCTAGAAGTCCCCTTTATATCTGATCCTGCTCCAATCAACCAACTCATTGAATTATCATATCCTTATTTTGGGAAAAGCAATAGCTTTCTCTTTCCTTTTGACACCTACTTCTTCCCAATTTTCACAAGTCCACATAATTTATATGCATACTAGTTTATTTGATATCTCTCTTATAGCAGCCACCACTTTCTATTTTGTAATGTAGTTATTTATGTATATACTGGGCATGTATACATCATATCTCCACTGAACTGTATGATTCTTGAAGACATGTTCCATTTGGTTAAACTCTGCATATTTCATAGCACCTACCCCAGTACTTTTATTTAATAAATGGCTGAAAAAATGTAATAATTGTTCTTATTAAACTTTGAAAAACATGGTGCTTTTACTGCTAACAATTTTTAACTATTCTAAGACTTTAGAGGCTTGGCCCCGAAGGAACCTGCTGAAAAAACCTAAATCAATTAGTACACTGTCGAAATTCAATAAATGCAAAATTACTACAGTCTGAAATAAGGGATGGTAAGACTATCGAGTATGTTTCTCCTAAGTTATATTAAATAAAACATGTTTTACACAAGGTCAGTTATCTAGAAATAGCCTTCTTTGTTATCCAGAAATATCCCTATTTGTGTAAGTATTTTATAAATAGTATATAAATGTTATGATTACTCTGCCTAAAAGGATTCAAGGCATACCTGAGTCAGTTCAAAGTCTGGGCTCAAAAGACGGACAAACTAGGCTATGAGTCCTTTCTTCCCTGTACCAGTTTTATAACCTTGGAAAATTTAATTAACCTTTGTAGGTCTCAGTTTCTCATATGTAAATGAAGATAATAATAGCACCTACCTTCGATATTAGAGAATTAATTGAAATTATATATATAAAGCACCTAACCTAGTAAACCCAATAATCATACATTATTACAATGTATTTTTATTTCTAACACTGATATATCTGTGTGGACTGGCAGAGGGATCAGAGTGAATTATGAATAATAGTATGAAAGGACTAAGCAAATATCAAAGGTCAAAAGTTTATAAGACCTGTTAATATTTGAACACTATTTATAGACTTCATTGAAAATTATCTGGGAAATATATCCCCTTAATCCAACTTGACTGTATCTATAAGTCCCACTTTTCATCTGACTACAAATATTACCATCTGAAAATTCCAGCAGTCATCATAATTTATTCAGGGCAATTTCAATAGTGACAATGCATTTTAATCAATCACACTCTTCTACCTCCCCACTCCCAAGGTAAAGCCATATTTTTCTTAAAAAAAAAGACACAAGGAAAATCTGGTATTAGTTTTAACACTGTAATTTACCAGTTTTCAGTTTCCTATCATACCCGTGCCCTGGAACTTTCCCCTAAAGTACCAAAGATTAATCAAACAAAACAATAAACATTTACTGTTTAATAAATGAGTACATTGCTAGGTGTTAATGTTATAAGGAGACATTTTAGAAAGAAACAAAAGAAAGGGCTGATGCATTAGCCCATTGTCAAAAATCCAAGAGAGCAAGGCTTCTTGTGTCCCCAGATTTATGAGAAGAGACCACTTAGTTTCCCAGACCAAGGGAAACATGGAGGTATACAGATGAGCTTACCAGTCAGCAATTCCACCCATTTTCTTGATTTCCCCCAATTCAGAGCAGCAGTGGGAGAGTCTTGAGGGACATAAATGAGTAAGAGTAACTTTGTAGAAGCTTAAAATGCCAGATAAGAAATACTGTTTTATAATAGATTTGAAACCCAAAGCGTCCCTAGGAAACACTTTCCTGGCTGGAGTTTGTATATCCTACTGACCAGGGAGATCTTGTAGGGCCCAGGGTGTCTCTGAGAGTGAAGACAAAACACTCAGTTCAAGTTTTCAGAATATGTCCTCCATATTGGTTCTGAATAAAAGCATGCTACTTGAACTCTAGTGCAAACTGCATTTATTGATGACCAAGTGCTTTACTGAACTTAGAGTATAATAACCAAATCCTATTCTACTGGTTGTTAAAATTCTGGCACTTCCCCTTAACCTCACTGTGAGATAACAGAAGATATATAAATTGGTCTAGTCTCCTATTCCTGGCACAGAGCTGCTCTAACCCTTGAAATTTCCTAAGTGTAAGAGCACTAGGAGCATCTTTTGTTCTAATATTTGGTCTTTGACCCTGGTTCCAAACACAGAGCTACTAAATCCCTTAGAATTTCATGTGTGACAAGAGGGTCTTCAGTTCAGATGAGGTAACTCTTAGTGGCCTTCTGATGGCTCCAGGATGGTGGCTGATCACCAGAGAGACCAAGTCATGACTAGAAGCTTGGAACTTTCAGCCCCACCTCAAACTCCAGGAAGTGGAAGGGGTTGGAGATTGAGTTAATGATCGATCATGTCTATGTAATGAAGCCTCCATAAAAATCCCAAAAGTATGGGGTTCAGAAAGCTTCTGGGTTAATTACTGCATTTACATGACAAGAGGGTGGTGCTCCCCAACTTCCTGGGGACAGAAGCTCCTGCACTTGGGATCCTTATGGACCTCACCATATGTATCACTTCCTCTGACTGACTGTTCAATCATATTCTTACTATATCCTTTATAATAAACTGGAAAACATAAATGTGTCCCCAAATTCTGTGAATATTCTAGCAAAAATTAAGGAATCCACAGAGTAAGTCATGGGAACCATGATTTATAAGTGGTTGGTCAGAAGTACAGGTGAAAACCTGGTACTTGCAATTGGTGTCTGGAGTGAGCGCAGTCTTCTGGGGCTGAGCCCTTAACTCGTAGGATCTGATGCAAACGCCACGTAAATGGTGTCAGAATTGTAGGACACGCAACTGATGTCTCAGAGCATTGCTTGGCGTGGGGAAAACCCACATGTCCGGTGTTAGAAGTATTTGTGTGTATGACTAAAATAGAAACACAGAATTGTTTTCCAATTCATTTATTCTGACTCAGATTCCTCACATGTAAAAGAACAAGACGAATAATACCCGCTTCACAGATTTTTGGGGAGGAACATTGACTGAGTTAACATTTGTAAACAGTTAGAGTAGTTAACAGCTTATAATTATTGTTGCTATCATCATTGGCTAATGCACTTATCTTCATTTACATACAAGCAGCAATTTTTTTCTTAGATATTTTTCCTTTTTTCGACTTGGGTGGGGGAGAATTTCATTATTTCCCAAGTATGTGTAATATGTTCAAGATTCAGGATCAGGTAGAGAAAGGTAGGATCCTTCCTTTCTTAAATATCATAACTTTATATCCATTCTGTCCTCTGTGATGACGAGAAGGCCCTTCTGTGGTTTCTAAGCAGATCCCTTCCCATCATCAGACTACACCACTTCTCATATCAGACTGCACATTATCTGTGGACTGACCAAGAGCTAAACACTAAAAGAGTTCACTTTCCATAGCTTCACTGAAAAAAAAAAAACAAACACAAAAAAACCTAGAAACATATAACTCTTCATTTGGAGACCCGCATAATTTTTTAAAACCATAACTCATTCAGTTCATTTTCTGGATGGCAACTGATGCCCAGAGAGATTAATTCACTTGCCCGAGGCACAGGTCCTCAGTGGGGAGCCAGGAGTAGGAGCAGATATTGCACAGCGCTCATGCAAATCTGCCACACAACCTCGCTTCCCCACTTTGTGTAAGTACCCTGCAGCAGTACTTGTCTTCTAAACACCTAGTCTCTCAAATATCTGTTCTAACTCTTCCAACTTGGGAGCAGCAACACTTAGTATTCTATAACAGTTAGGAGTTAGAAATATTCTCCAATGTATTTTAGTTCTAGGTGGCCCCAGAGTGGCATAAGAGTCAACCTGCTCCTTTAACTAGTACTAATGTTATCAAAAAACAATCTTTAAGGAAATAGAAAAAGAAAAGGAATCATGGGTCTGTATTAGAATCTAATATTAGAGAATATCTACATGCTCCCATCAAGTCTTTGAAATAATCTTTTTTTTTTTTTTACAGCATCATTCCATAATTGATGTATAAAATTATAATGCTGACTGGCTAACAAAGATTCCATTATATTCCATAAACTCCATTTAATAGAGAAGAATGTAATCCATTCTAGATAAAAAGTGTTCATAAAAGTGATTGCTTTTAAATTTGATTATTCAAAGTTTAATAATGTAGCCAACTTCCAACTGAACAATTCCACTCAGTTGTCTAACAAGTGTCTCAAATTCAACAGGTCTAAAACACACTCAGTGTCCACCCACATATCATTTCCTACATTCTCTCCTCTTTCAGGAACTTGATTGAGTCAGATAATGCCCAGTAAGAAACCGGACACTTGTCCTTGACACTTCCCTCTCCTACACCCGTCAGAGACAACTCAAGCATCCAGCTGTCTTACTCCCATACCTCTAATACCTCTTTATTTCACCCACTCCTTTCATAGCTCACTGCCACTACTCTGCTTAAACAGGAACCACTTCCTACACAGAATTCAAGGAATGCTGCCACAGCTTCCTACCCAGCCTCCATGAATTGAATCCATTCTTACTGAAACCATAGTTATCTTTCTACAACACAAATGTGAACGTGTTTGCTCTGTCTTTTAAACCCATTTAGTGGCTTCCCAATTTTTAAATTCATTCAGTGGCAATTTTTCATTCTTTGAGTTATCGGTATTATGTAATAAACACATCAAACCCACATATAAAAACAAATCTAGGCCCCTAGTACTGCCCCATATTAAGTAAAAATATTTACCCCCATCCCATGCCCCTATATTCCTCCATGCATGACAATCAGCATCTTAAATCCCATATTCATAATTAGTCTTGCTTGCTTTATATAAAGTCTTATTGCATCTCTATATATTCCTAAAATGTATCTTTGTAAATTTTAGTCACTTTTAGCTTTTAAAACTGTATCCTGCTGTATATCATCTTTGAGGGACATAACGTTTATACTTATCTTACTATTATATCATCAATATGAATTCATATTGGTGCAAGTCACTGTACTTCATTCTTTTTGACTACTACATGCTAATCCTTTATATTGATATATCACTATTCATTCATCAAGTTTTCTTTTGATGGACCTATGGGTTATTTTCTACTTTTATTTTTATGAGCCGGAGTGTTATGAAATATTTGTATACGTAGAAGAAATTGTCTTGAGTGTTGGGTCATACACAAATGTTCCGATTTCAGAAATAATGCCAAACTAACTGCTGTCTGAAGTTATAAAAATGTGGAGATGCAACATCTTTAACAATTGGTGTTTTTTAGCCTTTTTAATTTTGGCCAACTGAATGGATATAAATAAATATGTAATTGTAGCCTCGATCTGCATTTCCCTGACCACAATTGATGTTAAATATTGTTTCATAAATTAGTTTACTATGTGTGTTCTCTTTTCAAGGAAGTATCTATTCATATCTGTTGTCCATTTTTTCCTATTGGACTATTTGGGCTTTTCTTATTAATAATAGGAGTTATTTATATACATTTGACAATAATCTCTCAGTTGCATGTTTATTAAACATCCACAGTTTGAAATTTATGTTTTTTCTTTCTTTAAGGTATATTTGAATGAACCAACTTTCTCAATTTTAATACAGTAAAATGCATCAATATTTTATTTTATGTTCAATGTTTTCCCTTGGTGTTTTAGAATTTTTTTTTAATTCAAAGTCTTATAGATACCTAATTTCTTTTTTTATTAAAGTTTATTGAGGTAACAATGGTTAGTAAAGTTACATAGGTTTCAAGTGTACAATTCTGTAATACGTCATCTATATATCACATTGTGTGCTTGCTACAAGTTTTAGTTTTGTTTTTGACATTAATACATCCAAAGTTGATCTTGGTTTGGGACATGAGACAGACATCCCATTTCATTCGTTTTCCACATGGATTACCATTTTATTTTCAGCTCCATTTACTGAGTAGCCCTTCTTTCCCCCACTGCTGTGCAGTGCTTTCTCTGTCATATACTGAATGTTCCAAACACGTGTGACTCTACTTCTGGGGTCTGCGTTCTGCTTCACTGGGCAATCTGTCTACCCTTTGCATCCCTTTGTGGCAACACTACAGTCTTAATTACTCTAATTTTATCTATATTTTTCTCCTGCAGAAGTATCCTGGGCATTCTGTCATCTTATAATTTCATAAAAGTTATAGTATTTTTTTCGTTGACTAGTCATTTCCTACTTTAATGTTTTAGACTTCAGCTTAAATGCCACAGCCTTTGTGAAATATTATTTAATACTCTAGATCCATTTTCCTCTACTCAGAGCATCCCTCTCCTCATCCTAAGACCCATTATATCCATTATGCTTGGAATCATTTCTAAATTACATTCTTATACAGAGAGACAGAGAGAGAAAGAGAGAGAGAAATGTTTACTTTGTTATTGACTATGAGTTCATGACAGTTGGTACCTCAGTTTCCTTATATCTCCATCCAGGTATTACTATGTAATAGTCACTTAACAAATAATTTTTTTAAGAGTTACTTTCTCCTTTGAGGTCTCATCCAGAATAACTCCTCCTCCTTGCCCCTTGCTGTGGACCCCATTCATGCTGGACAGCAGAGCCTGGTAGAGCCTCATTCAAACCTTTCAGGCACATGCTCACATTTAACAGATATTGATAAAGGATTACTGTCGGCCAATACTCCATTGAGGGGTGTGTGCACATCATCTCATTTAATTCTCAAACAACCTTGTGAAGCAGGATTTCTTGCCTCTAAGTCTCTCATTTTAAGTGACAACACTAAGGTTTGGTTCAGGAATTTGCCAAAAGTCACATAGCTAGTTCAGGGGGTCAGAGGCAAGAACAAGGTTGCTCAACAAAGCCTGGAATTTTAACTTTGTAGTAATCTTGTTATGCCAGCTGTGACACAGATATCTTTATGCTTATGCTTAGGATTTGTTTTTCTTTGCCCATTACCTGGCAAACACATTGTGTGTTTTTTAATTGAGATATAATTGATGCACTACATTGTATAACTTTAAGGTATACAACATGTTGATTTTTATTTTATTTTATTATGGTCAACATGTTGATTCGATAGGCACCTAAATAATTGTAGATTTGATGAACAAATTAATGAACATTTCTTAAAAATTAATTCAGAGTTATGCTAATATTAAGTATTAAAAGTTGTTTAAAATTTAGAACTAGAAGTGATCTTAGAAACCACCCAGTCCAAACCGTGGGTTTTAATAATGGAGACACAAAGGTCCAGAAAGATCAACTGTCTTTTTTTAAAGTCAAAAGGGCTGTTTTTAGTATATTTAGAAAAAAAAACTTTCAGTCAGCTGAGTTTTGCACAGCATCATGTGCCTGTTAATAAAAGATATTTAAATGTGTGCCACAAATTCTTAAATGAAATAATATTCTGAAATAATAAGTAAAGATAGAAAATAAAATTAAACCCCTAAAGTCTATTTTACTTATTCAAGACAAACATTAATGTACAATATTAAACGAGTCTTAAGAATAAAGACAATATAGTTTAATTTATAAGTTAAGTACAAGGACAAATTACTGTTTTTGCCTTGCATCACTAAACTTGACATTTTTAGATTTAAGACTGAGCATTAAGGATTTAAATCAGCAAAATTGTACTTTTTTGTTACTTGTAGAAAAAAGGCTGGTGCAATTTTGCTGAATCAGATTATAACATTTTGTGTGTGTGTGTGTGTGTGTGTGTGTGTGTGTGTGTGTGTGTGTGTGTGTGACCAATCTAGATGACTCCATTCAACAAATGACAAAGTGATCATTGAGAACTGATGTGATCCATCAAAACACATTTCCACTGTCAGCCAAGTAGCAGCTCAACTGATTCTAACAAAGAAGAAGACACGACTGATTTATTCTGGGATTTTAACTGACGATCAGCAAATCAATCTCCATGTTCATTTATCAAAAGCTGATGGATTCATAATGTTCTTCTCTTTGAATAGTTCTAGTATAAAGGTATAAAAAATGCACACAAACTACCTAAATGGATCTTGGCTCATTCACTTCCAAAGTATTTTTTCTCAACCTTTGTACTAGTTAAAAGCTACAGTGAGAAAGTTAGACTCATTTTGAAAACAGGAAGATAACCAGAATTTCTCAAATTGAGCAAGAGCAGGATTGCAATCTAAAGCAAACTCAAGATGTCCAAAATTGTGTTTTAATAAAAATTAATTTTTGGAAATACTCTTCTGTTTCCCTGAACCCCAAACAAGCAGATAGTAACAATGAAATTCTGTTTAGTACCACATTTTGATTAATAACTAACTTCAGAAATATATATAACACTAAAAGCAGATTAAATTCATTATATAAATGCAAATCTCAAGTCAGTAATTTAGAACCACTCTTTCCAAAGGTACAAATGGTTCAACTGGGACTCAAAGTTTACCTCTTGTTATATTTATGAAGGAAGATTTTGCTAAGCAGAGAATTAATGTTAACTAGATTTCAAGGAAAAAAATGTTTAATTCAATGAGACTAAAACTAAATTTAAGCACCTTTAAGTATTTTAGAAGTACTCATTTACTAGGAATATTTCAAAAGTCTACTTACAGATCTAGAAGTCAACAAAAAGCATAAAGAAAATTATTTGGAATAACTACAGGAAAATAATCTCTATGACTTCACTTAATAAACCCCCATTTATATAATACATATCACTTTGACTCTTTAGAATTCACTCTTATCTAGTCATTGAAACTGGTATTTAAAGAGGTAAATATTGAGTTAAAGTGACCTTATAATATACTTGAAATTATCTTTTGCCCTTAACATATGGCAACAATCTGATGGCCCACAGGCTGAATTTAGCCACCATCTGTTTGGTGTAAAAAAGTGTTTGTTTGTTTGTTTTATTGTTTTTGCGAGGGTCTTCGGGGGTATGATGTGCAATTGTATTTTGCTATAGTGTCCACCGTCTCCCTTTAGGAGACATACATTCCTAAAGGGACATACACTCCCTTTCCTGTGTATGTCATGTGCTTCGTCCCTAAGGGCTTTTTGCTTCTGGAGGCTTAAGTTTAAAATCTTGTCCAATTTGAATATTCTCTAAATTCTTCTTCCCATATAGTCACAAAACATAGGAATTTTAGAATTGGAAGGTACCTTAGAAGTTAGCTCACTCTTCTAATTTCTTCCTACAAGATACTGAAGTCAAGAAAAGTATAGTAGCTTTCCCTTGGTTAAGTGTACATTAATAGTTCTGCCAAAATGCTCTTCTAACTCAAAAAGTTAAAAAAAAAAAAAGCCTTGTGTTGGAGTTTCTTGCTTTGTCATGAGTCACCACCCTTCTCATCTGTTCAAAAGTAACATTTACTTCATAAGCACTTACCCCTGAGAGCAGGTAGCAGGGATCTCTCCTTCTTGTCATCACACTTGTTGCATTCACTGAAGTACAGTAGTAAGAACACATCAACCAGAACCCACATCAGCGAAGTGGCTAGAACCACCTTGCAGTAAACAAATCTCCTCATGTCTTTCCTTGATTTCTAGTTAACACATAGATCGAAGACAGATGCTACTATAATAAATCCAAGCCACAGGGGTGAACTCCAGGATAAGAGTAGAATGCATCCCACTGCATTTAAAAAAAAAAAAAAAAAAGGAGAAGAAAAGAAGAAAAAGAAAAGAAGATTCCATTACTACAGAGTTTGTTTTGTATAAAGAAGCTTTAACATATAACTTACATAATGTTCCCATATATATCAGCACCCAGCCTTCAAATTCAGAATTAAAAGTGCAAACAAATGAAAATTGTAAGCAAGCCAGATGGCTAAAATTTGAACCACTAAACCCAAATCAGCCACTACTCTGCTGGACCCTTGACAAATATTTCTTCAAGTTGTACTGTCCTGTCATAACGTTCTATACAGCACCTGAATTTACCCTGCTTCAGCACTTTCGAGGAGCCAATACTGCTGAAATAGAAATCATCCTGGGATACAATATATTCTAGAAAACGAGAATAATAGGGCCAAACCTAAAGATTTGCTGTGAGGACTAAATATGATGGTAATGCTTATAAACCACCTCGGAGAACACAAAGTTATTAATATTAAGCTACAGAAAAAAAATCTCAGATTCTGAAAAAATGCAATTATATGAAATAAGTCATCAATTGTTAAGCTTTAAAAACTCCTTCTGGTCTACACAGAAAGAGATGTTTATTTTAGAATGGACAGCATACATTAAAAAATTATCAGAGGAGAAATAACATACTAGTGTAAAGTGATATAGAATAACTAAAGTAAGAATTCTAAAAGGCATAACAAAGACATGCACACAATTATTGAAAGATGTTCAAAGTAAGTGTAGGACTAACACCATATACATACTGGTTTTATTTACACTACACAGAAAAATAAGGACCTGGTTAACTCATTTCTATCTGTACAGTAAATACATCAAACCAAAAATATTTTCATATCATTTGCTACATTTAAAATAATATCAACTGAAGTATAAATTTGTTGATGTGAATAAGTATTAATAACAGTTTTGACAGATATTCAGGGAGAATAGCTATTAAATACAGAGGTACTTAAAATATTTCATAAACATTTGTCTCAAAATAAAAACATCAAAGCACAATTTGCTGAGGCAGAAGCTCTTTAAATTAATGGCAGCTGACTTTGCATTATAAATCAACAAAAATGCTCTTGCCTTATTACAGCCTATCCAGACTGGTAACAAATTCAAAATTTACATAAAATGACACCTTAAAAATTATTATAAGAGTCTACTTTCTATATCTACACATAATTTACATTTATTCTGCATATATTTTTTTTTAGAAAAGAAACAAACTGTGCAAATTTAAGAAATTTGGGGTTTGTTTGTTATTTTTCTTGGAAAAAATGCTATGCTTATTATCTATTTCATTTTGACTTCATGTTCTGTAAAAATACAGCTAACCATCAGAACTCAGCCTCTAAATCTGATAATAAGAGAACGATTCCTCTATGTACATTTCCTCTTATTTTGTGTATGCTTACTGAATACGAGATATGAAAGCTATCAAATGTTCTGTCTTTTTTTGGTCCTAAAATGGTATAAGTCTCTTCAGTTTATTGTAGAAAAAAGTTCCATGGAAAAGTATATATAAGACTGATGGTTACCAAATGGCCATTCCCAGATTTAAAAGGAATACCTTATAATAAAACATTTTACAATATAGGATCTATATATTACATGAAATATTTTATTATAAAAATTGATAATAAAGACACAAACAACACCATCCCTACCTATGTCATAAAATGAAAAGATGACTTTAGGTAGACAAGATTTGCTTCTCTGTGCTTCACTGCCTTTACTTACAACGTATTTTCTACCCTATTCAACTCACAAAATATTGTGAGGCTTAAGCAGGATAAAGAATGAGGACATTTTAAAATGAAAATATGAAGAATAATATTATAATAGAAAATCTGAAATCACGTAATATTAAATATTAAAATGTCTAAGATTAGTCATTTCCTAATAGCCTAAGAGTTAAGGTTACTGAGAATTTAATTTTAACTTTAGTTATAATTAAAAGGGAAAATAATATCTTATTGCCACTCCAAGCATTATTCAAATTACTCTAATTTCATAGCCTGCTAGATCTATACATCAAGACATTAGCACTGAGAGAAGTGGAACTTTAGTATTTTATGGGATATAATTAAGTTGCTGTTTAAATTTTTGTTAATTTATGGAATAGTCTTTTCTTATACATTTGAAGTTTTAATTCTGTCTCTAACTCGAAAATATACTTAATGTTATCATTGACAAGGGTCTTATCTACTGGCACTTATAAAATAGTAATCTCATATGTTGTCTTCCAATACTTTTCGCATAAGAACAAAACTGGTTGAGCAAAAGGATGGTACAGTATACCCAGTCACACTAATCAATACAAGCACAGTTGGTGGCCCAGGTTTATTTAAGAAAATCAGCATCTGTATTATGTTTTTATTCCAATAAGCCCCTATTTATTTGCAAATACTGTTCTGTTTCTCCAACCAGTCCAAGTTCTGCAACATTCCTGGCTTGCCAAACCCATGTGGAGCATGACCAACTCTGCATAAACTACAGACAGGCTCTTCTATCCAAAAATACAACCTCCTTTTTCCTTCTCTGATTATCTCAAAATCTTTTGAGTACAGTTATTTCCCTCTTTAAAAAATATTTCTCTACATAGGAAAACTTCAAGAGTTAGAAAACTATCAAGTACCATATTGCTAGTCAGACTGCCTTTCCTTTTCTTCCTGCCTACAAAACAGTGGATCAGCCAAATATTCTATGAGATATTACAAGATTTTGTTTTAAAATATACACCATTTTTCCTATCTTTATCAAAATCAATTTCAAATATAAAAAAAAAATCTAGATAAAGCTTAGAAGTTTGGTAATTACGTTATGCAAATAAGACATTTTTTGTTTTTAATTAGGAAGTTATCCCTTACTCGAGGAGTTAGTTGCCATTAGACTCATTTTTATCTCATCGTATATTTTCTCTTGCAGAAAATTGCATAATAGGTGCAAATTTATTCAATCTATTTTATGAGGCTGTATTGAGGCTGCCAAAGGATCCTGGAAACTAGCGTACAAGTAAGACTGCTGGTAAGTGATCCCAGAAATTTCAGGCACCCAACACATTTTAAATGTTTTAAATAGCTATGCAGGAGATTTTGTGAACTGGTGACTGGACAATTTTTCAGAGTTTGATTTATAGACTGATAAATTTAGTGGGTGAGCACTGAAAAAATACCTTAAATTAGCTACTGGCTTTATAGACAGGAAGACTGATCTTTGTATGAAGGAAGATGTAAAATGAAGGTGAACTAAAAGAAGATACCCACAACGTAAATCAATGTAAAATCCTGTAAAAAAAAAAAAAAAATCACTGTAAAAACCACACCACAACTAAAAGATACACTAAGAGACAAGGAAGCAGACACAGATAATGCTAAATAAATGTCTTATGTGGAAAAATGGTGGGATAGAAGCAAAAAAAAAAAAAAGAAAAGAAAAGAAATGACAAAAGAAAAATGCCCTTATGTGTATTTAAACTAAGAAAAATTTAAATATTCATAACACAAGAATTGAAGCAAGCTAGCTTAAAACCTAGAAATATATATTTTAGAGTTAATGTCATGATTTTAATCTGGGTTTCAAAACTCACTAATTGTGTGGCTTAATTCGAGTTACTTAATGATTTGATCCATGCCTCCTTTTTCCTATTCACCAAATGTGAACAATAGTAGCTACCTTAAAAGGCTATGATAAGGGGCTGGCCCGGTGGCTCAGGCGGTTAGAGCTCCATGCTCCTAATTCCAAAGGCTGCCAGTTCGATTCCCACATGGGCCAGTGGGCTCTCAACCACAAGGTTGCCAGTTCTAGTCCTCAACTCCCGCAACGGATGGTGGGCTCCACCCCCTGCAACTAAGATTGAACATGGCACCTTGAGTTGAGCTGCCGCTAAGCTCCCGGATGGCTCAGTTGGTTGGAGCACGGGCTCTCAACCACAAGGTTGCCGGTTTGACTCCCACAAGGAATGGTAGGCTGCGCCCCCTGCAACTAGCAAGGGCAACTGGAACTGGAGCTGAGCTGCACCCTCCACAACTAAGACTGAAAGGACAACAACTTGAAGTTGAACGGTACCCTCCACAACTAAGATTGAAAAGACAACAACTTGACTTGGAAGAAAAAAAAAAAAAGGCTATGGTAAGCATTGAATTAATTAATTAATACACATAAAGCTCTTATAACAGTGCCTGACATATATACAGTAGCTATTATTAGTAGTAACAGTAATATTGTTATCATCATGAACATCACTGAAAGAACAAGAAGTCTCCCCGCCGATCCTAGAGGCAGTGTACATTCAGTATGAGTGTATTCAGGGGGTCAGGAGACAAGATGAGCATCACAAACGTATTTAATATTTACAAATAGTCTTAATATTAAATCACAAATATATTTAATATTGAGTATATTTAATATTAATATTTGGAGCACTACAAATATATTTTATATATAATCATCCCAAGTATAGTTAATGTAATTTCTAATGGGGTATGAGATAAACAGCATATTGCAATTGTCAAAACTCATTGAACTGTATATTTAAGATCTGTGCAAATTTCATTTTGTATAAATTATACCTCACTTTCTAAGGTAAAATTAAAATGTTTATGTACCTCTCATATGATCCACTGAATTGACTTTTGATTAATTAAAGGAATCATAGGCACAATTGCATCATATAAGAGGGTTTCCACTTAATACCTTTTTGATCTCATCTACTGTCTTTCTTCATGGCAGTGTCTTGAGTCTCCTGGCTGTTCCTTAAATAGACCAACCATTACCTTGCCTCAGGGCATTACATAGGCTGTTTTCTCTGTCCGCTGATATAGCCGTGGCTCCCTACTCTTACTTCCTCCAAATAGCACTTCTTTCCTGCTTAAATGTCAAATCATGGAGCACTTTCCTATCTACCTATATAAAATAACACATTCTGTATTTCCTTACCTCACTTTAATCTTCTTCTCTATACCTACTACCCACCCCCCAATATACTAAAAAGTTAATTGGGTTTTTATTTGTTATTTGTCCCTCTTTCTTAAATAGTAAGCTATATGAGAACGGAGTTTCACATCTATTACATATGCCCACTCTCACGCCAATATATTTAAGTTTTAAAACTCCAGCACTGGTTGTTATGGGCTAAATTGTGTCCTCCTCAAAACAAAACAAAACAAAATAAAACAAAAAATCTGTATGTGAAGTCTAATCCGCAGTATTTTAGAATGTGACTGTGTTTGGAGATAGGGCCCTTAAAGAGATACTTAAGGTAAACTGAGGTTGTATGGGTGGGCCTTAATCCAATATGGCTGGTGTCCTTATAAGAAGAGGTGTTTAGGACACACACACAGGTACACACAGAGGAAAGACTATGTAAATACAGGGAAGGTGACCATCTATATGCCACAGAGAGAGGCATCAGAACAAAACCAATTCTACTGACACATTAATTTTGGACTTCTAAAATCTGTGAGAAAATACATTTTTGTTGTTTACGCCACCCATTCTGTGATACTTTGTTAGGGCAGCCTTAGCAAATTAACATACTGGCCAAATCCAACTTTCCCCTGCTTCACTCCTACATGGAAACAGATGAACATGGCTGAAAAGAAAGCCCCCAAATATGCTTCCTGTTCTCATTTTAAATCTATAAACTCACACTATAAGCACACTTTCAGTGCTTCACAGTACTCTGCAACCCTTCCTAGTCAAATCAATCTCCATCCCTCAGAAAACTTTGCATCTTGGTTACCGTCCTCATACTGCCATCTGCATGCTTTTTCCTCTCAGCTCACCACTTCTACATTTATGTGTTCTGTGCCATTGAGTCCCCTCCCACTACAGGTGACCCTATGAACGAGAAGTGACCACAGTGTCCTGTCAACAGCCCTGCTCAGCTCCTGCAGACTCATGCCTACCACTTCTTTTATGCTGTCAATCATCTCATATTTGGTCTTCTTCTTTTCCTGTCACATTCTATGTTTCCCAACATCACTGTCTTTTCCAAGGAACTCTGACTCCTCATGATGTGCTTCAAGTAGGACAACTTCATTTTTGCCTCCAACAGTATTTCAGGCTTAATTTGCGCTAGCACCCACTTTTTCATCTTCTAAATTTAGCAGAAACGATTATACGCAATCCAAAGAGAATTTTGCACATTGCCATGTTGAATGTTATCAACTTGATTTTTATATTTACACCCCTAAATCTGCAAGTCCAAGTGCTACAACATATGCACTAACTCCTTTTAGGAGTGCAATACCCTCTGCTCTCACATGTTCATGGATTATACGGATGCACTTATCTCTTGGCATCAGTTTTTCTTCTCTAATAAGTCATTGCTCTAAACACAAAGATGTTATATGAATAATCATCTTAAAATAAACTAATGTGATCCCACATCCCTCTTCAGCTATCCCACTAGGTCTCTCCTCACCTTTAAAGCAAAAGTTCTGTGAAGATTTATGTACAACCACTGTCTAGACACCCCATACTCCTATCCTCCAATTCACTCTTAAGTCCAACGGACTTTAGCCCCTGCCATTATGTGGAAACCTTATTTGATATGGTCATGGGAAAATCGAATAGTCTATATTCAAGCATTATCTTACATACCTCCAAAGTAGCATTTGACATAGCTTAGCCATAAAGCCTTGCACTTGTTTCTATCAGCTCTTTTCTTTCACATCCTTTATTTGATCTTACAGCAAAGTCTGCTGGCTCTACCTTCAGATTTGAGCCACTGGTCACCAATTCCACTGATACCACTGTAATCCAAGCCCCCATCACCAACTACCTTGACGTACTGCCTTAATTTCTTCAAAAAAAAACATACAGCATTATTGACATATACATTACATACCATACAATTCACCCATTAAAAGTATATATGCAACGAATGGCTTGTAGTATAGTCACAGAGTTATGTATCCATCCCCGCAATGAATTTTAGACCACTTTCATTACCTCAAAGGAAAACAGCTCCCCTTTGCTATAACCTCCCAATCCTTCTATTGCCCCTAGCCCTAGGTAACCACTAACCTAAACACTTCACATAAGTGAAATCATGTAATACATGGCCCTTTGGGACTGTCTTCTTCACTTACAATAACGTTTTCAATATTTGTCCATGTTCCAGCACATGCCAGTACTTAATTTCCTTTTCTTGCCAAATAATAATTAATTGTACAGATACGAGGCCTGACAATTAAGTTCACAAACTTGTTGCAACAATGTTGCTAACCTTTTTTGATATCAGAGGGATTATTCATTATGAATTTGTACCAACTGGAAAAACAGTTAACCAAGTTTATTATTTGGAAGTGCTGAAAAGGCTGCATAAAAAAGACAACCTGAACTTTTCACCAACAATTCATGGCTCTTACATCACGACAATGCACCAGCTCACACAGCACTGTCTGTGAGGGAGTTTTTAGCCAGTAAACAAATAACTGTATTGGAATAACTCCCCTAATCACTTGATCTGGCCCCAACTGACTTCTTTCTTTCCCCAAAGAGAAAGGAAATATTGAAAGGAAGACATTTTGATGACATTCAGGACATCAAGGGTAATAAGATGACAGGTCTGTTGGCCATTCCAGAAAAAGAGTTCCAAAATTGCTTTGAAGGGTGGACTAGGTGCTGGTATCAGTGCATAGCTTCCCAAGGGGAGTACTTCGAAGGTGACTGTAGTGATATTCAGCAATGAGGCATGTAGCACTTTTTCTATGATGAGTTCGTAAACTTAGTTGTCTTACCTCATATGTGGTTCAGAAGTTAAGGAGGAGGTGGAGGAGTAGGGTTCCTACCTACAGCTCTATTTGAGTATGGTTCTCTTTGTTACAGGCACCCAAGTCATCATCCTACATGGTCTCAGGTTACAGTGCCGTTGTTCTTGTCCAATCAACCACATCTGGCCATACCACTAAGGCCCATGAAATTAAAGTGGATCACATCTTCTGTTTTCCAGATGATCTACAGTTTGATGATGGCATGCCTTTTGTCACACAGGTCACTCGACAATGGAATGACAGTCAAGGTTTTAGACAGATTTTCCATACTCCATACCATTCGAAGTATGTTTTTGTTGTTGTTGTTGTTTTTGTTTTGTTTTTCAATTGAATGTTGGAATGACCTCCTTAAAAACTGACTGTAAAAGATATCTGACCAACCTTCTAATCACTTCGTGGTCTACCACTTGAGCAAGACAACTGACTCGCCAAATTTAGCCCTCCCCCTAAAAACATTAAAACATTCATCTTCTCTTGGCCATCTACTGAGTAATGATCAGAAATAAATGGGTGGGGGATTACATAAAACTATTTTTAAAATATGGGATCCCTCCCTGTCCATTCCTGGACATAGCACATTTTTCCATCCCCTAACATTGAGCCCAAGACAGATGGTTGGTATTCCTCCAGGTGACAGATAGCCAAGAGGTGGCCTAGAGTGTACAAACATACTTGGATTCTAACTCAGGTGCTTGGATTCTCTTGTTGAACTGGCGTGGTCCTAGACCATGAGGTTAATAAACTCTTGGCTATGTATGCTGCTAACCAAATCCCCTGACAATGGCCCATATAGGCCAACATAGGAGCTATCTTTAAATTTAGTGAAAATGCCCTTGCCCTTGTCCCATTCACATCTAATCCTTCTATATGAAAGGTATGGGTCAGAGAAAGATAATAGAAAAAATAAAAAGAGGTTACGTTATATTTACTGAGCTGGGAAACACCAAATTTCATGGCTATGAGGGAGAGTAACAATTCTTACATCTGGTGAGGAACCATATTGTATCCCACGAGGTGAAGGGATGGGGCAGAGTCAATTCATGTTCTCTCGGTTACCTAGATTCAGCATCAGAGTGTAGCCGAGTAATCAGATGACTTGGGTGAATGGTACAGCTTCTCCAGCTGGCAATCTGACTGCTGTTTTGTCTGTTGCCTAAACTTGATAACCTATGAGGAGTAGAAGTGATTTATAGCCCTCTGTAGGTTTGAATTTTTAATAGAAGCATGTATTACTTTCAGACTAAAACTATTATCTTAATTATAAAAAGTGAAGTATTTCTTTCATTTATCCTACAGAAGCAACTGGGTGTCTGTATAGATGCCAACACCATGCTAGTCACTAAAGATAAAACACATAAACACAGAATCCCTGCCTTCTGCCTTAGGATCCAGTAGGGGAGACATTCAAAAGCACTGGGGTAAGGATAAGAAAGGAGGTAAGTGAAACATTAGGAGTGATTTCAAATGAGAAACTCTTATTAACACATAGTTATTGTATGTAATTATTAATGTTGTGAGAATGCAGCCACACAGAGAATTATTGGGCATAGAGAGATTGAAAGAAAGGTGAAGCTTCATAAGGAATATTTATGAGGCAGATGCAATTTTTCAAGGAGTTTGTGACACATTGGTCTTGTAGTGATGCTTAGATATAAAGAGACCCATTCTATGAAGATGCTATTAATATCAAAGCCTAAAATATATGTTAATGAGACTTTACAAGCAAAAAATTATTATTAAAACATAATAAAATTAAGTCTTCAGAAAGAAAGCTTGTAAAAAGCAACATATAACCCTCAAAAAGATAATGGATTTTTTTTATATACAACCTAAAAACTATTCATCATTCATTTGCTTTAGTTATTTAAAGACTGTTCAGTATTCAAATAATAACATGCCATACCAGTGGTTTAAGCTTATTCATTAATAGTTACCAAGAGGGTAAAATAGAAATCCAAAATGTTCAACTGGATATAAAACCTAGAGATTTAAGACAACAGCAGAGCATTTGGACAGTTCCCAACAGACATCTACCAGAAAGCTGGCCATCTTCTGCCATAAATCACATGGTTAAAATGAAAATAAATGTTTCCACAGAGACACCAAACCATTAGAAAATCTTAACATCAGCTTCCTAGCTAGCCTTAAGGCTTTTGAATTCTTTATGACAAGAGAAGTAAGGAATGAATTACAAGTTTTTCTTCTTTGAAATGTACAGGGTAATGTGGCTATTTAGTGTCTAGGTTTTCTTTCTAAAACAGGGGCACTTATTTGTACAAAATAATGAAGAACAATATCAAATTATCTTGTAATATTATATCAGTACTCTGCTCCAGCTGGCAATTAGTGGGAACCAAAAAGAAAGTGAAGGAGAGTCAAACAAAAGCCCAGGAGTCTACGGCACATAAGGACCCCAGCAGCATAAAGGAGAGGACGCAGAAGGGACTTGGACACGGGAAACTCTAGAAGTAAAATGAGTTACGGTGCCTTTCTGCAACGTTGTTATAAAATCACACAAATGTAAATCAAATTTTATTTGCATGCTTAAATATTATAATTTAGTGATTTTTTTTTACCATATTTGATACATGAGAGAAACATACCTTTATTAAAACTAGTTTAAAAAACATTAACAGTTGAAATATTTAAGTTCCTCTACTACAAAAAACTGTTTAAAAAATTAAAAACTACTTAATTAAAGCTACTGTATTCTGATTAGTTTGATTTGCAGGTTCAGTTTTTTTTTTTTTTTCCCCCTGCAACCTTCAGGGTGAAGTGATTAATCATAAATTAAGTGCCTTAAAAGACAGGCAATTAGAGGGAAGAAGCAAAAAAAGAATAAAAAATCAGAATATTGAATAATTGGTCCCCAATTAATTAACAATTAAGTAAAATTATTATATCCCCAAAGATTAAAAATCATATTCATAGCAACCTTGTCATGTGAAATTGCTAAAAAGAGTAACTTGTTATTCAGTATAAAGCAATCTAATATAATGGAGTATATAATACAATAATAGAAAACAGAAATATTATACAGAAAGAAAATTTGCCAAAAATATGTGAGAAAGGGGAGGACACAATACCTCTTCACAAAATGTAAAAGTTGAGCAGAGATTACGGGATTATTTGTACAAGCACATGAAAAGGCAACCCAAAACCAAGGTAGCATTTTCCCATATCATCTGGGAAAACTACTAATTACTTTAATTAGGGAGTCTGTTAGTTAAAGACCCATAAGTTAAAATTAAAAACTGCTTTTGACAAAATTACACTTTAGCAAAGTTGACATGAAATTCGTCTTTTTTCACTTTGAAGATGGAAATGTAAATTAGCACCCTGTTTCCCCGAAAATAAGACCTAGCCGGACAATCAGCTCTAATACGTCTTTTGGAGCAAAAATTAATATAAGACCCAGTATTATATTATATTAAATTATATTATACCCAGTATTATATTATTTTATATTTATTATATTATACTATACTATATTATATTATATTATACCCAGTCTTATATTATTGTAAAATAAGACTGGGTCTCGTTAATTTTTGCTCCGAAAGAAGCATTAGAGCTGATTGTCTGGCTAGGTCTTATTTTCGGGGAAACTCAGTAAAAACTTACTTGGAGAGAAATGTGGTTTATTAAAAATATATATGATTTTGTACCTACATTCTTAAATATAATCATATACTTTGAACTAGTAATTTTTCTACTGGAAAACTCTCTTTAAAAAAAACCATGTTTTAAAAAAGGCGTTGTGCACAGTGGTTTTATCACAATATCATTTATTAAAAAGTAGTTCAAAATATATAACTGACAATATATTATGCAGCTATTGGAAACATGAAATTTTGTGATAAAAATTAGAAAAGCGTATATGATAATATAAAATTAAACAAATCAAGATATTCACTAGTTTATGTACTATTTTTACAATTACTTTCTTTATCTTACTCATATAAAAGTAATGAAAAGAATATGTAAGAATGTGTGGATTTTTTTTTTTTTTTTTGCCATTCCTTTCACTATCTTGGTTAATTTTCAAATTATCCACAAGTCGTATATGTTATCTGAATAATTGGAATATATGTTTTATTTTAAAGTAAATAAGAAAACCACCAATAATAGTGTTAAAGAATAAAATTCTGAGTTATGTGATATTTGCATACATGCATATGTGAATACATGGGCTCACACTCAGTTGTGATGCAATATAGCAAACAGAGAGTTAACAGACACAAAGATCTGTCAAAAGTTATTCACAAAACAGAGTAAATAAGAAAGAAAAGGAGGGCAGAACCTCCTATTAAAATAAAGCCTGACTTAAGTATTCTGTTTCCAATTTTTTTTTTTTTTTTAACTAGTCTCAAGTATGACAGAATATGTATGGCTTTGGAAAAATAAGTTTACCCCATGTGTCAAATTCTATTAAAACTCCACGTTCTTTTCAAAAAGCGGTTAACTTTCCAAACCTGGAGTCTCACCCAAGATTCAGAAACTGTCTTTTGCTGGGTACATTTGTGGTCTTCCTTCCAAATAAATACTCTCTTAAAACAAGCAGGACCAGTATTTAAAAGTGATCATAAAATTGAGGAAGACTACAAACTTCCAATCATTCTCACTGTTGCAGCTGATGCATATATTTCATCAAATCAAATTAAGTTTTTAGAAAAGAAATAACACAAGTGAATTTTATATTCCATTTATGTAAGGACAGTTTAATATTTAAAGACATACCAACTCGGACCCCAAAATATTCTTCTCTTTATACCCAAAATATAGGTACTTTAGATTAAAACAGCATGCTAACTGAAGTACCTGACTACGGTAATTGTTGTTATAGAAAAAAGATGATCACCTATCAATAATATACTGTAATTTGAAAAAAATCATTATTAAGATAATGACAAAATTTTGTAGTTTCAAAACCAAGTCACCATGAGGGAAAACAAAAAACAAAACAACAACAAAAAAAACCTCCCTGTTAAAAGCAAGCACCCTTGTGTTTGCTTTTATTCAGAGACAAAAACAAAAAACAAAACAAAACAAAAAAAACAGATGTAGTATACAACTAATATAATCTATCCCGTTGTCTGTTTTTAAATGTCCGATCTAGCTATACTACTTTAAGTGACCTTAATGTGACCTTAATTATCATTTTCTCTCAATAATTAAATAATATTATGTCTCTGTCTCTGAGTCACCAAAAGATGTATGTTCACTTATCACTTTGTGTCAATCACTACCAATTAAGTCAACTTATAAAAACAAATTTCTTTCAGTAGTATTCACAGAAATATGGGGACTATGACAGAGGGCTTAGGGATGGTGGTGGGCAGGGGAGAAGTTATCATCATCCTACTCAAATTTACCTCAATTGTTAGATTTCCTTTCTAGAAATGAAATCTTTATAGCTTACAATGTAGCAGTGAGAAACCATGAGTTATTAATAAACAGTTTTCTTATTACAGCTTATTCTTGAGTCAAGATTCAAATTCTAAAAGCAAACAGCTCATACATTTTTTCCCCAAAGATTTTATAGGTTTATAGCTAAAACAGAAAATGAATAAAGCTTCAAGATCAATAACATCTGTTTAGCTCAAGGAAAAGCCCCACTATTTAGGTGGCTGAATGGTTACAATATTTTCTTTTGATTTTGATAAGCATAGTAAATACATTCTAACTACTGATTGACATCAGAACGAATCAGTAGGTGTGCACCATTCTAAAATCTCTTATCTATTGATTTATGTGGAATGAAACAGCATTCAAACTGAGAAAGAAAATGCTGGTATGATTCCTCTCCAGCCCCCCCCAAAAAAACACATAATAAGTATACAAATTTTCATGTTTCCTACATTTATTCAGCTCCACCCCAGCAGAACAGCAATCAACATTTTATTTTTTATATTTGCTTCACATTTCTGGCAAAGATATATACAAAGACAGCAATCTGAATCAACAAAACCTATTGACTGATGCATAGGATTTTTTTCTTTATGGCATTTTTAATTCCTGGTTATTCTCACTCTTATAATTTTATTAAATTATATTTCTTTGATCATATTTAAATCATGATTCTCTTCATTATATTGCTTATATTCCTCTTTTTATCCATCTAATTTCCTCTCCATATTCTCCTGTTTTTTCAATTATAAAAATCACCTAACCAGAAATTTTCATTTCAATTTGCAATTGGCTCTGCAGTATATATTTGTTAGTTGTTTTTCCAATTGTTTTTCCGATTCTTTCCCGAACTTTCCTGTATTTTATTCTCCTTCTATAGAGAAAATATATTGCTTGGCCATCCCAATATTTCTCCATAACTTCCACTTAACATTTTATGAAGCTCTTTTTCTCTTACCCAAAGCCTGAATCCACATTCTGATTTCTTCCATCATCCTATCCTGACCAAAATAATAACTGAAATACCTAAGAAAGTTTGTGCTGATACTCATTTACCAGTACTAAGACACTGAAGACGCTAAATATCAGAACAATGAATGATTACATCAAAGAGCCAGAAATATAGAAAGTATTATTTTTTTCCCTAAACATTCAGAATATATTGGTTAAGTGTATTAGACAGACTTTGATTCAAGTCTCACCTCCTCCATCTTTTCATTTGGAGAGTGGAGAGGTTAATCTGCCCAGCTACCTTCAGTTGTTCCCATGTTTATAAAATGGCAGGAAGAGTTATACCTACTTAAAAGGTCGTGGTAAGAATTAGGCACATATAATAAGAATCAGAGGAAGTAGCACATACTATTAACTATTCAGTACATATTAGCCATTGCTATTATTGAGATCAATATTATGATGAGCAAAATAATTCATTAATACAACTCAGAAAGGAAAAAGAACTTAAGATTATTCAAATATAAACTATTTATTTCATTTATTTGGCAAATAATTTTTAAGTACGCAAATGTTCCCAGACCTGTGCTTGGGATACCTAACGTCAGGAAGCTTATAATGGAGGCGCTCTAGATAAAATCAAAGACCTGCTCAAGATTAAGATTTCTGGGGCCAGCACCATAGTTAAGAATACTGATTTTATTATTTTTCTTTTGTTCTTTATTGATTTCACCCATTTCTATGTTTTTAATTATGTGTATAATAGAAAAAAAATGGGAGTATTCATAAA